>NC_134155.1:4660000-5292500 GCF_033958435.1 Carettochelys insculpta
TGCACTATCAATACCCTCGCTCAATGCCACTCTCATCTCACGTTCCATCATCGCCTCAGACCGTTCCACTCCCAATGGCAAAAGATCACCACAAACATATGGGCGCTGGAGATCATAGCCACGGTTACGCGATCCCCTCCCAGTCGCTTCCACCGACGATGCCTCCCACCAGGCCTCACCTCAGGGGCGCTGCCACGAGGCGAGGCTCAAGCACAAGGTGACCCATCTTATATTCACAAGTGCGGTGGAAAGAGTGCCAGAATAATTCCAGGGGAAGGTTTTTATTCACGCTACTTCCTATCGGAGAAGAAAATGGGACACCGGAGGCCCATCTTCGATCTTTGGGGCCTCAACCGTTACTTGCGCAAGCAATGGTTTCAGATGATCACAGTTGCCTTGATACTCACGGCACTGGACGATGGAGACTGGGTTGCAGCACTCGACTTACGAGATGCTTACTTTCATATAACAATCCACCCGGCACACAGACGCTTCCTCCGCTTCACGGTCAGCCAGGAGCGCTTCCAGCACAGGGTTCTTCTGTTTGGCCTCTCCTCGGCCCCCAGAGTCTTACCAAAATCCTGGCAGTGGTGTCAGCCTACCTGCACAGACGGGGGGTGTTTATTTTTCCCATATCTGGGTGACTGCCTGCTAAGAGGGACCTCGAAGGCAGAGGTCTCGCGCATGATATGCGTCACAGCGAACACGTTTCTTCGCTGGGCCTAGTCATCAACCTCGCAAGTCGAAGTCTGAACCCACACAACATATAGAGTTCATAGGGGCACGCATCACCTCTATCACAGCAAGGGTGTACCTACCCGACGCCCACTTCCGCGCAATCAGTTCGCTGGTGCAAGTTATTACATACAGCCCCACGGTGCCGATCTTACCGTGCCTACAGCTGCTGGGCCATATGGCGGCAGCGACGTTTGTGGTACAGAATGCCAGGTTGCACATGTCAAGCCCATAGCATTGGCTGGCGAGCATTTACAAACCGGCATCCCACTCTGTCCACAGGGTGGTGTCGCCCGCAACAGAGGTGCGCAGATCCCTGGCGTGGTGGGAAAACCCCGAGAATCTGCTAGTGGGGGTGCCTTTTCACCAACCACGAATTTCTACTTTTCTTACTACCGACGCCTCCCACATGGGATGGGGAGCGCACATCGGCGACAAGGTAACGCAAGGGCTGTGGTTCCCTGCGGAACAGACACTGCACATATCCATACTGGAGCTCAGAGCAGTGTTCAACGCCTGCAAACATTTTCAAGATTACCTGCATGGCAAAGTAGTTGGGATTCAATACCAACAATACCTCCACTATGACCTACATCAATCAATAAGGAGGAGCACGATCCCATGCCCTATGTGCGGAAGCACTCCGATTGTGGAATCGGTGCATTGCCAACAACATAACGTTGAAAGCCTCGTACTTGCCGGGTGCGCACAACGTGAATGCAGACCAGCTGAGCAGGCATTTTGCAATCACGCACGAATGGCAGATCCGCTCCGATCTGCTACAGCGCATTTTTCGTACATGGGGGTTTCCCCAGATCGATATGTTTGCCACCCAGTACAACAACAACAACAACAACAAAAAAAAGTGTCCCCAGCACTGCTCCAGAGCAGGAGTGGGGCGGGGATCCCTGGGGGACGCTTTCATGTTTTTCATGGAAGGGCTCCCTACTTTACGCATTTCCCCCGCAGTTCTTATCCGCAAGGTCTTGCACAAAGTCGGAAGGGAGACAGCTCGCGCGATACTCATAGTCCCGCTTGGGATCGGCAGCAATGGTTTCCCTTGCTTCTGCACATGTCGGACCGCCCACCGCTCCCTCTACCGGTGGCGCCGGACTTACTCCCGCGGGATCAAGGGTCCATAGTGCACCCGCACCCTTAAGGTCTGCACCTACAAGCATGGCTAATCCATGGCTCAGCTCCTTAAAGAGCACATGTACGGAGGGAGCACAACAAGTCCTGGAATGTAGCCGAAGGACCTCCACCAGGAGGACTTACAAGCACAAATGGACTCGTTTCACAGCCTGGTGTTCTGCCAAGCAGTTAGCTCTCCTTGACGTTCCTATACCTGTAATATTAGAATACTTATTGGACCTCAAGAGAGGCGGGCTTTCTCTATCCTCGCTAAGGTCCACCTCGCCGCTATATCAGCCTTTTCGGCATACAGAGGAAGGGCCCATGGTATTCGCCCATCCTATCGTTACCAGGTTCTTGAAGGGGCTGGTAAACCTGTACCCCCTCCATCGTGGAATTTGGGCTTGGTGCTCAGCACGCTATCGGGTCCACCTTTTGAACCATTAGCCACAGTTCCCATATGTCTCCTTACGATAAAAACAACCTTCCTCCTTGCAACTATGTCAGCCAGCAGGGTGAGTGAGCTCGCGGCAGTGATGGCAGCGCCGCACTGCACAGTATTCTCAAAGGAGGCGGTAACTTTAAGGCTGCACCCAGCCTTTGTTCCAAAAGTCTCTCCGGAGTCCAATCTTAACGAGCCAATAGTTTTACTCTCGTTTTACCTGAAGCCTCACAGCTCCGGCAAGGAGGCACGCCTGCATCTCCTAAATGTGAGGAGGGCGTTGGCCTTCCACACAGACAGAACTAAGTCCTTCTGGAAAATGGACAGGCTTCTAGTCTTGCTCCTGGGTCAAAAGGAGAAGGTCTCTCTTCCCGGAGAATCTCAAAGCACATTGTGCCCTGTATAACAATGTGCTTCGAACTTCGAAAGACTCCTTTGCTGGCCCCGCCCAGGGCTCACTCCACCAGGGCCGTGGCGGCGTCAACAGCCTTATTCAAGGGCATCGCGTTAACAGACATCTGTAGAGCAGCGACCTGGTCATCCTATGACACCTTTGCCAAACATTATGCCCTGCCTTGGGTACTCTGAGAGGATACCCGTCTGTCGACAGCGGTCCTCTCGGGGGCAAGCTGCACATAAACCGATTACCCACCTCCTTACTTGGGTTACTGCTGGGTAGTCACCTATTGTGGAGCACCCACAGGGACCACTCGAAGAAGAAAGAGAAGTTACCCACCTGTAGTAATGATGGTTCTTCGAGATGTGTCCCCATGGGTGCTCCACCACCCGCCCATCCTCCCCGCTTCAGATCTCTGTCTAGTGTTTTTCAGGAGCATCCGAGGCGGTTGGTCAAGGAACTGGCGGGGACTGGATCGTGCATGCGACCGGGGGCGCGCAGAGGGGCGGCGCGCGCCGGCCCATGCGTGATCCAGGAGAAACTGCTGGAAGATTTCCGATCTGCGACACCGGGCGAGCCCGACACCTATTGTGGAGCACCCACGGGGACACATCTCGAAGAACCATCGTTACTACAGGTGAGTAACTCCTCTTTTGGTGTTCCAGCGACATATCTTTTTACTACTGGTTGATCAAATTTTGTATGAATAGTTTTGATTGCTGTAAGTGACCTAACAACCAAACTGCTTAAGAATATTGAGCCACTTTGGATATAGTTTGTTGAAAAAGTGTGTGTGTGTGTGTGTGTGTGTGTGTGTGAGACTGCTGAAGAGTAAGAGATTTTAGTTTTAATATCATTCAAACTGCAAGACAGTTTTGTTTTTCAAATTGGGAAATATTCAGTTTGAAGTTTTTCAGCAAGTATAATTAAGCAGTATGGAAAAATAATTTATCCTGATTAATTTGACTAAATGGCATAACTATCTGAATCACATATCAAGGGACTGGACCTTTGGTCGAGGTTTCCACTGCCCTTCAAGAATATCTGTATGTTTTGTCAATAAAATGACAAGGAGCAAAATAGGTCACAGAGTTGATTAACTACAAAGTCAGTTGGAGATGGAAAAAGAGGCAACTCTCCCTTTTTTTAGATCCAAATGAAGAACTTTGCACATGGGGGGGGGGTTGGGGGGGGAGGTGAGGAGAGAACTTCACCTAATGCAGTAGTGTGACCAAAAATCCCTATATAGCTACCCTCGGCTGCTGCTTCTTCATCTGTAGTAACTTCTGCTCCCCCCCTGCACTTGGAATTTAGAGAGGTGGGGCATCAACTTCTTGATATTGCCCCCACCATGCCACTAGATGCCTTTGAAGAGATTGTATGTGTACAGCCTAGCCTGTGTGCACAGAACCCTTAGGCCCTTCCATTCAGCACGTGGCCCTTAAGGCTGTGGTTTCATTTGTGTCTGGCAGATTTCACCACTGCCTCAGATGAGGTTCAGAATATCTTAATTGTTGCAAATCTGACAAACTTCTTAAAATTATAGGCTGACGATCTGCAGCCTGATGAGCACCAGAAAAGGGTTGACAGAGTATTATCTGCTCAAATGTGATTGGAATGACTCCTGAATTAATAACTGCATCTAGTTACTAAATAACAGCAAAAAGATTCAATATTCTCTGTTACTGGGAAGTATTATCCCCTGAGGAGTTGTAGACTATGCTATGTAGGAGGTATTTTCACAACAGTTTTATCCATTTGTTTTGTCTCTCTGTGTTGGAGTAAAGCAAGTGAAGAGGTTTAGTGAATGGGAAATCACTGTTCTATAAGGAAATGATATTTCATATAATGTAGCGGCTAAGTTGTGACTACAGCTGTTTTAAATATCAAGAATCCATATTTCAATAGAACCAAAGCCAGGCAATGTCTGCAGTGATAGCTCATTTCCTTCAGCTTAGGAAGATGGGTTGGAAAAAAGTTGCTTTTGTCAACTTGTCTGCCATTTCCATCTCCTGTGAGGGTGAATTTTTCTGAATAATTAATAACTTGGTACTTATGCCTGCCTCCAGCTCTCAGCTTTCTGTTATACCGACTGGCTGCTCCTTTGCTCCATCACTGAACCTTTCTTCCAGTGGCTTTCTATAGGTATTTGGAGAAGCATCTCATTAGACCAGACCATGGGTGTCGGAATAGCTCAAATCAAACTCCGGTGGGGTAGAATAGAAGGTTCATCTGGAATAGAAAGATAATTGAGTCCTCTTGAAATTGACTAGTTCAGGTGTCTGATTAGTGGTCGCTTCTGCACAGGAATGCATAGATGTGCTTTCCTTCTTTTAGTTTGTTTTCCATTCTGTTCCTCTGTTTGCTATTCTGCCTTCCCCTCTTCCTTTTGCTTGTTGCTTTTGCGCTCTTTTTCTTATCACTGCATTCTGTAAAGTTCCTTTGTGGCCCTGCCCCACGTATGCCCCGGTTGCTCCTGCTGCAAATCACAGGCTAAATTCCCTGCAAGGGTTCTCTTCTTGTCTCTTTGAGGGTGAGGGTAGGCTGAGGTTAATTTTTGGCCCTTACAGTCTGCTTTTTTTGGAAATATAATGAGGTGACATTTTCTCCCATTTCTTCAGTATCTGGGTGTATTTTGTCATCCAGTTGCTTGTAGCTTTATTCTGGAGAGAAATGTTCTGAGCCGTATGAGATGCAGGACTGGTTCCCAGTTTGTGAAGAAATCTGTTGGATTTTCATTTTCTTGGTATGTAAAACTTGCTGAAGAATTTCAGGTTATAAAAGTTGATGAGCCAAGATTGGAAGGAGTGGGAGTGTTTAGCAACAAGGCTAGCCAAAGGAGGTACATTCTAGAGGAATACTGTGACATTTGGCATATATGTGTCGATTTCCCCAACTGGTGAATAACCGTTTTTCTCCTGTACTGTGATTTGGGATGCTGTTAGTAAAATTCAGTGAAGAGTGAGATTCATTGGTCTAGAACAGCAGTGCTTACTCTGTCAGCGTGGAAGATTTGGGGTTTTGAGGAATGGAGGACATCAGTATTTATTCCCTGTGAGCTGTAGGATTGTGTAAACGCTTGGCAGAAATTCAGATGCTGCCCAGCTGATTAGCAGAGCACCGCGACATATTTGTGTTTCCCGTTGGGTGGTGCATATACTCACATGCTTCATTGTGCATAAATTTATTCTGCACATGGATGAAAAAATCCACACATGGATGGAAAAGATTAGAAGGAACATTGGAGGACAGTCTTCAAAATGCTATGCAAAATTTGGTGCCTTTAGGTAGTTTGTTTGCTGAAGCAGAATACCTAACACATGCTAGCATGTTTAACACAATAGTTACCCAATGGGAAGAATGAGAGAGCCACGAAAGACAGGAAGAAAACAGCATCTGAGACAGAAAGGAAGACCTTGAAGAGGACGGACAGATCTCACTGTTTTGTCTTGAAATAAGACAAACCAATCTTTAACACATTTAATATTGGGTATTCATAAGTTATCTTGTATTGGACAGAAGAAAATCTATGTGTTTTTAACATGAACAAATACATTATATATTAGAAAATTATTTAAATTAAATATCAATCAGACAATGGTTAAAAACAGTTTGCAATCCTTCTGATATTTTATTCCTTCCTGAGGTTGGTCATATGTACGAGGGATCAGATGATCTTACTCAGAGGAATCCTTTAATTTGAACTGGTGCTCACATTATGTTTTTATTTGAAAGTGGTGATAGCTAGTTAAATTGTTGTGCTGGAGAAAGCTGTTCCACATATCAAAAGTAACTTTGAGAGTTAAGTCACTGATACTTGTTATCTGTAGTACATAAAACTCAGGTGGGCTGTTGATGAAATGGTTCACTGTTCAGGTGTGTTGTGGTCATTCTGTGCTCATAGAAGTTGGTTATATAACGTGTTTTCTTCTCCTGAATTCATAATATCTCTTGTGAAATCTCTGATTGTGCCTAACTCAGTAGCTTCTGTAAACATTCCAGTCAATTTTGTTCTTGAACTTCCTGTTGTTTACACAGTGGCTTTTCCTAGAACCACGTTGTTTTGAAAGGTAGTGAACGGAGGAGTCTGACTGAGAGAGGACTGGAGTTCTGTAGATTTTGTGTTGCATGATTGAATCTTCCAGTTAGCATCTCACTTCTCTGCACTGAGTCAGAAAGCCAGCGTAAAAAAGGCTGATTAGTGGCAAACTGGCCTTGATCTTGCTTGTAAGTGATTGAGCTGTGTTGCCCAAATGCTCTACAAAACTGGAGTGTATTTGCATGTCTCTGGGATATCTTTAAATAGTACAAATTAGTGAGAGACCCACTTACCAGCAGTCATTTCCTCTCTTAATACCTTTGAACTTCAGACCGTGTCAGCCTTCAATATCCCCACGCAGCGAAACAGCACCGATTCCAGTTCCCACACAGTTACGGAATTATCAGCGTATAGAGCAGAATCTTACATCTACTGCCAGCCCTGTGTCAAACCCCCATGGATCACCGAGGTGAGTTAGTTTTTTTTTTCCCCCGCCCCCCTTGGCCTTCAATTGTGTTTTATATATGAAAAGATGGCCTGTTCTCTTGCATCATAAATTACTGCCAGAGTTACTTTTGTGTAAGCTGAATTATACACTGAATGTCAATGTTTTTCACCAGATAATTCAAAACAGACTTTAGAATGAGTACAAATGTTAGTTCACCACAAGCTGTGGCTACATGGCTGGTAGGAAAACCATACGTTATACTTGGTTTTTCCATTCTAAAATGTTGCCCAAGGAACTAAAAGGCTGAATTTTGCTCTCCTGTCCTCCTGTATTCTGTAGCTTTATGTCAGGCACTGAATTGTCAGTAATAAGTTCTTAATGGTTTTATTTCACAAGTTAACGATAGGATGAATACATGCTTTGTTTTACTAGGACATCAAGGGACAGATTATTGTTTGTGTATTAATTGGTGGTTCATAATAATAAAAAGCTCTTCTTGCGAACTAGACTTGCTGTTTCCTGACCCACTATGACTTTCAGTCTTTGTCCTGTATTCCAAAGAGCCTTGGGAATGGGAAAGAAACTGCCCCTTTCACAAGGTTTACTATTCTACTTTGATCAGAGAGATAGCCGAGTTAGTCTGTGTCTTCAAAAACAAAACAACAAGAAGTCCTGAGGTACCTTCTAGACAAACAGACGTTGTGGAGCATAAGCTGTCATGGGCAAAGACCTGGTTCGTCAGGTGCATGAGTGGAGTCCTCTGAAACCCCCCTGCTCGTGCATCTGACAAAGCGGGTCTTTGCCCACGAAAGCTTATGTTCCAAAATATCTGTTAGTCTATAAGGTGCCTGCTTGTTGTTTATGCTACTTTTGTTTGAGTAAGGTAAATGCTGCTATCATGACCATACAACGAGATAGGTCTCTGGCTTTCTGTCCCTTTATCAGTTTCTTCTTTTCTTGTCCTCTAACAGCCAGCCGCTTTGCTCCTTGTTTGCTGGTTAACCACACCATGTGCTTAGGTACTATTTGCAGTATGAGGATGGGATTTCCAGCCTGTTTCTCTTATTTCTGTACCCACTCAAGGCACACCCTTAAATTCAAGAGGCAGATTACTTGAAACCTCGTTTTTGTGTTAAAAATCAGTCTTATCTGGGCTTTTCATGATTTCTAATTTTGAGGCTATAATGCTGCAGTTTGGCAAGGGCCTTACTTTGTTTTTAATAACTTATTCCCAACAGCTGATCCACATACCCGGTGCAGTACTTCAAAATCTTGTGATGGGTATATTCTCAACTCCCTTTTCCTGCCTTAATGATCAACATTTGTGTTGGAGTCTGTTTCTGTTGCCTGCTTTCCCACTCAATTGTGCATGCAGCAATGGGAGTTCACAGGGGTTCATGCTCTGTTGTGGGCTTAGTCGCACAAGCTATTACAACTGGTGTCTGAAATGGCAAAATGAGTTGTCTAAAGATTGGGAACATTTGTGCTAAATGACTTCTAGTTTGTAATATATTGCAGCAGTGTCGAGTTGTGATTCCAATTTATGACCAAAGGATATAAAATGCTGCTTTGTTATTGGTGTACAGGGTTCAATTTAAGGCTCATTAAAATGGTATTTGGATAAGCTTCAACTTATATGTCAGCCCAAAAAGGTCAAGAGCTTGTTTTGGGTTTGATCTGTTTAGATCTGCGGCGGTGAGGCGGTCTAATACCAGCCCCATGGGCTTTCTGAAGATGGGTTCCTGTTCACCAGTACCAGCAGATACTGCGCAAGGTGTTGGACGGAGGTTGTCCACAGGGTCTTCCAGACCGTACTCCCCATCACCATTAGGTAACCTCACAATCAAGAGGTAATGAGAGGGGGTAGATCAGGAATAAAAGCTTTGATATGAGGGTACCTCGTAAATTCAAATATTGTCCATTTTGCTTTAATTTTCAAAAGTGGCTCAAGTTAAGTGATTGGAGAAAGCATGTTTAAAAGAAGCCTTCAGTCTGTTGTGCTCGTACAGTTTTCCTTGCTTTGTAAGTAAGGCAGACATGCAAACTTATATTTTTGCCTTTAATTTGCATAGTTGGAACCATACCTGAGCAACTGCTTGGGCACTGTTGCTGTGGTCAACCTCAAGGGCATGAATCCAGGAGTAGAAACGCCTCAGGTGAGTGGCATTAGACTGGGTTTCATTTCACTATAGACCTGAAAGCACAGAACAAATGGTTTTAGCCCCACTTAAAATAGCCTTTCTGTGCCTCCATAGCCTCACATAAATACTTTTTGGAAAAGGTATCTAGGTCACCATTCTCCATCCCTGTCATCTGACCATAAGAAACTGACTCATCTCTGTTGTTCACTATATTAAAGAACAACTCTTAATTCTACCCTCCTAAAGGCTGTTGACCCAGGATGGAAATTAACTTGGAATAAAATCAGTAGCAGTAATGTACTTCTAAAAATGTAGTTGTGATAAAGAGCATGTCATAAAGATTGGCAGCAAGGAATATCATGTCTGTTTTCAACATTCCCATCCTCATACCCTCAGGGAACTGATCAGTGCCTGACATTAGCCTTGCTAGGCATTCAATAAACTTACTTCTTCGAGTGGTCCCCGTGGGTGCTCCACAGCAGGTGTTGGACTCACCCTGGCACAGCAGATCGGAGATTTCCAAGCTATAGCTCGTCAGATCACGCATATGTAGCAACGTGCTGGCCCTTAGCGTGTTTGGTCATGCGTGTGATCCGGTCCATGCCAGTTTCTCTCAACCACCAGCGTCTGCAGACAGACTTTGCTTAGGCTCTGATGTCTGAAAAGATAAGACCCTTTATTTGTTTTACTGGTTTCTAGTTTTTTAAGAACTGTTCCTTAAAATCCCATGAAAGCTCACCTAATAAACTATTTTGCCAGTCTTTAAAGTGCTACTTGACTGCTTTTTGTTTTAAAATCCTTTACTGTATATAGTTTTTTTTTTCCTTAGAGAGAGAGAGAGAGAGAGAGAGAAGTAGTAGTAAGAAGTGGGGGGAAGCTCTGCCCACCAGAGTTTTCTTATCTTAGCATAGCCCTGTTAACACTTATCTACAAACTGTTTTGTTGTTCTTAGTACCTGTTAAGTACCCTCGTTAAAGTTAAGCTATATTAAGTCATTCAAAAAAAAAAGTCTCCGGTGGGCTTCAAGAAGTGCAAGTCATGCCATGCAGCCTCTGACTGCCAAGCAAATGTATTTGCTGTCTGGATGAGGGCCATGTGCCTCAAAAGTGTCTTCATTGCTCTAAACTCACTGCTAGAGCGAGGAAGGACAAAGAAATGAGGCTGAAGATGATTTTATTTGAAAAGGCTTTTCAGCCTGAAACAACCAATCTGACTCCCTCAGAAGGCCCATCAGCACCTCAAAAGTGGAAGGCGACTTCTCTGACCTCCACAGGTCATAAGAGAAAGAAAACGTCTCCTACTCAATCCTTGCCTGCCACAAGCAAGACGAGTGAGAGACAGAGCCGGGATGCATCTATATCTGAAGGACACGCTAGGCCCAGGGAACAGAAGACATTGCCTGGGTCTCCAGACTTCCAAAGATGCAGCACTGAAGATCCCTCAGGCATCTAAGCGGCCGGTGCTGGAGACTATGGCACTGAGGCAAACAACCCCGGCACTGAGAGCATCGGAACCAGAGGCCCTGGAACGGGGACTTGCGGTGCCAAAGACCTCTGGTTGTGCGGAACCGCAGGCCATGGTACCAAGTGCGGAACTGGCAGCACCAATACCTGTGCCGAAACCTTCGGCACCGGGCATGGCACCATCCGTATCGGCACCAGGGAAATCATGTTCTAAGACACAGCACTGAAGCCCCTCCCTGGACCTCTTTATTATACCATCCCCTCTGTCTCTGAGCTCTCCTCCATAGTCATACATACCAAGAAGACCCTTGATACCACCATCGCTGTTCCTTAGGCCACCGTCTCCATTCTGTGGCCTCCCTCTCCCTGGCTTGGACCCCCCTCTCACCTGACATTCGACAATCGCATCATCTACAAGGATACCCCTACAGGGTATCCCCACCCCTATCTATGTCATCTAGGCAGTCTCATTCCTTCCACCATCATAGATACAGGCAACACTCACATTCCAGATCCTCATCACCAGGCTTATGTCCCTGCCACTACGTACTCCCATGCTATCGGGAGGACTGTCACCGGCACTGATGTTACTCAAGGACCAGGGATAGATCACAGCATCCATGCCCCTCCATATAGACAATCCTCACTGCCTCCTCCAAGGAGGCAGCATCTATCCCCTCCAAGACAGGATCCAGAATCAGCTGTTGATCCGCCATTGGAACACCTAGGGGAGCTAACGCAGGAAGTGTCTGAAGAACAGACAGAGGTATATCAGATGGATGCCTCTTTGTCCTAGCCGGATGAGGCGGTCCATTGCAGGAGATTTATCCCCTCCGGATGACCTCAGGCAGTTTCAGGAACTGTTCAGAAGGGTTGCCCAGTCTCAGGTTATACAGTTGGTGGAGGTACAAGAGAGACAGCACAAACTTCTAAAAAATCTGAGACCTCCTACATCATCAAAGAGAGCCATCCCATTGGATGAGGCCATCACAGAGGCTGCTACAGACATCTGGCAAACTCCAGCTTCTATTCTGCCAATCAATAAGAGGGCAGACAAAAAGTACTTTGTGCTGTCAAAAGGAATGGAGTTTTTATTTAACCACCCCCAACCGAATTCCCTTGTCATGGAATCCTCCCAGCAGAGATCAAAGACACCACAATACAAATCTACTGTCAGATAAGGATGCAAAGAGACTAGATGTATTTGGGCGGAAGGTATATTCATCCTCCACTCTACTGCTACTTGTGGCTAACTATGCTGCACACCTCTCTAACCATAATTTTGATAATTATACAAAACTGATATCACTCATGAACTATCTCCCAGACGATAAGAAGCCAATCCTAAAGGCTATATTCCAGGAAGGGTACGCGACCTCACATACAGGAGTCCAAATTGCGCTCGACGTGGCGGACACGGCACATTCCACTGCCACTACCGTGGTGATGCAACAAGTATCCTGGCTGCAGACATCAGGAGTCCCTAAAGAATTACAAACAAAAGTTGAGGACCTTCCTTTTGATAGATTAAAACTGTTCACTGAAACCACGGACGCGGTCCTCCACTCCAGCAAGGACTCGAGAACCACGTTAAGAACGGTGGGTAAGTACACTCCTCCTTACAGGAGGAAGAGGTATTACCCATACCAGTGTCACTACGCCCTCCAACCTCAGCGCCCACAGTACCAGTGGGGTTATGACCCAGGCGCCAACAACATCAAAGACCATCTAGGCAACGTACCCAGCAAGGCTGTAACCCTGCACCACAGGCAGCCAGGCAGCAAGTTTAACTACTGCATCAAGGACTGCGACACCACACCCATCACTCAGTGCCAACAGTCGCTTCATCCCCTGTTTCACCACCGCCTCAGACCATTCTACCGGCAGTGAGAAAATTATCACCACAGACAAATGGGTACTAGAAATCATTGCTGTGGGATACACCATCCCATTCCGCACACTTCCGCCAACAAAACCCCCTACCCAGTCTCTCCTCAGGGACCCCTCTCACAAGACCTTGGTAAAACAAGAGGTCGATCATCTCATCTCCAGAGTAGCTGTGGAGAGAGTCCCGGACAAGTTCCAGGGGAAGAGTTTCTATTCATGTTACTTCCTCATGGAAAAGAAGAGGGAGCTGGCAACCAATACTAGACTTACAGGCTCTCAATCGTTAATCTGCAAGCAGCGTTTCAAGATGGTTACTATTACTTCTGTAGTCACAGCACTGGATGATGGGGATTGGTTCACAGCCCTCGACTTACAAGATGCGTACTTCCACATAACCATTCATCCTGCACACAGGTGTTTTTCTCCGTTTCACCGTGGGCAAAGTTCTGCCCTTCGGCCTGTCTTCACCGCCCAGAGTCTTTACAAAGACATTCTCAGTAGTGTCAGCTTTCCTGCATCATCAAGATGTCTTCATCTTCCCATACCTGGACGACTGCCTCTTTAAAGGTGCCTCGCGAGTGGATGTCTTATGCATGATAGACATTACTGTAAAGATGTTCCACTCCTTGGGCCCCATTATTGACTTCCAGAAGTCAATGATGGAATCTACACAGGACGTAGAGTTCATAGGAGCGCACCTCAGTTCCATCATGGCGAGAGTGTATCTACCATACATTTTCATGCTATCCAGTCTCTGATTCAGGTGCTGGTAGGCAACCCCACAGTACAAGTATTAACTTGCCTGCACCTTCTGGGACACATGGCCGCCGCCACATCTGTGGTACAGAATGCCAAGTTGCGCTTTCGTCACATCCAGCACTGGCTGGTGACCATGTATGTACCAACGAAACATACCTCTCACAAGAAGGTGTCGCCCACAATAACGGTGCAAAAGTCACTGAGATGGTGGGTGGACCCCAAGAATCTACTGGGGTCCACTTTCACCAACTGCAAACCACGTTTTTTCTTATGACTGATGCTTCCCACGTAGGATGGGGAGCACATATGGGAAACAGATCAGTGCAAGGGTGATGGTCCCATAGGGAGAAGGCAGTGCACATAAATATGCTGGAACTAAGGTCAGTGTTCAAGGCATGCAAGCGCTTCCTACAATACCTACAACACAAAGTAGTCGGCATCTATACTGACAACATTTCCATGATGTAGTATATCAATCGACAGGGCGGAGCCAGATCTCGCACACTGTGCGGAGGCTGTCCGCCTGTGAAACTGGTGCATTCCAAATGACGTAATCCTGAGAGCCTCATGCTTAACAGGCACCACCAATGTGCAGGCCGACCACCTGAACAGGCACTTTGCTCTCGATCACAGATCCGTCCTGATCTGCTTTGATATATCTTCCAGCATATGGGGGGTTTCCTCGAATAGACCTGTTTGCAACCTCCAACAACAAGAAATGCCCTCAATTTTGTTCCAGAGCAGGCATCAGTCTGGGCTCATTGGGGGATGTTTTCCTTCTGTCATGGAAGGGCCCCTTACTTTATGCATTCCCTCCTCCAGTACTCATCCACAAGGTCCTGGAAAAGGCAAGGATGGAGAGGGCATACTTGATACTTATAGCCCCAGCATGAGACTGTCAACACTGGTTTCCCCTGCTACAAAGTGTGTTGTGCTGCCAACCACTCCTCCTCCTGATTGTTTCAGACCTCCTCACACAGAACCAGGGAGCCCTGAGGCACCCTCAGCCTCAAACATTACACCTCAAGGCATGGCTAATCCTTGGCTCAGAGCCTTAGAGTCTTTATGCTTGGAAAGGGTTAAAGAGGCCCTAGAATGCAGCCCACGAGCCTCCACCCAGAAGACTTGTGTGTACAAGTGGAAACGCTTTACATCCTGGCGCTTATCCAAGCGATTGAACCCCGTAGAGGTCCTGGTTCCTGTGATGTTGGATTATCTACTGGATCTAAAACAAGGTGGAGGGGGCTCTCCCTGCCATCACTAAAGGTCCACCTGGCAGCTAGATCAGCCTTCCAGCACACAGTAGACTGATCAACTGTCTTCGCCCATCCTGTTACAGCACGGTTCCTGAAAGGCCTCATGAGTTTATACCCTCCTCACAAGCCAACAGCGCCCTCATGGAGCTTAGATCTGGTTCTGGACATGCTGTCTAGGCCACCCTTTGAACCCCTAGCCACCGTTTCACTTTGCCTACTTACCTTAAACACAACATTTCTTCTCACTGTCGCATCTGCCTGTAGAGTAAGCAAGCTGGCTGCAGTATAGGGCGGGGTCGCCATTACAAGTTTCTCCAAAGATGCGATAATACTACGTTTACATCCCGCGTTCCTCCCAAAGATCTCCTCGGAGTTCCATATTAATGAGCCGATAATTCTACCATCCTTCTATCCTAAGCCACATACCTCGAATAGGGAGGTGCAGCTTCCTGCACTTGATGTGAGGGGGGCACTGGCCTTCTATGTAGACAAAACCAAACCCTTCCGAAAGACGGACATACTGCTGGTGTCACTTGCACGCAGATCAAAAGTAGCAGGATTACCCCTCGCAAACAGTTTCAAATATTATCACGTCCTGCATAAAGATGTGCTACTCATTACATAAGACCCCTTTACCAATTCTCCCCAAGGCTCACTCCACTAGAGCAATGGCGGCTTCGACAGCCTTCTTCAGAGGAGTCCCCTTGAAGGACATTTGCAGAGCAGCAACATGGTCGTCCTGTGACATGTTTGCCAAGCACTAAGCACTTCATTGGCTACTGGAGGAGGGTGCACACCTACCGACAGCTGTCTTCTTAGGAGTAAGCCATACATAATCCAGTACCTACCACCATGATTTTGGGTCGCTGCTAGGTAGTCGCCTACTGTGGAGCACCCATGGGAACCACTCGAAGAAGAAAGAGAAGTTACTCACTTGTGTAGTAACGATGGTTCTTCGAGATGTGTCCCTGTGGGTGCTCCGCTACCCACCCGTTCCTCCCCACTTCCGAGTTCTGCTTTGTTTTTCAGAGGCACCCAGGGCAGTCATTTCAAGGAACTGGTGCGGACCGGATCACGCACGTGACCAAAAGTGCGTGGAGGGCCAGCGCTTTTCTACACACCCGTGATCTGACGAGGTACAGCTTGGAAATCTCTGATCCGCAGCACTGGGGCGAGCCCGATACCTACTGTGGAGCACCCCCGGGCACACATCTCAAAGAACCATCATTACTACACAAGTGAGTAACTTCTCTTTCCTCATAAATCATTAGGGCATTCAGGCAGCAAACCAAGGAAGGAGTAGATAGGGTTTTGTGATGCTTTATTTGTTTACCATTTAAGATGGATCCTTGCAGTAGCCTCAAAAGTGATGCATAGGGACTGCTCAAAACACACCACGTCATTTGTGAGGTTTAAATAGTGACTCGCAACCCATGTTCTTCCATTTCTCTCCTCTTCAAGGGACACCTGTGTCTGAACTATCTAAAATGTTAAGCGTCTTACTGTGAAATAGAAGGGATCGCAAGGGCCGTCTAGTTTAACATCTCGTCAAGATGCAGGATTTGTTGTGTCTACACCATCCAAGACAGATGGCTATCCAGCCTCTTTTTGAAAACCTCCAACAAAAGAGCCTCCACAACAGGGTAGATTTAAAAAATGAATTTTCTTTAAGTCCATCAATAAAATACTAAATTGCTAATTTTAAAAAATAGCACTTATCACAGACATGCTATCCATACGTTTACAGTCTCATAAAAATGAATTAATGGCTCTAGTCTGTCCAACATGACCACTAGCTCTCGCTTCTTGGAAGTTCTAGGTGTTCAATTTCTAGTTAGTCTGCTGAGAAAAAAGTAACATGCAAAGAAAGACACACTGGATAGGATTGTGTTTTGTTCTGGGATTATGTGGTGTTGGTGGACCTTGGCCAAGCACAACAGATGAGTTAGTTAAGATATTGTCTTAAAGACAGATAATATGTAAGAGAGGACGGAGACAGCATTGAAAGGAACAGTGGAGTGGACTAGAAAGAAGAAGAGAAGACATTATTCAGTGCACAGCGCTTCCGATGTTTCCCCATACTTTTGCAATATATAAATTGTCATGGCTCCTGGGTGTAAGAGACAACCTGCCAGGGAATAGTTTGAAGAAATTTGTTCCCTGAGTGAAAAAGGAAAACGTGTCAAATGTAAGCAGTGAAAGAAGAAAATGTAGGACCTCGCTACAAGAATAAACTGTAGGAAAGACTGCTTCTTGGAAAACAGTGATGTGGATATGGATCAGGTGGTTAGTAACTTAAATGCTTCACTTTGCAGTGGATCATTCTTCTATGGCTTTTAACGTATGTGTGATTTGAAAAGTAAATTCCCAAGCTGTTTGCTGTCTTGGATTTTGCTAGAAAGAAAAGTTTAATTTCACTAATCCTTATGGCTTGTCTAATTAGATAAGTAGGTTTAGCATCTATCACTCAAGTATACAACACAGAAAGCTGCACTAAGAGCAATCTAGAGTTGGCAGTTGCCCACTGAATGTCAGTTTCTTGTTTTATATAACCTAATACATTCCCCTTATTTTAGAACATCATTGTCACAGACCATAATGCTGATGCCATAAATATGTTCCCTATGTTACATCAGCTTAACTCAGTTTTTCCAAGGGAACCCCACTGTGTACTTGTTCTCTCAAAAAATAGACGCGCCAGTGAGTTCAGTAGGGCTTATTCCAAAATTAAAGGCTCTCTAAGCACAGTCAGTCTTAGGGTTTTTTTTTTGGTGACTTAATTTAAATCAGTGACTATTTTTGGCAACTTTTAAATTGTGATTTAAATCAATCCACCCTGATTCACAAGCTCCCTTAGCAATTTGCTCCATTTGCCTATTTTTCTTAGATCTAGGAATCTTTTCCTGGGATTTAATCTAAATCTGCTAGACTGTAGTTAAGCTATGTTGTTGAAATATTTTTGTTTACTTGAAACTTGTTTCCCAAAATTGCCCTCTGGTAAAGAAATCTTTGACTTTTAGGACAAATATAGCTAGTAGCCAAACATTTTTAATATTCAACAACTGTTTGGCCTGTGTGAAATGAGTTCCATGTCAGCTGTGGTGCCGTATCACAGAAATAATCAGCGCAGTTAGTATTCATATTAGCAGTCTCCACAGACGTCAAAGAATGTGACTAGGTGTCCAGACTGAAATATCTGTCCTCTTACTCCAAAAGATGATTCCTCCTGTATATGTTTAAGCCACTGTATAAGGAAGCTTGCACTCTTGTTGTGCATGTTGCCGTTCTTGTCTTAAATAAGGATTTATAGGTTTGTTCTTTTAGCTCCAGCAACAAATTCACTTAAATGTGTACCCTGCCACAAGTAAATTCTTCTATTTTTGTAGCCTCTTGAATGTTTAAAATCTTTTATCTCTTATTAATGATCTATTTAAATCCTTTTATATTTGACTTGTACCAGCTCTTAACATTAAAAGATTATGGTATTTTTTAATTTTAAAATACCATGAACTGCAGTTTTATGTCTTATGCATTTCAGTAGGTATTCAAATTCAAAAGCCATGGACATCACGGCTGCCAGAGATGTAGTGAGATACATCTGCCTCCATTTCTGAGCAATTGAAAATGCTCTCCTGAATATAGATCTTATGCTAATTAAGCAGTTGTTGTTGGCCAACCAAGGCAAGAGAGCCATTTACATAAGAATGTAAAACTTGGAACTCAGAAATTTCAGCCAATGGCACTTTGAGATTTCATTTCTGAGTAGCAGACGATGGCTGTGTTTACACAAGCCAAAAACTTCGAAATGGCCATGCAAATGGCCATTTCGAAGTTTTTGGCTCGTGTGGATGTAGCCAATGAGTTTCTAAACTCTCCAGCAGAAGAGTGAAGAGATATCAAACTGTCCAAACTGCTGGCTAAGAATTCAGGGGGAGAAACTCACATAAGCATTGTGGACAGGCCAGTTATTGCCTAGGCAGTCATTGCTTAATGGACTGTAGTCAAATCAAGGTGAGTGAGGTCCTGTTCATATTAACTATAGTGAATATAGGCCTCCTAAGTTAGTTAAAAGACTTGACTAAATAGTTATAGGCACTTTACTGAACAAACTTGGAAGAAGGTTTGAATGGCATTGGAAGAACTGGTTTCTGAAGCAGATGGTTCAAAAAGCTGTTGATTTAGCTGCCTTTTGAGAAACGGACGTATTCCCATGTTACTATACAATTTAGCATGAATAACCACCAAAGAAATTAACCACTGAGGTATGTTTTTGAAGTTCTGCAACTTAAAACAAGTGAGATTGTCAGCACTTCCCTGTCAGAGTTATTTTAAGATTATGGAGATAGATGTGTTATCTGGAAGGCTGTGACCATGAGACTTCATCATTACGTTCAGTCCTTACTTGGTGCATTACTTCATCTGAAGTGTAAGAAGATGCCATCAGATTTCAAGCTATGTAACTGATGGGATTGGTAACTGGCTATTTTAAGTTTGAGGCTTGATGTTAACGAGTGAGTTGGATTTCCATCAGGAACGCTCAGAATTTACGGCATCACATTTTAATGATCCATCTGCAACTTCTGTACAGACAGAAAATAACTCCTTGATGAAAGGACAGGGCACCTCTGTTTGGGTGAAACTTCTGAGAGAATATGCCTGACCCAGAGCACATTATTAAATCAAATGGGTCTTACAGTTCTTTGGTCTGAGTTGGCACAAGAGACACCTAACATTCCTGCCAAGGAGTAGGTTTGTTTGGGTCATGGAAGGTTTTTAAGAAATATTCCCTTTCTTTGAGGAATAGAAAATAAATCCAGATGATAGCTCTGTTCTTTGAGAAGCCATGAGATGAGTTGCCTTTTACGACTGGAGACTGTTTCATTGAAGTTTATTTAAAAAATAAAAAAAAAAAAAACTTTAAATCACTTTTGTGACGTGATCATAAGCTTGTCAGGATGGGTTCCCTTCCTCACTTCCTGTACTTTTTTTTTCTTACTAATTTCCATTGTAGCTAAGTAGTGTTGTATATGAAAAGCTTTTCTTTGGTAAGAACTTCCATTGTTTCAAGTAACTTCTTCGTGATAAGGTCCTATAAATGTTCTCTTCACATACTACATGCAGTAGTGTAATTACAGTACCCTTTCTTTAATCTGTGCTGTTGGCAGCTTTAATTGAGAGTTAGGCACGTGTGGTGCTGTATCTGCTGGAGCTGACCATTTCCTTTGTTATGTCTGATCTCTACAGAGGTGTCGACCTTGTAGTGCATCACTCTTCCATGTATATCTGGCCTTTAGGTCAGACGCTGGCTTTCTGAATCCATTCCTCTTGCCTGCTGATAAACGTATCTCACAACAATAAAAACACTTCCAAATTAACTTCATAGTTGCTGCTTGACTGATTTTTGCAGGGCTGCTTTTGAAACCACAGCTAACAGAACTTCACTTTCTTCTTGCTGCCTTTCCCCAGGTTCTCCAGTACCTGTGTCTCAGTCGCCACAGTCCCTTTTGATGGGAGCCAGGCTTCAGAGTGCTCCAACACTAACCGATATCTACCAGAACAAGCAGAAGCTTCGAAAGCAGCATTCAGATCCTGTGTGCCCATCATATACAGGCTATGGGTATAGCTATTCTCCACAGCCAAGCAGGCCCGTCAGTCTGGGAACATCACCTACAAAACATCTGGGATCATCACCAAGGAGCTCAGACTGGCTATTTAAAACTCCATTACCAACCATTATTGGCTCTCCCACTAAGGTGTTGCATTTAATTCTGTTTAAAAAAAAATGTTTTCCTGCAGCTATATCAGCATCTGAGAGTACTCCCTCGTATGCTGACCAGAGTTCAATGCTTGTTTAGGCAACTGCTCCTTTCAAGATACCGAAGACTCAAGCCTCCTCAAACTTGTTGGCCTTGGTTAGTCGTCAGGGTTCAGCAGATGTCCCACTGCAGTCTAAAGACATGGCTGACACAAGGGACTTCACACACTTCCATTTGACACAAGGAAATGAAAAACAGGCAGTAGAGCAGAACAGCAAGGCTCCCTTTGGCAGGTAGAAATCATATCTGTTTACAACTTGCAGACATTGTGTAAGCACATGTTGTCTACAGAATTGCCACTCTGTTCTGAACCCAGAGTGCTGTAACACACCATTTTTAGCCTATGGTTTGTTTTGCTATGGAGATGTTAGAGGTTAGTGTGTACCACAGAAACCTCGAGCCATGTAAAAAATAGCATTGGCTTCCTAGACTGCTTCACTGTTTTGCTGTTAACTTCCCTTTTTTTGTTTTGTTCCAGTTTGGGGTTCTAGTCCTCCCCATTGGCCCTCACAGTTTTCACTTCAGAATTCTGATAAACTTATGGCTAACTGTGATACACCCTCCTAACCTCTGGGCTCCTTGCACAGTTTAATTATTTTATCCAGTTTTATACTTCTGTAGTGATGTTACACATCTGATTTAAAGAATTCTCTGTAGTATCATCTGTCAAAAAGCCAGCCTCAGTTGTGAGAAATAAAAGAGGCTACACTGAGAATTTTTCCCATTGTCATTTGCTTTGCTATGTAGATCTGTCAGTACTGGAAAGTTGTCAGATCAACAAGTGAAGACTACCCTTGGTGGCCAGTTATATCAGGGCAGCACAGACAGCCTCAATACTGAGCGACCAATGGATACAGGTAAAGAATAGATTAAATGAGATATTGGAGTTTAGAGCATACAACATAGTAAAGATTTATCTCAACAACCAAGCTGTCGTTCCATCAGCATTAGGAGTTTTTATGGACATTGTCTCTGGTTAGAAGTATCAGAGGGGTAGCTGTGTTAGTCTGTCTCCACAAAAACAAGAAGTCCTGTGGCACCTTATAGACTAATATATCTATTGGAGCATAAACTTTTGTAGGCAAAGACTCACTTTGTCAGGTGAATGCCCCAATATATCTGTTAGCCTGTAAGGTGCCACAGGACTTATCCTTGTTTTCTCTGGTTAGAGTGGCTGCTGCTTCACTAGCACAAATTTTCGGTTTGATGATAACGTGGCACATGTGTAAACTTCAAAAGGTGTGTGTGTGTGTGTGTGTGTGTGTGTGTGTTGAATATCTCTAAAAAGCACCATATATAGCTGGGACACTCCACAAATAGCATCACAGAGCTGCCCTAATGATAAAAATACCAGAACTATGTATAGTCATTTTTTTCCCATTATCTCTATTGTAACAGCATCTTTTTATTCCAGCTTATTTTCCCATGGAGGTTAGCTTCCGTGATGCTGACTTGTCTTATAAGGATAGTAATTACGCTTTTCCATAAGGCAGCCAACTGAGGATGCTGTGCTGGCCATGTCGCTAGAGTTACCAAGGGTTTGGGTTTTGGTTTTTAAACTAGGGGGCTATCTATTGAGGGCCTGCTTGTATTTTTTAGGGGGAGGGGAGCAGGAGGGGAATGGCATCCTTGCCTGCATGTTTTATTTTATATAACATCTATTGCCATAAGGTCTGAGCACTATCTCCAGTTCTCTTTCCACCAGAGAAGAGTGTAGTGCTAAGAGCGACTTTAGTTCACATAGAAGGGGATGCAAAAATTTAAGGGTGCGTCTTAGTTCTGTTTGTGTTCAGCCATATGGGCCAGCCCTACTTGTGGCACGTGGTGGTGTTTGCTGTTAGATTTTGAAGATGGATTCATATTTCCCCAGTCAATCTTTTCAAAGTCTGGGTATGTTTCAGAGCGCCGTGTGCTGTTTCATAAGGACATACACATCCTGTAATCCTTTTATTCTAGCTCCAGCAGGGGCCTGTGGCATTACAGTGGCATCTCCTTCCATGGGAACTGGAGCAAGTTCTAGAGCAGTAATGTTTACTGTGGGTTCTCCTCCAAATAGTGTCACTCCTCCAACTTGCACCCATATGGTCCTCAGAACCAGAACAACTTCAGGTAAGACACCCCTTAAAACAATGACTAGTAGGTAATAGAATGCTGAAATGAGTTAGGTCACTGGAACGGGGACCGGACTCTTTGCCTGTGCCTGTGAGTTGCACAGCCCGCAGCAGGGCCTCCAGGACAGTCCTGTAGCCAGTGTTGTTAAATAATAAAGTCTAGAGAGAAATGTCAGTCTAAGGCAGGGGTGGGGAACCCCCAACCTAGGGTCCAGATCCAGACTGTGGATTGCCTAGATCCAAACCCTGAGATTTGGAGCTCCCTCACTCTTGCCCTAGCATCTGGCGCAGAGTGAATTTGGAGGTGTGGAGCCCTGAGCCTCAGACGGGAGGTACCAGATCCAGGTCACAGGCTCTGCTGTTGGGTGGGAGGCAGCTCTGCAAGATTCTGTGGAATTCCAGCTTATAGGAGCAGTGGAGGGCAGAGCCTGGGAGCTGGGGGAAGGGGCTCTGGGCCATGTGCATCTGGGGCTGCTGAAAAGGTAATCTGCACCCTCGTTACCCAGATCCCATGCCCCTCACCCTATCCCATGCCCCACTTCTATCCAACCTCCC
Source organism: Carettochelys insculpta (assembly GCF_033958435.1). Classification (NCBI taxonomy): domain Eukaryota; kingdom Metazoa; phylum Chordata; order Testudines; family Carettochelyidae; genus Carettochelys; species Carettochelys insculpta. Next base: position 4,683,181 of record NC_134155.1, read on the forward strand.
CATACCACCACCACCACCACCACCACCACCCTCCTACGCCCACCCTCCCTCCCACCCCTACTTTGCTCCTGACCCCTCCCAGACCCTAAACCCTAAATCCTCCTGCACTCCCTCCCTCATAGATTCCCCCACCCACAGGCCACTCCTGCACTCCACTCTGGCCCAGATCACCCACCCCCATCCTGCTCCTTCACTGTACCCTCCCTCCCACCTAGATGCTACACCCCATGCCCACTTCTTGGCAGCCCCTCCCACACTGAGCCCCTCATTCCCCTTGCACACCAGCCTCAGAGCTTAGGGGGGCCCACAAAAGATGCTAGCTCTTGCAATGTCTACACCACACAGTGTCGATGGGAGACACGCTTAACGGCTTACGTTACTTTTCTCATCCGGGGGAGCATGCCGGGATAGACTGGAGAGTACTCGGCAGTCGATTTGGCAGGTCTTCCTTAGACTTGCCACATTGACCACTGGTGTCTCATTATTTGCTGCTCGGATCCCAGCTGTAGTGTCCTCTGTCTTTTCCCTCCTGAAAGAGAGGGGTAGAGCTGCTACTTCAGCATTCTGCAGTGCACATTTGTGACAGCTTCACGGTGTCCGGCTCTGTGGTAGGTTCTAACCTTGTGTCAGATGTCGCACGTGGTTGGTTGTTCCTGTTTCTACCCTTTGGTGATGTACACTGTGCAAAGAATAATGCACAAGGTTCCAAGCATGCAGGATTCCAGCACATCTTCATGTGTGCTGTGAAATATAGAAGCCAGCAGGCTACATGCTTTCCTCTTCTTGAAGTGTAGGTGGTCAGTGTATCTGCGCTTTTGAAGGGAGCTTTTGTGACTTCACTCTGTTGAGTTTGCCCAGACGCCTGCAGCCAGAATCCTTGTCAGCCCATTGCTTTTTCTCCTCACCATGCCCATTTTCTAAATCTTCACTATCCAGAAAGGAAGGCTGCTTAGGTGCTGACAGACAGTGTAAAGCAAATTCCCCCAGGTGAATTTGTGGTGACTTCTGCTTTATCCTTTACTATCAACTTTAGCCCAGAACTGCCAGTTGGACCAACTTGTTGGACTAAATGTGTTTTTATTTTTCCTGTAGTTGGATCAAACAGTTCTGGAGGATCTCTCTGCTCCACTAGTGGCCGTGTATATATGGGCTCCCCTCCTGGTATTTATATGGGCTCATCTCCGCCTGGAGCAGAGGCAGCTCCAAGTCTGAAATACATGTCTTATGGTACTTCACCTCCCAGCTTAGAAGGTTTTATCACTTTTGAAGCACCTGAACTGCCTGAGGAAACATTAATGGAGGTACAGAAAAATTAATGTCCTGCTTTGTCATGTTTAATGCCAGTAAACAATTACTTGGAAATAAGGCTGAGGAGCTACCTCCAGTAATGCATTTAATAGTTTTGTCTTTATTGGATAATAGCTCTTTTTAGAGCTTGAGAATATCAGTTTGTCCTTTTGTGGCTGACGGTTATTCTTGTGTTGCCTGTATTTGAGAGATTTAAAAATGAAGGTGTGGGATTTGGTTTTACAAAGTTTTTTCAACCAATAGGATTTTTTCAGTGACAAATCAATTTTACGTATGTGCTTACAGTGACAATGCACACCTTGGCATGGCTTACTGCTTTTTAGAGCCAGCACATAGGAGAAAACACTTCTTAGGGCTGCAAAAGAAATCTGTTTTTAAAATTGCGTGGTAGAGTGACAATTAAAAACCATTTTAGAATCTTATACCATTGTTGACTATGGTATTATGCTTGAAATGCAAACTTTTCAGGGTAGAGCTGTTTGATTAGCATTTACACACTGTTGGAATGTGTTTTGTGCATTTAGTGCTATGTAAATTTATGTACATGTTGAACCTTTCTAGTCAAGCACCCTCGGGACCTGACCAGGGCTGGACGAGAGAATTTGCCAGACAGTATTGTCTAGCAGCATTACCAACTCTTCCACTGCTTACTGGGCTCTTACAAGACATTTAGGGGTCAATTACAACTAAATAACAGCTCAGAACACTGTGACTCGTGGCTGGAAACAAACTTTATGGGACCACGGGGAACTTGGCTGCACCTATGATAAGTGGATGTCCAGCTGACAGAAATCGTGCTGGATTGTGAATGTTGCTGGACAAAAGGATTAGATTAGATTAGAGAGGTTCAACCTATATTTTGAATTTAGTGACATAATTATTTCTGCCACAGTTGTAGCTTAGAAATACAGTATTTAGAACTATGCTCTTTCTGCACAGATTTTACAGCACCACTTGAGTTTTGATGTGCAAATTTTGGAACCTAATATTTTTAGGATGGGTATTAGTAATGCTTTATCTCAGCCGTGCGGTGGGTCAGCTGTAGGGGAGGGCTTGGAATACAGGTTTGTATAGCCAAATGGAAGTAGTTCAATTTTATTTGTAAATTGTGCCAACATGTCAATCACAACAAACTTACTGATTCTAGATCTGACTTTAAATTGGAATAAAGCAGATGTTAAACACTGAAGCTTTCATGCAACTCTATTATAGACCTCATATAGATTTCAGAATGTAAGTTGCACATTTGTTTTGGTTTCTCCTAAAAGTGACTGTGTGTATGCATGTGGTGCTGGTAATCTCATTATTTTTTTGTTTTTAAAATAATAAATAAAAGAAACTTAAGTTCTTTAGTCACTCTACAGATTGGTTTCAACAAACATAGAGCTTAGCATCCTGACTGCTTTGAGCCTTTGTTGCAAGGTTTTAACATACATTTTCAATATGTTTTAAATGCAAGATAATTCCTCTTGATTCCCTTTGACTTAGTTTGTTCTTGGGTTCCTGTTATTGGTATTAATACTATGTGTTTTTGCATAGTGTTGCCAAGATGCTGACTGTTCCCCATGTAGGTGATGTGTACTTGCCACATGCCTTATTGCAATTAAATTGTTTTCTCCTTTTCTGCTGACAGAGAGAACACACGGATACACTGAGGCATCTGAACCTGATGCTGACATTTACAGAATGTGTGCTGGACCTGACAGCCGTACGCGGTGGAAACCCAGAACTGTGCACCTCTGCAGTGTCGTCGTATCAGATTCAAGAGAGTGTGGTTGTTGATCAAATAAGCCGGCTAAGCAAAGAATGGGGGTAGGTATTACTGAATTTCACATAAATTTATTTATTCAATCAAATTATCTGTGGGTGGTGATCCTCCTCCCGAAATGACCTTTCTGCTTTATGGAGCATTCGGTGTGAGTGCGGACTTTTTTTTGTCAACTGAAAAGCAAAAATGCCCAATAAAGAGGACAGAGAAAAGATGGACGTGAGCTGGCAGGTACATAACTAGGAATCCTGAAAGAGAGAGTGTGTGGGGGGGAATGCTTGTTTTTTTTCCTGTGAACAGTCAGATGAGTGGATGGCGAGATTGGTGCCTGCCTGCTTGGAGCAGTTATTCTTTGTCATGCATAGGAACTGGGCTCCAGTTTTCACACACACCCCCCTTACAGGGGAGAAGGGACCTTTTTCCGTGACTCCGTCATGGGCCATCTCTGCCTGACCAGGAGCTCCATGGGGAGTCGCAGCTCAGTCATGATGTAAAACCTTTTGAAATGAGGAAAATAAGGTGAAAATGTTGATGCGGAGAGAGGAAATCTGTCACGTATCCCTTTCTGGAAGCAATAAAAGAGCGATGTTCCCAAATATCGGAACTATGAAAGTAACTCCTGGGTCGGGGGTGAAGTAACACTCAAGGGAAATGGCCAGCTGAGGCTTTCTAGATGGATGCTGGACTCATATAACTAACCTACAAACTGGGATTCTTCCGTTTTTGTACTTGAAAGCCATGTTTATAATCAGGCTCTCTTCTTCTGGCCAGTGAGATGAATTCTCTCACAGCTAATGCTACACAGAGCACTGGGTGGCTTTTCATTTCGTACACCTGTTTCTGCACTCCCCAACAGCTATTTCCTGCCAGCCCATAGTATGGCCACCAAAGCCATTGATAGGGTGTCTGGTTAATATCCGAGTGTCTGTCTGGCTGTGGGCTGAATATCTGTATTTGAATAAGAATAAAAATCTTTCAAAACCATCAATCCTAAAATTTATTTTTTCCAGGCAAGTAGAGCAGCTGGTGTTGTATATGAAAGCAGCACAGCTACTAGCATCTTCTCTGCACCTGGCCAAAGCACAGATCAAATCCGGGAAACTGAACCCATCCAGTGCTGTTAAGCAAGGTATGTGCAACCATTACTTTTAAGATGCTGATCATTTCACCTTCCTTTGCTTTTTTTGAAATATTGACACTTATTTGTCCCATCACTAAAGAGACTCAAGACAGTCAGGATCTCGCTGTGGCCAGGCACTATACTCATTTTCTGCTGCAGCTGGAATCACAGAATGCTATGACTGGAGGGGACCTTGAGAGGTCGTGAGGTCTAGTCCCCTGCACACGCGGCAGGACCAAGTTTTTCCAAATGTCCAACTTAAACCTCCCTCACAGCAATTTAAGCCCATTGCTTTTTGTCCTACCCTAGTGTTTAAGAAGGACAAGTTTTCTCCCCTCTCCTTATAACAACCTTGTAGGAACTTGAAAGCTGTTAGGTCCCCTCTCTTGTCTCTCTTCCAAACCAAACAGACCTGATTCTTTCAATAGGCACAAACGAAACTTCAATTAAACCATCTGGGCAAAGAGGTATCAGTGCTTTCCAGATGTGATCATGTTTGCTTGTACTTTAGAAAGAGAAATGCAGACACACAATCTCCTGATTGCTATGATAAAAATATGGTAGCGGTTAGGGAGTGGTTAATTATTAACATGAAGAGAAAATGATTTGATATACTCTTCTGATCACAAAAATGACATTGCGGAGAGTAAAATTAAACAAACAGGCTCACTTGATTAGCAAGCCCACCTATAAAGCTGAAGTTAAATGTTTTAACCTCTCCTTAACACTGACTTTCTCCAGTTGTCAAAAGTCTGAATGAACGCTATAAATTCTGCATCACCATGTGCAAGAAGCTGACAGAAAAGCTGAATCGTTTCTTCTCTGACAAGCAAAGATTTGTAGATGAAATCAACAGTGTAACGGCAGAGAAGCTCATCTACAACTGTGTTGTGGAAATGGTAAATCATTCGTTTCATCTAAGTGCAGCGTATTGAGAAGAGTAACAGTAGTAACACTTGGTGATGTGTGCAACTTTCAATCTAACCTAATAGCACTACATCTTTGTCCTTAATTCTGTTTGTGCCAGGGCTAATGTAATCTTCCCCGGATGATTTCTAAAGTTCCTACCTGATACACGTGCTCTGAAGTTTTCCCACACACCAGCAGGTTTCGTATATAGACCTCACAAAAGGCACTGCTAAGATACACAATCTGTGATGGGACTCTGTACGGAGTGTCACACAATAAAGCTTACTGGAGCATACGAACAGAACACAAATAACTTGCTAATCACCTGGCTTTATTTTAGGAAGCTGTTTAATCTTGGGGGTGTTTGAAGTGTTTCAGTAGGTTTTTACAAAACAAAAATGTTAATAAAGAAACATGGGGAAAAGGTATCAGTGTATGTGACAAGCTTTCAGTGCATAAATATTTGGTGAAGTCAGGGAACAAAGTGTGTCAAGTGTCGCATTAAGAGACTTAATTATATTTCAGATCAGGGGAAGTGAAATGGAGTGTTCTAAATAGTGGGGTCAGATGTGAGATCTTGGCAAGCATTCACTGTACTTAACCTTCCTGACTCGGTAAACGCAACTGAATTAACTTGTCTCCCTCACAAGTAAAATAAGCTCAGTCACAAGTGTGTATGTGTGAGGTAGTTAGAAGCTGAAATGTACATACATATATGCGGTACCATGCTTAGGATTACAGGATCAGAAAGCATTTCACATCTATATACGCAGGACTCTGTTCATCCCAATGCCACACTGAAATTGACTTTCCTGAACTTCTCCATAAAGTTATATTAAAAAAGATAAAATCAGACCATCTTATTTAAGGTACAGATGCACTGTTAAATTAGCAGTCTCAGAGTGATGCTCATTTATCAGCCAGTTCTCTGGGACACCTTTTTATAACAGTATTTAGAACAATTCATATTTCTGCTGCTAATGAATGCCTCTAGGTTCAGTCAGCAGCACTAGACGAGATGTTTCAGCAGACGGAAGATATTGCATATCGATACCACAAAGCAGCCCTGCTGCTGGAAGGACTGGCTAAGATACTCCAGGACCCTGCAGATGTGGAAAATGTTCACAAATGTAAGTTACCGAGGCAAATGTATTTTGTGCATCTTGGTGGTAATTGAAAATTCTGGGGAGAATTGATGAGGGTAAAAACTTGATCCTCTTCGAAAAGCAGGAAGTGTTTCTTTACTATGGAAACAGCAACAGCTGGCTTTAGAGAGCAGAATAAATAGGTCTAACGTCTTGGGTGAAATTCTGGCCTAGTTGCAGTCAATGGGAGTTTTGTCCTTCTCTTCTGTAGACGTAGGATTTCACCTCTAGTATTATTTACCAATTCCTGGCAATCCATACAGAGCCTCTTCACCAGGCAAATGCTGCTTTGTCTCAAAGCCATTTGCAGCACTGTACTAGTGGCAGAAGCTATTATTGGTGACCAAGAGGAGTTTAAAGTGAAAGATGTGTTCCTCTGATTTCTATGTTCCAGAAGTAGAAACCTGGGGAAGTGAAGAGCAAAAGTACAACTGTCATAAATTCAATTTAAAAATTAAATCCAAATGATAAATTTTGGACTTCTGAAACAGGACTAACTAAACACCAATACTGAATAAAAATCCATGTGCTAAACTTTGTGTTTAACTTCCTTAATGAAATTCTCTGACTGGAGATGAACTTTCTTTGGCTGATATTTATTACCTGCCTTACATATTTAACTCCTGGGTCAGATATATGGAGTGCAAGATGAGCACTTCTGTTTGTATATATTTTAAATATATGTAGATGTGTATTTTCATTATTAGGCAGAGCCTCTAAAAACAGCAAGCGGGCAGCTTGGATGGCTTTCGGATGTTCCACCTTAAGCTGATGCTGCTACTTAACCTGCAGACCCATGTCTTTTTTTTTTTTTTTGAGGCAGTGATTTTATTCTTTCTGCATTGAAATTAATTTGTGCTTGATGTGTTCACAACTTGACCATAATTTATCATTTGTCTTATTTTCAGGTAAATCTAGTATTGAGCGCCGGCTCTCTGCACTTTGCTATAGCACAGTGGCTGTATATGAACAGTAGCAGTACTTTCAGGACCAGGTGGTATGAATGCAAGGGACCACTCAGTGATATACTTTTTGGTGGGGGGGGTCTACAGCTTCATTGTTGTCATTTTCCCACTTCCCTGTGGAAGACAGTTTTTAAAGCTCCATGGTGACTACCAAAGAAACGGCAGTAATTTCAAAGAGGAAAAAACCCAAAAGTACACTTGTAGAAAACCTGCCTTACTGATACGGTCACTTGTCCCATTTTCCTCCTAACAACAGAATTTAAAAGAAATTGGTCTTCACATTTCTTACTGAACTTTGTACAGGTACATTTAACTAAATCGATCAGTTTTGTTTTTCTTATTGAGAACTATTCAGAATGGATCCTTCTTCACAAAGTATACAAAGCTATGTTTTCCGTAGGAAGATTCCACTCAAAAGTTTGTGGAAGACTGTTTCCTAGTTTTCCCATATCAACCTGTTGAAGGTATGATATTCCAAATGCATAAACCCACAGTTTGAATATTTTGTGGCTGAGCTTGTTTGGACCCAAGCTCACGTCTTGTAAAGACAGCTCATCAGTTAGTAGGAGAAAGGTAAAAAGTAAGCGCCTTTTAAAGGAGAGAAGGAAGAGGTCAGTGGGAGGAAATTTGCTCCATTTCTTCAGAATCCTCAGAGGGTTTTATCAGCTGATGTGGATACAACTTGAGGCTCTTCTTCCAAAATACTTTGTATTGCACTAATGTACTAATGCAACTGTACATTCATTTTTGAAGAACTATTAATTTAAAAAAAAGAGAAAAGGCACAATGGACTTTGCTGAACAAGTTTCATTTCAGTGTATGTAAAATCCTTTTCAGAATTTCAAATGTAGCTTCTAGAAGACTTTCAGACAAACTGTAAAAACTTGTATTCATGTGAACCTTTCCATTTTATACCTATTTGTCTAATACTTGAGTAACTACTGCTACAGACTTCCTCAGTAATAGAAATGTTTTGAGTTGCTGGTTGTTTGGTTGCATCTTTTTTTGTGCATGTAATATGTGCATTATTGCTTGTAATCTCTGTGAGTATATCAACAACTCTCTGTATCCTGTTCCTTTGGACAGTATTAAAACAAATACTGTAAACTGAGAGGCTCTGTTAGGAGCTGTGTGAAACTAGAAATAAGGTTGGGAATTGGGAAGCTGATTTAGTGATGTGGGAGTTCTATATACAGTGCATGAAAAATCAGGATATTTGGGTATGTATTTTTAGGGAGAGATGGGAAGCTTCCCATAGCCTCCTGGGCACTTATCATTTCCAGCATCCCTTCAGAACATCAGGACAGCAATTCACAAAGTATTTGGGCAGATCAACTTCTGGAAATGGTTCTTATATTTTACTTTTGAATTTTTTCTTTTTGGCTACTCAACTGCTTGAATACTTGAATAAACCATTCTCCAGGGCAAAATCATACTTTATCCTCTTTCAAATACCGTGGTTCAGAACTGTTTGACAAAATTGTACAGTTCTCACACATCAATATTGCTTTAGAGTACTGATAACCATGTATTTCCTTTATTTTGACAAAGTAATGTACTTTTACCCTTATTTATCTGTATGAAACTCCAACAATTAATTTGAAAGTGTTTATTTATATACTGTTTGTATTTTTAGGTCTTTAATACAGTGTTTCTACCTCTCCTTTGTAACTGCATGCATTATTCTTGAAACTAGGTAATAACTCACTGAACTGTTGCATAATAGCCTTTTTATTATGGCCTGTAAAGATGTATATTCTGGTAGAATAAAGACTGACACCAGATGTGTTTCTAGGGTACAACCTAAGTTTGTCTCTTACATGATAATTGGGGGCTGCTGTATTCAAAAAACACTCTGCAATATCAGCTGATGTTTAAATCAAGGACTTGCTTCAGAGGCCAAGTGTGCAGGTGGCAGCAGGTGGCCGCAGTGTAATGGGGCCTTGCATTCCTGCTTATGCTCAGCCTCTTTGGTGATTCAGTGGTTTCCTGCATGACATGTACTGAAGTTCGCTTTCCTTAAAGCAAAGCTGTTAATACTGATTTTTTTTTAAAATGCCATAGATATGACAACCAATATGCTAAGCAGATATCTGCATAAGAGCTGGAAATGTTTCTCTGAGACCTGTCTTAATGGCTGTCAGCGAGGAAGCTCTGTGTTCGAGTTGCTATAAACACAGGAAATTACATACAACTGACTGACTGGCTGGTGCTAACTGACATTTCTGCCAGCTAAAAGTTACAAAAGTTGGTCTTTTCCAGTGTGCTTCTGAAGCTCCTTCCCCAGTTGAGCATGGTAGAGTAGCTGGGAAAGGACTTTTTTTCTTGTGTGCGCTATCAAGATTTTCCAGCATTTACCAGAAAAACACAAAAAAGCTGCTCAGAACTGGACCCTGGTTAGAAAAGAAAATTGAAAAGGAGCAGCATGGAGGGCTGCTGGAATATGTGAACGTGCCTTTGGCCCTAATACAAAGGTCTAGGAGACAGGCGGCTTTTCCTAAGAATCATTGTCGTCTTTCAAAGAATTCAGGCTCTCCCTTGCTCTCTCTCTCATCTGCTCTTGCCAACAGTCTACAGCTGCACAAACAGGAGGGAGAAGAAAGAGACATTCTTGTTCATTGTTTCTCAGCATGAGACAACCAGTGTTGAATATGGCCTGGCTTTCTGGGTAAATTTCTGACACAGATCCTGAAGTTGTCTCCTAGCTTCAGCAATCCGTACTGAACAGCAAGCATCTGATTCCACCAGAAGCTTTTTCTCACCATTTGGAAAAATTGAAATTGAGAGGAACCATTTCAACCCTTCAATACAATGTTCTAATTCAGGTGCAATGGATTTCTTATTCCCTTAAGAGGACCATGTTCAGGATTACCTTTTTTTTCCCCTTTCCATAGTACATTGTGTCCATTGAGCAGCTTGAAAACTCATTTACATTGTGACTTTCCTGATTTTTACAATGGAAAAGCTGAGTTCCCTTCTATTCCTCTGGCGCAATGAATTCCAGGTAAATTCACTGCGTAGATCCCAGGAAAACCAAATATTTCAACCCACCAGTGAAATTTCAAAACAATCTCTCTTCTACTATTTTCCCTCCTGTACCACATTTTGTTAGGTCAAGTATGTAGCACTAACTGTTGCGCCAGTTGATATTTTGAAAAGTATCTTCCAGTTCTTTAGCTTGCACTTCAGAGAGGAGGGCAGATCCGGGAAGAACGTGACACCATTTGCCCAGCAGAATAGAAGTAGTTGGGCCAACTTTTCTCCTAGACTAAGGAAAGTTGGATGATTTCGTTTTCCAAGCCTGTTGGTAGCCTGGCTTTCCAATGCTCAAAGCATCGGACTAGCATGAGCCCTCATTCCTTTGTAATCTTATCTCCCCCTTTTCCTCCTTTTACTCTTCATTTCCTCGCTTTGAGATCTGCTTGATACTATCCTCTCAAATGGCCAAAACTTCCTGGGCTACTTTTAAATACTCTACTTTTATCCTAAACCACATCCCCTCTAATGCCTGAGCTTTTAGTTGATCTAATAAATGTACAGGGCATGTGCTTAGATACTCCTCACCCTAGAACAGTGATCTGCATCTGAGTACCCTTTTTTCTAATATCTCTTGTTCAGTAGCAGCCCAGGCTAACTAAATTTTGGCACTGCCAGTCTGTACAACCATGTTTTCAATAGCCTTTTGTAGGCAGCAGACTTCCCCCCATCTTCAGTTGAAAGCAAATTGAATGCAAATGTTGCTGCTGAGTCTTGTTCAAGTCTATGCCCCATCACTCTTCTCTTTTTTGCTTGCTTTCACATTTTCCATTGCTCCAGCTATGTCTGCAATACAGCTCACAGATGGTTGCTTTGTACAACTGTATGTTGCTCCCTCAGACATGAGGTCAGCCACTGCCCCCAGAACAAGTGACACCATAAAATGAATTGAGCTGTGTTTATTCACTTAGAAAGAAAGAAGCCGAGGCGCCTAACACAGCTATTTCTCCTTTACCTCCATGTGTACACTGTCCAGCTTCCTGGAATTGTAGCTTCTCTACCTCTCCTCTATCTTGTTTCACCTCTGGTCTGACTTTTGTGACTCTCTTAATGCACCCAGACAATTCTATAGGCAGTGGATACCTAGCGCAGGTTTTGTGCAGTAAAACTAGGCATCAGCTTGCCAAACCAAACTAACTTTAATGCAGATGCGGGTAAAAAAGAGTAGTGAAGACAGTGTGGACTTCGGCACAAGCCTGGCACAGATCTGGGCCCATACTTGGCTCCCTGGTCTTCACAGTACTGTCTTTATTCCTTCCCTCTTGCCCAGGCTAGCTAGATACAAGCTAGCTCAGGTAGACAGCCCACATGTAGTTCTTGAGATGCAAATTGAGGATCACTGTCCAGGAACCTGCCAAACCCTCTAAAACCCAATGCACGTTTTCTCACCCTGAAGGAAAAGGCTGTGAATGCAGTTTGGATTTGTCCTGTGATCTCAAATGGAACATGTTCTGTGAACCAAAATGGGGCATATTCTAGACCTGATGCGGTTTCACAGCAAATGAGATCATCCAGGAAGGAAGGATCATTAGCCTAACCAGGGTCCAGCCCATGTCAGCCTTGGAGGCTGAAATCAACATCTTGGATTGCATCCAGGAACATGTAAGAAGCCAGCGCAAATGAGGAGATCCATATGAGGCCACTTTCATTTAATAGAGGGTTTATTGTGGTTACTTAGTGTAAAATATGATGGATGTGTTTAAGTAGGGCAGGCATACACAGCTGACAAGCATTAATGAATGATGAATGTGCGTGAAAGGTATTGGCAAAATAAGGCTGTAATGCTGGGCTCACAGACTGAGGCCTGTAAGCTTGGAACTTAGCCTTCCGCTCAGGTGTAGGGATAGTTGATATTAAGTAAAGGACCCAGGAGTAACTCTGTACTCAGGTAAGAACTTTTTAATACGTTTTATACACTGAGTATTGACGGGTTTATAAACCCTTGCCATGTAAATATCAGAAATTTAACAAGGATTACAACAATGTGCTGCTGTTTAAAAGAGACAGCATAAAGTGATCAGTCCTCCAGTTAACAGAGTGTGACTGTTCTGGAGTGAGTGTCATTCCAACACCTGTGCTGCGGTAGATCTGGTGAGCTTTATTAATCCTATGAGAACTCTCTTGAAAGTTGAATAATCTTAGGCTGTCACTTCAGTGCTGAGTGACTCCCATCTGCTGCTGCTCGAGGCACCATGGAACTCCAGAGTGAGGCCCTGCCTCTGAAGGGAAATATTTTGGCCCCTTATGGATAAGTTTTGGTACCACAGATACCTGGGAGAGCATGCTCAATGGACCCAAGGAATTATCGCATCACATCATGTGACCAAACTGAGGCAATAGCTGGCAGTCAAGTGCCTCCATCTTAGCTTTGGAAGTTGCTGGACATGAGTCAAGTGTAGTTCAAGTGATTGCTCATGTCCATTTCAAGCTGGGTGTGCATGGGAAGCTTTTTGCCATAGCCAGCAGCTGTAGGGTTGGTGTGGTGCCCCCTGAAATGGCACCAATTACAGCAACCCAATATATGCATTGCCCAACCCTTCCCCCTCCCAGCTCAGTTCCTTCTCACCACGCTGTCGGTCGTTGGAGCTCTTGCTTTCTCTGCTCAATTCTTTAGCTAGTAGCCTACTGTAGTGTAAATAGTTCTTGAAGTATAAATAGGTTTAGTGCTTGATAGTTAGTTAATCTTAGTGTTTTAACTAATAGCTGAGACAGGGCTTCCCCCTTGGTGCTGGGGAATGCCTGGCTCCCCAGGCTTTAAGACTTGTTCAAAATGCTGCAAATGTGTGCCCAAAAGTGACCCCCCCCATTCAGCCTGTTTGATTTGCTTTGGGGAAGGACACTTGTGTGATCGTTGTCCAATTTGTAAGTCCTTTAAGCCCAGAACTTTGAAAGATAGGACCCAAGGCCTTAAAGTCCTCTTAATGGAGGTGGCTCTTAAGTTTCAAGAGCCTCCAGCAGAAGCCGAGTGGAGTCTGTTCAGTACAAAGTGCACCGGTGCCATCAACCACAGTGCTGCCTATGGACTCTCGGCACCGAGAGCAGGTGCAGGCACCAGCACCTTCTTGGTGCCATAGGAGTCTCTCTCTGGTGCCAGTGAAGAGGAGTAGGAAGCACAAGAGGCATCACTCGCCAAAGTCAAAGCAGGGCAGCCTCAAGTCCAAGGCTCCGGCACCCACTGCTGAAGGGCAGGTGGTGCATCCACGGAAGGCAGCGCGGCAGGCGCCGGACTTGCCCTCGATGCCGGAGACGTTTTGAGCAGCACGAGGACTTCTGCAGATGACGGTGCCGGGTCCTTCTCAGTCTATGGAGGACAGGAATCGTGACACTGAAACAGAGCGATTGGAGCTCATGGACGTGTCACCAGCACCAACCCCTGTGCTCATGTCAATGCCGACACTGACACCGTATTCAGGGCTGAGCACTCCCAAGGGAGTAAACCCCGACAGAAAATCCGGAGTGGAGTCCGAAGGCGGTTCGGTGTCAACTTCTGGCACTGTCCTGGCAACTCCTGCAGCTGAGCTGGTACAAGACGTGGAGGTTATCCTCTCCTTTGGACTATATCAGTAAAGCCGAGAGGGGGACACTGGTGTCTGGGCATCCCAGAGTCTCCATAATAAGTGCCCAGGCTCGCGCCCGGAGAGGTACTCCAGCATCGCTGAACAGCGTTGCATCAACACGGGAGGCAACAGATAGATACCGGTTATAAGCTCTTGCTCGATTGGCGTAGAGAACGAGCGCCAGGGGTTGCCTTCGACGGTGGGAGAGATCCTTGCATCTCACTGGACAGTCACCGCCCGCCTCAAGCTGCGCAGCCCCCAGCCAATAGGGTACTGTCCCGCCACAGTTCACCTGCCTCGCTGGGTGCATGAGGCTTAAGGTTCCTGAACCTGACAAGTGACTGAAATTTGGGCACCAGGCAAACCAATAAGAAAATCAACAAGAAATGAGAAACATCAACAATTTAAGCTTGCTTGCTGGAGTGTGCGGACCATGCTGACCGGCTTGACTGAAGATCTTCAGGCCATCAGTGACACCCGCAAGACCGCTGTCATCAACGAGGAACTGAAGAGGCTCAGAGTTGATATCGCTGCACTGCAAGAGACCCGACTCGCAGATTCGGGATCTCTAAAGGAAAAGGACTACACCTTTTTCTGGCAGGGTAAAGCCCAAGTAGAACCCAGAGAGCATGGTGTTGGCTTTGCTGTCAGAAACACCCTTCTACAAATGGTTGATTTAGTCATGGGTGGATCAGAAAGACTTCTTCGGATCACACTTCAAACTTGTGCCGGTCCCGTCCACCTGATTGGCGCTTATGCTCCAACCCTGTACTCCACACCAGAAGTAAAAGACAAGTTCTATGACGTGCTTAGTGCTGCTGTAGCGCAAATACCTGCTCGTGAACAACTGTACATCTTGGGTGACTTCAGTGCAAGAGTTGGAGCTCATTGGGCCTCATGGCTTTCCTGCTTAGGACACTTCGGTGTGGGAAAAATTAATGACAATGAACAGCGTCTCCTTGAACTGTGCTCATACCACAATCTGTGCATCACAAACACATTCTTCCAAAGGAAGCCACAGCACAGAGTGTTTTGGAGACACCCACACTCGAAGCACTGGCATCAACTAGATGTGGTCATCACTAGGCGTAATAACCTCAAAAACGTCCTTCTGACACGCAGCTATCATAGTGCTGACTGTGATACAGATCACTCACTAGTTTGCTCCAAGCTCAAGCTGAGACCCAAGAAGCTGTACCGCTCTAAACCTGCTGGAAGGCCCCGCATTGACGCCAGAAAGACGGCAAACTCGGAGAAAGCTGAAAAGTTCAGAGAGACCCTCCAGGAAAATCTGCGCAGCAGCCCTGGGGGTGCCGATGCGACATCCAAATGGCAACATCTGAGGGATACAGTTTACAACACGGCCTTGTCGGTGTTTGGAAGAAGAGCTAGAAACACGAACGACTGGTTCGAAGCTAACGCCGATGAGATGATTCCAGTCATTGAAAAGAAGTGCGCTGCACTCCTGGAGTACAAGCGCTCACCGAGCCAGAGTACCCAGGAAGCACTTAGAGGCCAGAAGAACAGTACAGCAGACAGCCAGGCGCTGTGCCAACAACCACTGGCTCCAGCTATGCAGCAGCATCCAGACCTGTGCCGACTTTGGTAATCTCAGACGAATGGACGAGGGTATGAGGAAGGCATTAAGACCCACCCAGAACAAGATGGCACCTCTGAAATCCAAATCTGGTGAAGTCATTGCTGACAAAGCCAAACAGATGGAGCGCTGGGTTGAGCACTACTCCGAGCTGTACTCACGCGAGAACGTTGTGGTTGACGCAGCCCTCGATGCCGTCGAGCTCCTACCAGTAATGGACGAACTAGATCAAGAACCGACTGTGGATGAACTGAAGAGAGCCATCGACAGCATTGCAGCAGGAAAGGCCCCTGGTCAGGATGGTATACCACCAGAGTTAATCAAATGTGTCGCGGACACACTCCTGGAACCCCTACATGAGCTACTGTACCTGTGCTGGAAAGAGGGTGAGGTTCCACAGGATATGCGCGACGCTAATATTGTAACGTTGTATAAGAACAAAGGAGACAGAAGCAACTGCAACAACTACCGTGGAATCTCCCTCCTAAGCGTCACTGGTAAACTGTTCGCTCGCATCATCCTTGGCAGACTCCAGAAGATTGCTGAGAGGGTGTACCCCGAATCGCAGTGCGGATTCCGCGCAGAGAGGTCTACCATTGACATGGTCTTTTCTCTAAGGCAGCTGCAGGAGAAGTGCAGGGAGCAGAGGAAGCCACTCTACACAGCCTTCATCGACCTGACCAAGGCCTTTGACTTGGTCAGCAGGGATGGTCTGTTCAAACTGCTCCACAAGATAGGCTGTCCTCCACGGTTACTGAAGATGATCCAGTCATTCCACGAAGACATGAGAGGAACCATCCAATATGACAGCGCATTATCGGATGCTTTCAGAATCAGGAGCGGCATCAAAGAAGGATGCGTGCTTGCTCCGACATTGTTTGGGATCTTCTTCGCACTCCTCCTGAAGTATGCCTTTGGATCTTCAACAGAGGGCATCCTGCTGCACACAAGATCTGATGGGAAACTGTTTAACCTTGCAAGGCTGAAAGCTAAGTCTAAGGTGCAAGAAGTCCTCATCAGAGACATGCTGCTCGCAGACGATGCTGCTGTAGTGTCTCACACAGAAGACCAGTTTCAAAAACTACTGGATCAGTTCTCCAAAGCATGCAAGGACTTTGGGCTTACCATCAGCCTAAAGAGGACAAACGTACTCGGTCAGGATGTTGCTGAATCCCCATCAATCAGCATTGACAACTATACGTTAGAGGTCATCCACGAGTTCATTTACCTCGGGTGGTCCATCACTGACACTCTGTCGTTGGACACTGAGCTAAATAGGAGGATCGGAAAAGCGGCCACAACTCTGTCCAGATTCAGCAAGAGAGTGTGGAATAACAACAAGCTGTACACTCACACCAAAATGCAAATCTACAGAGCCTGCATCCTCAGCATCCTCCTTTATGGCAGCGAGACTTGGACCCTGTATGCCCGCCAGGAAAAGAGGCTGAACGTCTTCCACTTGTGCTGCCTCAGGTGCATCCTTGGAATATCATGGAAGGACAGAGTGACCAACACTGCTGTCCTCGAGCAAGCTGGAATCCCAACCATGCACACCCTCCTCAGGCAGCGTCGACTCCGCTGGCTTGGCCACGTCCACAGGATGAACGATGGAAGGGTTCCAAAAGACATCCTGTATGGTGAGCTTGCCTCTGGCAAAAGACCTCCCGGATGCCCCCAGTTGCGCTACAAAGATGTCTGCAAGAGAGACCTCAGAGAGGCAGACGTCGAGCTGGACAACTGGGAAGAACTAGCAGACGATCGCAGCAGATGGAGGCAGGGGTTGCACAAGGGCCTTCAGAAGGGCGAGATGAGGATCAGACAGCTAGCAGAGGAGAAGCGAGCACACAGAAAGCACAATAAGGACTTGCCAGACACCCACCACATCTGCAAGAGATGCAGCAAGGACTGTCACTCTCGTGTGGGTCTTCATAGTCACAATAGACGCTGTAAATCAAGTCCTCAATTGAAACTTTAAAGGGCGCGATCCATAGTCTGTGCAGACTGAAGGATGCCTACTACTTCCGTGCCAACCCAGCAGACTGGGCCAGTTTCGGGTATTCTATACTCTGGCACCAACTCCGATGGCCCCACCGTGGTCATCTGCTTGTGAATCGGAGTCGGACTCCTTTTATTCCTTTTACTCAAGCTCCAGACAGAGCAGGACTCGAGGGCTACATGTACACTAGCCCCAAACTTTGAAATGGCCACACAAATGGCCATTTCGAAGTTTACTAATGAAGCGCTGAAATGCATATTCAGCGCTTCATTAGCATGTGGGTGGCCGCGGCACTTCGAAATTGACGCGCCTCGCCGCTGCGCGGCTCATCCCGATGGGGCTCCTTTTCAAAAGGATCCCGCCTACTTCGAAGTCCCCTTATTCCCATGAGCTCATGGGAATAAGGAGACTTCGAAGTAGGTGGGGTCCTTTAGAAAAGGAGCTGCGTGGCGGTGAGCCGCATCAATTTCAAAGTGTTGCGGCTGCCCACATGCTAATGAAGCGCTGAATATGCATTTTGACGCTTCATTAGTAAACTTCGAAATGGCCATTTGCGTGGCCATTTCGAAGTTTGGGGCTAGTGTAGAAACGGCCGAGAGCATCACCACAGCCATTGCAGGCACCGTAGCTGTCACTCAAACAATACGGGGTGGTGGACAACTTTGCAGGCAACTCAGTAGTGGCCCTTCCAGACCATGTGGGCATTTCACAAAATGCAGGGCCAGGCTGTTGGAGTGCTTTTAATGGTGCCCTGGGCCCTGTTGATCCCTTGCTTGGCACCGTCAGCATCACTGAGAGCCCCACCACCCAAACAAAGACAAAGTGGCAGTCCATTGTGGAGCCACCTGTGTCTGCTTCATCGGGGTCAACCTCGGCACTGTCGTCAGCACCGTCGCAGCAGGACTGGACCCCTTTGGTGCCGGCACACTCTGTAATTGTACCTCTGGTGCCAATGGGCAGGTGCCAGCCCAGGCACCAGCCCCGACTCAAGTGCAGGGAGCAGTAATGGCACCATTTGTGCCACCTGTGGTGGGGTTTTCTGGCCAGCTAGTGCCTGTGCCAGCTCCACCTATGGTGTCCCCCCAGTTTGCCTATAACTTCCATGGGGAGGCTGAGTACCTGAACAGGGCACTACTGCCCCTCTGCTGCAAATGGAGACAAGGGTGATCATCATCTTCCTCCCCAGGTGCGGTGCTTGCGGGCTCATCAGACTCACCTGGGTTGGAGCATGGCAGGTTTTTCAACAGCTCCTTAGGAGAGTGGCCCAAAACTTGGGGGTGCAAGCGGAGGAGGTCCAGGATGAAATGGATCCTGTCACAGACGTTTTGTCCACAGGCCGAGCCAGGGTGGCTCTGCCCATAATCAAAACAATAGCTACTCCGGCTAAAACAGTTCGGCAGACCCCTGCTTCCGCCTTTCCTACGCCACATGGGAATGAGAGACGGTACTTTGTCCCATCCCAGGGCAGTGAACATTTGTTCACGCACCCCCCACCTGACTCCCTGGTAGTGGATGCTGCTAACCACAGAGAGCACCAAGGGTTCCAGGGTCCCTCCCCAACAGATAGAGAAGCTAAACACTTGGACCTCTATGGGAGGAAGGTCTATTCAATGGGAGGGTTGCAATTAAGAATTGCTAACCAGCAGGCTCTGGTTAGCATGTGTGCTTATAATACAGTCAGCACCCTGTCTAGGCTCTCTGAGGTGGTGCCACCTGAAGCCAAGCAGGACTTCACAGCCACGATGGAGGAGAACAAACTGATTTCAAGGGCGGCCCTGCAGGCAGCATTGGATGCTGCAGATGCTGCTATATGGGTTACGGCCTCTGGAGTGGCAATGCGCAGGGGGACTTGGTTGCAGGTTTCCAGCCTGCCCCATGAGATCCAGCAGACAGTCCAGGACCTCCCCTTTGATAGCTCTACCCTATTTTCAGGCAAGACGGGTAAAAGACTGCATAGTCTGACAGACTCTAAGGCCACCCTCCACTCTTTGGGCTGGCATACACCTGCCAACCGACTCATCACTGTCCTCGGCAAAGGCAGTTTCTGCAGCCACAAAGGGATGGCAGTAGAAGGCGGAACAGGACGGGCAGGCGCTGTTCAACCCAACAACCTCTAGGCCACCAAAAGGGCCCACAGGGACCCTAATCTCAGTTTTGATGGCACAGTTAGGAACGTCAAGTTGGTCTCACCCACTCCAGCTTCCCCACTTTCTTTCTTTCGCCTATCCCTCTTTTACCATATGTGGTGCAGCATCATCACAGACCAATGGGTCCGGCATACAGTAGAGAGGGAATATGTTATTCAGTTCTCTTTGTACTCCACTTCCCACATGCGATCCTGTTACGGCAGGAATTGCAATCCCTCCTGGGTTCTGGGGCCATAGAAGAAATTCCTCTCAGGTTCAGGGGACAGCAGTCTTATGCCCGATACTGCCTAATTCTGAAACCAAAAGGGGGCTTAAGACCCATCCTGGCCCTAAGAGGTCTCAATGAGTTCATGGGGAAAAAAATGCAATTTCTTATGATATCCCTGGGTCTCATATTCCCGATGCTGGAGTGGGGGGGATCGGTTTGCGGCTCCTGACTTACAGGACACATTTCCATATTCCAGTCGACCCTTCTCACACGAGGTTTCTCAGGTTCATGGCAGATGGGAACTATTATCAGTTCACAGTCCTGCCTTTTGGCTTGTCTGCAGTCCCAAGGGTCTTTATCAAATGCATGGTGGTAGTGGCAGCACACCTACGCAGGCGATGGGTGCAGCTGTTCACATACCTGGATGACTGGCCAATTGAGGATTGTTCCAGGGAGCAGGTGATTCAGCATGTACAATTGATCCATAAGCAGCAGAAGCGATGGTAATGTGCAAGACGATATTGACCTGTCATCAGGCACATTAGTCTGGCACTGGTCAGGTCCCAGACAAGAGAGAGGTTCAACCTGTACAGTCAAATGCATTTCCTATGAGCGTAATAAACTATGGGAATGGGGTAGTGGCTACAGAATTTGGCTCAGACCAAAAAGTTTAACCACAGACATTAACAGGTTATTTCTGTGGCAAAACTGAACCTGCAGGCAGTGAATTCACTGTTGAAACCCAAACCCCAGTTAAAAGGGGATGTCTTTGAATTATTTTCCATTTTAGGGCAGCAGGTTGGAGTAAAACCCACAGAAAGAAACTGTTTCTCCTCAGTTTTTGCTCCAAAAAGCCCTTGCTCATTTCTTGGGGCAGTGATGCAGAGCGAGAAAATGCCAGTGACTAGCATGTTGATTGGCCCTCACAAAGTTTCTGTTGTGAGAGCAGGCCTGGCTAAGCCATTGGAGCAGTGGGGAGAAACAAGAGGCATACAGCACTGATGTGAAGCTGATGTGCTCCACCCAAGCAAAGGGAAAGGTTCCATTAGCAGCTTCTTCAGCTCTGGGGTTTTAGGCAGATACAGCCACCAATGCAGAGTCTACACTACAGTCCTGTTTCCAAAGGAGAATGCAAATGAGGCAAATTGAAAATGCAAATGAAGTGCTGATCTACATATCTTGTGCTTCATTTGCATAATCACAGTGTAGATGGGGTTCTTTTGAAATAAAACCCCATTTTTGAAAGCGCCCCCTTTCTGAAAAACATTAGGAAGAAGGGGGCTTTCAAAAACAGGACTTTGTTTTGAAAGAACCCATCTACACTGCTGTTTTTCCTTTCAAAAGACTCTTTTTTGAAAATGTGATTATGCAAATGAAGTGTGAGATGTGAAATGGCACTTCATTTGCATTTTCAATTTGCCTCATTTGCATTCCTCTTTTGAAAGGGGACTGTAGTGTAGACACAGCCAAAGTGTTGCCTAACAGCTGTAGAGGTGTGGTCCAGCAGGAGGAGCTGAAAGGAGGCAAACTGCCCTTTTCAAAACAATACTAGGAACTCCGTGGAGAAGTGGAAAACCTTTTACAATGCAGCTGGCCTTGGCCCAGCCCCAGACTCCAAGTCCCTTGGGATCTGAATCCTTTCGGAGGATCGCAGCTTGGAGGGGAGACTCGGAGTAATTTCAAGCAGAGCGCATGACTGTATTTGTGTCTTACGCTGATCTTTTGAATATTTCCCATTGCAAACACGTTTGTGTTTGTATTGGTGTGTCCTAGGCTAGAGCCAAGGAAGAACAGGATGTTCCAGAGGTATCTGCTCATTTGTATCTTGTCGCTGGGCGTGGTTTCTCTTGCTGGCAGATGCCTGCACTTCCTCTGCTCTTTGACTTCCTGCCCATTGCTGGGCTGTGGTTTTGGATGAACCCTTTGCTAAAAGCCTTTCCCAGGATGCTTTGCTGATGACTCTCTGAAGTCTGACACACAACTCGCTGCAGTTTGCTTTGTTTGGCTTTCACCTACTAATGGTGGCAGCTCTTTTCCACACACCTACTTGGTATTTAAATGTCTTGCCTCACTGAAGACACCGAGCAGCCTCGCTCTACTGATGCTGCAGGCAAATGTCAAAGACAATGCTCAGCACTCCACCTCCCTCCAAGCAAATGTGTGGTGAGAACCATGGAAGAAGGCTCTGAGTCCTGCTCCCACACTCCTGAGTCATCCACTCTTCTGCCAGGCCATCTCCAGCAGTGTCTGGGAGGCAGGGAGAGAACAACACACATGGGTTTGCACATGCAGGTAGTTGATGGGCATGGGAGAGGACAGTCTTCCTAACTGGCCCAAGGGGAGTAGATGCTACAACAGAGTCTCTTGTGGGAGAAGACGTCTCTTAAGCTGAGTTGCTCAAGAAAATGTCACCCGCTGCCATAGTAACGACAGCGGGGGCTAGCTGCGCCTCAGGACAGCCTGCCTTTCCACTCCTCAGGCGTTCTGTCACCTGCCCAGAAACACCCCTAATCCTTGTTTCTTAGAGGATGAGTAAAAACTTCCCCAAGCTGCTGAGAGTGAGAAATTAGCATGAGGGAGTCCTCAAATAGCGTGTGTTCTTGTCGCGTTCTGACTGGCAGGACTCCCCCACTCTCCTTGTATCACACACCTGTCTCCCCAGCCTGCCACCCACAGAGGGCTGGGTAGAATCATAGAAGAGTAGGACTGGAAGGGACCTCAAGAGGCCATCGAGTCCAGCCCTCTGCCCTCATGGCAGGACCAAGCATTTTCTAGACCATCCCTGAAAGCCACCTATCTAACCCCTTCTTAAATAGCTCCAGTGATGGAGGTTCTACCACCTCCCTTGGCAATTCGTTCCAGTGTTTGGTCACACTGACAGTTAGAAACTTTTTCCTAGTGTCCAACCTGAACCTCCCCTGCTGCAATTTAAGTCCATTGCCTCTTGTTCTATGCTCAGAGGCAAGGAAGAGCAAGTTCCCTCCCTCTGCCTTATGACACCCTTTTAGATACCTGAAAACTGCTATCATGTCCCCCCTCAATCCTCTCTTTTCCAAACTAAACAAGCCCAATTCTTTCAGCCTTTCTTAATAGGTCATGTTCTCTAGACCTTTGATCATTCTCGTTGCTCTCCTCTGGACCCTCTCCAATTTGTCCACATCCTTCCTGAACTGCGGTGCCCAGAACTGGACACACTACTCCAGCTGAGGCCTAACCAGCGCAGAGTAGAGCGGGAGAATGACTTCTCATGTCTTGTTTACGACACACCTGTTAATGCATCCTAGAATCATGTTTGCTTTTTTCACAACAGCATCACACTGTTGACTCATATTTAGCTTGTGGTCCACTATAACCCCCAGATCCCTTTCTGCTGTGCTCATTCCTAGGCAGTCCTTTCCCATTCTGTATGTGTGACACTGATTGTTCCTTCCTAAGTGGAGCACTTTGCATTTGTCCTTATTAAACTTCATCCTGTTTACCTCAGCCCATTTCTCCAGTTTATCCAGATCCTTTTGCATTATGACCCTATCCTCCAAGAGCTCTAGCGATGCTGGATACTTCCTAAATTCATGACCTGATAATCTGCAACCTCGCTGATGCTTTAACAGCCTGAGGGGTTGGTGCAGAGGGACATGCAGCCCTTCTCCTTCCCTAAGCACCCAACACGTGGCCTCTGTAGCATTCCAAGCACGGGAAACCAGTGGGTGAGCCCAGCTGTCCCTCCAGGCACGGCAGAGCCATAGGGTGCTGTCTTGTGGACTGGGCACTAGACGAGGAGTCAGGAGACCAGAGTTCTGTTCTAGGTTCTGCTGCTGAGTGCAGTGTCACTTTTCCTTTTTCTTTCTCCTCCCAGTATTTTTCTGTCCTATCTATTCAGTGTCCAGACACTACTGTAATGTGAATAGTGGTACTTGGCCTCAAGGATCAGTTACAGTCCAAGGAACTGCCTCGCTTGTTCAATTCAAGGCACTCCTGGGGAAAAGAGAAGTAACAAACTCCCTGTTCCACAGCACTATCCCCTCTGTGAAGGTGACAGCAATGGGGCCCATGTTACAGAGCCTTCTCCTGAGGAGGCCCTTTATGATCACCTGCTTGGCGTGGGCTTTGCTCTGACTGCAGCAGAATTCATTCCTTGGCTAATGTCTCTCCAGTCTGGTCAGATCTGACTGTGACCACAGGGAGGGAGGTTTGTGATGGTACTTTGGGGATGTGGAGGGGGAAGTGGTCTGATACCATTGACCTTATTCAGGTAACACCTCCATGGAAGCTACTGGCTCAGCTACCAGGTCTTCACTGTGAAGTTACTCAAGGTATTCTTGAAAAGCCAGCCCAGTCCTGGCTCTGAGTGCAAATCGCAGCATGTAAGCAGTTTCTTTTGCTTACATGTTCCCCGCCCTGTACAGCTGCTGGCAGTGGCTCCCATCAGTCTTTCCCATAGCAAGCTGTTTGCTGCTGATTTTTACACAACAGCTTGTGCAAACTGCCCCAGCCTGCCAGATTCATGAGCTGAGCCTGCTGGCTAGGCAGAGGCAAAGGCTCCTTTGGGGTCAGCAGGAAGCAACTGAGTTGGCAACCTTTTGGATGCTCTCCAGTCTGCATGTGGTATGGAGTGAGGATGATCCGTGATCCCTTTGTCCCCGTATAATGGGAAAAGGTGGTGGATTCTCCATCCCTTGAGGCTTTTAAGTCCCGGCTGAACAAGGTTCTGGCTGTGATGACTTAGTGGGGGTTGATGCTGCTTGAAGCAGGGGGCTGGACTTGATGACCTCCTGAGGTCCCTTCCAGCCCTGTGATTCTGTGAAAGTGGGTCTGTTGCTGTCTGAATGGAGAACTGGGAGAAGGGAGCTGCTCAGGCAAAGGAGTTTCTAGGACCTGCAGTTTGTTGGCTGTGGTCAGAGCTAGTCTCCAGGGTTTTTTGCCTGTATACTTGCTGCAATAAAAAACAAAATAACCCTTCCCTGCCTGCCCACCCGCCACCAGGGGAAATAGCCCAACCACCACCAAACCATCTGAGGAAACGTTAGGCACCTGCCGAGTGATTGGTTGGACAGGGGAGTCGAAAGCCAGGCTGGAGTAAAGCTGTAGAACTCGGCAGGTGTTAGGCTGCTCCACTGGACTAGGACTAGTGCTTAGGAGATGGAGCAGAGAACCAGCTGCCCTCTACCACCACCAAGTGGGCAAGGCTAACGCAGGTTCCCTGGCCCAACAACCCTAGCAAAGCAACAGCCATGCATGTTACTTTCAACCTGGGATTGATTTATCGAGCATGTTGGCAACAAAACACCCTGCCCCTAAAGTCCCATTTGAGGCACTAAGGGTATGTTTGTGCAGCGACAGCAAAGCTGGACCGCTACGGCACTGTCACACAGGCACTTGCTCCAGCTGGTTTTATCATCAAGAGGCAGTCCACCTCCTGGAGGTGCATTACCCTCGTCTTCTGGCATCCCACAGACCTCCATGCCGCGGGGTTAGCGTGACCTGACTAGGCTGTGCAGGACACAAAAGTTTTTTCACAGCCCTGTCCAATGCAGATCAGCCAATCTAAACTGTACGTGTAGACCAGGTCTCTAAGGCCCTTATCCACAAAGTTATTTAGAGGCCTTACTGGGACTGATTTCCTTAGCCTTGGGTTTCAGTGTCTGATATGACAATGTGCAGTGACTGATGCTTTGGAGAAAATGGCAAGTCATCTTGGCATTGGAGATTTCTAAATGAGCTGTTCAGACTGGGTACAGCAACTAAAAAACAAACTGGTTCCAACATTTACCTAAGGTAAGACACTCCCTGTCCCAGATTCCTAAATTCTCTTCCTGATGGCACGCACTCTACATGTGAGTGACTGAACACCACCTTTTAAAAAATGCGTCGAGCCATTTCATAGACTATGAAAATATACATATGAATAGGGCATATTCTTTTATGCAAAGTACTTGCCAGATATCACTGGAAAAGTTGTTTCTCAATGTGTATATTCCATTGGGGTACATGTGTTATGCCTGTATTTTAAGTTAGAAACATGGAGTACAAATAACCTGTGTTATTAAAGTAATCATGCTAAGTTAGGGCCATTAATTGTACTTCAGGATCTTGATGGTCCATTGGTAAGAAAACAATAAGTTGTAAATAGATTTGTTTTTCCTGTTAGTAAGGTGGGAAGGGTAATGGTTGGTCCTACCAAGACATCTGATTGTGCTGGGAATTATGTTGGATGTTGTACTTTTCCTCAGAAAGTGAGAGGGTTTAACTGCACCAAGGGATCCCTGCCTTTCATCAACCATGAGCTCAGCGCCCATTGGTATCTGATGCTTCCCTCACTATTTCCTTCCATCTTTCCCTGTCCATTGCAGAGTGGCTTCATTTTTGTAGACTAGCTCCACACCAATCTACTCTACCCATTCTTTGTGGGCTCTGCCTCTCCTATTCGAACCGTCCATTATGCCAGATACTGGGGTCTTGATTTTTCATTCGTTGTTCATTCGGCAAATATGCCCAAATAGCTGTAACTTGCAATGTAACTTTTGCAGTAGATTCTCTTTCAGCTGCCTTTGGCAAAATCTATATGAAGATGGAAAGTCAAACAGAGGCCACTTACCCTTGCTTACCACCCAAGATGACTGCTGGAAACATCTAAGTCTTAACACCAAGGAGGACCAAGCCCAGACTGTGAGACTGTCCAGCCTGTGAAAGAAGTTTATCAGAATAACTGAGGGTGAGATAGTCCATGTAACTTGTTTCTTTATGTATTAAGCTTAGCTTGCATGTTTTTTTTCTTATGTTTGGTAACTTATATTGCGCTCTCTTATCACCACTTACATCCTACTTTTAATACTTCTTCTGTTAATTAATGAAGCCAGTGTAAATAGCAATTGCCTGGGGAAAAGCAGTTCTCTGTTTATCCCGAGAAAGAGCAAATATATGAGCTTGCTCCGAATAAGACTTTATACAGAGTAAGATGGATTTATCTGGGGTTCAGGTCCCATAAGGGCTGTGCGTTTGGGTGCGAAGGCAAGTCCCTTTGGCTGAGCCTTCCAGAGCTGAGCTGATCCCAGTGTCTGTACTAGACTGCATAGAGCTGTGGCCCAATCTGTGTATCACTGTTGGAGGAAGCCAGAGGACCTGGCTCAGCAGGAAAGAGCTGAAGGGTATCCAAGAGAGCAGGTGGGCAGACTGGGTGGTGAATGAAGCTGCTGTGTGGGGAGATGAGCTCCCCAGCTGATGGCCCCACCCAAACTCCACTCACTCCTCACTGCCTCCCCACTGTCTTCCTTTTCCCTCTGCTCACCCAGTCCAGCCACATTCCTGAACCCCAAGGTAGCAAACAACACCTGGGGAAAAATCACTCTTCTAAAATTTCTTTCCAAAGAAAAAGGAGTATGTTTTCCACTGCAAGGCAGAGTGTGGAAAATGGAGAGGCAGAAGGTACCTCCTTAAAAGCACTCAGTCTGGGAGTAAATATGCCAGAGGGTTTTTGATAGACCCTAAAGTTCGTCAGATTTATTTGCAAAAATTTTGTACTAAGGACAAGTCAGTTGTGCTACTGAATACAATGGTAAATAGTATGGAATACTGGATGCAGCCCATCAAAATAAAAAGCAGTCATGTAGCCCTTTAAAGACTCATAAAATCTCTTACATTTTCTTCACCAGTATCGGAGAGGTAGGCTTGTTAGTCTGTAGCTTCGAGAACAACAAGAAGTCTTGTGGCACCTTATAGACTAACAGATATTTTGGA
The DNA here is from genome assembly GCF_033958435.1 of Carettochelys insculpta. NCBI lineage: Eukaryota > Metazoa > Chordata > Testudines > Carettochelyidae > Carettochelys > Carettochelys insculpta. The sequence goes on from NC_134155.1 coordinate 4,710,668, forward strand.
GCATAAGCTTTTGTGGGCAAAGACCCGATTTATCAGATGCATGAGGGGGTGGAGCTTTCAGAGGGGTATTTATGGAGTGGAGTCCCAGCAAAAGGGAGGGCCAGAGGTGACATGGTCTATTCAGCAAGGTGGAAATGGCCCAGTACCAACAGTACTTATCAAAGGAGGAGAAAACAAGTCAGATCAGACGGGGATGTGAGCCATTGTCAGAGTCTAATTGGGAGCTATTAGCACCCAAAGCAGAGAAACTGTCTTTGTAAACTGCGAGCCACTCCCAGTCTCTGTTTAATCCATGGTTAATGGAGTCAAATTTGCAAATAAATTGCAGCTCAGAGATTTCTCTCTCCATTTGATTTTTGAAATGTTTTTGTTTCACAACTGTCACCCTTAAATCTTCCACTGAGTGTCCAGGGAGGTCTCAAAAAGGTGGCCCTCGCCTGTAGTAAAGTATGTACCTTGGGCCTGGGCAGGCTTGGACACCAGGGCTAGCCTATTCCATAACCTCCACAGGGCTATCAAAAAAAAAAAAAAAAAAGGGGGGTGGGGGGAGTGAAGTAGCACTTTAAAGACTAACAAAATAATTTATTAGGTGAGCTTTCATGGGACAGACCCACTTCAGACCATAGCCATACCAGAACAGACTCAATATTTAAGGCACAGAGAACCAAAAGCAGTAATCAAGGTGGACAAATCAGAAAAAAAATGATCAAGGTGAGCAAATCAGAGAGTAGAGGGGCAGAAGGAGCAGGGGGGAGCTCCAGAATTAGATTAAGCCAAGTATGCAAACCAGCCCCTATAGTGATGCAGAAAATTCCCATCTTGGTTCAAACCACGTGTTGAAGTGTCGAATTTGAATATAAAAAAGAGTTCGGCAGTCTCTCTTTCAAGAGTGTTGTGAAAATTCTTCAGTAACACGCAAACTCTTAAGTCCTTAACAGACTGGCCCACTCCATTAAAATGCTGACTGACCGGTTTGTGGATCAGGAGTGTTTTTATGTCTGTTTTGTGCCCATTAACTCTTTGTCTAAGGGAGTTTGAAGTCTGTCCAATGTATAAAGCATCTGGGCATTGTTGGCACATGATGACATATATGATGTTAGTTGAGCAACATGAGAATGTGCCCGTGATTCTTTGAATAACCTGGTTAGGTCCAGTGATGGTATTGCCAGAAAAGATATGTGGACAAAGCTGGCAACAGGCTTAGTTGCAAGGAAAAGTTCCAGGACTGGTGTTCCTGCCGTATAGACTGTGGGTGTTGGTGAGAATCCTCATAAGGCTGGGAGGTTGCCTGTAGGAGAGAACAGGCCTGTCACCTAGGGCCTTCTGGAGTGTGGCATCCTGATGAAGGATAGGTCTTTAATTCGTTGCAGTGGTTTGAGTTGGGGGCTGTAGGTAATGACCAGTGGTGTTCTGTTGTTGGCTTTTTGGGGCCTATCTTGGAGTAGCTGGTCCTTGGTATTCGTCTGACCCTGTTGATTTTGTGTTTGTATTTCTCCTGGTGGGTAATTCAGGTTTAGGAATATTTGGTAGAGATCTTGTAGTTTTTGGTCTCTGTCAGTAGGATCAGAGCAAATGCGATTGTACCTAAGCGCTTGACTGTAAACAATGGATCTAGTTATGTGTGCAGGATGGAAGCTAGAAGGGTGTAGGTAAGCATAGTGATCAGTGGGTTTCTGATACAGTGTGGTACCGATCAGGCCATCCTTGATTTGTACTGTTGGGTCCAGGAAATGTATCTCTCACATGGAGAAATCGAGGCATAGGTTGATGGTCGGGTGCAGATTGTTAAAGTCTCTGTGGAATTCTTCTAGAGTCTCTGTACCATGGGTCCAAATCATAAAGATGTCATCAATGTATCTTAAGTAGAGGAGGGGTAATAGGGGATGAGAGCTGAGGAATTGTTGTTCCAGGTCAGCTGTAAATATATTAGCATAATGTGAGGCCGTGTGGGTGCCCGTCAGGAGTCAGTCTGTGCAGCCTAAAGTGCACACTACCTGCCAGCTGCAGCGTAGACATATTCTAAGCAGGCTGCACAAGGTAGCAGGCTTATGACCAGAATGCCTGGTCAAAAAGGGACACTGGTGGCTCTTGTCAACACTACGGGCCTGGGCCATTAAAAGTCGAGATGGCGATGCAGTGGGGTCGAGTCAAGCTCCCTGCCTCTGGGAAGGGGCCAGCGCAGCCTCAGCGGCCCAAGGTGCAGAGGTAATTAGGGATTCTCCAGCTGCTAGCCCTGGCTCTGCAGCTCTGGCTTCCCCTGAATAGTAGGAGCCAGAGGGCTGGTAGCTCTGCACGGTGTCCGTCCCTGCAAGCATCTGGCCCCGTGTTTGCTGAGGAGCCAGAGCTTTAATCCCCCTGCACAGCCAAGCAGGTGCCAGCGCAGGTAACAGCCTGCAGGGGAACCCCTTCAGCCCCCCAGCTCCTTCCCGTGGAGTAACCGCCTCCTGCTCCCTAAACCCCTGCCCGAGCCCGCCCCCTAGTGCAGCACCCCTGCAGCTCCAGCCATGCGCCCCCTCCCCTCTTTTCCATTCCGGTGCAGAATGAAGGGGGTAGGGGCCCCTACCCCCGTCCGGACGGAGTGGGACCCCCGAGGGAATCAGGCCCCTCCCCCCCGAGAGAAGTGGGCGGGGCCGGAGGAAGTGCCCCAGCCAATAGGGCCGCGCGCTGTCCGCGTCGGGCGGGGGTGACGCTTGCGCCCAAGCCCCGTCCGGTCCCGCCCCGCGCCGCGCGCTGCAGGTGCAGCCATGGCTGAGGCGAAGCTGCGGGTGGAGCGGGCGCGGGCGGCCTTCCGCGCGGGCAGGGCCCGCTCCCCGGGCTTCCGCCTGCAGCAGCTGCGGGCGCTGGAGCGGATGGTGGAGGAGAAGCAGCGGGAGATCGCGGCCGCCCTGAAGGCGGATCTGAATAAGGTCGGCGGGGGGCTGGGGCGCCGCTGGCGGCCGAGGGGGCCGGGGCCGGGGCCGGGGCCGGGGCGTTTTCCCTGCGGACGGGGCCCGCCGTGAGTTGGGCTGTCCAGGAGTTCCAGCGAGTCCCGCAGTGGGAGCCGCCGGCGGCCGGCCTCGAACGGGCGCGGCCCCTGGAGCTCAGCGTCTCAGCCTCAAGGGCGGGCGTCTGAAGCCGGCGGGCTCTGGGCGAAGGCTGCCGGGGAGACTCGCGCTCTCCCTGGAAGTGGCCTAGGTTCCTCCCCCGCCCCCCCGCCGGGGACAGCGAACTGCCCCTGGGGGTGTGGGTTACCCAGCGAGGCTGTGTCGACACTACACTAGCCCCCTCCCCCCGCTTTCGAAAGTGCACGCTCAGGAGACACTTCGGGATGTGCCAATAAAGCGCTTCAATGAATATGCAGCGTTTCATTAGCATATCCTGAAGTGTCTCATTAGTATCCCCCTTTCGAAAGAGGGGGGCTAGTGTAGAGACAGCCTGAGGTGTGCATGAGCTGGGCTGGGGGAGAGGCAGTCACCCCCAGGGCTGGCATTTAAAGGGGCCTGGTGCTGCAACAAGTGCAACTGGTGCTCCAGGCCTCTGTGAAATCCTCTGGAGCACTGTGCCTGCATGGCTGACTCCCTAAGCCCTGCCCCTGCTGCCCGTGGCACTGCTTCGTGTGTGAGAGGGTAACGAAAAATTTGAGTGGCAGCAGTGGTTGGTGAAATCATTTTGGTATAACATACCGAAAGCATCCACAGTAATAAAGGAGTTCTAGAAATGACCTTCTGGGATCTTGCCGTAGTAGCGTAATCCGAAATATTCCAGTTTTCAGAGTTTTCCGGTTAAGGCTAAATATACGCTAGTAGTAGTGAAATACATTGTAGATAATGGCAAACTTTTCTTCCTAACAGTAAGTTCACAGCAAGGTCTTTCCTGCTGCTACTAGCCAAGGGCATGCTGGGGAACATGGTCCTTTTTCTTGCTCCAGGGCCAGCTATCTAGGCAGGGAGCTGACCAAGGAACTACAGCTCCCAGGGTATCTTGGGTTCTCCTATCATGTCCTGCAGGTTCTCCTTGCACAGCTTAGAAGGGATGAAGGGCATGGTGGGTGGGGAGGGGGTGTATTTGCACACTTCAGACCCACCCTGTCTACTGCCCTGTTTTTACCCATGAAAGCTCATGCCCAAGTAAATCTGTTAGTTTTTACAGTGCCACCGGATTCCTCTTTGTCAGTAGGAGCCTTTTGACAAGGCTTCTCCTTCCTCAGGACTCTGAGCAGTCCTGGTGGTTAAAAAAAAAAATGGGGGAGAAGAGTCCTAACCTTGGCATATTTTGTCATAAATCTCTGGCTGCCCCTGGATTTTTGTTCAGAGTCGTTGCTTAAAATTGCAGGTGTGTGTTAAAATAAGGTGGGACTGGAGAGGGAGTTAAGTCTCTTGAGAGGGTCACTTCACCTTTTTTGTCATCTTTGTTAATGTAGGGTCTAGGCAGTTGTCTGTATCGTTTGGCTGAAGGTCTGAATAGGATTGTCTGTTGTGTGTAAACTTGTCAAATTTCCCATTTGCTTCCCCTTTGTGCAATGCACGTGTGCACAAACTTTGAGGGAGACCATGGTGGTCAAACTGATAGTAGCCACCATTTACATACAGATTCATTTATTTGCTATCTTTGTGTTTCTGCTTTGGGCATGTAGATACACTGATAAAGCACCATTGCTTTGGAATTTGCTTATAGAGCACTTTGTTGTTTACAATTCACTTACAGAATGAATACAATGCATTCAGTTATGAGATTTTGGGGACTTTGGGAGAAATTGCCTTGATGGTAGACCAGCTTCACACCTGGGCTGCCCCTAAACCTGTTGCAAAGAATATACTGACACTGACTGATGACGTCTACATCCACTATGAACCATTGGGAGTGGTCCTGGTTATTGGAAGTTGGAACTACCCCTTTGCCCTGGTTATGCAGCCTCTAATAGGGGCCATTGCAGCAGGTAGGTACTATCCTTATGCTTTGTTTTATTGGCCTTTCCACGTGATCAGCCTTTTCCCCCTTAGTGTTTACATGCCTAAGCAAGTAATACATTGTCCTGTTTTTTATCTCTTAGGAAATGCTGTAGTGATCAAACCATCAGAGATAAGTGCAAATACAGCAAAACTTATGGCTGAGCTGATCCCGCAGTATATTGACAAGGTCAGTAAAATCCAACACTCCAACAGCTCAGCTGGTTTTAGTTATGAATTTGTTTTGCAGTGCCTGGGGACCCTGATCAGTGAAGTTCCACACGGATACAAAAATGGTATTGGCGTCTGAGCAATGGCATGCAGATGTGGTCCATAGACATCTGCAGATATAAAACAGGGCTCTGATTAGAACATGTGGATCTGAATCCATCCACAATCAGCAAACGTTGTCTGTGACATAAAGTGGATCTCCTTAGATTAGCAGGGCTCTACCCTATTGGCGCTCCATCATGCTAGGTGCTGGTGTCTGCTCTGAAGTGTTTGCAGTCTAAGCACGTAATGAGAGCCTGCTGCACGTGGCTACAGCAAACAGGGTGGAGTCGAGCAGGAAGTTTAGTCTTTTCAGTAAATGTTCCAAACTGCTTCTTAAGTAAGGAAAGAGTTCTCTGTGGGACCAAGTGTGGGATCAGTCCTTTTAAGGCCATCTTCTCTAATAGAAATTAATAGGAGTTCTGCTTTTGATGTCAGCAAAGACTAGTTCCAGCCTCCTGAAGTTTTAACTCGTGAATGGTGACCTGTCATCTCCAGCTCTGGAAGCAGCGGTCTTGTGATTAGCATTAGAGCACAAAAGAGGATCCCAACACTACTGCATTTTGACTGCTGTTGTGAAACCCTGCTCTGTTAAAACAGGGTTATTTTGCAAGTAATCTGTGGCACTGTAAAAGGACAGCATTACCATTTGGTAGTATTAGGGCTGGAGAAGCAGCAGTATTTCTAAAGAGAACACCCGCTGCTTTTCTGCCAGGGACATTGAATCAAAATGTTGCAATCACTCTTAGATTTAGTATCTACACTTAACTTGAGAGTAATCCTCCTGAGATTGATCTCCCAGAGTTAATTTATTGTGCTTAGTCAGGACATGCTAAATCAACTACTCGTTTGGGTCATGAGGAGTAAAGGACATTGACCAGAGTTTCTCCCGTTGACCTCCCACTGTGGGGATGCTGGAGAAATTTGGCTTTGGATATGTCAACTCCAGCTAAGCTATTCGTGTTACCTGGAGTTGTGTATCCTAAGTCAGCTTTCTCCCTAAGTCACATGCATCTGATGAAGCGGGTTTTGCTCACAAAAACTTATGCTCCAAAAAATCTGTTAGTCTGTAAGGTGCCACAGGACTACTACTTGTTTCTCCTGAAGTGAAGACCTGCTCTTAGTTTGCAGTCACAGTTACTTGGGTGTGAAAACCTGTTTGTTCCTGCCTGCCTCTGGGGACTAGTGTGTCTCTAAGTGCTCCTTGAGACGATAAAAGCCAATCCACCTCTGGGTCTATATGTCCTGCCAAATCCCTCTTAGGGTAATATTTGCTGTGCTGTTTGTGTGTCTCTTTAAGGCAGGTTTTGATGCTCATTTCCTAGCCCTGACAGTACTTGCAGTATGTGACTGCTTAAATCTCTCTCAGTATAGATGTAAAAACTACCTATTTGATTAGTCCAGCTAGAAAACTTCTCCAGATTCATTTTGGTGGAGAAATGCCTAGAGATTCCAAAACATACAGCTCTGGCACATTATACATGAGGGACAGCCCTCTAGTAGGGATTGGGGCGAATTAAGAGTTGGGTTGAATGCCAGACATTTTGGAGACTCTTCTTTCTAAACTCCTCCAATTCCCAGCTCTGGGGGGAGCTGGCAGTTGCTTTTACCTCCTTCCCACAATATTAAACCAAACCAGAGTTTCTGTGCTCTTTACCAGGGCAAGCGTTACCAGCTTTTCATTCAGTAGGTTTTGTCTGCAACCCGGTTTGCATGCTGCCATTCTTCCCCTGACGGCTGCTATGGAGCATTTCATTACATGTCCTCAGAAACGGTTCCATCTTCCCCTGGTGAGGAAGATAAGCCTGGCCAGATTGGATCTAACCCCAGGCCCACCTAGCTCCATATCCTGTCTGATAGTGACCAACACTAGTTGCTTCAGGAAGCATAAGAACCCTGGAATAAACAAAAGCATGCTAATCTTCCCCCAACGTGAGGTCACATTCTGGACTCTACTAGCTAGAGATTCACTTACCACATGCAGCATGAGGTTTCCTGCCTGCTCGAATGAGGAGGGGATAGGACTCCCAGGCTAGAAGATAACAAGCTCCTTCAGATGAAACAGGGGCTTTCTCCAGCAGAGGTTTAATTTCCACCCCCCTGCTCCCCATCTCGGCTGTATTACCATGAGCACAGCCAAGTGGCCCGAGAGAGACAGTGCAGTCTGCTGCAAGTATTTCCTGCAATCATGCTATTTAGACAGTTGTCTAAAGATAACGAAACCATGAAAGTAAACCAGACTTCACATCATGCTGCCTTTATTTTGGTGTTTAACCAGATGTCTTAGCCTGACACATCAGTAAAAATATCCAAGAGCTAAGAAGCTCATTCTTAGCACTTCTGTACCAAAATCTGCTGCAGTTGGCTTTAGTTTCATCTTGGCTTCTGTAAACTGGCACTGTCAGTAATTGCCTCCCAAGTGGCTGCAGTTTTATTGCAGCAACTGGTACTTTGCTTGCAGGAGTTGGACACTGGATCTGGTGTTAAAAGCTCACATCAGGCATGAGATTTCTAGGCAAACAGTCCACATGGGATGGTGGCTGCCTATGTATTGAACTTGCCTTGCCTTGCAGCAGCAAGCTAATAATATAATGTTACAAGCCTCTTGATACGTATTGCACCAAAGTCAAGTCAGTTTGTCAGGTCTGATTCCCCAACCTGGCACTTCGAGTGCAGGTAATGGGGGGCCAGCTAGTCATATAAAATACTGCTTGACCCTGTCTCTGCAGTTCCCAGAGACAGAAAAATTCCCCTGATTTCAGTTTTCCCTGAAATACTCAGTAGCTGCCACCACCATGTGCACAAAATCCCCTTTCCAGGGAAGAAATCACTTGGAATCTCTTCCCTGAGGGCAAACTCCCCAACCTCCTTTTTCCAAGGCATTGGAATAAAATAACAAGGGCACCCCCAAAAAAAAAATCCAGGGAGCTGTGAGTTGTCTGGTCTGCGGCCAGGCATGTAGTTTTAAGCCCCTGTAAGCACAAAGGATCAACTAGTATTTGTTAACAAAGAAAAAACACTTTTATTATTAAAACAAGATTTTATCTTTGCAAGCACTGCACATGGCTTGGTGTTAAGAAAACCATTAATTAAAGCAAAACACAGAGATTTTTCCCTGAGTCAGATTTAGTTCCATGAGAGAACAAAAGGAACAAATAACCAGCTCAAACATAATTTTCAAACCCCTAAACAATGAAAACAATAAACTTTATGCGACTACCTAATCTAAACTTTTCCCTACTCTTACTGTCTCATGAGCCCAGAGGATCTGTTCTGGAAGAGCTCATTCCTTCCCCTCTATCCTTGGAGAGATCCCCTCTCTTTTTCTCTCTTTTCTAACATAAGCAAGATGCTGCTGTGATTCAGTTTCAAGTTTGAATTTTTCTTCTAGCTGCTATTGGCGCTTTGCCACTTCCCACAAACTCCCTCCTTCAGCTCCCTTTACAGCTCCCATAACACAGTTGCACAAACATCTTGCTTTTTCTATCTGCATTTGAAGGACCTGTACCCAGTTATTACTGGAGGGGTCACGGAAACAACAGAGCTGCTGAAGGAGAGGTTTGATCACATCTTCTATACCGGGAATTCTCAAGTGGGCAAAATTGTCATGGAAGCTGCTGCCAGGCACCTCACCCCAGTCACTCTTGAACTTGGTGGAAAAAGTCCATGTTATATTGATAAGGACTGCAATCTCGAAGTTGCATGCAGGTAAGGTCATCCTCTAGGATTCAGTTGCTAGGGCGGGGAACAGTCCACAAGGAGTGGTTATTGCTCTCACCGTTGGACACATGGCTCTCTGATGGCAGCTGATGACCAAACTGTCCTTTTGTAAGCTGGTTTCTCTCTTTCTTGGAGTGTTGTTTGGACCCCATTTGTGCTTGATTTTTGACAAAGCACAACTGAAAGATGAACCTTCTAGCATGTTTGGGGCTGTTAATTTTTTAAAAAAGGTTTTATGTTGTTAATTTAAATAAGTTAGCTGTAAACAGTCTGCACCCTTGATTATAGTCAACTGATTGTGTTGGGCTCAGGAGGAGACTTTAAAATAGTGAGGTTTGCTAATATAAGATTTGGATGCAGGAAACAATGGAAGGAGAGCTTAGGGTAACAGTGAGAATATTATGAGCAAAACAACAAACAAATGAGTTTGTGGAAGAGTCCATGAGGAGCTCATGCAAGCTGAAATGTTCCATGTGGTTCACATGTTGTGAAGTCAAGTGGGCAATTAGCCTTTCCATTCAGTCTTCCAAACGGCTTCTTCAAGAATTGATTCTCAGTGGGACCAAATGTGGGATCATTCCATTTAGAGACAGCCTCTCTGATAGAAATTCATAGGCATTTTGCTATGGACTTCAGCAATGACTAAAAGTTGCAAAAATTGCCCCTTGTTATGTAAATAGACCTCAGTCTTGCACATTTCTCTATTTGCAAATAGCTTGCACGATCAAGGCCGTGGTTTTGGCTTTTTATTTCTCTCCTCCCGTTCAGTTTCATACCCACCCTGCAGAATCTAGAACAAGGGGCCCAAGTCCAGAGTCCCTTGGCAGCAATCTGAGAACTCTCCACCCACCTCGTGTCTGGCAGATGGCATGCCATGAGGGGACCCTGCTCTGTCAATTACTGAGCAGTACAAAGGCAAATATTTAGAAATGTCTGTTTTAAAGAATGTTGCCTTCTATATTGAAAGCAACTGTTGGAGGCCTAATTCAGTAACTCATCTTATTATGGATACTGGGTTATTAACATTTTTCCTGCAGCACACCAAAAGTAAATGACTCAGATGGAAAAGTTAGGGAGAAAAATATTATATGCTCATAACTAAGTTCTCTGTTTGCCTGAGCCGAACTAGAGTATCTTGTATGGAGGCCCCAAGGCTTGAGTTAATTGTAAAAACTTCAAGTTCTTTAACATAAGAAAATCATAGTTTAGCACAAGCAGCTTAAGTTGCATTTCAGTCATTTAGCCATGTTAGTTTGTTTTAGCAAAAACAACAAGCCCTGCAGCCCCTTAAAGACTATGGCAAAACAAATATTTGTTTTTCGTGGGTTGGAACCCACTTCATCAGAGGCATGAAGTAGAAAATTGCAAGTTTGGCAAGTATACGTATGTGAAGCTGGGAGTGTTACTTTACTGAGGGAAAGACCAGGGCTAACAAGATCAGCTCAGTCAGGGAGGATGTGGCTCATGCCCAGCAGCTGGAAGCTTATGCACAAATTTAATTTTTATGGTGCCATAGGACCCCTTGTTTCCATCATTGCAGCTGCTGAAGGTTTTAATCTCACTCAGTCTCCTTTTGACTTTCACCAGTTTAGTGGGCGATACCATCTTTCTCAGCACACCCAAATGTATATGCTTGCATGTGGTGCAATCTTGTAAAATGAGACCAAAACCTGTACCATCCCTACAAGCGGGGTGGTGGGCAGAGACTTTGGAATGCTGCAGCTTGAAGATATGACCGGTAGCCAACGCTGAGGCAGAACATTGCAGAAATACCGTTGCTGTACCTTGTTCAAAACTATTGCTCTATTTCTTAGCTGTTGTCATGCATTTTTCATGAAGTCTGTACTCTGTAAGGTTCAGCTGCTCTTGAATTGCTGGAGGTTGTGCTGTAGTTGAGCCATTGCTTGTTAGTAGCCTTGTGCAGCATTGGCTTCTGAATCCCCGTCGTCATAGACTGAGGGATGGATGGGAAGAGGCTGCCCTTGGGATTCATGGGGCCCTACGCCATACTATTAAACTGGTCCCCTATGCCTGACAGAAGCTGGTGGGGAGGAAGGGATTTTATAGAGATGTGATTTTGTAATCTACAGCTACACACTAATGAAATATTTTAAAGCAGCGTTTCAACTGGTGTCCTGTAGATCCAACAGTAAATTTAGAAACTGGCAGCATATACCTGGGCTGGTCCATGCCTGTTAAATGTTTTTGTTACCATTTGAATGGCTCTTTCACAGGTTCAGTGTTTTGTTAATAGGCCTGCCCGGTATTTTCTCTTTAAGTTAACTGGGTCCTCTCCAGGGGAAGCAGAGCCATAGACCGGGGATAGGAAACAGGAGGTGGGTGGACATTAAGACGCAGTGGTGCCCTACACAATCTGTATAGATAAGGATGGCCCTGGGAAGGGACCTTGAGGAGTCATCTAGTGCAGTCCCCTGTACTCAGGGAGGAAATCAGCATCAGCTGGGGGAATTTGTTTGCAGATCATGAGAGCATGAATGGGGTGTCGTCCCTGATAAGAAACATCTCTCATTCTCCCCTCCCCCATCCAGTGAATCCCCCTGCAGGGAGCTCTATGTCTAGGAGATGCTGAACATCAAGATAGCAATTATTTCACCATGGCTTGTGGTGGATGTTTTGCATCAGCAGGGCCCCATACAGAGGTGGATCTTCTTGTCAGTAAATGGCGCTAAATCCTTTTCTCTCATCCTTAGGCGGATCGCATGGGGGAAGTATATGAACTGTGGTCAGACCTGCATTGCGCCCGATTACATCCTCTGTGAGCAGTCCATCCAGAACAAAGTGGTGGAGAACATCAAAAAGACACTAAAGGTGAGCGTCCAGTGACTCCAGCATTGCAGAGCTGCAGCCACTTCCACTGTAATTGTACCGATGTGTTTTTCACCCCCACATTTCATGTAAACATGAACCAGTATTTCAGCTTCATGACGGGCAGCAGCTATGTTCTTTGGAAGCCTGTGCCCTAGCAGGGGCAGGGAGGGGCCTTACTCTGAGATGGCCCCCGCTTGTTTCCTGGTGCCGATTCAGTTTTCCCATGCCTGTAGAGTTTCACATCTGTGCAGTGCAGGTGTTGGTGGAAATCCACCCTATGGGGAACACACTGGTGCATTTCAGTGATGTGACAGGCACTTCCAAGGTTGAAAAATGGCCTCAGCTGAGTAATGATGGGATTTGCGGCCTCCACATTAGTCCAGCTGATGTTTGTACTGAACTTGCCTTTGGTGGGTCGGTGCCAGGTTACTGAGCAATCATTTCCCATTTTTAAACCTCATCCCTTTTTTTTAACAGGAATTCCATGGGGAAGATATAAAACAATCTCCGGATTATGAGAGGATTGTCAATAAGCACCACTTTAAAAGACTCCTGAGTCTGCTGGAAGGACAGAAAATAGCCTATGGAGGAGAGACTGATGAGGCGACATGCTTTATAGGTATTCCTTCTACATTTGTGAGGTTGGCTTAGAGTTGTCAACATGCTCCTTTTGCCATCTGCTGTGCTTCACTGAGCTGTTGTATAGTCAGACTTTTGGCTCGTTTAGTCTCTCTTACTCCGGTTGGTGCATATGATTAAAATACAGAGAGAACAGGTAGAACTACCTCTTTGTACTGCTGCCTGGTGCTCCTAGGGGAGGGGCATTTATGGAGGCTGTTTCAGCTTTTGGATGTAGCTATTTGTCATCTTCAATCTAGCATGAACAAAGTACTGGTGAATGGCAGAATAACAGACCAGCTTCAGTTTCCTCATTTTCAATACCTTTCCCCTCCACCCTCCCCATCCCAAGTTCTCAGGCTCCTGTTAATCCTCAGGCACAGAAAGATATGCAGCCTATTTGGAAGTCATACCAGGTGTGCTCAGGTGGTGCCTTGAATTCTCTCCATTGTGGGATAAAGCACGGGGCTGAGGTCCAGGAACCCTGGGTTTGGTCTCACTTCTCACTGACTTGCTGAGTGACCTCAGGCAAGTCACTTCCCCCAATAGGTACACTAGCCTGGTGGTAAGAGATCAAATATAAGGGTCCGAAGGCAGTGCTGGAAGGCAGATAATGAAGTGCTGAAGGTGGAGGGCTGGCTGCCTTCTGCAGCTGGATTCTTGTTTACATGAGGCCTGGGAGTCACCCTGAATATTCACACAAGCACTCAACCCCTGTCCATATCCACTTTCCTCACACTCATTCTGTTGGGCTGCCTTTCCCTGGTAGGCTAGTTTATTAATCCCTATGACTCGTCCCTACTGCTAAAGGAAATGTGTGGTGAGACATCAGCTTATGATTCAGTCTGAAAACATCCAAGGTTCATATCAGTTCTGCTTTCCTGCTGTTGCGTAGTCTTGTGTCAGCTTTATTCATAAGCAAGCTATTCCCAGTTCCCCTAAATGTAGGCAGCCCTTGGGCTACTTTATCAGTGCTAAAGATCAGAGGCCTGTGCTTCACTGATGCTAACTTGCTTGAGCCAATGTCTCAGCAACGCAGGCCTGTAGTTTCCTTGTAGTACTGCTGAGGGTTACAGTACCCACCTCACTACAACAAAGCTGCATTGTTTGCTTTCCGAAGAGGGATGGGGATATGAGCTGTGATCAACCCTGAGCTCAGTGCAGGAGAGGGAGTGATGCTTCCTGAGCAGAGTATTTCTTTGTCTGACCTAATTCAGTCTCCCTCCTCCCTGTCTGTTGTAGCCCCAACGATACTCACTGATGTTAGCCCAGATTCCAGGATCATGCAAGAAGAGATTTTTGGCCCCCTCCTTCCAATCGTGACGATAAAGAGTGCGGCTGAAGCAATCCAGTTCATAAATCAGCGAGAGAAGCCACTGGCCTTTTATTTATTCTCCAATGATAAAAAGGTAGGTTCTGGCTCCATTGTGCAGTCGGATACACGACCTGCCCTGCATGTTATAAACAGGGAGCCAGGCTCATCCCTGGCACAGTTTTGTTTGGTGCGTTTGGCTTTAGCTCATGTTAAATCCCAGCTCTTGGGTCCGGGGGCATCAGCTATTTCCAAAGCTTCTGGAACTCCTCGTAGACTCCTTAATGGTGGCAGGAAGTAGCTTAAATCAATCTGTTTTGTCCGGCATGGATGGGTCATTTTGGCAAGCTGCTTACCATGACTTGACTGGTTGTCCTTAATAGCTCAGTGTGTCTAGGTTCTCAAGATGGGCTGGCCCTGTTCAGACACCACCAGAGAAGTGTTGTGTAGCTGGCAATAGGGATGTACAATCCCATTTAATTAGCTAACCAATTAAATGGGGGGAGGGAGAGAAGGGAGAGCTGAGGTGAACAGCCCACCTGCTATGGATGGGGTCTGCACCAACAGGGCTAGAGCACGACTGGCTGAGCCCACTGCAGAAGAGGGCTGCTCTGGCTGTGCTGGAGTGTCTCCTGGCCATGGCAGGCTATGCTGGGCTGGAGCAGCTCCCACTGGTTAACCATAAGTAGTAAGATTTATTTGTTTAGGGTGAGGCTTACTGGTTAAATGTTAACATCCTTAGCTGGCAGTGTGGCAGAGACCGATCAGTAACAGAGGCTGGTCGTGTTTTGTTACAAGATTAGGCTGGTGGAGGCTTGTGGACTTGCAAGCCTCTGGCTTGTACAGATCCTCTGACTATTGAATTAACTGTTGTTCATGTGAATGTGATAAAGCCAAATACATGAGAAGCTAAAGGGAACGGGGATATTGATGTGCGAAGCGTTATGGTGAACACGGCTGGTGGGTTATCTGCTGTAATATTTTCCGCTTGTGTTTTATTAGCTGATCAAAAGGATGATATCAGAGACCTCCAGCGGTGGGGTCACTGCAAACGACGTCCTCATGCACTTCACTCTCCCAGACCTGCCCTTCGGGGGAGTTGGTGAGTTGTAGGATAAATCATGACAGTGCTGTGTTGTTCTGTTCTGTGTCTCAGCAGCTGGTTCTGTGTAATGATCTTGTGACTCATCAGAGCTGTATAGCAATACAGCAGATGGCCCCTGTCTCTTCTGAAAAATAAATAACTGGTTCCCAGGGAAAGGTTGCAGGCCTGTCTGCCGGGGAGACTGAATTCTCCCCATTTATGCTCAGAACAGGTAGGGACGCCTCCACAGACAGCTGCCAGCCACCCCCTTGTGCTGCACCTGACAGGGAAGAGCCTCCTCTGGGGAGGAGCTGCTCACGCCGTTTCCAGGACTATTTGGACCTTGGTCCTTCTCCTGAGAGCGTCGTCCAGGTATCCCGTTGTGATGCTGATGCCAGTACTCTGGGAACTGGATGTAAGGCTCACCGGACGTTTGACTCAGTGCAGGATACCAACAAGGAGCTGCGTTTAAGGAACTGGTCTGGTGAACCCCAGCCACCAGGGCACATTCTGTGCCTTTGTTTTCACGTGGCCCGCCCGGCGGCAGGCTAACCAGTGTGTGTGTTTGCTCTCAGGGTACAGTGGAATGGGTGCCTACCATGGCAGACACAGCTTTGAGACCTTCTCCCACCGCCGCTCCTGCTTAATTAAGTCTCTGAAGATGGAAAACATGAACAAAATCCGGTACCCACCCAACAGTAAGAAGAAGGTGGCCTGGGCCAAGTTCTTCCTTTTGACGCGGTTTAACAAAGGTCGGGTGGGGCTGGTGGCCCTGGCCTTGCTGGGAGTCCTACTGGCTGTGGTGATAAAGGTGAGCTTCAGGGCTTTGTTTTTCTGTACCATGGCAGGTTGTAAATGAGAGGTTGTTTCTGAGCTCATGTAGCACCAGGAGATCTTCTTCCCCGCCTTGTTCCTCTGTTAGAAGCTGGTCTGCTATAACTTTTGACCTGAGAGCTGCGTGAAAGCAGAGCCAGCCAGAAGCACTTAAATCTGCTTCTCTCTCTCTTAGGCAGGCAGGATCCAGACTAGTAACAGGGCTGAGCTGATTCTTAGGTAAACATTTGGCGCCTACTAGTCATTGCTGTAATTTGATGGGTAACATGAGAGACTGTGTGCTCCTGATGAACAGGAGTTGGAACATGGCTGGATGGGAGATGCCGGAGCTTGGGGAGGCAGGAGGTGCTTCCACACCTCTTTCAGCATTAAAACTTCCTTTTGGCATAGCTGGTTGGCTACCTACTTGCCTGGCGAACTAACAGAACGGAACATGTGGCATAAGCAGCCCCATGCTTTACGGCTTACAGTATCCACTGGGGAGGGGACTGTGCTGAGGGTGGACGCCTGGTTCTTGGCTCTGCTGCAGACACCCTGTGTGACCTTGGAGAAGTGGCTTCTCCATGTGCATGGGGGACGACTTGCCTCCTTCAAGAGGTGCTGTCGAGCTCTGGGGAGGGGCAGTCTGGGTGGTGTGTAGACGGGATTCAAGGCAGTGCATGCTGCGAAATGTCTTAACGTTCCAAATGAACAGCAGCTGTTAGGGCAGCAAACCAGGCAGCACGTGCTACCTCTGTGCAGTGACAATAGCCAGGTGCTGCTGTGCCACAGAGCATACAAGTCAAATCCCACTTGTGACTCTTCTTGCCACACTCTGGGTTGACGTGGAGGTGGAGGGGAATGGTAATAATAGACCAGTACCTCAGTAAAGAATTCGAATTGACATTCTATGAGTGCCACTGCCCCTCTCGTACAGAGATCAGCAGCCTTTCCAAGGCGGGGTGCTGGGATTTGACCTCTAGGCCTTTATGTGCGGTCCGAGCAGCGGTGATGCTCCTATATAGTCACTAGGGGTATGTCCGTACTTCCAGAAAGATCAACCTGGTCAGGTCGATCGTCCAGAGTTTGGTTTTGCACATCTGGTAAAGAGGCACAAAATCGATCTCTCTGGGGTCGGCTCTCAACCCCTGTGCTCGATGCTATTGTGTGGAGTAAGGGAGGTTGACAGAGTACTAGAGGCTTGGCCTTCACTAGGGAAATAAGTCGATTTGCAATACATCAATTCTAGCTGTGCACATGCCGTAGCTAGCGTTGCGTATCTGAAATCGACTTATTTCTCTGGTATAGACTTAGCCTAATAGTTTTAAAATAGAAGAGAAAATTGGTAGCTCAGGAGATTCCATTTAATATAGGGCTGTTTGCTGAGCTTGGCAATTAAAATGCAAATATTTCCTTACCATTCGAGGTAACATCATCAGTGCACAATCTGATTCAATAAAGTCCTCCCCAACTAGTCCTTTATATAATCCTTCAGTAAGGTCCATTATAGAGTCAGCCGCATGGAACTGAGGTGGCGCACAAACCAACCAATACATTGAGAAATATTTTATTTAAGCCAAAGGACCCGATTGAAAGTACATGTAAAACAAACGTGGTTTATAAAATATAGTGTTCGAGCTGCTCTAAACATTATGGCTGCGTCTACACGTGCACGCTACTTCGAAGTAGCGGCAGTAACTTCGAAATAGCGCCCGTCACGTCTACACGTGTTGGGCGCTATTTCGAAGTTGAAATCGACGTTAGGCGGCGAGACGTCGAAGTCGCTAACCCCATGAGCGGATGGGAATAGCGCCCTACTTCGACGTTCAACATCGAAGTAGGGACGTGTAGACGATCCGCGTCCCGCAACATCGAAATAGTGGGGTCCTCCATGGCAGCCATCAGCTGGGGGGTTGAGAGATACTCTCTCTCCAGCCCTTGCGGGGCTCTGTGGTCACCGTGGGCAGCAGCCCTTAGCCCAGGGCTTCTGGCTGCTGCTGCTGCAGCTGGGGGTCCGTGCTGCATATACAGGGTCTGCAACTAGTTGTTGGCTCTGTGTATCTTGCACTGTTTAATGAAAGTGTGTCTGGGAGGGGCCCTTTAAGGGAGCGACTTGCTGTTGAGTCCGCCCCGTGACCCTGTCTGCAGCTGTGCCTGGCTCCCTTATTTCGATGTGTGCTACTTTGCCGTGTAGACGTTCCCTCGCTGTGCCTATTTCGATGTTGGGCTGAGCAACGTCGAAGTTGAACATCGACGTTGCCAGCCCTGGAGGACGTGTAGACGTTATTCATCGAAATAGCCTATTTCGATGTCGCAACATCGAAATAAGCTATTTCGAAGTTGGGTGCACGTGTAGACGTAGCCTATGTTGGACAAACGGGAAGGAAATTGGGCACACGTCTACACGAACATCAAACAGTTAAACAGCATGACCCTTGATCACCTGGCACAAAGATAACACGGGCCACAAATTTGATTTTAACAATGTGGAAGTTATAGGACAATCAGACCTTAGACAAGGAAGGGAGTTCTTAGAAGCATGGTTTTCACGTAATGATTCAGTCAGCCGGCATGTTGATTTGGATCCAGTGTTTGAGCCCATGAGATTGAGATAATAGGAAAAGATCTTGTAAGGAAACCGTGGTTAATAATTGGCCAAAGGTAAACAATCAATCAAAACTGACTATTGGTCAGGTTTGTGCAGAGGAGGGCTATATAAAGGACTAGCTGGGGAGGACTTTATTGAATCAGATTGTGCACTGATGTTACCTCGAATGGTAACGAAACGTTTGCGTTTTAATTGCCAAGCTGAGCAAACAGCCGTATATTAAATAGCCTACTAGTCCTACTTACAACAGCTTCATTAACAAATAAATTAAGATGTGGAGCTTTACCATTTAGGTGGTGGCTAGTAGCATTAGCTGGTCTTTTGTTAATCCACTGATGGCTTTGAGCAAGCTCCCGGTGGCATGCGGCAGGAGGAGCCAGGCTCTCTTGGAACCCATGGGGGGCACCCTTGTTCAGTGCAATATCTTGTACCTGGGGCTGGCTACTGTCAGATAAGACCCGCCATCGGGCAGTTACCCACCATTAGGTCTCCGTTCTCCAAGTTTGGCTTTACACCCTGATGCGAAAGATCCAATTCTTTGTTACTGTGTATTATGAGATGAGGTTCCTCTTAAACTGTTGTGCCCATATTGTGACCCACTCCGTCTTTAAAACGGGACCTCATTCCACCATCTCCCCATACATTGTGCTGTCTCGGAGAAGAGCGGTGACTAGTGGTGGTTTTAAAAGCATTTAGATTTTCCCCAAGTCAGTGGTCTGTGGAAGAGAGAAGCCCTATGTGGTGTCTTGGCAATGCAGCGACTGGGCTGGCTCAGTCCTCGCACAGGAGCAGCAGGTTTCAAAGCCCAGCTAGTCCTGCTGAAGACACACTTTCCTTGTGTGGTGCGTTACAGAGCCCGCTTGTAGTGGGGGATGGGGGTTGCCAGATTTTCCAAATGCTTATGTGGGACATGGAGCCCTGCCAGCAGCCTCAGCCATGGGAACCCCAGCTGAGGGTGGAGAATTGCCATAATAAATCCCTTGTCCCACAGCCAGGGGGTCTGGAGGGCCGGAGAACCTCAGCAGCCCTGTGGGACATTTTTGCATATATGCAGAATACGGGACTTGTCATGGAAATTTGGGATTGTTCTGTAGATGGTGGGATATCTGGCTACCCTATGAGGGGATGGGGGGAATCCTTTGGAGCGGTGGCGATGAGGCCTGCATGGGATGATTCAGGCTTTTCTCCTGTCCCTGACTTTGAATCTTTACCCTGTGTAGATGGGGCTTGTGAAGGGATGACTTTTCTCTTACATGCAGCACCGAGGCTGTGGTTTCTACATAGTGCTCAAAGCAAGAGGCCAAAGGGGTGTGAGAA
The DNA here is from genome assembly GCF_033958435.1 of Carettochelys insculpta. NCBI lineage: Eukaryota > Metazoa > Chordata > Testudines > Carettochelyidae > Carettochelys > Carettochelys insculpta. The sequence continues at coordinate 4,730,164 of NC_134155.1, forward strand.
CAGGTGATGAGAGTCCAGGAAAAGCCGTGCTTATTGGCCGTTGGGCTGGGCAGGGCAGGGCAAACTTTTTGGGCAGAGAGCCGCCTCTGGGTAGGAAAATTGTGTGGCAGGCAGTGAATGTAGGGCTGGGAAAGGGAGCTGAGGTGCAAGCTCCGTCCTGCAGCTGCTTACCTCATGCAGCCCTGGGATGGCAGCATAGTGGCACTAACGCAGACCCTCTGCCTGCCCTCTCGCCACATGGCTTATGGAACCTGCTGGCGTGTCTGGCAGTGGCTTCAGTGAGTTGGGTGTGGGCAGGCAGCACCACCCCCCGCAGCTCCCATTGGCTGTAGTTCCCTGGCCCCAGCCAGTGGTCTGTGGGGGCCGGGGCCGGCGTGCATGCTAAGCCTCCCTGCCATCCTCTGAGGCTGCAGGGACATGCCAGCTGCTTCTGGGGACAGCCCAGGACCATGACAGACAGGCAGTGTTCCCTGTGAGCTGCACTCGTGCAGCCACCCAGGAGAGATGGCAGTGCCAACCAGCTCATTAGCAGAGCGCCCACAGCCAGGCTTTTTTGTTTCTACTGGTGGTGCACATTTGCATGTGCCTTGGGGAACATAAAAAATATTCCTTCAATGGATGGAAAAAATTAGAGGGAGCGTTGGCAGGGACCCTGCCTCAGTCCCACTGTGCTGCCAGATGGGTAATCCCGTAGGCCAGATTAAAAGCCAGCAGGCCGCCATTTGCCCATCCCTCCTCTAAAGAGCATTCGAGTGGGAAATGAGCTTTCATTGGTATTGGGTGTTGGAGTGGATCCCGTCTCTCTGCTGCGGTTATACACTATCTCTTTGCCTCCACAGGTGGCTTATTCCTGAGGGGAAAAAAAAGAAGTGATGCAACTTGCTCTAACCAATCCACAGTACTCCCACCCTGAGCCACACTTCATCCAATGAGCTTTTTAAACTGGAGAGAGTTTTGCTTTTTTTTTTTTTCTTTGAAATCTGAAGGGCACAAAACAATTTAAGTGAAAAAGCGCCATCCGGGAGCAGTGTGCTTGGGCTGGCGCTTCATGCCGAGTTGAAAAGCCCGGCTGCATTGAAGGGATTAGTGGATCATTGGGCATAAAGCATTAGCCTTGCAACCAGCTGTGAATTAGAGAGCTACAAAGCAGAAAGCAGCAGCCCCTCCACTGCTCTTCCATGCCTAAGAAGACTACCTCAGAGCTCTTCTGCATAGGTCTCATCAGGAATATCATCTTGTGAGCCCCCAGACTTGGCTGCAAACTAGAACTTGGGTTTCTGTTTCAATGTGAGTTACCACAGTTCAGTTCCTCTGGTGATTTTGCCAGAGTCCCCCCAAAAAAGAGGAAATCAGAACTTAATGAAAAGAATAGGCCCAAAATAAAACTGAGGTGGTGTGTTTATATTTTAGTGGACAGAGATTTTCTTCATTTCTTCCCTTTTAAGGTACCTGCCTAGTGGTTGTGCAGCTATTTTCCTTCCACACCTTGTAATTAGTCTGGTCTGTCTCTCTCTGCTGCCGCCGTGTGGACAGATTATGCTAGAACTCAAGACCAATTCTGACTAAATGCACATTGAGGCTGCTGCTCTCTCTAAATGTCCATGTGTATCTCTCAAATCTCCCCCAGGAAAAAAGATTGTCCACTTGTTACTCCCATTATTTAATCTGACAGCAAATTCAACTGGATGCAGCTTCTGAAGCGGAAGACGTGCTACAGGTCTTACAGGGTCGTATGGTATCTTTCATGGGCTGCTGCTGTCACCTACGCTGTCTGCCAGGCTTGCGTTTTCGGGGTCGGGCTGTGTTTAGAGAATTGATAATTTAAAGAATTCACTCTTGGCATGTTCCCATTTGCTTCTGGAAAGAAACCAGGACATTCCTTCAACTGAAATATACCTAATCTCACAAAGATGTCCATTAATTTACAGAGACCCAGTTTCCATTGAAGGGAAAGATATTGGACAAACTGAAGCAACTAGAAAAGGCTCTAACTTCTAAAAGCAATGTATTAAAATCTAAGGAATCTAATTGAATGTATTAAAATCTAAGGAAAATAACTGATGCACTATTCCAGATCATTTATATTGAAATATTTGCCTTCTGTGCAGTAGATATAAATGTATATTCAGTTAAATATATTTTGAAAGCACTAAATAAACACTGACTGACAAACAATGACTGAGCTTTGTTGGCTCAACAGGAGACATCTGAAAAGGACACAGCATTTATATGCAGTTCTGCCACAGAGACACTGTCACCACAGGCAGGTCCCTTCACCTGACTTATCTCCATTGTGAACTGGAAATATTCACCCTCCAGAAAAAAAAAAAAAACTGGCTGTGTCTACACTAGCCCAAAACTTGGAAGCGGCCATTTTGAAGGTTACTAATGAAGTGCTCAAATACATATTCAGCGCCTCATTAGCATGTGGGTGGCTGCAGCACTTCGAAATTGCTGTGGCTCGTCCACAGGGGCCTCCTTTTGAAAAAAGGATCCCTCCAACTTCGAAATCCCCTTATTCCTAGCAGCAGATAGGCAATTTCAAAAAGCTGCAGCCACCCACGTGCTAATGAGGCGATGAATATATATTTCAGCGCTTCATTAGTAATCTTCAAAGTGGCTGTTTGCGTGGCCGTTTGCATGGCCATTTCGATGTTTTGGGCTAGTGTAGATGTAGCCTCTGAGTAGTAAGTTATTACCCATTTAAACCTTCCATGCTTCTGTCTGCTAGTATAGCCAAGTGCTGTGCCATACATGGCTATGGGTTAGGATAGGAGCCAGCAAAACTCTATTGGAAGCTACATACTATATTTACAAGTAATACTGAAATCACCTCCCTGCCCAGAGGTAGGCAGCATGGTAAGGAAGAATGAGTTCTGCATACACTGTTCTGGTGCTGAATGGAACGCTCGTGTATAAAGCCATGGTATGCCCACATCTTGAGTACTGCACACAGATGTGGTCACCTTGTCTAAAAAAAAAAATCTATTGGCATTGGGAAAGGGTTAAAAAAAAGAGAGATGAGGGGTCTAGAGCAAGTGCCATGTGAAGAGAAATTCAAAAGACAGATTCCTCATCTTAGGAAAGAGGAGATTAAAGGGGGATATGACAGAGGTGTGTAAAATCATGAGAGGTTTGGAGAAAGTGAATAAGGAAAAGTTATTTACTTGTCGCCGTAACATAAGAACTAGGAGTCACCAAATTAAATTAAGGGGTAGCAGGTTTAAAACAAATGAAATTTCTCTTCACACAATGCACAGTCAACCTGGGAGCCTCCTTACCAGAGGATGTTGTGAAGACCAGGCTGTTAGCTGGCTTCAAAAAAGAGCTAGGTAAATGCATGGAGGTTCAGTGCATCAGCACTTATGAGCCAGTTTGGATAGGAACTGTCCCCCAGCCTCTGTTTGTCAGACTGGAAACGGATGGCAGGAGAGGGGGATTGCTCAGTGGTTTCCTGTTCGGTTCACTCCCTCTGGGGCATCTGACATTGGCCACTCTCAGAGGGACTTTTGCTCTGACCTAGTGTGGCCATTCGTATGTTCCTTCGGAAAGCTGTTCCTGCAGTGACGAGTCTTTCCCCCAGGGCACGGTCCTCTAAGGCAGCACACCCCTAAAATGGATCTCCCACTGTTAAGAATGGAGACTAGTCTCTGAAGAGACTCTCAGCTAGCTGATGCTCAGTGATTGTCTCCTGCTGCGGCAGCCAACCACTAATATGAATGTCCAACCAGAGGTAGTAACCCATTGCAGTAACCCATACCTTAATTGTCGGTTTGAGATGTTTATTGATCATTGTGGTTTAATCAGGGTGCCAACAGGCCTGTACACAGAAAAAATTATTGCCGTGCTAGCTTATTGCAAGAAATAAAAGTTCAGAGTAGCGATGAGAAATTCAGCGGCAAGCACTGGTAGCTTCATAGCTGCTGCGGGTAGAATGGGGCTCATCCATCTAAGTGTTTCCAGCCTGTTCAGCCAGCTGTTGGATGAGATTCACAGTGCTGCCTGGGGCCATTTTCAAGAGCAACTCAGCTCTGGTCAACTACGACCCTTGGCTAAGGTGGGCTCTTCACCCTTGCTGGGACCGCAGGATCTGTGGAGCGTTATTCTTCAGTAGCTAGGTCCATGTATCAGGTGCTGCGTTAATTGGAAGGTGTCTCCTTCCCTTTACCAACACCCTGGGCTGGTAGCTGGTTTGATGTTAGTGGTGGACAGTTAGGACCTTTACTAGAATGCCTGCGACGAGTGTGGCGATAGCCACCATGACAGCCAGCCCACGCCTTATGATCAGCTGCTTCCCAGACAGCATTTCCCCAATCGTTGAAAGGGCAGGCGTGGCTTCCTGCTGTGGTAGCTGGTAGGTCTGCCCCTCCTTGGTGATGCTTGTCAGAATAACTCTGTTCTGGGCTTCTGCTTCCCCTGCAACACAGCCGGGGCGTGGGGGGGCAGGAATGATAGTGTAGGGCTGCTCAGGCTGTAGCATTTAATCAACTGGCAGTACTAGGGTCATGAGAGGACCTGACAAATGAAATGGATCCCTGCCCCAGTGCGGAAGGGTGCCTTGCCAGGGCCGTGTACTTAACCTGCTTCATGACACGCCTGGTTTGCCTTGGGAAGTGGGGCATGAATGAGACCTTCTGCAGCCCCTACAACCCAGCTGAATCCTTCATCTTCTGCTTTTATTACACCTCAATTCCCGTCCTTCTAGCTGGTGTTCCCCCTCCTTTCCAGAGCCTGCAGGAAGAGCAGTGTGCCAGCCCTTCCATACAGGGTACATGGGAAAACAGCTGAGCAAGCCCAGCACTTATGGGGAGGGTGGGAATTTGCCATGTCTGTGCTTTAAAATCCATTTATTGTTTCAAGCTCAGGAGGGAACTGGCTCCCCCCTCCCAGGTGCACAACAGAGCCCCAGCTCTGAGCTCAGCCTGCTGGTGCCTTGAAATTCCAGTCATTGAGCAGCCTACACCGTCACAGGGTAGGGAGCCATAGGAATGCCAAACCAGCCAAGGCTAGCATCTCTGCAGCTGAGCTACGCAGAGTAACACCCTCAATTTCATCAGGTGTCTCAGAATCCCAAGGCTGGAAGAGACCGCAGGAGGTCAGAGTCCAGCCCCCTACACTGTCAAGAAGCCAAATTTATAGTGGTACTGGGGTTCCTTTGCTTGTGCTGGAACTAGGGCAGAGCCAGGGAATGTCACTTTACATGTTAGATCAACACAGTTAAAATCTGTGTCCCCCATAACCTGCTTAGGTTCCTGTGTGCATACGTGCTCCCTGGTATATGTGCTAAGAGCAGTAGCTGTTTTAGTTAGCTACCTGCTGTATAGCTCTTCCGTTAATGAGAGGTCTCATAGGTGTAGCCTGATCATCTGCAGGTTATGCTAATAGGCCATTCATAAATCAAACCTGTTCCTACCAGTGGGGAGAACCAGCTTGTGTGGGACAGGAGCGGAGTTTGTTTCCTCGCCAGCCAGCTGGTTGACACCTGCCCGATGCCGTGCCTAAGAATATAAACACACTGGGTGTGTCTACACTTGCATTCCTCTTTTGAGAGAGGTGTGCAAATGAGGTATAAATGTGCGTATTTCAAAAGAAGAAAGCCAGTGTAGAGGCTGCTCTTTTGAAAGTAAACACCCATCTTCGAAAGGAGCCTTCTTCCCTTTATTTAATGGGAAGCCCATTGCTTCTTTTTCTATACTTAGAGGCCAAGAAGAACAAGTTTTCTCCCTCCTCCTTATGACGCCCTTTTAGATACCTGAAAACCGCTGTCATGTCTCCCCTCAGTCTTCTTTCTTCCAAACTAAACAAGCCCAATTCTTTCAGCCTTTCTTCATAGGTCATGTTCTCTAGACCTTTGATCATTGCTGCTCTTTTCTGAACCCTCTGCAATTTCTCCACATTTTTCTTGAAATGTGGTTCCCAGAACTGGATACAATACTTCAGCTGAGGCCTACCCAGCGCAGAGTACAGCAGAAGAATGACTTCTTGCGTCCTGCTCACAACACACCTGTTAATGCATCCCAGAATCACGTTTGCTTTTTTTTTTTTTTTTTTGCAACAGCATCTCACTCATCCAAAGCCGCTTACCTCCTCAGAGGCCCTTTTCCAGTTCAGCCGCACGAGGTAGAAGACAGTGCTGCTGGCGGATACAAAGCCGCTGAACAGAAAGCCGAGCCAGAGACCTGGGAGGGGGAAACACTGCTGTTACGCAGGTGAACGCAGTGCCCAGGTGGAAGCTGAGGCAGCAGCTGCTTAAGAGACGCTAGCCAGACAGGACCTCCTCTTGGCCCTGCAAGCCTGAGTGCCACCAACATCGTGCTGCCTGTACGGCCCCACCATGGGCCAGCCCTCGAGTACCTGCCTTAGCCCTGGGCCACTGCATACTTGCTCCATGGGGCGGGTACACGCGACCTCCCATGCTTGGCAGGGTTGCACCTGGCAGGAGCTGCACAATACTGCTACCTAGTGGCCACTGCTGTACAGGACCCTTCACACAACGCCCGCCTGTCAGCTGGCTGCGCCCCAAACCCAGGAGGTACTCCCAAGCCCGGAGCAGCCAGCAGCAGCCCAGGAGCTCACCTGCTTCTGCCAGACTCGCCCAGGCCAGGTAAGTGGGGCCGGGGTGTTAAGCAGTCAGTGTGTAAATGAATAGGGCACTGGAAGGTGGGTTGGGGAGCGTTAGAGACCACACTGGGGAAGCTGAGGTGGGCGGACGGGGGGAGCTTCTGCACCCCCTGGCTGAAGTGGTTTCTGTTATATGCAGGGTTTGTTTCAATGGCTCTCAGCACCCCCAAGTTCCCCCAGCACCCCTGGGGGCGGAGGGAAAAGAGATGGATGGGGCGCCGGGAGATGGAGTTTTTCTTGGACAGGATGAATTGTTGTGGGGTGGGGGACTGATGGAGATGTGGGGGCAGGGGAGCGGGATGGGTAATGAGAGGGGGCTTTTAGGGAGTGCTGGAGGCTAGCTGGCATTGGGACTGCGTTCCCAGGAGGGGTGAAGGGCCACACCCAGAAGGCAGACTAGCCCATGATGGGTCCCTCCTAGCACTGGAATCCATGAGAGGCTGGTACCTGCTGAGTATTTCAGCTGTGTCTAGGATGCACCAAACAGGAGCAGGGGCCAGAAAGCCACTCCCTAGAAACCCACCCCAGCCTCTGACCCTCCCCTTACCAACCCCAGCCAGCCCACAGGCCGGCTAACCTTTGGGCCCATTTTAAAGAGGTAAAAGTTCGGTGCCTTGGGTTTAAAAACAAGGGAAGCCGCCAAGAGAGGTGGCCAGAAGCATAGTAACAGCTCAGCCTTCTGCCGAAGACAAGAGCAGCAGAGACCAGCCTCAGAACGCAGCCGGTGCTGGGCTCCGTCTACCCTGGATTCTTGGCCTCTGGACTCCCAGGGCTAATGGGCCAATGCCCTTTCCCCACCTTTCGGGGTTTGTACCTTTCACTCCAATCCTGGCCACGAACAGCAGCACGACTGCCACAGGCAGGCCCACGCCATAGTAGCTCAGAGCATTCAAGATGGCGCCAACCTTCTGCTTCCCGGCACCTCTCAGCACTTTGCTGGTTACGCACTGCAAGGAGGACAATGCCTGGACTGTTTTATGGCCTGGGGCTGCCCACACCCCCCCGGGTGTTTTACTTCTCCTTACTGACCTGTGGGAATGGGAAAGGGACACCCTCCCCCCAGCAGAGACACTCCCGTCATGGCTGGCTGCTGCCAGGTAGTTGGTAACTCCTGGGAGCTTGTGTAAGAGCCTTAGCCCAGGGAATCTGCTTTCTTCAATCCAGTCCCTGGTAGCCCTGGGGTGCTCCAAATGACCACAATCTCTGTCTCCTTCCCTCGCTGCTCATTCTCCCACCCAGGGAATCCCTGCAGGACCACAGCCAATGGCCAGTTCCCTCCATGACATCAGCTGTGGGTATTTTTCTGAGCTCTTTCCTACAGCCTGTAAGGCAACATCCCCCCAGCTCTTAGCCATGGGGTTAACTTGGAACCGTTTCCTGGATGAGTCCAGAAATGAGGTACACCAGGTTTGGCAATGACAGCGGGTGGCAAATGCAGCAGGGCTGTACATGCCCTGCTGTACTTACCGTGCTGCATTCTAACAGGTGGACGACCACGTACAGCGGCATAACCTCCCCCACCAGCGCAATGATGTTTCTAGGCAAGGAACAATGGAGGCAATCAGGCCTCAAAATCAAGTGTGTCTCCCACAGCTGAAACTACTTCCTGCTCCCAACACATCGCTGCTGTGTCATGCACAACTGGCTGAGACAGGCACCAATGTGCCTACAGAGACTTGCGTACGGCAGCCGCTTTACGGTGCAATTACGCATAATGGTACTACAGGGCTATGCCACAGGCTGGGACCAGTGTTCTCTGTAAGCTGAGCACTCGGGCGGCTGCCCAGGAGAGATTCAGGTGCTGCCTAGCTGATTCGCAGAGTGCCCACAGCCAGCAGCGTGTATTTCTATTGGTGGTGCACATCCACATGTCTTGGCACAAGTAACAAAATTTATTCTGCACATGGATGGAAAAATTAGAGGACCCCTGACTGGGACTGAATGGTGAGTTACAGGATGTTCTGCTTCTGCCATGGGAAAAGTCACCACCTAGGAACAAACTCTTCACCCTGGGTTGGCCTTTATCCAGCAACTCAAGGTTTCAGGTGTGCATCTGTGTGATCAGGTAGAGGCCATTGGGGTGGTACCACCCCGCTGACTAAGCTTTGTGGTAGGCTTTCTGCACAGACTTGATCAGCTGACTTCTCCCAGACCAACATTTGCTCTGATCCAAACAGAGGCACCTCCACCAAGGTGCACTCTTTCTTGCAAAGCCTAGCTCCGCGCCAGCCTCACGTTTCCAGTGAAATCTCCGCTGTGTACATGCGAGACTGGGGGCAGAAAAAGTAAAGTGCACCCACTCCATGCACATAGGAGCCCTGCAGCCCCCAAAGAACCTCTCCCACGATGGCAGCCCCCAGGCACCCCTTCCTCTCCTCTCTACGCATCCACATAATTCTCTCAACTCTGTCTTTACTAGTAACTTGTAATCTTTGCTTAGTCTGAAATCACTGTAGTACCAAATGAGAGCAACTCACAGGTCACTGGTAAATATGTATCCCAGCACATCCTTTGTGGCTGCTAATATGATGCATGTCACCAGGCAAAAAAGCCCTGCAAAGCAAAATCAGGGGTCAGGAGAGTAGCTGACTGTGCCATGAAATCTGCTTCCCTCCCAGGCCTGGGGGGGGTCACCCTGTGCGCTGGGCATCCCTCTGACGACATAATGACAGCTGGTTTGGCTAATCCCAGGATGGCAGCAGTGGGATACTGCTGGAGCGATCGGAGTTGCAAGTGGCAGAGATCGGTGCAGGAGGTTTGTACAAACCCCTGCTTTCGCTGTGCCTGGCACTAGGCAGGGCGGCGAGTGTCTCACCATGACTGGCACCACAGCACACGGTCAGGCACCACCCCCCAATCGCTGGCCACCACTGGCAGTCACGCACCTGTGCACAGCATGCCAATGGTGAAGGACCTCTTGGCCTCGTCAGCGTTTCCTGCGCCCAGCGCGTTCCCCACTCGAATGCAGACTGCATTGCTGAGTCCGTTGGGAATCTGAAATCCCAACACACACTGGTCTAGGGCGGGGGCTCCCAGGGTGAGCACAACGCCTACTCCAGCCTGGCCAATGGCTGGGGATAGCTGGGAGCTGATGAAGGTGAATGAGGACAGAGCTCTGCAGAGCATGGGGCCACAGGCGCTGGCTAGCGTAGGGGCTGAAGCTGCAGGAAGGTGCACTAGGGAGGGGCCTGGATGTCTGATGCTAGGGTTGGACCCGGGGAACCCAAGGGAGGGGTGTTTCAGGCTCTTGTGGGGGAGGGAGGGTAAAAGAAGAGAGGAGGCAGAAGGTGAGGAGCAGGGCCTTGGGCACAAGTGGCGGGGCTGAGGCTAGACGCCTCCCCAGGCAGCAGGGTCACTGGCCGCCCATGCATGGGGCAAGATTCCTGGCTGGGCACAGCAAGGAGCAAAGCTATAGGCGATCAGCACATGGGCAGGTAGCCAAGAAAGCCGAGGTTCTAATCCTGCCTCTGACTCCAATTCCCCTTTGTGACCTTAAGTACGTCACCGTGCCTCCCAGCCTCACTCTCCCCATCTGTAAATTGGGCCTGCCTGTATGAGTGCTCTGCACTACAGGGGCCCCCTTTCAGGAAGGGCCCTTAGGTGGTACCATAGCGTAATTAATTCTCACCATGTACAATATCATGGACACCTGGTATATGATGGCCTGTGTGGAAAGGTCCACTAAGCTCAGTAGGCCTGAATGGGAGGAAAGTCAGAATTTCATATCCTTCCCTGCAGGAAAGCAGCCCCTTCAAAGACCAGGTGAAAGGCCAGGTGGATCAGTGGCTCTCAACCTATGTGGATGACGGTACTCCTTTCAGGAGGCTGATTTGTCTTGCCCGCCTGCCAAGTTTCATCTGACTTAAAAACTACTTGCTTACAAAATCAGATACAGAAACACACAAATGTCGCAGCACATGCTGACCCACTGAAAACTGGGTTCCCTTTTTTCAATTTACCCTCTCATTACAAACCAGTTCCACTGCCATACAGCAAACTCTTTCATATCCAGCAGCCCTGGAACCAGGAGGCTGCCAGATAGTCGGATATTCTAGATGACAGAGAGGTACATCTAGCACTGAGTAACACTAAAGAAAAACAAGATTAGATATTAAGAAACAAAAATGTATGCAGAGGACTTTATTTCCCAACAACAGTAGTGTTCTACACTGGACATTAGAGTTTACTGTATACAGATTGTACATACATTTCAATGTACAGTACACAGAGCCATAGAAAGCAAGCCATGGTAGGACATTTAGCTAGTGTTTTCATGTAGCCTGTTGTAACCATTAGGCAAGTACTTAGAGGAGTTGCCCTACCCCTGGAAAACCTCTGCATACCCCCACAGGAGCACGTACCCTGGCTCTGAATCTCAGAGCTAGATCCTTCTTGAGGAGTACTGTCACATGCCCCAGCAGTCCCCTCCTTCCATCACTAACCTACCAGGAAGTTTCCAATTTCATAGGTCCACCACTCGATGCACACCATGAGCATGCTGGGCACAGCCAGACTGACAAAGGTGTCCCACTCCTGGAGGCACTCACTGGACCAGCCTGGGACAAGAGGAGGAAGGGGGTAACTGGTCAGCCGGGGCGGGGGAGAGTTTGCACATGGAGAACCAGGAAGGGAAACTGCTGGTGGCTCCGGTCGCGTTCCAGAGCAAGTGATGTGCAAAGAGAAAAAGGCCCCACTCAGGAGCACGCAAATGCCACAAGTGTTACGGGTGCAGTGAGTCTCTTTGGGGCATCGGCTGTGTTAGAGAGTGCTAGGGACCAGATAACTCCCAGTGGAGGGAACGGCCACCATTTCTGTAATCAATGGGCCCCACCAACCCCATGCTGTGACACCCATTAGCCTCAGCCAGAATTTACTCCGACACTGGCAAGTGTGCCTTGCCCACTAATGTAACCCACACACCTAGGGGTGGTTAACTGTCCCATGCAGTGGTACCTAGACCACTTCACAGAGAAAGAACAAGTGTTTCCACAGCCTAAGCTGAGCGCCAGCTGACCTTTAGCTTAAGCTCCAGAGGCCCCTGTACTAAGCTCCAGAGATCCCAGCTTCTCGTCTGCCTGTGGGCAGTTACACTAACATATCCCAATGTGCCCACAGGGCCTTCATGGACTCTCTCAAACCCAGGCCCTGGTTGGTCAGGTGACCCCTGCCAGGAACTGACAGCAGGAGGGGGAGTGGGCTGTTTCGACTGCAGCCCTGGGATGCCGGGACGTGAGGCTCAGATCCACAGGAACACTGCTCATGGGTATGACCCTCTTTCTGTGCTCAGCCAGCATGCGTGACACACGCTTTTGGGCTGAGCTGTGGCTTATGGAATGTGGTACCTGGCAGACCCGCTATACCAAGGTTATCCCGCTCATCCGCAGAATGACATCAGCAAAGAGGGGAGCATCAGCCCTGGTGAAGTAGAGATTTTTGCAGGCACAAGAGCGTAAAGAGAGAACGACAGCTCACCTTCCCAGGTCTTCACATGAAGCTTCTTCATGACGATGTAAAATAACAGGCAGATGGTTTGCGTGTACTGAGCAATGGTGTTTGCACAAGCGGAACCCCTGGGAAAGGGACAGAGAAAGCAAGTTGTAGAGTCCTGTCTCGCCTGCTGTGGCTGATGCCTCACTTAGCAGCTGAACCAAAAACAGAGGGACAGACAAGCACAGCATCACGCCCACTCCACACACAGCTGTACATTGCTGAGTGGGTACTCAGTGAGAGGGCATTCACCGCCTTCTCCAGCATTTGGAATTGGGCACTTCTGGGAGCTGGACGCTGGAGTAGATGGACTGGCAATCTGGCCAGCTAATTCCCTCATTGGTTGGCTAAAGGACCGACATCTCTCTGGGTGGAACCTGATTGGCCTGGACTGCAGAGCCCAGAAGGCTCCATGGAACCACTTGCTACCTGCCAGCCTCCAGTTGGGGTGTGGATGTTTGCCCTGGGCTTTTAACCAGATCAGTGACCCTTTCCTATGCATAACAGACACTTTCTATCTCCCAAGCACGGCTGCACTCCCTATGTCAGTGGTTTTCAACCTGTGTACCATAAGAACTGTCTAAGTGTGCCATGGAAATTTAACCAATTTCTGTGCTCCCTCCCCACCTTCTTTGCAGAGCCAGGGGTGAGGGAAAATTGATGAAATTTCACAGCACACTTAGATAACCCTGTGCCAGCTGGTGGCTCAAGCAGCAAGGCTGAGTCCCAGCTGCTGCAGGGCTGGTCAATTTCCCTTTGCAGAGGCTTTGCAAGGTGCCTGTGGGAGGAAAATTGAGGACCCTTGCTGCTTGACACCCCCGTCCCAGCTAGCACAGGATTATCAATCCCCCCCGCCCCGCTTCCCATTGTGGCTCTGCACTTATGAGCAATTTATTCAGCTGGAAAAAGTGGGTGTGCCATGGAATTGTTTGCTTCATTGAAGCATGCTGTGTTACTGAAAAGGTTGGGGGCCAGTGCGTTATGCTAATGCTTTTGGGTCCTGAAGACCTGCATCAGTCAAAGCCCGGCTGACAGAGCAAGTAGAGCTTTTAAGGAGGCAGGACATGGTATCTGGTGAACATACCATGTTTTGCTCAAGATGGGTCTGCGTTTCAGCAATGGGGAACATGATCTCTATGGATCACCTTGGGGCCTGGTGTTCTGGATGAAGAGAGATAGCTAGATTACTGATCCAAATATTAAGCTCCTCGCTTTGTTTTATTCTTAAGCAAAGGCTTGTTGGCCTTAACTGGAATCCACGTGCATGTTCAGAGAGCTATAGTACACCTTGGAGAGCCATGCAGTCTCCCAGCAGCTGTCTGTGACCCAGCCAGGTATGTTCACTTAGGCCAAGGTCTTTTAAAAGCAGCTAATGTTTTCAGGTGCCCAAACTGAGACCCCTTCAAAGGCTCTGATTTTTCTGCAGTGAGCACCCGCTCTCTGAAAATCAAGCCACTGGAAGGGGGTCTCAGGTTGGCCATGCAAAAATCAGTCTCACTCAGCCTTGGCGGGACATCTAGTTTCTTTCTTCTGAATAGTCAGACACTACTCACGTGACGCTGAGGTCCAGCAGGTGGAGAAAGACGTAGTTTGCAATTGCATTGATGATATTTCCAGCAATCCCGCTCGCCACTTGGGGCCAGATGATCTTCTGAAATTGAACAAAATACAGAGCTGTGTTTTTTACCAGCTACCAGAGTGCCATCGTCTTATCTAAAATATAATGTGGCTTCTGGGGAAACAGGCATCTCTGTGCTTCACCTGGTCCCAAACTTTTGGAGAGTAACGAGAAAAAGAAGAAGTGACTGCGGAGGGTAGAACCGATGAGGCACATGCAGAATTTTGTTCAACAGAGCAGCCTTGTAGCAAAGGGAAGTAGCTTTGTATTCTGATTGGCCAGGAGCCTGCAGCTGTATCAGAATTATTGCTCATCACAGACGCCATTCAGGAAGCTGGGGTCTGAGACTGGAGATCGGTGTTCTTTTCCTAATTCCATCATTAACTTGCCGTGTAATCCTGGGCAAGTAATTTAGGCCCAAATTTTCAAAAAGCGGCTCCTGATTTAGGGTTTCTTAATCTAACCTGCCCCAGCCTCTTGAAAGGCCCCCTCAAGGAGTGACCTCACAACCCTGGGTTCACAAGGCCAATGCTCTAACCATGGAGCTATTTTTCCCTTTAGCCTAGCCTGTAGGTGCTCAAATTCAGACCCCCGCCCCTGGGCCTGATTGTCATTTGGATGTGCTGGTGTTCAGCACCTCTAAAAATCTGACCACACAGGTCACACTTCAAATTTTGAATTCTTAACCATTCTGTGCTCAGTTTCCTTACCTGTAGCCTAGGGATAATGGTACTTTACATACACGTGCAAGGCGTGTCTGAGAGCCTCAGAGCTGTGAAAATACTATTGCTTCTGAGGAATGGAAATGACAAGTCAGGTGGCATTTTTTGCTACAGAGCCCACCAGAGCCGGAATACAAACACAGAACTAATACCCTACCCTCCTGTCAGCTGCAAGCACTTCTGTTATTGTCTAGAGTCAGGAATGCCCATGAGAAGCCAAAGCTGGCCAAAAGGAAGACTCACCGTTGGACAATAAATGCAGAGAGCAAAATTCACTATCACTATTGGCTTGGAAAAGAGGCAACATGCACCCAACTCTCTGAAATATAGGTTGAACCTCTCTAATCCTGCACTCTTTCCTCTGACAACATTCGTAATCTGGCATGATTTTAGTTAGGTGGACGACCGCTTATCATGGGTGTGGCCAAGTTTCCTATGGTCCCAAAAAGCTTTTTTCCAGCCACCAGACCTGGATCGCTCAGTTATGTAGCTGTAATTTACTCTACGTGTCTTCTAAGAGCCCAGTACGCAGTGGCAGTTGTGGTAATGCTACCAGACAATGCTGACATCCCATGGTCCAGCAAATTCTCTCATTCGGCACCATTCAGTTCCCAAGAGTGCTGGATGAGAGGTTCATTGTGTACCATCATGTGCAAAGTTAGGAGATTAATTAGCTGAATTGAAAAGCTAAATGGATAGCTACAAGCATTCAAAGTGAGCTTTGGATGGAACACCACTTTGGAGAGGATTGGCCAATCATTAGCATAAATGCAAACAAAGCTGCTGCACTGAACACAAGGCCTGGTGACTGGCACAAACCAAAGCCACAGGACACTACCTGGCGTGTGTATTATGCTAGTTACCAGTGCAAACCAGCTGTGAGAGCTCTACTCTGGAGAGTAGCCCTGAGCAACTGCACAGAATGACAATTTGCCCCCTTTAACCAAAGATACAAACGTGACGGCAAAGAGCAATGGGACAGGGAGCAATGGGGAAGCCTACCTGATTGTACAAATATCTTATCTCCAACTGGTACAGGAAAACAGCCTGCCAAAATAAATGAATCAATATGTGAGATCAGGGGACGGGTCAGAGCAGTGCCTAGAGATTATAGGAGAAGCAGAAGGCAGTGTCCAGCTAGCATTCATGGAACACAGGAAATAGTCTGCTTTGGACAGCATCACTGTGACTAGGTGGGCAGGACAAAAGCCTTTCTCCAGCGCCATTCCATGACCTATTAGGTAACAGAGCCCAGGGCATGCTGCACTCAGGGGCTACGTCTACACTAGCCCCAAACTTCAAAATGGCCACGCAAATGGCCATTTCGAAGTTTACTAATGAAGCGCTGAAATGCATATTCAGTGCTTCATTAGCATGCGGGCGGCCGCAGCACTTCGAAATTGATGCACCTCGCCGCCGCGCAGTTCATCCCGACAGGGCTCCGTTTCGAAAGGACCCCGCCTACTTCGAAGTCCCCTTATTCCCATCAGCTCATGGGAATAAGGGGACTTTGAAGTAGGCGGGGTCCTTTCGGGACGAGCTGCGCGGCGGCGAGGTGCGTCAATTTCAAAGTGCTGCGGCCGCCCGCGTGCTAATGAAGCGTTGAATATGCATTTCACCGCTTCATTAGTAAACTTCGAAATGGCCATTTGCGTGGCCATTTCGAAGTTTGGGGCTAGTGTAGACATGGCCAGGGTGAGATGCCAGAGTCCTTCTGCTTCCTAGATTAAACCTACCAAGGCAGTTTGGCAAAACCAGTATCTGAAAACTCAGCAGTCCAGGGACAGAAATCCTTAGGATGCTCTTGGACAGCGGGGGAGAAAAATCACCATAGTAGTAATACTGTCTATTCACTAGCCCTTTACGAGCATGAAAAGCCAAGCTCCTTTGCTAGCCAGTCCTAAAAATCCAGTAGAGCACTTGCCCTGGGCCAGAGGAGGCTCCTCTCAGGCCTGTCTCCTGTTTTGAACCTTTCTGCAGTAAGAAGAAAGACTCTTGGCTTGCAGGGAGCCACAGCAGGCAGAGAGGGGCCAGGTGATTCCTCTGAGCTGCTGGTGGGGGCGGTGGCATCAGGCTTTGGGCTCTAGTAGAAGAAGAAATTTCCTAGCAGCGACTGACTGCGAGAGTCAAGGGTAATGGGAACTTACGGGAAGAGCAGGGACAAAAATCATCACGTAAACCTGGGATAACCTGGGGAAGATACAAAACCCAACATTTAGTACCAGTGTCACCTTCTAAACAATCCTATTCCCCTGCCAGCCCTGGCCTCCCCCTGCGCTCTTCCTGAGGGGCAGAAGGCCTCACACCAGGCCCAGCTATCCTTTACCTTCCTCCAGCATGGCTACACCTTTCTACAAGCCATTGTTTCAAGAAATGGCTCCCCTGGGGAGCCCCGTTTGGTGTGCCCTGGGCCAGGGCACTGTGCAAGAAGGAGGCAGGGACTTGGCCCTCAGCAAGGCCCAGGGCCAAATTCTGCCTGTGGTTATACTTGATGGGACCCCTACTAATATAAGGGTAGGGTTGCATGGAGTGAGCTGACAGCACAACTCAGCCAACAGCAAGAAAGTGGTTGCGTCAGTGATGCTGATAATTGGGCCCAGCCAATGGGGAGAAGGGAGCGCTCCCCTGGTGTTGTCGGGGGCTCGGCCTGGCCCATGAGGAGAAGGGAGCGCTCCCCTGGTGTCGTCGGGGGTCGGCCTGGCCCATGGGGAGAAGGGAGCGCTCCCCTGGTGTTGCTGGGGGCTGGGCCTGGCCCATGGGGAGAAGGGAGCGCTCCCCTGGTGTTGTCGGGGGCTCGGCCTGGCCCATGAGGAGAAGGGAGCGCTCCTCTGGTGTCGTCGGGGGTCGGCCTGGCCCATGGGGAGAAGGGAGCGCTCCCCTGGTGTTGCTGGGGGCTGGGCCTGGCCCATGGGGAGAAGGGAGCGCTCCCCTGGTGTCGTCGGGGGCTCGGCCTGTCCCATGAGGAGAAGGGAGCGCTCCCCTGGTGTCGTCGGGGGTCGGCCTGGCCCATGGGGAGAAGGGAGCGCTCCCCTGGTGTCGTCGGGGGTCGGCCTGGCCCATGGGGAGAAGGGAGCGCTCCCCTGGTGTCGTCGGGGGTCGGCCTGGCCCATGGGGAGAAGGGAGCGCTCCCCTGGTGTTGCTGGGGGCTGGGCCTGGCCCATGGGGAGAAGGGAGCGCTCCCCTGGTGTTGCTGGGGGCTGGGCCTGGCCCATGGGGAGAAGGGAGCGCTCCCCTGGTGTTGCTGGGGGCTGGGCCTGGCCCATGGGGAGAAGGGAGCGCTCCCCTGGTGTCGTTGGGGGCTCGGCCTGGCCCATGGGGAGAAGGGAACGCTCCCCTGGTGTTGCCGGGGGCTGGGTCTGGCCCATGGGGAGAAGGGAGCGCTCCCCTGGTGTTGCCGGGGGCTGGGTCTGGCCCACGGGGAGAAGGGAGCGCTCCCCTGGTGTTGCTGGGGGTCGGCCTGGCCCATGGGGAGAAGGGAGCGCTCCCCTGGTGTTGCTGGGGGCTCGGCCTGGCCCATGGGGAGAAGGGAGCGCTCCCCTGGTGTTGCTGGGGGCTCGGCCTGGCCCATGGGGAGAAGGGAGCGCTCCCCTGGTGTTGCTGGGGGCTGGGCCTGGCCCATGGGGAGAAGGGAGCGCTCCCCTGGTGTCGTTGGGGGCTCGGCCTGGCCCATGGGGAGAAGGGAACGCTCCCCTGGTGTTGCCGGGGGCTGGGTCTGGCCCATGGGGAGAAGGGAGCGCTCCCCTGGTGTTGTCGGGGGCTAGCTCCGGCCCATGGGGAGAAGGGAACGCTCCCCTGGTGTTGCCGGGGGCTGGGTCTGGCCCACGGGGAGAAGGGAGCGCTCCCCTGGTGTTGCCGGGGGCTGGGCCCGGCCCATGGGGAGAAGGGAGCACTCCCCTGGTGTTGCCGGGGGCTGGGTCTGGCCCATGGGGAGAAGGGAGCGCTCCCCTGGTGTTGCCGGGGGCTGGGTCTGGCCCACGGGGAGAAGGGAGCGCTCCCCTGGTGTTGTCGGGGGCTGGGCCTGGCCCATGGGGAGAAGGGAGAAGGGAGCGCTCCCCTGGTGTCGTTGGGGGCTCAGCCTGGCCCATGGGGAGAAGGGAGCGCTCCCCTGGTGTTGCTGGGGGCTGGGCCCGGCCCATGGGGAGAAGGGAGCGCTCCCCTGGTGTCGCTGGGGGCTCGGCCTGGCCCATGGGGAGAAGGGAGCGCTCCCCTGGTGTCGGCGGGGCTCAGCCGCGCTCCCCTGGTGTTGTCGGGGGCTAGCTCCGGCCCACGGGGAGAAGGGAGCGCTCCCCTGGTGTTGTCGGGGGCTAGCTCCGGCCCACGGGGAGAAGGGAGCACTCCCCTGGTGTTGGCGGGGGCTGGGCCTGGCCCATGGGGAGAAGGGAGCGCTCCCCTGGTGTTGCTGGGGGCTCGGCCTGGCCCATGGGGAGAAGGGAGTGCTCCCCTGGTGTCGGCGGGGGCTGGGCCTGGCCCATGGGGAGAAGGGAGCGCTCCCCTGGTGTCGGCGGGGGCTGGGCCTGGCCCATGGGGAGAAGGGAGCGCTCCCCTGGTGTCGGCGGGGGCTGGGCCTGGCCCATGGGGAGAAGGGAGCGCTCCCCTGGTGTTGCTGGGGGCTCGGCCTGGCCCATGGGGAGAAGGGAGCGCTCCCCTGGTGTCGGCGGGGGCTGGGCCTGGCCCATGGGGAGAAGGGAGCGCTCCCCTGGTGTCGGCGGGGGCTGGGCCTGGCCCATGGGGAGAAGGGAGCGCTCCCCTGGTGTCGGCGGGGGCTGGGCCTGGCCCATGGGGAGAAGGGAGCGCTCCCCTGGTGTTGCCGGGGGCTCGGCCTGGCCCATGGGGAGAAGGGAGCGCTCCCCTGGTGTCGGCGGGGGCTGGGCCTGGCCCATGGGGAGAAGGGAGCGCTCCCCTGGTGTTGCTGGGGGCTCGGCCTGGCCCATGGGGAGAAGGGAGCGCTCCCCTGGTGTTGCTGGGGGCTCGGCCTGGCCCATGGGGAGAAGGGAGCGCTCCCCTGGTGTTGCTGGGGGCTCGGCCTGGCCCATGGGGAGAAGGGAGTGCTCCCCTGGTGTTGCCGGGGGCTGGGCCTGGCCCATGGGGAGAAGGGAGCGCTCCCCTGGTGTTGCTGGGGGCTCGGCCTGGCCCATGGGGAGAAGGGAGCGCTCCCCTGGTGTTGCTGGGGGCTCGGCCTGGCCCATGGGGAGAAGGGAGTGCTCCCCTGGTGTTGCCGGGGGCTGGGGCTGGCCCATGGGGAGAAGGGAGCGCTCCCCTGGTGTTGCCGGGGGCTGGGGCTGGCCCATGGGGAGAAGGGAGCGCTCCCCTGGTGTTGCCAGGGGCTGGGCCTGGCCCATGGGGAGAAGGGAGCGCTCCCCTGGTGTTGCTGGGGGCTCGGCCTGGCCCATGGGGAGAAGGGAGCGCTCCCCTGGTGTTGCCGGGGGCTGGGTCTGGCCCATGGGGAGAAGGGAGCGCTCCCCTGGTGTTGCTGGGGGCTCGGCCTGGCCCATGGGGAGAAGGGAGCGCTCCCCTGGTGTTGCCGGGGGCTGGGCCTGGCCCATGGGGAGAAGGGAGCGCTCCCCTGGTGTTGCTGGGGGCTCGGCCTGGCCCATGGGGAGAAGGGAGCGCTCCCCTGGTGTTGCTGGGGGCTCGGCCTGGCCCATGGGGAGAAGGGAGCGCTCCCCTGGTGTTGCTGGGGGCTCGGCCTGGCCCATGGGGAGAAGGGAGTGCTCCCCTGGTGTTGCTGGGGGCTCGGCCTGGCCCATGGGGAGAAGGGAGCGCTCCCCTGGTGTTGCCGGGGGCTCGGCCTGGCCCATGGGGAGAAGGGAGCGCTCCCCTGGTGTTGCCGGGGGCTGGGTCTGGCCCATGGGGAGAAGGGAGCGCTCCCCTGGTGTTGCTGGGGGCTCGGCCTGGCCCATGGGGAGAAGGGAGCGCTCCCCTGGTGTTGCCGGGGGCTGGGCCTGGCTCATGCTCTGGTGTCACTGAGACCGTGGCGTACAAGGCAGCCATCCCCTTTTTTCATGGTAAGTGTGTGACCCCCATCATGCAGGTGTATACACTAGCATGCACACCCCACCTGGAGACCTCTGGGTCCTGCTGGATCAGCAGCAGGATCCGCTCTGTGTTGATGAAGAGAGCCCAGCAGGGGAAGCAGCACAGCAGCAGGATGAGGATCCCACGCTGGAGGATGAGCCCCACCCGCTTCATGTTCTTACTGCCGTACGTCTGGGAAGCAAGAGGTTAAACCCGATGCAGTCCATTAGCCACCCCCTCCGATCCTGACCCCTCCACTGGCTGTGCACTTGTCTACATGGACTAGATGCCTTATCGCTCCTCCTGCTTGGGAACGGGGCCCAGGCAGAAACTCCACAGGCGTTGCCCACTGCCTATCGGAGCACATGGGCACACGAGGACTTGAGGCGCATGAAACCTGCCCTGGGACCCTTCAGTCTCCAAGAAAAGCAGGTGAGGGGGGTGGTTTTGTAGGGTGGTCTAAGACAATGGCTGTCCAGGTGGGAGGCAGAGGTCTTCCGGGGGTACCTCAAGTCATCTGGCTATTTGCCTCATTTTACAAGTGGTTACATAAAATGCACTAGGTTCTAAATCAGTACAGATGAAAATTTCAGTACAGTACAGATGAAAATATGGAGAGTGACATGTTTGTGCTGCTCTATACTGTATAGTATATCCACTGAAACATAAGTACAGGTTGGACCTCCCTTGTCCAGCAACAGACCAATCCTGAACAAGGGAATTTGACAGACCAAGGGTAGGCCCCTGCTGCCAGCCTCTAAGCCTGCCACTGGCCCCACTTCCAGCCCTGGCTGGCCACCCTACTGCTGGCCCCTGCTGGGGTGCCCCCTCCCCACCTCCCAGCCCTGATGTGGGCTGCCATGGCCCTGCCTCACTGGCCCCTGCTCCCAGCCCCACTGTGACCCTGGCTCCCAGCCCCACTGTGACCCTGGCTCCCAGCTCTGCCACAGTGGCCTGGCTCTCAGATTGGCCACAGCAGCTGTGGCAGGGCTGGGAGCCAGGTCCGTCGCAGCAGTCCTGCGCTGCCAGCCCTCCCGCTCGTAAGTCCCAGCCATGGACCACAGATGTTGCTAAATGAGAGATCCCGGTTTAAGGAGATGCAACCTGTACAATATTTCTATCCCAATTGATTTATTTTATAATTATATGGTAAAAATTAGAAAGCCATCCATTTCTCAGTAACTGTGCCGTATTTTTATGTTTAATTTTGTAAGCAAATAATTTTTAGGTGAGGTGAAACTTGAAGGTCTGCAAATCAGGCTGCTGAAAGGGGTACAAGAGTGTTGAAAAGCTGAGACCCTGAGCTCTAAGGCCTGCACCTGCTCTCCAACCCCATTTAATGGTTTAGGATATGAGTCTGTTACATCCTTGGAGTAAATGGAACTGGTCCTTTTGTTCCAGGAGTAAGAGGCTCATACCTTTAAGCCCAGCTGTCCTGGACTCGGCTCCTGTAGCCAGGCTGTCCTGAAAGAACTCTGCAGGGTCACCCTGCAGAAGCATGAAATGTGATTGACCCTTGTGAGACGAAGAGCCACGCTGGACTCTGAAGGGGCTTGAGCTCTGTGGTCTGTGGCATTTAAGCAATTGCTTAGACAATTAAGTCATTCCTTGGTACGATCCTTTCCTGGGATCTGTTCACCTGGGTTATCTGGAAGGGTACAACCTATGGCTTTTGGCATTTCTACAGATTTATCTCATCAGCTCTGATGCTTACAGAAGTTCAGATCCCAGAAACAACCACACACCGCAAAATATGGGCTACGATCTGCCAGTGTCTGCACAAACCCACACCATCACCAAAACAAAGAGATCGGAGACAATCAGCTGTTCCCTACCTGGGATATTAATGTGTCACATGCTTCAGATAAACCATACCCCACAGAGATGCCAGAACAATTTATAACCTGGAAATAGTCATAATGGAGAAACAACAATAAGAAAACACAAAAGGGACACTTCAGATGGTCACAGATTTCCAGTGGGGGTTGGACTTGAAAGGCTAAGAAGATGTCAAAGTTCCCCCTCTATCCAGGCTGTTACCAGTTGCCTGGCCATTAACCCACTTCCCCAACTACCTCATTGCTGTTCAATAAGAGATGTTTGGGATACGTGAGCTGGTGTCAAAGGCTATGACCTAAGTAAAGGCTGAGAACTAAGATACGTACCGTAACAGCAAGTGTGACAGAGGCCAACTCGACCTTCCCCAGATGGCTGCAGAAGACAGCACTTACAACGTGGGTCATAAAGACCAGCAGCTGAATCAAGACCTAGAAAGGGGTTGGATGTGGAGGGGAAGCAGAGATTAGGGGGAATTGCAGGCTGTTGAGTCCAAGGTGGGAGGACGCACCAAGGGACCTGACAACACACACTGCATGCACTGTATAAAGGACAGCACGCCACAGCATCTGCAGCCAGATGGGTTCAATGAAGAACGAAGCTGACTCTTTCGAAAATAACCCCGCATTAACCTGGTTTGAGGTTTATCCACCAGCTGCTGAAAATTCTCAGTGGGACTCAGGCTGATGTGATGACATTATGTCACCTAGATGCTTCCTCACGGCTCAACGACATGGCTCTAGCCTGGTCAGCTCAGGGTTAATTACTCCATCTGATGCCCCTCAAAATCTGGTGACAGCAGACACCAGCAGCTCTGTTTTGGCTGACCAGGGCAGCCTCTGAGCTGTGCTACATCCAGATAAGCTTGGAGTAATTCCCTCCAGCCCAGACTGAAACGGGTTCGTCGGAGCCCCCCCCCCCCCCCCAACACCCCAGGCCAAATTTCATTGTTCAGATGCATCTCACATTTGGTAATATCTGATCAGCTCCACCGACAGAAAGAGCCTTTGCTAGTGCAGCCCAGAGCCACTGCCACCATCTTGAAGCCTTAAGACTAGACCTGCTCCATTCCT
Organism: Carettochelys insculpta; assembly: GCF_033958435.1. Classification (NCBI taxonomy): domain Eukaryota; kingdom Metazoa; phylum Chordata; order Testudines; family Carettochelyidae; genus Carettochelys; species Carettochelys insculpta. The sequence continues at coordinate 4,753,536 of NC_134155.1, forward strand.
CTTTGGTCACAGCAGCTCAACCAGCCTGTGCAGTCTATGGTTCACTTCCTGTTCCACCCTGGACAAGACATCACCCCCCAGACACACTAAGAAGATTTCTCTAGCACAGCCTGGGGAATGCTGTCCTGCCACCCCCAGCTCTCCAGCTCCTTCCAGGAACACGGGCTTTCCCACTCCCCTCAGTGGTGGCTCAGCCCTTTCCCTTTCTGCAGGAGCACCAGGCACCTAGCTCCCCAGTGCTGGGACCATCAATACTGAGTCTATGGTTCCTCTCTTGCCCACTTGCCCTTAGCTGATACACCACAGGAAGATGCATGAGTCAGCACAAAGCAAAGGGGAGGCACTAAACCCACGGAGGAACTGAAGCAAGCACCTAGGCTCTGAGCCCTGCTGACATAGGCAGTGTTCCCGCGATTTTTTTCCATGAAGTGCAGAGTAAATTTAGTTATGTGGAGCAAGGCCTGTGCAGAAGTGCACCACTAGTACACACATGCAGGCTGCTGGCTATAGGAGCACTGCACATCAGCTGGACAGCATGTGAATGTCTCCTGTATGGCCACACAAGTGCACAGCTTGCGGCGGGCAAATGCTGCTCAGAGGAGACCTGGATTTTCAAGGAGAGCCAGGGGAAGAAGGGTACAGAGCTAGGCTGGCCAGCTTGCCTGCCTGCCCAGAGAGGCCGACCCAGGCTGGGGCAGGAAGACCAATGAGGGCCAGACACCCAAAGGTCCCCTACAGCAGGTGACTCCCTGGAAGTCTGGAATTCCAGCAAGCAGGAGCCAAACCCATGTGACTCGGGGCACTGATCTAACATGAGGGTCATTGTAGGAGTGGAGAGGGCCCCAGCCCATGTGTGCAGGGCAAAGCCAGCTCGTGTGAGCTCTCCCATCTGCCCTCACTCTCACCAGTGGCCACCCCAGCACCAGCAGGTTCTTCGCCTCTTCCCAGAAGTTGAATGGGATGAGCTGGCAAAGCCAGCGGCTGCTTTTCTGCCTGCTGCTGGAGGACGGTGCTTGTGGGACGATGTCCCTGCCATCTCGGAAGGGGTTCTTGTCCATGGTGCCCGCCAGCTCCATGCTGCTGCTGCTGCGCCGAGGAGGAACTGAGCCTCTCTCCCTTCCCCGTTTGCCAAACTCCTTCCTTTCAGCTGACCCCAGCAGGTGACTGTTACATAAGGGCAGCAGAGCGTACAGCTGAGTGAGCTCACCCTTACCTGCCCCCACACCCCCCCGCCACAGCCTGAGAACTGGTGATGATTAAAGGCCCTGGGATACATGGAGCAGGAGGGCTGGGAAGCAGGAGACCCTTGCATAGCATCGGATACTATTCTACGTACACCTGGTTTGGCCTCTGCACAGCGGGAGTGGCCTAGTCCAGGAGTGAGCACAGTGAGGGGTGAGCTCCCTGGGGGGGGCCTGAAATTGCATAAGAGGTCACAGCATGATTGGCTGCTGGGTCACAGGCTCATCCATCGCATTAAAAATGTTGCTGTGTTACTGGTTTTTACATCTCTGCGTATTCACGTTTCTACACCGACCAGGAAAGTTTTTGCATCCAACGTGTTACTCTTCTGACACATGCCAAAAGATTTTGGGTTGGTTTTTTTTTTTCATATGAACCTAACTGAAATTCCCATTGGTTTGGATTCCATTAAACAGGTTGAGGAGCGCCCTGCTAATTTCAGGGACAAAAATGGGGTCCCAAGTTTTCTCACCCCGGCTTAGAGGACCTCTCAAGGAATTTCTGCCACCAGACTGCCTCTCGGTGTTATCCTGCATGCTAAGCAAGGCAGCTAATGGCAGGTGACTGAATGGGAGACCTAAGGAAAGAAGACATGCTGCATGAAGTGGCCTGGCCAACCCCGAAGGGAGCGCTCCTCATTCTGGCCAGTACTCACTCAGGCCCTGGCACAGGGCTGCAGTGCAGTGCCGCTTAATAAACAAACACATGGCACTTAGTGTGGGTTTTGCCCTGGGCTGGGTGCTGGATGCAGTGGGGATATCTGGCTGAGGGAGAAAAGCAAGATTCAGCCATTAGTCTTCACGTTGCCAGCGTGAGGCCATCGCTGTGCTGGCCAATGTGTGTGTACGGAAGCAGGGGCCCTGACATCCATGGAACCAACATAGTGAGGGCCAGTCCCCACCCAGGCACTTGGAACCACCAGGAACAAGCTGGAAAGAGTGTGGGAGGGGAAGTGAGGTCAGAGCAGTGCCAAGGCCAGGAGAAGAAGCCAGGTTTCTCCTGGTGTAGCCGAACTGACGCACAGGCTCAGCCTCATCTCTCAGTTTGGTTTTTAACCCCTCTGCCATCTAGATCAGTGCAGAGTAGGATTAGAGGGGCCATTGGCGAGAATGCTGGAGTCCTACCTACTCCGCAATTTCCACTGGCAATGCACCATGTTAAGAGCAGCGTAGCCAATGCAATTTATGCAGCTCCCGGGGTCCCCCCAAGGGGTATGCTTTCTGCCATGATGTTCCTCCTCTGCAGTCAGTGACAGAGCACCCAGTGACTTGAAGGCTGCAGGATTAGGTCTTCAAAGAGCCACCTGCCTATTTTTTTTTTGGGTTGGCTGAGGCTTTCAACTGACCCCTTCTAGTGAGAGTTATGTTGCTCGCCTTATGGTCTCATGGTTGCTCCCCAAATCACCCATCCTCACTTTGGATTCATTCCTTCAGCTGCAGGTGGTGAGCAGCAACACTCAGTGAATGCTGATCCTTGCTTTAATATTGCACCTTTGAGTTCCAAGATTGCTTATGCCTGACAAAGGAAGGAGTTACTTTTTTTTAGCTTAGCTGTGTTAATGAAAAGCCAAGTCCCAGGGCTGCAGCTCAGTGGTGTTGCTGGTCCTGAAACCCATAAATCTGGCCTCCCTCTGTGCTCACGGGGTCAGTGCCTGGCCTTTCATTCCATATATAAACCATTATATACGTGCACTGCCTTGCTTTGGCCTTCTGTTTTCCCTGCTAGCTGCAGTTCTAGCTTTATGGTTCATTTGGTGGATTGAACATTAATTTGGAATTTCATTTATCTCTGTGCTAAAGGTTTTGATGTCTAATTTCCTTCACCCAGTCATGTGCTAGGATTACCCTTTATTCCCTCGCATAATCGATAATCTGGTCTTTTGCACAGCGACCTTTGCCACAGGTTACTTATCCACTGACATTTTTTATTGTACAAGTCTGTGCCAGGCAGTGGAACTCCACCTTCCTTTGAGACCTGCACTGGAGTTATAATTGCAGTGGTGAAAAGCGTTTCAGTGCATGAAGCACATGTAAGCAGTAGCCCAGACTGACCCCTGCATTATGGGGCAGGAAGAGACAGGTATTTATACTGCAGTCTCATCTGCCTATACTCTGAGCAGGGCTACACTACTCCCTGTTTTGGTTTGAGTGCCGACTATGCTGAAGATGGACCTGGAACAAAGATTTGGAAGTTCAGAAGAGTAGCCGATAGGGGATTTTTGTGGATCTCTTCTACCCAAATCTTAGCAAAGCATTTCTTCACCAGCAGTTCATCAAACCCTCCTGCTCAATGAAGGGAGCCAGGGAGGGATCCCAGCCCGGTGTCAAACACATGGTCCCCTCTGAAATCAAGTGCCACTTCCATAGTTAGAAAAGCCCCAAGCAATCAAAGACACATGTTAGCAAGGTGCCTGGGGTCAGCACTGTCGACGCCGCAAGGTAAAGCGAGGGACGCTCCACATTTACTAGGCGAGAAATGTTTGTTTCAGCACGAGCCAGTCTCCCTCACTGAACTGGAAAGACCTGTATTCATTTCAGCAGCAGGCCTTGCTGAGTATAGCACTGGGGCCTGAAAATCCACAACAAAGGAAGGTTGATTGTTAGGAGCACTTCCCTGGGAACATGTAGTTAACAGATTCAGATCTACACATCCCCCACAATACTTTTCATAGATCATGCTGGGGTGATTAGAAACTAGTACCAGTTGCTGAAATTAAACACCCTGAATGTTTATCCATAGTGTACTGTATCAAAATTCCAGATTCGAAAAGCGTGAGGGAAACAATACATTTAGGAAACGGCCTATAAACAGCAGCCTGGCGCATGCTAAAGACGACGCCATAAAGTGTGTGGCAGTTTGCTTCAGCTGTTGCTGGAGCACTCTACAAACGCTTTCAAACAAAGCCAGAGTTACCCTCAGTTTGTTTTGTGTTGCGTTGCGTTACAGGCCAGTCACAGATCAAGCTCTGAAATGTAAAAAGGGCTCTGGAATACTACGGGAGGCTCATGACACAGGCAGGGCAAACTCTTTTAACCAACCGCAGAGCACAGAAGGTGTGGAAAAAATACTTCTCATGCAGAAGAAACCATGAGCCCTTGGTAATGTTTGACTGTCTCCCTCCCTTTGTCCGCGAGTGCTGTGCAATCTGTCCGGTAGCCGGGCTAAGGACTCGTTCTGCGGTAGAAGGGAGAAGCAAGTATCCCCTCTACCCTCTCATTCATGCCATGCGTGTTGTGCCCTCATCCCCCTGGGCCATCGCGCCTTCACCATAATGCCAAGAGAAGTGGTCCCTGATGTGCTCGCTGAAAGGATGAGCTTCCTGATTCATCCCAACATTACCTCATCCCCCAGCACCTGACTACAGCCTTGTGCCCATGTTCACCAACCCCAAGCCTCACCTGGCTGTGCCTAGCCATTACCAGTCAGGAACCTGACTAGAACCCCTACTAGCAGGACTGCAATGGCCACAGCCAGAGCCAGCCCACGACGGAAGATCAGCTCCTTCCCCGACAAGATGTGCTGTCCTGGAGAGGAAGAGACCAGTGAAGAATCCTCCTGCAGGACGAGCTGGCGATCTGGCTGGCTCTCACTCCTGGAGATGGGGTCAGGCAAAACCACTGCATCCTGGACCTCTGTTTCCACTGTGAAATAGTCTGTGTGGCAGATTGGGAGGGTAGAAGAGGCAAGGTCTGAGCTGGAAAACTAGTTGCAGAGCTTGAAAGCCAGAGGTTGCCAACCCCTTGCCCCAAGGCTGGGACAGGCACTGATGATGGATCATCCTAACCCTCCTTTTGTTACCTGGAGGAGCATGGCCTTCAGGTGTCCACTTGTAGAGAGCAGAGTGTTAGCAGAAGCAGCCACAGAAGAGCTGCTGCAAATGAGGCCTTGCAAAACTGAATGGGAAGCCTGGAGCAAGGGCTGGCGGACAACAGGTCTGATCAGAGCGGTGCTGAAGCCCCAGCCAGTGTAGGTAGGCGCTGCCCTCAGGATGCGGCCCTCTGCATGCCAGGCTTTGTCCCCTTCCTGCTGAAGGGGGCAGCCGCTGCTCTCAAGCTCTGCACAGGCAGCTGTCCCTGCTTTACACACAGCAGTGGGTTATTTGCCCCAACGTGCTCTTTGAACTGTCTGACAGTTCAAGTAATCAAGCACCAACATCCCTGCCAGGTGATAGCCACTGCCAAGGTATTCGCTTGCCTGGAGACCATCCGTTAGAGTGGCAGGGACAAGACCACACTCACCCCAAGAGCTGCTAATCTGCTATGAGACGACGAAGTTCTGATATCAGTGGGGCCCTGCCTTGCCCCCAGAGGATCACCCCCAGCTCCATGCACACAATCCATCCCTGACCTGCTGCACTGCAGAAGCTCCCTGTCCATGGAATGGCAGGGAGCCTCCAGGGTGTGTTATTTTGTCACTTAACCCCACATGTGCTTTGGGGGCTCTTCCTGGCTGTGCTGAATGGCTGTCTCCAAGGAACATGGCCAGAGCAGGCGCCAAGGATGTCTATATCACAGGCGGTACTGGCACATTCTGCCGATCTTAGCTCAGGGGCATCAGAGAACTGCAACACCACCCCCGGACACCAATTCCAGGCCCACAGCCACCTACCTGAACCACCAGTTTCATCAGCAACAGCACCACTAGCAAACACGACCACCGGCTGCTGTTTGACCCCTGCTCGGATTTGAGCCTAAGATGACAAAAAGAGTCAGTCAGAGACTCTCCACAGACCCTGCGCAGACGACAGTGCAGCCAGGGACATGCGGCAGTAGGAACACAGCCCTAAGAAACCTGCCCCCAGCAAGCAGGACTTTGATCAGTGGGATCCCAGTGGGGAGAAGAATGAAGAACATGCTACACGAGAGAGGTCAGTCATGTAGCCTAATGCACTCAGCTACCGCAGGGACGAGGGCAGGAGACAAGATGGTACGGAATGGGACAGAAAATTGCCAGAAGAGCAGAATGGCCGGTTGTGCTGAGAACTCCCCATCCATTGCTATGGTGACAGTTAAATGTTTTCCTGGGTTTGGATGTTCCCTAGCAAGGGGATTCCAATACCACCTTTGGGTGCTGCCTTTGGAGAGTAACTTCACCACTGACTCTCCATCACCACAACTGGATTCATGCAGGTATTAAATGGAGCTATGAAACTTAAGGCAGCAAAGCTCCCTTTATCTGAGGCCCTTCGTGTTTGAGAAGTACCTTGAGGTCACCCACAGGAAAGCCCTATGGATGTGCAGGTACGAGGAGGAAACCCAGGGTACGGGGGATCGTTCCTCATTCTCATACATAGGAGATCTCCAGTCCCAGCAGAGACGTTCCATGCAGACAAAGGACAACCCTGCAAGCCCCGAGAGCATCAGTGGAAAGGAGAATTTGCTTCTGAAACTCTTTCAGCACCACAATGGGAACCAGATGCACAGCATCGGACACAATGCAAGACCTCCACCAAAACAATACTGACAGGGACAAGGCTGATGCATCTCGGACACGCTGTCCTGAGAGCGTTACCTAAAGATATGTTCAGTTCAGCTGGCAGGGCACTACTCAAATAAGCTGACAACATTATACACACACTCCCAACCAGCTCCAGTGCTCCTAGAGAGAGCCAGCCTTTTGTTAGCTGAGTGTCCTTCCAACCTCTCAGGCTCTCCAAAACTGCCTCCAAGGCCATAAGGATGTTATTTCTAACTGGACAATTCTTCCAGCTGGCGAATGCTCTGCAGAGAATACCCCTTCCCTGCCTGAGGGAACATGAGCAGCCCTTTCCAGCTCAGAAGTCTTCAGCTGGAACATGGGACTTCCCTGATCAACATAAGAACAGCCATATTGGGTCGGACCAAAGGTCCATCTAGCTCTCGACAAAGGCCGATGCCTGATGCCCCAGAGGGAGTGAACAGAACAGGTAATCAGCAAAGCAATTCCTCTCCTGACATCCATTTCCAACCTCTGACAAACAGAGGCTAGGGACACCGTTCCTACCCACCCTGGCTAATAGCCATTGATGAACCGAACCTCCATGGATTTATCTAGTTCTTTTCTGAACCCTGATAAAGTCTTGGTCTTCACAACCTCCCCTGGCCAGGAGAGCCACAGACAGACAATGCGCTGTGTGAAGAAAAACTTCCTTTTGTTAGTTTTGCAAGTGGCTTAATTTCATTTGGTGACCCCTAGTTCTTTTGTTATGGGAACAAGTAAGTAATTTTTCCTTATTTACTTTTTGCACATCAGTCATGATTTTAGACACCTCTATCATATCCCCCCATTAGTCTCCTTTGTTCTAAGCTGAAAATTCCCAGGCTTTTTAATCTTTCTTCATACGGCACCATTCCAAACCCCTCATCTTTTTTGCTCCCTTTTCTGAACATTATCCAATGCCAAGGTATCTTTTTGGAGATGAGGCGACCACATCTGTGTGGGCGTACCATGGATTTCTATAGAGGCAGGAAGTCATTCTCTGTCTTGTTCTCTATCCCTTTTTTAATGCGTCCTAGCATTTTGCCTTTTTGACTGCTGCAGCACACTAAGTGGCCGTTTTCAGAGATCTGTCCACAAGAGCTCTCTCGAGTGCTTGTAGCTGAATTAGTCTCCATCATTCCTGTATGTACAGTTGGGATTATTTTTGCAACAAGTGAGTGATTCTGAACCCAGGACCCTTCTGAAGTCTTTTTCAGGTGTATAACCAGTGAACAGCAGGTGCTCAGCCCCTACCGTCCTGCCACAAAGCAGCCATTGATGCGCAGAACTGGAGGGGCAAATTGTGCAGTTACACCAGTACAGTACCCCAGAGGTCTGATTTTCACGAGTGCAAGATTTGGCCTGCAGACACTGGGAGAAACTAAGGAGCTAGTGTGCGTGTCTTACCTCTTCTGCAGCTTTCTTCCAGTCCATGCGCAAGACAAAGATCAAGAAGGAAAAGGCTTGGAAGGACATGCAGACGGCCATCCCCACCCACAGGCCTGCATCAAAGTTGAAATCTGGGTCAGCAGCCTGAAAATGCTAGGTGCAGTCCTGGCTTCAGTGCAGTCAGTCAATGGTGACGCTTCCATAGACATGAATGGGAATCAGTGCTTTGCTCCACACGTCTAGCTGGCTTCTTGTTACTTCAGACCTGATCCTGAGATGTGCAGCCAGGCACCGTTTGGAGCCTCGTGGACTCCCACCAGCACCCCTGGAAGACCTTCTCCTCTAGGCTAACCGGACCCAAGGCTTTGTGCCTCTCTGAGCACAGAACACACAGTGCTGAGTTCTGTTATCAGAGGTAGCTGTATTAGCCTGTAGCTTCGAGAACAACAAGAAGTCTTGTGGCACCTTATAGACTAACAGATATTTTGGAGCATAAGCTTTCGTGGGCAAAGACCCGCTTCATCAGTTGCATCTTGTTGTTCTAGTGTTGAGTTCTGTTCGTTTATCTGGCTTAGCTCCACAGAGCTGTATTCATGGTGCTCAGCCAGAGCAGATAGAAGTCGGTTTCTCTGGAGCTGAACTCCAGATTGCTAAGGGCACTAGAGACAGCCCCAGCCTCAGGACGAGGCAAGCAAAGTGGCTGCCTTAGGGCCTGTGCCTTCAGGGCCCCACATTCCAATTGACAGTACTGCTGGCTGCCCACTCACCAGGCCTGCTGTCTGCCTGCCACCTTGAGCACTGCCCACCGGCTGGGCCCTGCCGGGCTGGCTCTGAATGGAGAAGAATTTGGCTCAGCATCCAAGCCTTTAAAATTGCTGGACCCAAGACATGACTCAAGCGCTGGAGTCAGAGGGAGGCTTCTATCCCATGGAGGTCCTTATGGGCAGCAGATGCTTATCCCAACCCCCGATTCAGCACCATGCATCCACACATGGTGAGACCCACTGCAGTCATTAGAACTGAGCTACGTGCATTGCTGAATCAGGGCCTCAGGGAGGGCAAACTGGGGAACAGAAGCATGCAGCTGGTGGAACCAGCTCTGCTCACATCACGGACACCACCAAGACTCCTGCAGGCTCACAGGACTGAGCCCCACAGAGGGGGAGAGAGTCCACAGTGCTCAGAGTATTCAGCATCTCCTGTCCTCAGTGTCCCCTGAGAGTATAATAGCTAATAGCTATATTAATATATATATTAACTATATTATATATATTAATAGCTATAATAATTACTATTATTATAATAGTACAATAGCTAATAATAGCTAATAGCTGTCCTCACATACCTATTAGCCCCAGCTTGGCAGCAAACATCAGTGAGATCCCAATGGGGAAGCCGATGACGTAATAGCCAATGGCATTGGCAATAGCACCGATCTTCTGGTTTCCTGTCCCTCTCAGCACACCACCACACGTAGCCTATGGAAACCAGAAACAACATGCGGAAGCCATAGCTGGAACCAGGTGGGCTCTAGGGGAAAGGATTACTTGGTCGTTATTAACTGGGCACTACTGCAACAATAGCTCATGGAGCCAGGACGGGATGAAGTCCTATTTCACAAATTTCCCTCCAACAAGGAGACTGTCTGTTCTGCCCTGAGCTACTGCCAAAGGCAGCAGATCAATGTCTGAAGCTTCAAGCTGCCCTCAGACACCAAGAGGTGTAGCAGCTGGTAGACCTGTCCTTGCAAGTGTGCAGACAGCAGCGGGTGCCCTTATATATCCATAGGTGAGAAGAGATATGAAAGTACCATGCAGAGGGCCAAACCTTGGTGCTATTCGGAGCTTGTGAGTACTTAGCACCTCCTAACACTAGGCCATCTGCTTAGGTGCCTAAATAAGAATCAGAGCAGCCACTATTTGGCATCCAAGACAGGCAACTTTGGCAGCAGATTTGTAGCCTTTTGGTGGCAGGAGCTGGGACGTCTTGGTTGCACTGACAAGTGGCTACAAGCACCCGGTGTTTTAAAGTGCCCCACGATCCCACAGGCTGCTGCTTTCAGACACAGGCAGAATTTTTTCCCCCATTGATTTTAGCAGATTGCAGGCAAGTGGCCAAGGATCAAGACAATAGAACAAGCCAGAGAGTTCCAATCAGCTTTACCAGGTGGTGCATTAAAATACTCACGCCTACTGCATCAAGCAGGTGGAAGGGAGCAAATATCAGCATTACCTTCGACACCAAGGTAACAATTTCGCTGTTGGGAGAAAGAAACGATGCAATCGTTCTGGCATGTGACACCGACAGCACGGTCTGAACACAGGACTGGAAGTAAAGAACTCCTCCATGCTTCTAAGCCCAGCTCTGAAACTGATTCGCTGTGACTTGCTCTGTAGGAGGCTAAGAGCCTGATCCAAAGCTCAGTGATAGTCGGTGGGACTCTACTGCCTTTGAATTAGACTTGGAGTTAGAGGTGTTACAGCAGTGGTGGGCACCATGAGGGCCGTGGACTCCCTAGCTGCTCCCCACATGTGTTTCTTGGACACTGGGGCACCAGAGCCCTGCACTTCCTACTCCTCCCCGCCCTCTCCCAGCACTTTCTGAGGAGCTGTGAATTGCCTGAGGGAGGGAGGGAATCGAGCCATCCCCTCCCTTCCAGAGCCGGGATGCTGTGAATCAGCTGTTCCTGACATTATAGTTCTGGGAGGGGGATGAGAGGGGGTCAGCGCTCCTTCCAAAGTGCTGGGAGGGAGCAGGAGGCGTAGGAAATGTGGGGCTATGGGTCCCCAGTGTGCAAGAGGCACATGAGGGAGGGGGAGCAGACAGGGAGGCTGTGGGGCTGCAGGTGGAACCCCAGAGAGCCGCCAGCTGCTGCAGCACACTGAGGTGAAGGAGTGCCACTCGTACGACCCACCCACTAGTGGTGGCTGCCCATCCCTGTGCTATAGTTTTCACACTGGACACCATACTACCCAACGGCCTGGGGAGAACCTCGGGTGGGAAGGGAACTGGCCAGATTTGAAGTTACACACCAGTCCCTAATTGGCTGCTTCTGAGTCCACACCTCATCCTCAGCACCAGGAAAACAACAGTCCTGGAAAAGTCCAATAAGTTAAACAATTGTCTTTGATGGAATCAGAATACTCACATGTCACTGGTGAAGATATAGCCCACTACGTCCTTCAAGGAGCCCAGTGTGACACTGACCACCATGCCAAATGCTCCTGCAAGACAGTCAAACAATAGATTTGATTAAGATAGGCACCATGGTCTTCTCCTCTCCTGGGCAGCTGTTTGGACCAAGATATCTGGGCAGTTGGCACTATGTTTGTTCACTGCTTGATGTAGTGGGAGCCTAATCCTGGTGGGGAACTCTTGGTGCTACTGCCATACAAAACAGGGGAATTTGATGAGTTAATTCCCCAGGGATTCCTTCCGCACAGGTCCTGGTGCAAGGAGTAGAGCACTAAATCAGATGCTATGAAAGCAAGCATAATTGAAGACATTTCCTAGAGGAGCTTAACTGAGTTGCCTTTGAGGAGTTCAGTTCAAGTAAGGACAGCCTGTGACCAGGGTTCCCTCTAGTTTTTTTCCATCTCTGGGTAGAAGAAATTTTATGTGCACCAAGGCATGTGAAAATGTGCACCACTGCCAACTGCAGGTGCTCTGCTGAGCAGCTGGGTGGCATCTGAATTGCTCCTCAGCTTATAGGGAACAGTGCATGTGACCCACCTTCACAAAGAAGTTGAAAAGTAAACGTGATGGTCCCTATCTCCAAGGAACTTAAGGGCTATACTTTAATGGTGATGCTCTCTTTTCTCCCCAAACACCTCAAGCCACCATTAAAACATCACAAAGAAAACAGTCTGAAATTTGAGCTAAACCCTCCTGTCCGGGAAGTGAACCACTGCCACAAATTGCCTAGACAAGTTATGGAATTATCACAGGAGGTTTATAAAGACAGGTTAGAGAAACACCTGGCAGGGATGGTCTAGATAAGAGTCCCACCTCTCCACATGGGGTAGACTAAATCAATGTTTCTTAAACTATGCTCCATGGAACACTCGTGTTCCATGAACAACTCACAGGTGTGCCACGAGCAGTTGGAAAAACAATACAAAGTTTCGCAATAACTGTTTTACGATAACGGCACTGAAACACTTTTATTTCTACGTCTCGTGAAAGTGGTAGTAGTCTGGCAACACGGCAAAGTTGACTAACATTGTGCTAGCGTCCCCTCTCCCCCAGTCTTCTCCTATCTGTACGGTGGCGTAGCAACTAGCAATACCATGGCGGTTACACTGTCAGTCAGCTGCATGACACCAGCCAAGATGCGGGTGTAGCATGTTATGGTTTATTTTCATAGGTGTTTTGCATTAAAAATATTATTGTTTGGTGGTCTCAAAATGTTGAAGAAACACTGGACTAAATGACCTATGGAGGTCTCTTCCAGCCCTACGTTTCTTTGAGCCACAGCACCATCCAGTATGGGTTGTAATATCAAGTTTCAAAGGGTGATTTGTAGATTGTAAGTTCTTGGGAGCAGGGATTTTTAAAGGGTTTAGTATTAAGTTGACAGATAGGAATGAATGGCTGTAATTTAGGCTTTATTTTAAAAAAAAGACCCTGGCTGGGGCTGGGTACCCAACCTAAGATGGGCAGAAACATTTTTAGGGTCAGATTTTCAAAAGGAGTGAACACTGGTGAATCCCCAACCTCCCAAATGAAAACTCTTTCTGCAGCTTCTGCTTTAATGGGCTGCCCTCAGACAGGAGCTCTGGGCAACCATCCATCTACCAAATCCAAGAGGATGACAATTATTCCTTTAAACCGTGGGAGGCTCTCTCCTACACCTCCTCCTTCAAGCCAGATTTTGTCTTCTCGGCTGGAACCCTGCCCCAGCTGCACCTGCCCTTTGCTACTGGGCTGGGCCCAGACAGGGGAAATGGCTGTGAAGAATCCAGTCTAAACGGCTTCAGGTTGGGATTACACAGAGGCACCAATAAGGAGAAGGAAATTCAGGTTCATTTGTAGCACTAGTTGCCTGGGATGAAATTTTTCTCCATTTGGTGCTGTCCCCAGAGAGGCCACCAGAAAAACATCACCCCAGCAGTCACTGGGTAGAATAAGACTGGCCAACCCGTGGCTCTCGAGCCACATGTGGTTCTTTGCTCAATGACATGTGGCTCCTGCTCAGAGCCATGCACCTGGCCTGCTCGGCACTGCTCTGCGCACGCGCCCCAGCACTGTCCTGGAGGGGGAAGCACGTGGCTGCAGCAGTGGCAGCTCCCATGAGACCCAGGCATTGGGTCAGAGCAGGGGGAGGGGACAGGGCTGGGGGTATCTGGCTCTGGAGGAGGGAGAGGGCATTCTGCCACGTATTTCTGAGAGAGCGAGAGATTATATATCTAGTTAGCTGTGCGTATATATTTTGGCTTTTAGTCTCCAGCTGGTTGGCCACCCCAGGATAGAAGCACACGCTCACCTGCGCACAGCAGGGCTGTTATAGAGGATTTCTTTGCCTGCGCTGCGTCACCTGCTCCCAAGGCATTGCCGACTTTGACCGAGGCAGCCACGCTGAAGCCCAGTGGCACCTAAGCGTGAGAAAACAGGGCCACGTGTTTGTGGTTAGGGTTTGTGCGGCCGTGCTCATGACAGGATGCTAGTGGCTGAGGGAGCCTGCAGTAACCTAGCTTTCCCTTTACAGGAAGGACAGATAGAAGCCAGCATCACTTGCCCTCTGCTGCCTCTTCAGACTGCCTTGGTCCCTGCCAAGCTACGCACTACCCCGGGGTAAGTACAGCAGCACTCTGGAAAACCAGTAGGTCCTCACAGCTCTGGAGAATTGTCCTCTGGGTTTAGCATCCACAAACGCTGGAGTAATAGCACAGGCATAAGGGAGTATGACAGGCAGAGGCTGCACCAGCTTCTTCAAACACACTAGTCAGCTGCAGCACTGGCTTATTCCAGACCTGTAGTCCCTCCCAGGAGAGTTCTGCCAATGCAACTCAGTCCTGAGGTGCAAGAAAGAGCCCCTGCCAGGACAGTCCTGGGAACCACCTGCCACAAACCCCAGGTTCATCAATACAGCTCTGCCTCCACCGGCGGCAGTGCCTGTTATGCCAGTTGTCCGCTCCCCACCCTTGCTCCACCAACCCTCCTCCATCTTACAGTGCCATCTGCTCTTCCGGTCTTGGCACCTCCAGAGTCCTCAAGGCCCCTTGATCCTACCGTGCAGTGCGTCTCAAGCTTAGCTCTTACCATGTACGCTGCAGTGAACAGCTCGTAGATTACGGACTGTGCTCCCAGCTCCACCACACCGATCAGACCTAGAAAAGAGGCCGGGCTTTTGTTGTGCAAAGGAGAATGAAAAGAGCTTCATTCCTTGGAGGAACTATGTTGTTAGGCTGTCGTCCGACTGGAGTGAGGGAGCACCAGCCTACCAAATCCCAGAGGGGGGATGACAGGTTGGAGTTGCCTCAGGCGGCTTCATGAATGTCTGCTCAGCCACCTGGGCTACTCCCAAAAAGCGTGCGCAATGGGAGACCCCTGCTAAGGCAAGGGAGGGAACAGGCTCCTTCACCTGTAAGGAAGCTCCCGATCTCAAAGGTCCACCACTCAATGCACGTCATGAACATGCCCAGCATGGCCAGCCGAAAGAAGGAGCCCCACTCTTGGAGACAGTCCCTGGTCCAACCTGCAACAAGACACAGCGAGGGATAAGAAAGGTGGACTACCCACCTCTCTCTGTCCCCAGAGGACACCACACTTGTAGTCTCCGCAGGGGGCAGCTCAGCATGACAGAGGAGCAGCCATGAGCCACAAGGTAGAACTTCATGGGCACAGGTCCAGCCAATCCTGCAGTCTCATGCAATGGGGTAACATGGCCCGAGGGACTGATCTCAGGGCCATACTCAGGCATGAGCCAGAGGCCACAATCCTGCCTCCAACTCCAAGCACTGTGCTCAGCTAAAGAGATGGAGGGGAAATCCTCTGGAAGCAGCTGACACGTTTGCACCTTGCAAACAAAATCAACCTGGCTAACTTCCCAGGGATCTGAACCCAAGACTGCTTCCCTCTGCTCTAGCAGCTGCAGGACCAAGCCAGCACCCTGGAACGGGATGCAGACAAATGCTACCTTCCCAGGTCTTGACGTGTATTTTCTTCCACCACACAAACAGGAAGAGTAGAACAGTCTGGGTGTACTGGGAAATGGTGTTGGCCCAGGCAGAGCCCCTGCAGGGAGAGGTTGAATGGTTACAAAGGGCATTTCTCCATTAAACTGAGCCTCTTTCTCCTGTGTATTTCCTTGGCATGGATGCAAAGAGCAGGATCATCTGGCATCTTAGCCAGGGGAAGCTTTTACACACAGCTCTGCTAACGCACTCGGAGGGATGTGCAGAAGCCTCCTGGAACTGCAGCCATGTCTCTTCCCAGCCACTGCTTTCCCAACACACCCGCACACTGAGCTACAGACCCTGGTTAGTCCACAGCTATGTCACTTGCTGACAAGTGTCCATGCAACTGCCCTGTACTGAACAGACTCACCTGTGATGAAGAGTGGCATGACGGTGTCCTGCTAGGAGCACACAACCCTCAATGATAGTGACTGCAAATGGGAATGCCTCTGTGGCATTGCTTGTGATTCAATTCTCTACCCATGGACAAAGACTCAGCACCATCCAGTCAGGGAGCCCCCAGGGGAAAACAGCAGCCTTGGGGCCAGGTAGGCCCCAGGATCTTTGCTAAAACCCAGCCCCTGGGAGTTTCTGACCCTGCTCATACTCACACCAATCCCAGCCTCAGCACATAGAGGAAGAGGGCGTTCATGGCCACATTGAGGAGATTGGCTGCGACCCCCGTCACCACCTGGGGCAAGATGATTGCCTGGGAGGAAGGGAAAGTGAACCAAGAACCACAACCAGACATCCAAACCCTTGGCCAGTTCAGGAATCCAGTCTTCATTTCTAACTGTAACAGCATCATTTGCGGGGAATTAAGCTGCCTACAGGGCTCCAGGAACTGGCCAGGCTGACGTCTCCTGACCAGAGTTTTCAGCCAAGTTCAGGTGAAGGCAAGGCAATGTTGGAGGTGAAGAGGAAACCTGATGGCAGCAGAACCTGCCATTTGGGAGACCCAGAGCCATTAAAATCAGTGATTAGTGCACAAAGTTCCTAAGCAGACAGGAATGTGGCTGCATCTTCTGACATCCATGCTCCCTCTACCCCTCAAAGGCCAAGAAAGAGACAGACTTCCCCCTCCAGCCCAAGAGGCCTCAACAGTTTCCTCTGGGGATCATCGAAGCAGCTCTGCCTGTGACAGAGGGCCGTGCAGGCCAGGAGATGCTGTGCTCCCACTGCTGAAGGGGACTGATCAAAGACAAGTACACTGCTGCCTTTTCCAGCCCATGCCCCAACAGGGGGGAGCAAGCTGGGATCCAGTGCTTTCAGGATGGTCTGAGAGATGTGTTTCAATGTACTTGTATGGCTCAGAGCCCAGCTTGCTAGCAGGAATAGTACCTGGCTTTGTAAGTATCTTGTCTGCAGCTGGTTAAGAAATGCTGCCTGCAAGGTGGAGAGAGATATCGTTAGATTCCATTTCATTAGCAGCACCGTAATGCCACAGAGGGCTGCCCACAAGCTACTTCCTACCATCACTTAGTGGAGGTACAGGAATTAGACACACCCCGCCATCAGTTCTGGGGCAGGAGTTGGCTGCAACGAAGCTCACAGAGAACAAGATTTCTCTCTCCTTCAAATCCCCCATCCAAAGTATTGTGACATGATCAAATGCGCTAAAGCAGCTCTCTATGCCCTGCTTCGGTTTATGCATCTGTGGCTTCCAGTCAGCTGCTGAGCCCTTAATGTTGGCAAAGCCTTCCATTCTCCCCTGGGCTGGCCAATGTGTGTAGCTCTCCTGCTGTTCGGAGCAGTGTCCTTTCCTCAGCTGGGCACCAAATATCACCTCTCACACAGGGATGGCACAGTGGTCTCCTGAGCTGCAGAGAGACACATCCTGGGCTTTGTCCTTCAGGGCAGTGGAATGCAACAGCCTCAGCGAAAGCAGATGGAACAGTGGGCTTATGAGCCAACTATGCTCCAAAGCCCCAGCACACAGTACAAAGGTAGTCAGGAAGGCAATTTGTCCCAAGGCCTGTTCTGATCCTTGCCAGAAGCCTGGCAGCTGCTAATGTGTGTGAAATTGTAGGGGCCTATCTCAGAAGGCTGGAAGGAACCTTCAGAGGACATAGAGTCCAGTCCCCTGCACTTACAGCAGGACCCATCACCATCCCTGACTGATTTTTTTTTTTTTAATCTATTTGCCCCAGACCCCTAAATGGCCCCTCAGGGACTGAGCTCACAACCCTGGGTTTAGCAGGCCAATGCACAAACAACTGAGCTATCCCTCCCCTCATATAGCTTTAATATGAAATTATTGACCATGGAGACCTCCGATCCCAATGCTCCTGGGAGATAATATTATACAGGTTGAACCTCTCTAATCCAGAACTCTTTCATCCAGCAACAGCAATAATCTGGCATGATTAGCTGGGCAACCACTTATCCTGGGCGTGGCCAAGTTTCCCGTGGTCCCATAAAGTTTGTTTGCAGCCACCAGTCCTGGCTCTCAGTGTTCTGTGCTGTTATTTACTTGTAATTTACCCCTAAATGTCTTCTAAGAGAGCAGTTAGCAGTGGAAGTGCTGGTAATGCTGCTAGACAATATTGATCTCCTGTGGTCCAGCAAATTCTCTCACCTGGCATTGGTCAAGTCCCAAGAGTGCCAGACTAGAGAGGTTCAACCTGTATGCAAAAGTGTTGCCTACAAAAATTGCTCATTAAACATGCAGTAGTCAGTCTCTGAGTGACGAGAGGGAAGGCTGCTTGAGGGGGCCTGTATTCTGAGCAGGCTGCAGCTCTGTATTAAAGTTTCAGTGGGACACGTCATCAACACCCATAAATTACAGTTGCCTCTCGTGTTCTGCGGAGCAGAGGGCACGTCTCATTACTCGGAGCAGCAAAGCACATAGTAACCTTAGTGGCTACTTACAGGAAGGGCTGGGATGAAGATCATCACGTAAATCTGGGTTAACCTGGAAAAACAGTAGAATTTCCATCCAGTTAACATCACAGTACGAGAAGAACCAAGTGAAGGAAGTATGCACCCGTAATTTCCCTTCATTTTGTGCTAGGTGTCCTCACCTGGTAACTCACCAGCAGCTTGCAGGTCCTTCCATACAGGGACAAATAGGGGACAGGAACTATAAGTGACTTGGAAAATTGTATGGAGTCTAAACTGGTCTCTCTCTGAATTTAGTGCCGGGTAAGGATACTGGAGTAAAAGCCCTAGTGACTGCTATTTTCTCAACTCAAAGAGAAGGTGTAGCAGGGACACCAGCAGTATAAATGCTCTGACACCCAGCAAACTGACTCGGTCATGACATGGAAGGGCCAGCTAAGGGTGGAGGAGGTGGAATACAAGTGGCTTATTCCACTCTGCTGACCCGCTAAGATGGGAGGCAAGTCTGGTTCTGTCTCCCCGGACTGACTAAGCAGGGCTTGTGGACCATGTCATTGCTATAGGCAGGCCTCCTGAAGCCCAGATGTGGACTCCACAGCCACAGAAGCACCTGCTGACTTCATGGGAGTGGCCGTCAGGACTCACAGGGGAGTCAGCACAGGGACAGAGCTTGGATTGCTACAGGGCAGGGACAAGATGCAATCTCGCACCAGACCTGGAGACTTCGGGGTCCTGTCGTAAGAGCAGCAGGATCCGCTCTGTGTTGATGAAAAGAGCCCAGCAGGGGAAGCAGCACAGCAGCAGAATGAGGATTCCACGCTGCAGGATGGTCCCCACCCGCTTCGTGTTCTTACTGCCATACGTCTGGGGAAGAAAAGTGGAGCTGAGAGGTGAGCAACAAGTGTCTGAGGCAATAGGGTTAGATGAATGGAGTCTGGTGGGCAGTGAGAGGGGTCATTTAACTGACCTTGCCACAGGGCAAGATCTTCTAAGAAAGGCCTCAGCCTTCTTCCCAGGGTCAGAGATGATCTGGTCAGCAAGTCCCAGAAAATTACACAGGGGCCAGACCAAGGCTCACCAAGGTCAACGGGAGTCTTTTGACCTACAAGGATTTAGGATAGGTCCCATAGATTGTGCACAGCCTACGTCTGGTGCAGGTAACCTTCCCCACCAGCCCACGACTTGCAGCAGGATGGAGATGTGCTCCGAGGACCAATGGAAGGGTGAGAGGGTGATTGTCAGTTGTCATCCCTCTTCTTTTTCCTCCACCAGCCCGCCAAATAAAACCACCACAGGCACAAGACACAACCAAAGGGAACAGGTAAGGTCAGGTCCCCACCTGTGACATTAGGGTGTCACATGCAGATGCTAGGCCAGAGCCAACAGAGATGCCAGTAACATTGATAACCTGGAGAAGGGACCACAAAGAGACAAATCAGGGAGGGAGGCAGCTCAGGCTGTCAGGCAGGCTCAGAAAAAGAGATGTATTTTTCCCCAACTGGGTGGAGCTGAAGTGGAGATTTCAGTGCCAATTTTAGGCTTCCAAATTTCCCTTCTTTTTGGAATGCACATTAAGGCCCCTTAACCAGCCTCTCTCACTTCCTCCGTTTGCCAAGCTTCCTCCCCAATTAACATGTAAATACCCCAAGAGTACAGATAACAGGCTACTACTCTTTAGTGGACAAGCCATTGAGACACAATAGATGAAGACTCTTGTCCTTGTGACATCAGACTGTGCTTACCAAGTTCTTGAAAAGAATCACTAGGAAGTAATTATTTTTCTTTTTAAATCACCCAGGGTTAAAGTGAATAAAAGGTAGATATTTTAAAAATACAAAATTCCATTTTGTATTTAAATTACAATTTTACATAAATTAAATACAGGTTTTCTTTTAAAAAATAAACCTATTTAAAATACATTGAAATTGGCAATCTATGTTAAGACCTAATCCAGAAGAGGAAGTTACTCACCTCATGCAGTAACAATGACTCTTCAGCTACGTCTACACTTACCTGGAAGGTCGACGGCTGCTACGCCAATTGCATACCAAAAATTGTCCTTGCAGTTGTTGACTTCCACGGCTGTCTTCATGGCAGAAGGTGGACAGGAGTGCTCCTCCCGTCGACCTTCCTTAATCCTCACAGCTCACAAGGAGTTCTGGAGTTGATGCTGAGCCCAGAATTTGCTGTTTCACACGTGCACAAAATGGCACCCGGAAGATCAAACCTAAGCGGTCGATCTTCCGGAGTTAGTGTAGATGTAGCCTTCGAGATGTGTACCCCTACGGGTGCTCCACTGTACATATATGCTCCCCTGGGCCTCTAATCAGAGATTTTTTGTATCAGTGTCCATTTAGCCCACATGTGCTCCCCTTACCTTGTGCTCTGCCTCAAGGCTATCTACCATAGCCTGGGCAACAGCCCCTCAGTTCCTTCACCACTGCAGAGCCCTATAGAGAGCTCCAAAGTAGAGGGGAGGTGGGTGGGTTGTGGAGCACCCATAGGGTGATACCTTGTGCAGTAACAATGGTTTCTTGAGATGTAACTTCTTCGAGTACTGTCCCTATGGCTGTTCCACCATAGGTAATTCCCAAGCATACTCAACACTGGATGCTAGGGCTTCGGAGCAGAGTCCGTTCCCACATAGAATGCTATGGAGTCGAAGATGGCATTAAGAGCCAAATCTTCATTGATCACAATGTTCTGTAAGTGTGTGGGCAGAGGTCTAAGTTGCTACCCTACAGATTGCTGAGATAGAAATATCTGTAAGGAATGCAACAAGGAAGAAATTGACTTCATGGAGTGCATATGGACCTGGGATGGGAACACGCTGTGCCCCTACTAACCACGATTAATGCAGTCAGAGCCCCATTTGGATAGCGTTTGAGCCAATATCACAGCTTAGAAATCTTTCAGTGGATGAAAGGAAGCATTTAGGGGATTTACTTAGTCCTGGACAAGTACAGTGCCAGTGTTCTTCTAATACATAGCATAGGTGGAATTATCTCCCTGTTGTTACAAAGTGGTTTTGGGACTAAATGTAAATTCTGTTATACGATTGCTTAAATGTGTATAGATATAGCTTATCCTTCTCATTACCACACAGAAGCACCAAATTTAGAGTAAAGGCTATGCTTACTTACAAATCAACATGTTTTTACAGTTATTAATGAATGAGAATAACCTTTTCTTTCCAAAACTAAGAAAGCACAAATGCCAAACAAAATTAAAATAGATTATTTTAACTGAGGTTTCCTGCTTGATGATTTAAATAACAATTGAAACTGGTGATTTTAATCACTGTGATCTAAATTAATCCACCCATCATACAAATTAAACCTTTAGTTAAGGGAGAACAGAATAATACATACGGATACAGCAAGCGTCACAGCATCTAGCTCAGCCTTCCCCAGATGGCCACAGAATATGGAGCTGACTACGCTGATCAGGAAGACCAACAACTGGGCTAGGAACTGGGGTGGAAAGAAAAAGTGTCAAGAGGGGGTGATAAAAATGGGAAGGAAGCCAGTCAGAAACGGGGAGAGGCTGGACCAGTGTAGGGGTGAAAATTGCATAAAGTGATGCAGTCAAACAATATACTTTAGAATTGACCCAAGAAAAAAGTCAGTTTGATTTTGGGTGTGCACATATTACACAGTGATACTCAGGGCCATCCTGGGGGCCAGGGGCAGCGTAGCCCCCCAGTTCCCTGGCATGAGGCTCCAGGCAACCCCCTGTGCTGCAGGCCCTGCTCCTCCCCTACTCCCCACCAATCCTGCGCTCTTACCCCCTCCCCTGAGGCAATGGGGCCTGGGTATTTCCTGGGGCAGGGCACAGCAACGGTGGTAGGAGTAGCAGGGGGTCACCTCCCATCACCCCCCACGCTCACCATGCAACATGAGCAGTAGTCTGCTCCACCAGGCCCTCCCGGCCTACTGAACCCTGCTTCTCCATGAGAGGGGGAAGCAGCTTCCACTCCCCGTCATCCATGGTGAAGCAGGGCTCAGTAGCCAGTGAGGCCATGGCAGAGCAGAGTAGCCTGCCTCCAGCGCCACCTCACGAGTGCCAGGGGAGGGCCAAAAGGAGGTGATCCCCTGCTGCTCCTGCCACACCCTGCCTCAGGAAATTCTCTCCCCAGCTGGGACAGCCACCCCACCTCACCCCACGGCCGGGACAGCTCTAGTAACAGTGCATTAGAAAGATAATCTTGTATCAGAGGCCTGGCGCAAGGCCAAAGGACTGATCTAAAGTAGTGGTCAAGCTGTAGGCCTCACACCCTGCCTCTGATACAAGCTCTCTTCCTACTCCACTTAGAATCCCCGAAGAAGATCACAGTCCCCTGTACTGGGCTCTGCACAGTGCACACACTGCAAGAGTTTACCCTCTGGCAAAACAAAGCACTGGTCAATCAGGGAGAAAGACCCATCAGGTGCTGTGAGGTTTTAAAAGCTTGCTGCTGCCTGCCTGCACCCCGGAAGCTCACAGAGGTCTCCCTGGGGCTGTATCAGTCTAGACATTTGCTTAGTTTTATAGCAGGCTAGAGAGAAAAAGCACAAACTAAGCCAATACAAGCTAAAATGTCCTACGAGGACATGTTTATACTGCTCTGTGTGCTGCCCAGTGAGATGTTAAGTGCAGGGTTTATATTTTTATATTTCAATTGATTTAGTTTGTCACAGCTGGAAGAGTGAGAAAGTAAGCCATACTTCAGTAACAGTGAGCTGGGTGAGATGGGTCTGGTTTTGCAAGCAAATGTTTTTAAGTGAGGTGAAATTTAGGGGGAAGTAAGAAAAATCAGATTCATGAAAGGGGTACAGTAGTCTGGAAAGATTGAGAGCCACTGGTCTAGTCTGCAGCTTGGCAGATCTTTCTTCTGTGGCATTTAAATACTCAGCTATAAGCATTTGTTCCAGGAAGAAAATAGGGATGTTAACAGTTAACTGGTAGGGACTGGAGCAGCCCCCACCCACTAGGGGCCTGGGAGTGTTGTGAGCGGGGGCTCTCAGCCTGACTAGAGCAGCCCTGGTCCACAATGGCTCCATGACTGCTGGGAGCTGGGGCGCTCCAGCCTGGCTAGAGAGTCCCTGTCCACAGAGGAGGGGGTGCTCCAGCCTGGCCAGAGCAGCCCTGGTGCATGGTTGTGTGCCGAGGGATGGAGGTTGAGTAATCACGCTGGGGGGCATATCCCTGCCCTCAACAACATTCAAGCCACATGTCTGTGCAGGAGCTTGCTTAAAAATGTATATTTGTTACTTCTGACTAAATGAAGTGCCTGGTTTTAACACAGCCCCTGTGTTTTGTACTTAATTGTTCTAGTGTTTTTGCTCCAAAGGGGGGCTAGAGTAACTTTGGGAACACAAGCTGGCCAAGCACATGCCACTACAAAAACAAGGGCCAGTGTTCTGAAGTTGTGAAGAAGCAGTGTTGAACTGAAACTACTATTAGAGGGTCGTCCCCCCGCATCTCAAATGTCAGAGAAGCCAGTGAATAAGAAAACTGTGTCTCAGTGAAGAATGTGCCAATTCACGAGATAAGCACTGGACCCTGCCCCAGGACACAAGATTTAGGTCTAGGTTTACGCATGCCCAAAGTTCAAGGTGGGGTTGGCTCCACGGGGCTGGTTCAGGCGCCATTTCTACAACAATCCTTTTTGCTTTATTACAGCAGGGTTGGGAGACCTTAACAGATGCTGTGAATCCCATTGTGTTTAGACAACGTCTAGCATACAGTGAACAGCCTCAGCCCCGCCAAAAGATTCCCATCCAAACAAGACCAAATGGATGAAAGACGTGTTATCCCCATTATACAAATGGGAGAGAAAGGAAGGGCCCAACTCTCAGCAGAGCTCAGCACCTACTGTGCTGATTGAGCTTGAATTCATCTGAAAATCTACCTCAGATTATGGGTAGCGAGCTAAACAACTTGGCTAAGGTCACAGGGAGGCATTTGGAACAGACACCATATTTCTTAAGCACTGGTCTACGGCCAGACCATCATTCCTCTCTTAAGGCAACATTCTGATCTTCTCATAATACCTCGTCTTCCAGCAGTGCCAATGGCTGCCCAAGAACAACATCAGGAAATGAAGGAATCCTATTCACACATTCCTTCTAGGGCAGAAGGGAAGCACAGAGCTTAGCATGAAGGGGAGATGCTGGGGGCCAGGTCCAAAGGCAATGGCAGCCCTAGGCATTAGTGGGGAGAAGCAGCCCTGGGAACCTCAAGGCCTGTACAGCTTGGGCCAGAATGTAACCTCTTCTATCTCTGTTTTTTGAGGACCTGCCAAGGAGAACTGAGATGAGGCAATTGAGTCAGAGATCCCCTTGCGAGAGAGCAACAAGCAAGAGCAACTCAGAGGGCCATCGATGGTACAGTATTAGGAAAGAAGAAACGTGATTTGCCGTGCTCAAGAGAAGGGCACAAAAAGGAGTTCACCGGGGGATACCAACGTAACAAAAAGTCATTCAACCCACCACCACCACCTCTCAAAGGTACTTTGGCCACTCAATACAGTAAAACAGCTCTTGAAGGCGTGCCAGTCTTGCCTATTTCTTCACACCCATTGTTTCTTTCAGGGAGACGTTATACGCTTCAGGCCCGTCTTTTAGCCACTGATTCCCTGAGGCCAGAGCGTCCCTGCTTGCCTTGCCTGCTTCCCATCACCAGAGGCTGCAGCCTGCTTCGCCATGGCACCCTGGGATGACAGGTGAGCCGGCCCTGCCCTCGTCTGGGGGCATGTTACCTGTAGAAGCACCTCTCCCACCAGCTCCTGCACGGAAAGGGAACTCGACCGGACCCCACTTCTTCCCGATCACCCACATCAGCTGTGCTCTGCCCCCGCTTTGCACGACAGCCCCGGCCGGATACCTCCTAAGTTCCTGGCCTCTTTTAGCGGCCTCCCAACCCCGCCCCCCGCCAGAGTTACAGGTCTCCCAGCTCCAGCCCCAGCTCCTCCTTACCACCGGCCCCCCGATCCTGACCAGCTCCTGACTCTCCTGCCAGGCGCCCACGGGCAGGAGCCCGCGGAGTCTCCGCAGGCAGCTTCCCCGCAGCGGGGCTGGGAGGACGGCGGCGGCGGGGACCGGTGGCTCCATAGCCGGGGAAGGAGCGAAGTTCTGCCCCCCGGGCTGATAAATGCAGGCGGGAGCCGCCGCCGCTTCCCCGCCTCCCAGCGCAAGGCCCCGCCCGCTCGAGACACGTGGGCCTTCCCGCGCGTGGCCTGCGGCGCCCAGCCCCGTGCCCGGCTCGGGTCGGGGTCCCGGGCAGCGGAGCCTCGGGAAGGGAACCCGGGCGGGCTGAGAGGGACAGGCGGCGGCAGCGCCCCCATAGAGGCGTCTGGTCTTTGGCACTGCACCCCGCCCAAAGAGACCCCCACCGTCGGTCCCTGCACCCCAGCCCCAGAGAGACTCCCCCATCCTGTCCCTGCACCCCAACCCCAGGGACCCTCACCCTCTGTCCCTGCACCCCAACCCCAGAGAGACTCCCCCACCCTGTCCCTGCACCCCAACCCCAGAGACCCCCGCCCTCTGTCCCTGCACCCCAACCCCAGAGAGACTCCCCCACCCTGTCCCTGCACCCCAACCCCAGAGAACCCCACCCTCTGTCCCTGCACCCCAACCCCAGAGAGACTCCCCCACCCTGTCCCTGCACCCCAACCCCAGAGACCCCCGCCCTCTGTCCCTGCACCCCAACCCCAGAGAGACTCCTCCACCCTGTCCCTGCACCCCAACCCCAGAGAGACCCCCACCCTCTGTCCCTGCACCCCAACCCCAGAGAGACTCCCCCACCCTGTCCCTGCACCCCAACCCCAGAGACCCCCACCCTCTGTCCCTGCACCCCAACCCCAGAGAGACTCCTCCACCCTGTCCCTGCACCCCAACCCCAGAGAGACCCTCACCCTCTGTCCCTGCACCCCAACCGCAGAGAGACTCCTCCACCCTGTCCCTGCACCCCACCCCCAGAGACCCCCACCCTCTGTTCCTGCACCCCAACCCCAGAGAGACTCCCCCATTCTGTCCCTGAACCCCAACCCCAGAGACCCTCACCCTCTGTCCCTGCACCCCAACCCAAGAGAGACTCCTCCATCCTGTCCCTGCACCCCAACCCCAGAGAGACTCCTCCACCCTGTCCCTGCACCCCACCCCCAGAGACCCCCACCCTCTGTCCCTGCACCCCAACCCCAGAGAGACCCCCACTGTCTGTCCCTGCACCCCAACCCCAGAGAGACTCCCCCACCCTGTCCCTGCACCCCAGCCCCAGAGACCCCCATCCTGTCCCTGTACCCCAACCCCAGAGAAACCCCCACCCTCTGTCCCTGCACCCCAACCCCAGAGAAACCCCCACGTTTGTTATGTGCAGCCAGGTATGTGCAAATGTGCACCACCAATAAAAACACATGCCGCTGGCTCTGGGCATTCTGCTAGTCCTCTGGTGGCAGCTGAATCTCTCCTGCACAGGGCTGCGGAAGGCAGGGAATGGAGGGTGAGCAGGGTCACCCAATATAACATTAGGCATCTCCATGTCACCAGTCGTGATTTTCCAATCAGGGAAAACAGTTCCACCCAGGAGCTTTCTGCACAGTGCAGAAAATGGTCCATTCTGCTGCAGGGTGCCAAAGACTACATCACCCTCCTGAAGCTAACAGGTGTGGGGAAGGAACAGCCACTCAGGCCGTGTGACCAAAAACCTGGAAAATTTGCTAAAATGCTGTGCGGCGCCGTGATGCCAGATCGCTCTCTGGTTGCCTGGCATGGCAAGGTGTGCTACTGCGGAAGCCTCAACAAGTCAGGCCCTGCCCAAGAACCTCGTGAAAAAATACAAGAGTGCCTGGATGAGGCCTTCGAGGAGATCTCCAAAAAGGAGAAGTGCTCCAGCGAAAGAAATATGAACGTGCTCTTCTGAGGGGCACAGAACCACAGCTAGCAACATGTACCCATACCCAGCCCTGTAGCTGCACCCACCCCCAGCCTGCTTCTAGCATGTAGAATGCATACTCACCCACACCACTTGGTCCAGGAGTCTCAGGGACCAGCATGGAGGGGACTGCTGTGGAAGGGACTGGTCCCAGGTCTATTGTGAAGAGCTCCAGGCTGTCTGGCACAACTTCCTCTGTCTCCTCATTGTTCTCTTCCTCCAGGGCACCCAGCTCTTCCGGGCTCACCCTCAACTCCATACCAGTGCCTCCAGAAGTGTTGTAATTCAGATCAGGCTCTGTGGTGGGGTCACTCCCCATAAGCATATGCAGCTGTTCATAATAGTGGCTGGTCCATGGAGCTGCCCCTGAGCACTGGTTGGCTTCCCAGACTTTTTGATAGGCCTGCCGGAGTTCTTTCACTTTTACCTGGCATTGCATTGAGTCCTGGGAGCAACCTGAGGCAGTCATCTCGCGCAACATCTGCTCATAGATTGCCACGTTTCCCTTGGACACCCAAAATCTCTTCACCACTGATTGGTCTCCCCAGATTGCAAGAAGATCCAGAGTCTCCTGGTGGGTCCATGCTGGGGCTCTCTTGCAGCTCTGAGAAATACAGGGCAGATCACTACCCTGAGCGCTAATGATTGCAGTAGATGCTACCAACGCGGTGTGATGTGATGGGCAGCGGAATTTTTTTCGTGATGGGAGCCCTTTATGTTTATGGGGTTGGGCAATGCTGAATTCAAATCCAAATTCTAATTCTAATTCAAAATCTAATTCAATCAAAATGTCGCGAGCGTCCTGTGATCTTCTACCTGTGCACCTGGATGGAGAGCAGTGCACAACAAAGTGGCCTTACGTGGAGGGTCACCGCGTAGCTTTGTGAGATACATACGGGACACTTCTGGAGGCTAATAAATTCAAATAAGAACATGGTGCTTCCAGACTAGCATTGATTTGAGAGCGTAATTTCGAATTTGATATTATACCCATCCTCTAATATCGGTATTTTGTAATCGGTGTTAAGGCTCAATAAATCGAGATAATAGTATTAACTGTGAAGACAGTTATGTTTTAATATTGAGCTAACTCCTTGAAATTCAATTTTATTTCATAGTGTAGACACAGCCACAGTTGTTCAGCACCTTTGCAAGTCAGGCTTAAGAGGGAATCAGTTGTCTAATTATAGGTACCCAGGTGTGACAAACTTCACTATAGCCTGTTAGGGAAAGCTACAGACTGAGGAAATGAAAGAGACACACATCATCCCAGTCCTTTGATAGAAAGGGATAAACCAGCCTATTTTACTGAGGATCTGCCTAGGCTCTTGGCTATCTCCTCAGGTTAAGACAGGGTGCCTGGAAAGAGAGTCTTTGTAAATTTCTCTCTGCTTTCTGCTCAGAAGTATGAGCACAGAGGAGGACTTGTACAAACTTGTGGACAGTAAGAAGCTCAGCACACAGAGACTGTTGGCTGATGTCAAAGATGTGGAAATTCCCTGTAAGTGCAACCATTTATTAACATCTCATGCATTCCATGTGCTAGTTTGATAGTTTTTGTGTTGTTGGCCAGCTATATGATAATCAAGTTAATTCCAGCAGAAGGTGACTTTCACCTGCATAGGATGGGAGATCATAAAGTTCAGACAACAGCACTGGCAATAATTAATACAGAACTGGTGCCACAACCTTTACCTCTGACAATGGTGAGTTCTGTACCCCTGACTGGGCACTGAGGCGGGGGAAAACAATTGGAATAAAATATATTGGAGACAATAAAAATGTAAGTCTTGAGGTGGGAGCTGCAGGTGTAAGTCTTATCTTCCCACCCCAGCAGTGTGTACCTGGGATAAGGCAGGCCTCCCTAAGCTTTAGGTAAGACAGATGTGTTTAGGTAAGATAGATCTGTTCATTGTGTTGAAAACCCACCCTTCTTGTGCTTTTTTTCCCCTACTGTTGAGATTAAACCATCCTTGGATTTCAGTAGGTTTACACCTGCAAGCTGCAGTGAATTTGGCCAGTGGTTTTTAGCCTGTTATTTTGAGGCACCCCAATTTAAAAGAGATAATATCTGTCTAGCTGTAAGCCAACTGGAACGTGAAGGAACTCTGCCCTTTCAGTGCTGATTTTAGCACCTGGGGGATATTCTGTTCTCACATACGCTAATGTAAAGCCAAAATAATGGTGCTGAAATCAATGTGGTTACTCCCATTTATGGCACTGTGAGAGCAGAACTGGGCTCTTTGTCTGAAGATTTGGTATCTGATGACTTTTCAAGACTTCTCCTTTAGACATGCTTGTCCCAATTTTCAACTGCTGCCAAGATCCAGTTGTAAAAATTAAACCCACAAATGTACCATGTCTGGAACTTTTAAGATTAAGAGCTACCAAATCACAGAAGTGTCAGAATACAATAGGTTTGTGTCAAAGGCTTAACTGCCTGAGGAGTGTTCCTCTCTTGGGAGAGGGCCTCTCGCTGGCTGATGTCCAGATGCCATGGAAAATCCACTCCCTTTCAGGATGGGCTTTTGCAGTTCTGAGCTGAGGCTAACACAACATTAAAAATGAAGGAGTCTTTTGGAATCAAATCAGTTTTGTTTAAGAAAGAAAGCATCACGTGATCAGAGGCAGTAGTTGTTACTGAGTGGAGCAAATCTACAGATTTAGTACTTGTCTTTACAGGAAGATTGACTGGAACAGCTGTTGCAGAATAAGCTATTCCTCAGTAGTGATTCCAGCATAGCTTCCTGTGTGGCCAATCTGTTCTGGAATAAAAGCCACTTTAATATTGAATAACTGGGGCACATTATTCCAAAAGAAAAAGACTTTATTGCAGAACACCTTGTTTCACCTCAGTCAGTTTCACCATGCATACAAACCCATAGGCTCATACTACAGATTTTGCTATTCCTCAGGCCTCAAGCTTTTTACTTTTCCACTGCCTCCTCCTGTTACCACAGTCTTGGGCTAAAAGCACTCCCAGCAATACTGCAAGTAAGTTGGCTTTGAAATGATGGATGCTGCTGCAGCCATCAGAGAGAAGTAGGAGCAGAGCATAATCACTGCTCAGCAGCAAGAAAACAAATATAACCTACTTGGAACCTACCAACTTGCCCACATTGGATGGAGACAACCTGTGAGTTTTACTTGCTCAGTCTCCAAACACTTCTTATCATTTGCAATGATGCTAGGACCCCCATACCTAAATAACTGAGATGGAAAGGGAGGAATAAATGGGAGAAAGACCTGAAGATGCTTTAGCTGAACACAAGTTATGGGACGCCACAGAGGGATAAAACGTGGTCTATGCATGCACGAGAAGAGATTAGGTGATCTAATGATTAGATGATCTTCCTTCTGGCTTTGAATTTATGAACGAGATAGAAGAGAGGGACTAGAACAGTAGTAGGGAAGACATGCGATGGCTGTGAAGTGGTGCTCTCTGGAGGACACCTGGAAAGAAAGGGTTTTAGAAAACCTAATAACAGAGACACAGGATGAAAAATAGTTTGAGGGAAAGAAAAGCTCTGAAAACAAGATGCAGCAGGAGATGGGAGGAAAAGTATGAAATAGGAAGACTAAAGGAGAGGAGAAAACATAGGGCTTGATATTCAAAAGGGCAGAAGCTTAGAGCCAATTTCTCACCTCATGTGTACCTGAAATTACTATGAATCACACAATAGTGAACACCTACTTGCCCTAATAGCAATTCATGCATTATGTGTGTAAGTTAGACTGGTATTTGCATATACATTTTCTCCACATGACCCTGGATTTCTGCTTTTTTGACAATCAGGGCCAGATAGATGTTTTCCTTTTCTTTTTTTTTTTCCTGTGGTAAATTCTCTTATGCATCTGCTTTTAATCTATGGTGTCAAGGTGATTTAGCCACTGCGACCTAAATATCCCCTAAACCAAGAGAAAACAAAACAGTCTTGAATGTTTCCCTGGTTAGTGGCTATCTTATTTTCTTTTCCAGACTGGTCCCCTTTTGAGGACACGTCCCCTTCACGCTTGTTTGGATAAATTGACAGGCATAAGTCTTGCATCTCTGTTTTACTTTCTCCAGATTCTAATCTCCCAAAAGATCAGGGTTGCTTGAATCTGGGATTTTTGGTTTGGAGCCTCATATTTATAAGATTTGTGGGGTTGTTTTTTTTTCTGGACATTACCATTCTACTGACCTCTCGCCTTACTCAGCCAGTCGCAAGTCCCCTTTGTTTAATTCTCTGTGGCTGCACCTCCTGGTCCTAGTGCCCCACACTCTCATCTTCCCTTTTCTGGCACAGCAGCTTATCTATTCGTGGATGGCATGGCCAGACCTCATCCCGAGCTCCTGCAGTTTCTAGGCACAGGTGGGTGAGTTCAGGAGGCACTGAATTTTTTGATACAGGCTTTAATGCCTGGGCTGCAAACACAAAGTCATTGCTAGCTATCGCCACTAGGTGTCACGAGAGTCCCACTAACACCTGCTGTAATATAGTTACAAAACAAAAAAGCCGTCCTGTAGCACCTTAAAGACTAACAATGCATTTTATTAGATGATGAGCTTTTATGGGACAGACTCACGTCTTAGATCTGGAGAATCCTAATAACTGATAACTGAGATGAAGAGAATTGAAAGAAAGATAGAAAAATAAATCAATAAAATTGATGAATCAGCAAAATAGGACAGGGCAGGAGGGAGAAGGGGGAAGAAAAAATGTGTGTCTATTAAGTTAAGTGGTCCGCCTGGTTACTGTGAACATCAAAGGTGGAGGAATTGTCCTTGTAGTGCATAAAGTGATCTATATTTTTGTTGCGTCTGAGGTGATAAGTATCAAATTTGAGAATAAAATCCAGTTCAGATGTCTGTAATCTGGTGTTAAAATCTCTGTTTTAGAAGGCATACCATTAAGTCTATTAAGTCTCTCTCTAAATTTTAATGACAGTATATTATTTCAGCCAGAGCACTATTTGAAGTTCACAGTTGTGGCTGAAATTGTTTCACCTTCACTAGTTATGGGTGCAATCCCAGGTTAATAGAACTGAAAGAAGTTGGAGATGAAAATTATAGTCCTCTCTTTTTCTGGTTTGTTTCCTTTTTTGCATCTGAGAACACTTTTTGCATATTGCTTTTCATCATCTCCCTTGTATACTCAGTTAAACAGTCAGTTTCCTGCTGGTTGAACTAACTTATTAGGATTAGACTTGTTATAAAGGTCGAGAGGACTGTGGATAAACTTTTACAAATACTTTTAAAGACGCATTTGGGATATAATATATAAATTGGGCTGGAATTTTTAATGGATAATTTGGAAACTTGGGCCTGATGTCTTTGAATAACTATACTCAGGTTTAGTAAAGTTATGTTTTTAACTTTTCTTATTCTTAAGACAAAAAGCAGAGCATTGTTTGTTCACTCCTCCTGTAGGTCTTGCAGAGCATCAGAACATCACTTGCTGAATAATTTACTGTGACAGAGAGAACAAATATTAT
The DNA here is from genome assembly GCF_033958435.1 of Carettochelys insculpta. Classification (NCBI taxonomy): domain Eukaryota; kingdom Metazoa; phylum Chordata; order Testudines; family Carettochelyidae; genus Carettochelys; species Carettochelys insculpta. Next base: position 4,786,034 of record NC_134155.1, read on the forward strand.
TGTTCTTATAGCACAGTGCTTATACAGGACTGCAACTTTGTCTTGGAATCAGGACTGTACATTAATAGCTACGTCCCCTGCTTTGAAAAGTATGAATAGCTAAATAAGGCAGGACACATAAAAAGAAGACACAAAGCATCTTGCTTTGAATGATCTCTGAGGAGCAGGTCTTGGCAGAGGAAGAAGAGAAATTGTGATGCTGTAATAAGAGTAATGAGAATTAATAATAATAATTTCTAAAATATCCCTGGAAGTGCTCTGGACACTGCACAACAATTTTAAATACAATAAAAGCAACAACACTGTAAATGCAGATAAAAAGCCAGATGAAGCATCATTAAAGAAAGGATGTCCTTTACAGCAGCTGACAGAATTTAAAATTGTTTTCAGGTGCTTCTTATTAATAGAAAGGGATGCACTTTATACTATATAGCTGTTTCTGAGTCTGTATAACTACATATATATCTCTTTGTGTGTCCAGAGAAAGATACTTATATACAGAAATTATGTGTATAGGCCAACATTTTCAAATTTGGGAGTGGAATCTTACAGCTGGGCCCCAAAGCCATATTTTAGATCCAGCCTTGTAAATTTTGCCACTCTTGCTTGAAGATACTTGTGTGAATAATCCCATTTCACTCAATTATTCTATTGTCATGCTTAGATCTTTTGCTGCTGGGACCAGAGTGGTTAGCCTCTTGCAATGGGGAGCCCTGGGAGGAAAATAAGACAAATCATGTTATTTCTTGATCTATGTTCCAAGTAAGTACTTTGGGGAAGATTCTTTGCGGGTGCAATATGTCATAGTCCCATTTAAATCAATTGTCACCAGTCTTGCAATGAGCAGTGTGAATGCATAGGGATCTGCCTGCGGGGATAAGGCTTTGGATTACTAAAAGAGAAGTAATTTTTCAAGCCCAGTTTGGAAGTCATTGTTTTATGCTTTGTTTCCATTTTGCACTTTTGCCAGATGGACAATATAATTCAATTAAGTCACTTTCATATTTGGAGCCATAGCACAACAGTGTTTGCTTTTGAAACACTGTGAAATGTTTGTTTAAAACTCTAATGGTTTCATTGGAATTTATAAAGAAATTATGGACACATTTCCTGTTGCTGTTAGGCCTTGTGAAACTTGGTAACACAACTTACTTTTGGGGCCGTATGCAGTGGTGTTAGGAACAGGGCCCTAATCATCTTCCAACACAGAGTCAGGCCTGTATGCAGGAGTTTTTGGGGTGTGTGTTTTTTTTTGTAAATGTGGACCACCACCACTTCCAGTGGGCCCTGCCCTTGTTGCCATCCTGTTGACCTCCTGCTCCCCTCCAGCCCATTTGGCCCTGCCCCTTTCCCCCAGCATATCTGCTGCTGGGAGCCATGGCCATGTGCACTGGGGCCCCTGCTGCCCTACTTCTCTCCTCTCACATGCACTGAGCGCCAGAGTCCTGGCTGCCACGCATCCAGAGCTCTCCTAGCTGCCTCCAGCCCCCCATGTGCACTGGAGCTTTCCTGCTGGCATGCAGGGTGGAGGAGCAGTGTTCCCTCAAAGAATTTCCATCCTTGGATGGGTTGCCTTTTCTTTTGGGAGGGTTAAAATTTCTCATGTGCAGCACCAACACAGAGGTAGAGTGTGGATGTGCCCCACCAGTACAAACAAAATACCTAGATAGAAATAGCTACTGTAAATGCTTCACAGGTGTGGAAGAAAATATATTAAAATGAGGGATAATGACAAGGAGCAGTGCTTAGCATGTGTATTTAATATGAAATCCAATCAAAAGGAAAGGACCACAACTCGTGGGGCACCTGTATTATCAGCCTTTCTAACAACTCCAGCTAGTGCACACCCCAAAATGTGTATTATCCCCACTCCGCTTAGCTTTCAGATGCTAAACAAATCTACGAGTCAATTAGAAAAACTCAACAAAAGTTATGGGATGGCATGTGAGAGGCTCAGGGCAGTGGGCTGGGGGTGTGGGGGTGCAGGGTTGGGGTATCTGAGGTGCACGGGGTATTGCATTGGAATGTGTAGGACATTTAGAAGATAGGGCAGGGCTGTGGATGTGGAGATGCAGGAATCAGGGTTGGGGGGCATGGGTGCTCAGGATAGGTGGTTGCAATGTGTTCCAAAGTTAGGGAAGGGTGCTGGGGATGTCGGGCGTAAGGGTTGGGACATGTGCAGGGTCCAGAGCAAGATATCAGGTTTCACGATGAGCTTGGGGCAAGACATTGGGATGGGGGTACAGGCAGCAGGGCAGAGGTCTGGGAATTGGGGTGGAGGGTACAGTGTATGTAGACAGGGGCCCAAGGTAATCAGGGGATCAAGATGGAGGTGGAACAGCCCATGGGGGTGCAAATGTACCCCCTCCCCACACACACAGAGGCCTGGATTAAACCAGCTAGGTTCCATATATATAATGTCCAGTAATTACAGAATCATAGAATACTAGACCTGGAAGGGACCTTGAGAGGTCCTCGAGTCCAGTCCCCTGCCCTCAAAAATTCAGAACACTCCATTATTTATTCCTTCTTTGTGATACCAGCTCAGAAAGGGCTTAGTGACTAGGGATTGAGGAAGCCACTTTGAAAGTGTGCACACAACAGACCATGGTAATTAGCATGTCTGTACTATGTTTATCAAACAAGGGAAAAAAACAGCCCAAAAGTAGAGAGAACCTGGGGACAAATACATTGTTGGGGAGACATGTAAAGCTTCATGGGACTTCAGCAGAGCTAGGATTTCACCCTAAAGCCCCAGTTCTGCAAACAAGCTGCACACAGACACGTAACTTTACGAGCAGGCATAACCCAGTTACAGAGTCTAACTGCTGAGAGTGAGAGGTCTCACTGGTACAAAGAAACCACTGAGGATGGGGCTGAAGGGGTTTTTCTCTGATTACTTCCCTATGAAGAAAGCACCACAGGCCCCAGTTCCCTCTAAGTTTGTCCATCCATGGGTGGAATAAATATTATGTGCACCTAGGCATGTGCAAATGTACCACCACTGCTGGCTGTGGGCACTCTGCTTATCAGTTGGGCGGCACCTGAATCTCTCCTAGGTGGCCACTCAAGCACTCAGTTTACAGGAAATGCTGTGCAGGACCCTGGGGGAGGTGGGTGAAAACTGGCGGAGTGGGACAGTGATATTCATGCAGCAACAGGACTCTTGTGGAAAGCAAGCAAGCCAGGGGAGGGCTGACTTCAACGGTAGGGTCTTTGTGGGGTGCAAGGGAGACTTGCTGCTGCAGTGTAGGGGGTTGGTTTGGAGGACTGACTCATCAGAGCCAGGTGTGCATGTGTGTAAGTTTGCTCGCCAGCCACAGGATCAAGTGGTGGGATTTTAGGGAGGGGGCTGTGGCTGTGGCTGGTGGGATCCCAGAGGGAAGGGTGTGTTTGCTCTCCAGCTGCAAAATCAACACGGGGAGATTTGGAGGGGCTGTGGTAGGTGGGATCCCAGGGGTAGGGGGTGTACTCTCTAGCTGCAGGATCAGGTGACAGTGTTGGTAGAAGGAGGTGCTGTGGCTGGTGCAATGGTGGTGGGGGTACCTTTGTAGGGGCTGTGGCTGGTGGATCCCAGGGCAGAGGTGCTTGGGAGGCTGTGGCTGGCAGATCCCGGGGGTTGGGGCTGCTTCCGGTGCTGTGGTTGGTGGATCCCGGGGGTGGGGATGTTTGGGGGGGCTGTGGCTGGCGCATCCCAGGGGCAGGGGTGTTTGGGGGGGGCTGTGGCTGGCGCATCCCAGGGGCAGGGGTGTTTGAGGGGGGCTGTGGCTGGCGGATCCCGGGGGGCAGGGGTGCTTGGGGGGGGGCTGTGGCTGACGGATCCCGGGGGGCGGGGGTGCTTGGGGAGCTGAGGCTGGCGGATCCCGGGGGGCGGGGGTGCTTGGGGGGGAGGCTGAGGCTGGCGGATCCCGGGGGCGGGGGCGCTTGCGGGGGCTGAGGCTGGCGGATCCCGGGGGGCACGGGTGCTTGTGGGGTGCTGAGGCTGGCGGATCCCGGGGGCGGGGGCGCTTGGGGGGGAGGCTGAGGCTGGCGGATCCCGGGGGCGGGGGCGCTTGGGGGGGCTGAGGCTGGCGGATCCCGGGGGCGGGGGCGCTTGGGGGGGGGCTGAGGCTGGCGGATCCCGGGGGCGGGGGCGCTTGGGGGGGAGGCTGAGGCTGGCGGATCCCGGGGGCGGGGGCGCTTGGGGGGGCTGAGGCTGGCGGATCCCGGGGGGCACGGGTGCTTGTGGGGTGCTGAGGCTGGCGGATCCCGGGGGCGGGGGCGCTTGGGGGGGAGGCTGAGGCTGGCGGATCCCGGGGGCGGGGGCGCTTGGGGGGGCTGAGGCTGGCGGATCCCGGGGGCGGGGGCGCTTGGGGGGGGGCTGAGGCTGGCGGATCCCGGGGGCGGGGGCGCTTGGGGGGGAGGCTGAGGCTGGCGGATCCCGGGGGCGGGGGCGCTTGGGGGGGCTGAGGCTGGCGGATCCCGGGGGCGGGGGCGCTTGGGGGGGCTGAGGCTGGCGGATCCCGGGGGCGGGGGCGCTTGGGGGGGCTGAGGCTGGCGGATCCCGGGGGCGGGCTCTCGTGTGGGGAGGGGCACTTGCTGTCCCCCTCCAGGCTCTGGGCTCCGCGAGCTGGCCCGTGTCCCGGTCCCGGTCCCGCTGCGGCCGGCCGCGGTCCGCGGCAGCGCCCCCTGGCGGCCCGGGCGGCGCAGAGCTGGGCTCGGCTCGGCCGGCGCTGGCTGCGGCTCGCTCGGGGCTGGCGGAGCGCGGGGGCATGGCGGGCGCGCTGGCGGAGGTGCTGGGCGAGGTGCTGGTGGCCCCGGACGGGGAGGAGGTGGCGGTGGCGGCGCTGGCGGCCCGCGGGGTCTCGCTGGTCGGGCTCTACTTCGGCTGCAGCCTGAGCGGCCCCTGCGCGCAGGTCGGCGCCAGCCTGGCCGCCTTCTACGGGCGCTTCAGGGGGGAGGCGGCGGCGGCGGCCGGGGCGCAGCGGCTGGAGATCGTGTTCGTGTCGGCGGAGCAGGAGCAGCAGCAGTGGCAGGAGGCCGTGCGGGCCATGCCCTGGCTGGCGCTGCCCTTCGCCGACAAGCGCCGCAAGGTGAGCGCGCCCGCGGGGACCGGGCAGCACACCGGCCGCTGGGGGTGAGGAGAGGGGGAGGGCGGGCACCGGCCGGTGGGGGGTCCTGAGGGGTTGGGCACCGGTGGGGGGGCCGTGGGGAGGCCGGCACCAGCGGGGGGGTCCTGAGGGGGCACCGGCACTGGCTGGGGGTCGGGGGGAGTGGCCAGCACACCGGGCACTGTGGGGTGTGGGGGGGCGGGCACTGGCCGGCGGGGGGCCCTGAGGAGAGGGGAGCCGGCACCAGGGACTCAGGCCTGAGGCGAGGGGGGCCCTGAGGAGGGGGCGGCCTGGGGGCCGAGGGGGGAAGCCCCGGGGGGGCAGAGGCCCGCTCACCCCTAAGGGGAGGGGCTGGGGGCGCGGGAGTCCGGGCTTGCCCCGCCGGCTCCTGACGCAGCCGCCCGAGGTCTGCTGGGAGCCGGGGCTCCGGGGGTGCGTGCTGCCCCGAGGGGACCCCGCGGCCCAGCCTCCTGCTCCCTGTGGGCCCGGCCCATGGGGCCGCAGCACCCTGCCAGGAGGTGCCGTGACCCCTGGTGGGAGCGGGCCTTGGCATGGGCAGGGGCGCTTCCTGCTTCGTTTCCCTTGTGGCCGGGCCGCTTGTGGCGATGGCTCAGGGGCTGCAGGCGGGGATAAAGCTCCCTCCTGTAAACTCAGGAGCGGAGAGGCTGCCCCCTACCGCTGAGGGCTGTCAGGAAGGGAGAGAAGGATCTTTTCTTTGTCTCCCTGGGCACGGATGTGGCTGGAGGATGATGGGGGGCTGGTTTCATTGCCCCGGCCGTGACCCACATGCTACTGCACCCCGCAAACGCTCCTCTCCTGACAAGAAATGGGAATCATGTACAAAGCCACAGTTAAATGTTTTGCATCCCTATGGTCTCAAGGGTGGAAAATCATTGAGCTGCAAAGCATAGCATACAATTTCAGTCTGGTCAGTAGAACAGCCCACAGCGTTTAGTGGGCGAGAGACACATCTGAAGTGTAAAACAGTGTTTACTAATCCCCAGTTTGTAGGACTTGAATTTGTGGCTCCAGACAAATTGTCCTAAATGCCTAGTCAATAAAACCGGTTGACACGCTCCTAAACCTAAAGTAATCATCTGATTGAGTTAGTTGTAAGGTTAGACGGTATATAAAATTGCCCATCACTTTGGCACAGGGTTGCTCCTCAGACTCTGGTCTAGTCTGTACACAGTCATACCAGTTTAAGATGTTATTTCGAACTGATTTAGCTTAAATTGATGCCAGAGGCTATGTGACTAGTCTTGTTTTGGTTTAAACCAGACATACTTTGCCTTAGTTGAAGTTGATTAGAAACAGGTTTCAGCTAAACTGAAATAAGAATGTCCACACAAGGGATTATGCTAACTAAATTGGTGCATATTTATGTGTAGACAGGTTTTTGGATAAGTCACTGATATATGGGAATTATTAACTCATGTATGTAATATTTCATAGTTTCAGAGTATTGGTTGTTGTTGGCTTATGCTGGCTTTCATGTTCCTTCTAAAAGACATACGTAAAGATTAGATGGGGTTTAAAAAAGGAACATTATGTTCTGTAACACTAAGACTTACTATCAAATATGCTGTGTTTAAATCAGATGTCAATTTATAATCCATGTCTAGGAGGGATGTGTAAATTACATTTTGTCAATCTACGTAAATGTAAAAAACAAAAACAAAATCCACAGCCCTCCTTGAGAATAGTGGCACAGAATCTTTGCTTGGACAGAATCGGGGCTCTTTTATGTTGTTTGAATTTTATATATATAAAGCAAAAAGTAAACTTTTCATAAGTGGTGTTGAAAGCAGAAGAGAAGGCATTATGGTGTGGGTGTCTGTAGTTAGAAAAGTCATTATATAAAATTTTTTTTCTTGATAAACACTTTAATTCCAGGGTGTATTTACCAGTGCAGTGAACAGACATAATTTAGTGTTTAAAGTCCGGGCCTCAGAGCTGAAATTTGATGCACTTGGGCAAACAGTGACACCTACAGAGGGCAAACTGATCTCACTGGGGTTCTGTGGAGGTTTAAGGGGCCGGGCCCTTGGTTATAGTTAGCTGAATTGGCTCTGTAAAATGATAGGAGTGTGAGCAGGATTTCATCCTGCGTTTTGAATTATCAACAAAAACATCAGCTGGATCCAAACAAAGACAGTAATTACCATTGTTTATTTAAGTACAGATGAAATACTTGATGCTGTACAAGGCACAGTGAATCCCTACTCTGTGCAGCTTAATCTAAAAGACAAAGATGAGACAATCAGATGCTGAAAGGCCCAGAGGCTGGGCTTTGTGAGAGGAAGAATGGCCAAGACTGGATTTAAAGTACACTGGCAGATAAGAAACTTTGCTCTTTACAAAGCTAAAGGTAATCTGCTCTGAAAGCTATTGAGAGCAAATGAATAAGGAGCCCTGCGGTGTCATTTTTAGACATATTTTTCGAATATCCACCTTAGTATTTGCAAGTGATGATTATTTCTGTGTCCTGTGACAAGGGGTTTCTGCACTGCCAGTTGTTCGCTCTTTACAAAAGGGGGATTAAAAAACAGTTTGTGCTTTTTTGGAATGAGTGGGTTCCCAGTTAAAGACTTCCAGTTGGGCTTTGCTTTAAGATTTCAATGCAGATTTCAAACCTCATGAAAGGTGTTTGGCTCCAGGGTTGAAGTTAAGTATTTGGATTACGAAGCATTCTGTCACCATGCACCTGGCTCCAAACAGCTCTCTCCTGTTTCCAGTAAGGGTATCTGAATTCCACACTGTCTGGAGTCCTCTCTATTCTTTAGGTGAAAGTTTAATTGTAGAGAGAACATCCAGTCGACTCTGGGTTGCGAGTTTGCCTCTCTCTTCCCAAATTGAAGTTTTTGCACTTTGGGACCTAGAATCCTGTTTTGCACACATTTGCTGTCCAATTTGTCACTGTCTGATCAAGCGAATGGACAGACCACCGGCTTAAGTGTCTTGCTGAAGTTCCCAGTTCTGAAAATAGGGGAACTACTTGTGTATGAAGCTAAGCCTTTGTGTATGTGCAGGATCAGGGCCTTCTTTAACAAGAGGGAGGTTGAGGAAAGTTTCATCCTTTAGAGAAATTGAAGTTCCAAGTCCCATTCCAGTTTTTGAAGAGTTTTCTCTAGCATCAGCTTTTTCAGTCAGTTTATATCTTCTCTTATGAGAGGAAGATGGTTCCAATTAGTAAATGGCCTTTCCCTACCAAAAACTGAGAAATTTTAGCTGGGGGGAATTATGTCTGGCATATTTTCTTTAAAAATACAATAACTCCCCTTTAAAATATTTAGTGGGGCGGGGAGAGCTGTAAAACTGGGAAGTGGTATTGACTTTGCATTCTGGTCAGCACCTCCCATATCTTAGCTTACAAGAAAGCATTAAATAAAAAGATTACTGGGTATGAAAATCTTTCCCCAAGAAACCCCCAAGTCATTCTGGCTTGTCTTTGTGTGGCATGTAAAGTAATTGAAGCTTGTGCTGTATATTTTCAAAACTAAACAGATGTGATGTAGCTTTGGAGAAAGTTTAATCTATGGCTAACGGAGAATGTACTTGTAAGTTATAAGGGCAATTATGGCAGGATATAAAATTTCTAAACAGCAGATTTATAACCTCTAGTTCAGCTGGTTCGAAGTTTCCTTGTCTCATAGGCAGGCTTTTAAATAGTAGGTTTAATGATGTGACTCATCCAGAAATGCACAAACTTTCTGTATTTCTCTTAAGTACCGTTTACTTATAGAGCCTGATCCTACATCAGCGGTAGCTGAGTATTCTTAGCATGTGTTCAGCACCTTGCAGACGCTAATTTTGTACCATAGCTTCTGGTAGCCCCAACTCGATAAGGACCCGTTGTGCTATATGCTGTATACACATGCAGAACAAGGCAGCTGCCCCAGAGAGCTACCTGGGCTTGGGCAACAAGGTAGCATTTGACAAATGTGGCATGGAGGTGCAGAGAGATTGTGACTTAGTGAAGGTCATATGAGGTGTCTGTGGCAGACAGGGGAATTGAAACTGCACCCTCTGAGTCACAGTCTTCTATAGCATTAGGCCTGAATCTATCCTCCTCATGGGTAGTTGACTCAACTGCCAAGTTTGTAAGGTCTTTGGGGCAGAGACTGTCTAGTTCTGTAAAACCTGTTGCGCAGTTTCAGCTGCTCACAAATAATAGTAGAGCCCTGCAAATCCATGGAGTATTGCAAACCTCACTCCCCTAGCACTAGAATTTTTACACCCTCAAATCGGCACATAATCTCAATCCCATTGTTACCAATAGCAGTGTGGTAGTTTGTATCGACGATACCAAGCACTCTTCTTCAACTACTACATTAATCTGATCATGCTAATGCGATAGTTACTAAGGATTTAATATTTGGTGCTACCTGTGGCAACCAACTGAATTTGGACAACAACATATAACAATCTTTGTATTTTGAGCAGGAAATGTTAGGGTTCAGTGGAAACCAGCAAATGTCTGGACATCAGAAAACCTTTAAGGATGGCCTTACTGTGCCTGGTTTTGAGCCATGGCATGTAATATTGTGGATTTGTTCAAGAATAAAACCATTATGTGCTTTGCATGATGTTGGGGTTTTAGCTTTGAATAGATAATCCTCCTGTTAGGGTTGCATTTGGGTAGCTCTCCGCAGCTGTTGCTAATTGAGTTGCCATCTGATAATGGTTGGAGCTGCTGACTGGAACATATGAGAGGGATGTTGGTCATTGTCTTTGTTTTTATTTAAGGGGGTTGGTTTAACATTATCTTTTTTGTTTGTGTGAACAACTGCTGAACTTTGGAGGGTTGATCAAATAACAGCCTTAATTTCCCTCTACAAGGCACTGAGTCCTTACAGTAAAGTAAATATTTCCCACATGGGTACATCTGTAAGAGTGCACTTACAACTGGATAACACCGTCCCAATTACTCCGCCTTCATCAGCCCATCCTTCATATCTAGAGTCTCATCTCTTTAGGTGGAGCAGCGGGGTGCGTTCTGAATTCTGGTATGGCAGGGAGCATGGTATGTTAGTAGGCAGGAAGTGGCTGAGAAGTCAAGGGTAATTTTGGAGAGGGAGCCAAGTAGCAGTCGTGTGCTCCAGCATCTTTCAGGAGGTGAATGTGAGGTATGGGGTCACAGCAGGGTGTATCTTTGCATATCTCTAGATATGAAGAATGGGCTAGTGAAGGTGGGGTCATTGGGAGCGTGCTGTCCAGTCGTAAGTGCATGCTTACAGATGTACCCGTGTGGAAAATATTTACTTTACTGTAAATACTTAGTGCCTTGTAGAGGGAAATTAAGGCTGTTATGAAATCAGCCCTCCAAAATCAGCAGTTGTTCACACAAACGAAAAAGATAATGTTATACCAAACACCTTACAGATGTTCTTCCTAGAATGCTGATCATGTACACCTCTCAGTAAATGTATCCCCTCATCCTTGTGCTGAAGGGTAGAAAGAGATGGGGCATATAGTGGGGAAAACAGCTAATGAGGGTGTAAATGAATGTGTTTTGGGTGGGAAGATGTGCCTTGTCTTCCCTCTCTTTACTTGCTTTTTCTGCTACTCTTCCCCTCCTCCACCTGCTTTTCTTGCATGGTTGTACTGTAAAGTACGCTTGTTTTGCATGTCTGTTGGGCAATCCATAGTCTATGCAGACTGAAGGATGCCTACGTGGATGCTAAGAAAAGAGGTGAAAAGTATATGGGTCGCCACTTGTTAGACCATATTAATATGTCTGTGTGAACTTGGCCCAGATATTTCCATTGGAGTTACACCAGCCTAACCTGTGTTCAATTAAAAAAACAAAAGCTTAAACAGCAACTCTTAGTTCTAATGAAGCTTGGGCAAGTGTGTAAGGACGAGTGATGGGTAAGTCATCCGAAGGGACAGTTGGGAATGCTGGGTGAAGAGGAATCTCTTTAGTGAAATGCTTAATTTTTACACACATTGAAGTGAAACACTGTTAAAGATGCTTGCAAGAGGCACACACATTCCTGACAGTTGGATTTTGTATGTCTTAGTTTTATTTTCTCTTCTGCTGGTATGAAAATGGGGCCTCTGGTAACGTGCTCTGTGGCCAAGAGGAGTACAGTCTCTTTTCTGGTTTAAAGAAAAGAAATTTAAACTTTTGTGCACTAAGGTGAGTGAAAGGCAGTCATTCTCATTGTTTGCCATGGCTGGAGTAATAAAATAATGCTAACATTAATTGGCCAGTAACTCAGGTACATGCATGCCACGTTTCAGTGACACCATCTGTGGTAAATTGATGGAGGCTCACTCTTGAGGTCACTAGGTAAGAGAAGTAGGTCACATTCTTACACATTTGCAAATCTCCATCACATTTTTACAAAAATATCTTTTCATTACTTATGCTTTTTTTCTTCCTTCTTCCCAAAGCAAATGTTTTTGTGATGTTGGATTTTTAAAACATCTGTACAAGAAGGATACCCATCATATAAGACAGGGGTGAGCAAACTGTTTATGTTGGGCCCTACTTTTTGTCTGTGCAGTGAGCAGGGCCCCTCCCCCATCTTTTTAATGTGATTCAAAGAGACAGAAATTTCAGTTGTATTCATATGAAAAAAACCCAACCTTTCAGCATGTGTAAGAAAATATGTATGTAAAAACGTTATTAATTGGTATATAAATGTCAACATGCATACATAAAAGCACGAGCATATTTCAATATTTTTAATAAGATGGCTGAACCTGACACCTAACAGCCAATCAGGCTGCACCCCACCTTAAGAAATTTCATGCCCCCCACTTTGTGGTCCCCATTATAAGACACCCTACAATAAAAAATGGATGGAATACTTCAAGATTTGTAAGACATCTGGAGTGCACAACCTGGCACTAGTGAGCCACACGTAACAAGCCAGTGAGTGTTCAGCTGCATGCTTGTGATGGGTCATATGGAAGCTCACAGTCGTGTGGGAGAGACAGATTTCAGTGTCAAGACAAAGAGAGTTTTATAAACAATAATTAAATCAAGGTTTATACAGTTAGGAAAAATTCAACTATTTTCAGTATAACTGTGATTTTCAGAGGCTCATAACTTTGCCATTTGAAATCACATCTGGCTGAGGTCTGGGGAGCAAGCGGTCAGTCCAGATGTAGGATTTGTCTTAAACAAAATATTTTGTAAATCACGTAAGCAGCCGTTGAATTTGAAAGTTTAAAATATATGTATATGTAGTCACTCACATCTGTTGTCTAACTTGGTATTTTGGTGGGGGACTGGAGTTGTGAAATTTTTGGATCGTGGAGATGTATATCTTAAAATAGTGGCTCTTTCATGGCTGGAGGACATCCCAGGGAATTAGATGGTGATAGCAGCACCAGCAGATTATTTTATTTTTTTTTTGCTTTGTTACTCATTAGTTCTGAAACATAGAAATGGTTGATGTATAAAGGCAGATAAGAGTAGCTTTTATGCTGTTTTCATTGTAACATTTTAATCTAGATGTGAAATTGATAAAACACGTTTTTTAAAAAATGCAAAGTTGGTGATTTTTTTCTCTGTTTGCAGCTCTCATAGTGTCTTGTTTAAAAAAAAATAAAGAGTAATTGGAACAGTTCTCCTCAACTGCCTGCTAGAGGATCAACAGGAATATTTCTTTGAGGAAGAGTTTATCTTTACTGGAAAAAAATTAAAAGGAAGTGGGGCTTTTCACTTTTATATAGTTACATAGACAAACACATCAATGAATTTTAGATTGAGATTGGAGATGTTTTGTCCATGGAAAAGTTACTCGGTATTTCCATATCGATCTGGTGGTAACAGAGCCAAAACATTTTCAAATCCCTGTGTTTGTTCTTTCTGTTCTTTTGAATTACTTCTGAATAAAGTTTTATAAGCCCCATACAGAGACATGGAATTGGTTTATCACTTTACTACCATGCAATTAAATCCTAGCAAGTGGCTACCTCTATGGATTCGGTTACAGGATAAGGGCCTATAGATGAAATTTGGGTCCCACTGAAATCAGTGTCAAAATCCATATTGACTGTAATGGGGACAGGATTTCACCCTATATCCAGCTATGTGGTGCTTTAGTTCTTCTGCCCATAGGTACCTAAAGTCTGTACCTTAAATATCTTGCCTATATGATAGCACTGTGTTGTTTTTTTCCAGTAGGTTACTGCAGAGAATATAGGTCCCAGTGTAAAAGCCATACTCTGTCTATGATGAAAGAATAAACATGTTCTCTGCTTCAGAATGGGTAAGAAATAGTGGAACTCTTGACGTTCTTGTTCGGGACCCTCAGGACCTGACTGGTGCCAAATGAGAGAATTTGCCAGACCCCCAGAGGGTCAGTATTGTCTGGAAAATTGCCAATACTTTCACTGCTTATTGGGCTCTTAGAAGACATTTAGTGGTGAATAACAGCTAAACAACAACACAAAAAACTGAGAGCCACGACTGGTGGCTCAAAACAAACTTTATGAGACCACGGGAATGTTGGTCACATGCATGATAAGTGGTTGTCAGGCTAACTAAACTCATGCAGGACTACAGAGGTTGCTGGAAGAGAGGGTTCCAGATTAGAGAGGTGCAACCTGTACTGTGATGCACAATCAAGTCTTGTAATGGAAGCTGTGGTTTCTGTGGATTTGGGATGAAAGTTGGGATATGTTTTATAATGCCTTTGGGTTATGACTTTTAAACTGTAGTCTTAAATTTCTGAATATTTTAATACAAAATACAGCAGATTCTCTCTCTCATTTTAAACACTTGAGATGAATATGTAATGTTACTATCTTTACTACTGAGAGAACTCCCACAAAGTGTTCTGTTGTTCGGAGTCACCCATTATCAAGGCATTTCTGTAGTTCAGTATTTTGATGCTTCCTTTTGAACAGGCTTTTAATATTATAAAGCAGCCTATGGTAATATCAGCTAGCCAAGGCTTTCACTTCTCTTGCATTTTGTCTGGGTGAAATTCTGTATTTTGCATTCTTGTTTTTCAGCAAAGTCCTCATCATGGAAACTGGGGTATGGTTTTAATCTGTGTAATCAGAAGATACTGCATTTTTTTAGTGTGATCAGATCAGATCCTTCCCGCTTTTTCTCCCCCACCCCCATCAGATCAAGGCAGCTACAGGATAACAATCATCTGTTCTTCATTGTTAAAAGTTTTGATGTGAAATCTAAAGACAGGAGCAAACTGAAATGGTTTCAGGGGGTACTGTGGCCTGGTTAGCTGAACTGTGAATTCAAAAGTGTGTTTGTTTGACTGGTACATGTGAGCACGTTTTGTAGAATTTCTTTTGTGTGTGACACACATTCTCTTTCTCTCGCACAACCGAACATCCAAGTTCCATGGAAAATATTCCTACGTGATTTTTAGTTACTCTTGAAAAATGCAGTTTTGTTTCCTGTCAGCTGTGTGGATTTATGCTTGCTGCTTTGATTTGTCAGTTAATGGTTTGTCATTTAAAAAAAAAACAACAACCAACCACCCTTGTGCACTACAGGAGTCTGTGATTTTGATGCTTTACAAAGTAGAGATGTTGAATTAACTGCAGCTTTGAACTCACCAAGGATAATTTCAGACCTCCTACTTTCAGTGGGTAACAGACTGACTGCTAAACTTTCAGGTTGGATTAAATATTGGATAACTAAGACTTTGTTGCTTTATTTAACCAGTTTTGTAACACATTTCAGTGCAATGGAATAGATCTTTGAAATTTTGATTGAAATGTTTGTTCTCTTGATCATTGGGTGTCTTTGTCTTAATGCCATCTCAGCATGGGAGTAATTACAATGGAGAGTAGACAGTGATTTCAGATATTCTAAAACTAATTGACATTATTATCATTACTATTATTTTTTGTGTCTATAGTCTGTCTTGAGTTCTTTCTTTTGGAATGGAGTGCGTTAACCAGCATTGAAGTTTTGTGCCACTTTCATTAGAGCATATGTGATCTGTATGAACTTCAGCAACATTTAATTGTGTTCTCTGAGGTAGGTGTTACAACTGTGTCACAGAGGAGTAACATGAGGCACAAGAGAGCTAAGGAATATGCCCAAGGTCACACACAAAATCCATGCTACTGCAGATAATAGAACCCTACCTGACGAGCCCTGCATTTTAAATAGACTAGAGAGGGAAATTAAGTGACTCAAGGTCACACAGAGAATCTGTTGGGAAATCTGGATTCTGTTCCAAATTCTGCAAGTCCCAGTCCAGAGCCAAAACTACAACACTATCCTTGACCTCTGGTTTGTTTACTTCCTGGGGAATGAGGCATAGGCATGGATCTCTCCAAATATTTTAGAGGCAGATAATGCAGTTATAGAGTTAAAACAGTAGCAGAGGAACTCAAGACGTGGGAACAGAGAAGCTGAGAAAAGAGCTGAAGAGTTGATGAGGTGGAGAAATAGACATAAACGTACTAAATCCACTAATGATAGAGAAGTAGGGCTAATGAATAATGCATATGGATGTACCCCACTGCAGTGTGAGAATATTGCATGTTTGCTCAACTATAAAAGAGGAGCACTTCCTGAGAGCTGACTGAGATTTCCTAAGGAAATGTCTTTGTGTGTAGTACTGACGATTGATAGGTGAGAGGATGAAAAAGATGCAGAAGTGACTACCGAGTACTTTTGTGTCTCTCTTAAAACACTGCAAACAGTTGAAACCAATTTAAGATGTTGAGTTTGTGGTCTGATTTCAGAATTACTTGTCATTCCAGTTGCATCAGGATAAAAGACTGAAATTTTGCAGTGCTCCAGTCTGACCTCCGACATGCAGTCCTGGTCTTACAGCAAATACTCAGGAGCCCTGGAGAAAGTACAGCGGAATGCAAGGGATGCTGCCTCTGGGGCTGAACGGTAGAAGAGTGAACTGAAAAGGACCATAGAATGTAAATTTAGAAGGAGAGATGCTGATTAAGAAACCCATAGCCCCAAATGGTATTTTGTAAATGATATGCGCCGAAATAACTGCATTGACCATAAACTATGCTTCCAGCCCAGTTAGAGCAGTGGGAGGAGAGTGCATAAGTGGAATTTCAGAAAAGTAAATTGAGGACAGAACAGACCATGAAGTGCTCTCTCCAAAGCTGAATGAATGCTTGGAATGAGGGATTGGGCATTGTTACCAGAGAGCTTGGAAAACATTTACGTCACCCTGGGAAGAGTGCACTTAAATGTGAATTTTGTATGGGGGGGTCTCAATGAGGTGGTAGTGGGGGATAGGTTGAAAAGGAAGAGTTTGTTTCAATTGTGTGTTCTGGTTATGAAGTTCTGATAATAGAACAGAAGTTGCTCTACCCTGCATCCTATGTCAGCTTGACCTGCAAAGAGAACACTTGACTGAGTTCCCTGAAAGTGTATTTATGCCTTTTAAAACTGTGACTAACCCTGATCTTGCACTATTTCAGTTTGGAAACAGAGTGCAGAGGTCCCTGTTTAAAAATAATTTCCCAACATGCTATATGTTTTTTCCTATTCTATAAGCAGACAAAAATACTGACATCATCAGAGTGTAGTGTGAGGTAGCTTTTGGCAAATGGCAGGGTTGTAGTGGAGACTACTTTGCATCTGACTCCATTTTCAGATGATGAGTTTGAGATGGGGTTGACAGCTGGAATGTGGAAGTCTCAGGGAGGGGATTAGGACTGGATGGGGGTTGACAGCTGAAAAGGGGCCCTGTGCATGATGTTTGCAATGTAAGATTCTAAGAGTTGGGTGAGATTTAGAAAGGTAATTTTTCTTTTAATTGAGAGATGAAGAATGCAACTGGTGCAAACTGCAATTGTACAAGTAAGCTAGAGAGAGAGGTATTCTAGTTCTATCTAACCTTCTAGTTCTATCTATCCCTCTAACCTTTTCCATCCATGTGCAGATTTTTTTCCATCCATGTGTGGAATACATTTCTTACGAGAACCCAGGCATGTGCAAATGAACACCACCAACAGGAGCACAAAACCTAGCTGGGGGCCTCCAGCTAATCAGCAGGGCGACATTTGAGTTTCTCCTGCGTGGCTGCACTAGTGAACAACTTACAGGGATCCCTGGTGTGGATCCAAAAAGACTTGACCAGAAGTAGAAGGTGCACCCAGTTCATCATCAGTATAAACTCTGTTCTCACTACACCCTGGACAAATGAGGTTACTCTCATCCATGAATGTAAAACCCGTGCACAGTGCAGGCAGATGGGTTAGGTGGATCTCACCTTTAAGGTCCAATTTGAGCAAAGGTGTAGGAACCTCTTAGAAGGGGCATAACATTTGTTATGACACATGCTGATGATCTAGTGACAGATTCAAGCTGCTAGACCTTCTAAACAAAAGTCTGTGCCTTTTCTGCTTGAGTCCTCTCACTTCGCTCTGTCTCACACTTATGGTTTCAGTGCCTAGTATATTTCCATACATGGAAGCATTCCTACCCCAGCCTGGGATAATACTGACATGCCATTGCATCTGGACATTTCTTTCTTGCAGCTGACATTGCAGTAAGGGAGTTCTCTGGAGTTGCGTTAAGTTTCATACGTTTAATTAAATAAACAGTTTCACCCTGCCTACTACCTAGAAAAATCTGTCATTTTCCCTACCTGGCAATGGTGCTGGGAGGATTAACTGGTTCCTTTTTCTGCTGAGCTTTGTAGATACTTAATACTGAAATGAGAAACGGGCCTGCAACGCTCCCTGTGCCCAGATCTGACTTCTATAGTTCTAGAAAACATGAAACCAGCCTCATTTTTAGTGGAGCCCCTGTTGTGTGCAGTAGATGTGTATTATTCCATACACATGGCTGCCTTTTGTTTCCTTGATCACCTCGCAGTACAGATGCCACCATTTATTTCCCTCCTGTCTGCCAGGTTTCTCTTTCGTCTGCTTTGTTTTCTGTACAGTTTTTCTCCCCTCTTTGCATCAATGATTTATGCTGTTCTCTCTTCATCATGCTCTTCAAGTTTTTCTGCCCTCCTGCTCTTTGGGGGCTTACCCTCTTACTCTGCAGTGCTGGAACTCTGGTCTCTTGGGATGGAGTTGAATGCCAAAGAAGCACAGAGGAAGGAGTGGCTTGTGGTGGTGAGCTGCTGTGTGCCTGTTTATAATACCTCTCTTTGAGGAGGTGGGTTGTGAATTTTAATTAAATGTTTATAAGTGCTTTTGAGATCTGCTGTGGAAAGGCGCTGCCTAAGGGCAGTGTCTTTAAATAAAAAATGCAGACCTGTCCCACCCATCGTGTTATGTTTGAAGCTAAAATGACAAGATTGGGACAGTTTGATCTCAACAGCTGTTGAGATCCCCCTCCCGCCTTTTTGATGGTTCAAAAGAATTATGCTGACTCTACTCTTCTAAAAACACTAGAGAGAAACAATGGCTTTATTAGTGTTTGCTAGAGAGCTGCGTTCCAACCCCTCCTGCTCCTAGTTAAAAGATTCCATGCTGTGCTCGAAATACACAGAGCGTTTCATTTGTGAGATGCAGAGAACTTTCCTTGGAATTAAGCACCCTCTTACCAGACTCTCTGTGACCCAGCTGACCTGCTAATTGTCTTGTATCCAGGAAGGCCAGTCCTCTGTATGTGTATGTGAGGAGTAAATTACTCCGTGGCTTTTGAGCAGCAGTGCTGTGTACTAAAGGCTGCAGGGCTGCTGGTTGGTCAGGCAGTCATCTTTGAAGGGTAAGAGTGTGGTTTTTTCCTCTCTTCACATGACTGTTTCATGTTTAACCCAGTGTTGGGCAGAGAAAAGCCAAAAGATGCAGCAAAAGGGGATTCAAAATTAAAAGGGAACAAGGTGGAGGGGAAGAGGCACTTGTGTTTGAATTAAATGAGCTAGTTGAATAATCTGAGGAGATAGAGGATGCTAGTCAAAGCTTCACCACTTGAGCCAAACCAAGTGGGCTTTGATTGTGACCTCCTAATTGATCTGTTTCTGCTCTAGCCCAGACTACGTCCTGAGGCCAAGTGTAGGGGATCAGCAGAGCGTGGATCAGAGAGGCACTGTGGCTGTCTACACAGGGTTAGTCATTTTATTAATAAAAAATTATTCTCTGCCTTTCCATATGTCTTCAAGCTTCACAGTGCCCATGTGAGGCAGGCTCTTTATCCATTGTGTGAAAGGGCAGCTGCCTTAGGTTTCAGTTTGAATGACAATACCTATGTGGGAACAGAAGCCAAGGGTCTGGACTTACAGTCCTGTGCCCTAACTCTAGTCCAGGGATTCCCAGCCTATGGGTCGCAATTAGATTTTCGAAGGGTTGCTGGCTGGGCTCTGGTAAGGTGCCATTTGCAGCCACTTGACTCCTCCTCAGCTCCCAGTCCCTGCCCTGCGGTGCTGAAATGGAACCCAATTGAACTGGTCGAACAGCCAGCAGGAAGGATCCCACCCTGAAACCAATTCAGTCGAGTACCATTTAAGCCTGCAGAGCAGGGAACACCCCACTGCAGGTGGGGGAAGGAAGTAGGAGGGCTGGGGAGAGCCGGGCAGAGAAGGAGGCGGCCCAATGAAGGAGCAGTGGGGTGTCAGTCGTGGCAGCTTGGAACTCCCCTGTGAGATAGGTGCAGGGGCCAGGGTGGCTAAGACAGATTTAAGCCTGTGGACGACAGGTAGAGGAGGCTGAGAGCCAGTCACGGCTCCGTGCTGCTGTGGGGTCCCCTGCCCGTCTGTCTGGGATCCTGCGTCTGGCATTGCCGGCCAGGGCTCAGCAGCCCAGCTGGCTTCAAGCCGTGGGGCTGTGGGGTCCCCTGTTCCAGGATCTCACAACTGGCAATGCTGGTCAGGGCTAAGCGACCCAACCGCTTCAAGGTGTGGAGCTGTGGGGTCCCTCCCAGGATCCCATATCTGGTGCTGCCAGCCAGGGTTAAGCGTCCCAGCTGGCTCTCAGTTGCAGGGCTGCCAGGGTTCCTGCTCCCACCCCAGTTTGGAAATCTTATGCGGGGACAGGAAGCCCTGGCAGCACCTGGCAGGCCAGAATCACTGCAGCTGGATGGTGGCTGATTCCGTCCCGTCACTGTCGTGGCAGCAGCTGGGCTGTGGCCGGACTCCTATGGCCAGATGGGGGCTGCCTCCAGCCCTTCCCACAGCAGATGGGGGGCCTGATCACAGGGCCTGCCCCAGGATTGGGGCTGGAGAAAGGCTTCCAGGGCCACATGTGGGCCAAGCCCAGACTGGGGCCCCTGCAGCTGGACAGAGGCTAGACTAGTATCACGATGGCTGGATTGGGGCTGATTCTACCCCATTCCCATGGCAACAGGGGTGGGGCTGGAGCCAGGGCTAGGCTGCTGCAGCCAGATAGCCACCATCCCTGCCCAGTAGGCTGGCTGGGAGCATATGTGACTCTCCTAAAGTGTGTCCCCAGCCAGCCCCTTTCACTCCTGCCTGTCTTATGTGGCTTCTGTTGCCAGCACCAGCCTGCAGCAGAGCTGAGCACCCCAACTGGCGCAGGTACACCAGCTGGCTCTTACTGGTATGGCACAACAGAGCACACCACCTTAGTTTCACCTTTGCCTGTCTCAGCCCTTCATGTGCACCACGATAATGTATGATGTGATAGGCCAGGAGTGTGAGCTAGTGATTAAAGCAGTGGATTGTAACGCTGCCACTGACTCGTTATACAACCTTGGGAATGTCACTTCATGTTTCTGTGCTTCAGTTCTTTCACCTGTAAAACAGGGAGATCTTGTGTGCATCTGAGGCGGTTCTGAGGCCTTTTAAAACAAAGAGCTTTGTGATCCTCTGCTCAAATGCATGACGTGTTGTCGTCTGCTTCCAAATATTCTCTTGAGAAAGATGAATTGAGGAAGAGAGAGGCTAAGTAATTCCTTCCAGCTTTCCCAAGGAGCTTGGAGTGACGTGGCTGAGTGTCATGCTTAGGAAATGTGTTTAGGACGATGAGGTGCAGCAGGAATGGTAATCAAATCCCCTACCCTGCATCCATTAATCTTCTAGCACCTACTGGTAATTCATGAGTCTGAGAGGTAGAAAGAGATTTGACTATATAATAAGTAACAAATTGCTTAGTCCTGCTAGGGAGTAAGTTTTAGTGCCCTAAGCTTGATCGGCTGATCTCAAAGCACAGGCTTTAGAGGGAACATTTGCTGACTGGTTTTCTTAATGCATGTTTTTGTGAAATGAAGCTTTGTTCCTAAAATGGCTCATTGCCTGTGAATGCTTCTCACTGGGATTAGGCAGCAAGAGAGACATTTAGCCTTTTGAATACACTGGAGCCTAATAAATATATATAGTTTTAAGAAAAGAATATGGCAGTTTCAGAGAGCAGCACAGATGGTCGGAAATTGAGGGCAGAGAGGACTTAAGTGCTAACGTATGGCATAGCTTTGATTTTAAAAATAGGAAAGCCACGGGCTGCTGTATTAGCATTTTTTTCTCCCATCCACTGAATACTTCTCTCTAAAGACTTACAGGCCACATCAAGCATTACCCAATGTCACTGTCCCATTTGCTAGCCCACAAGACAGATTTACAGGCTCTGGAAGGACCTGCACGTGTATGTAGGAAGGAGGGAGGGAGGGAGTTGGCCCTTGTGGGATAGCTTTATTTTCTGGCTTACACAATGCAGTATTGTTGCATTCTGCAGATTGCACCAATCTTTTTTTTTATGCTAAATCCTGCTGGAAGGAAACAAAATATGAACCCTCTGCCTGTTCTACTGTACTTAACTTCACCAGGTGTTTCTCCTAGTGACCTTTTCAGAGAAGGGAGAAAGTGGGAGGTGTGTGTGTGTGAGGGGGGGAAGATGCAGGAGTCAGGGCACAGGGCTGACGGTGGGGTGGGACTCTAGGGCTGTTACCCTAAAGGGGGAAATTCTGGCTGCGTTAACTTCAGTGACAAAATTCCTGTTGACTGCAATGGAGCAGGAATTTTGCTCTAAAAGGAGTTTTCTGCCTTTTCCTAATTGATTAAAGAGTGATTTGGTCTTAGTTTATGACAGAAATTTGATAACAAAACTAATCAGTCTAGCAGACAAAGGTATAACAAAACCCAGTGACTGCAAGCCCAAGCTAGAGAAACCCTCAGTGAATAGTGAGGGTAACTAACCATTAGAACAGCTTGCCAGGGATGCATTTGCTATCCTTGGAATGTTTTTGCTCAATATTGGGTTTGTTCGGAAAGATCTGTTCTAGTTCAAACAGAAGATAATACAGGGAAGCTCTATGTCTTGAGGTAGGTATACAAGAGGTCAGATTAGATAATTACAGTCAGTCTCTCTGGCCTTAAAACGCTACCAATCTGCAATATAATACGGCTCTCTGCTTTCATTTCACATGTAAAAATAAGAGCTTTTCCCGCTTGATTGTGAGGAAAATCCTGAAAACACAAACACTAAAGCTTCAAGACACAGATGGCTAATGAAAAGAAACCCGTGTATTGTTTTTTAAATGGCACAATATTTGAAGTAAATATCATGATGTGTCAGTGCTTGGTTGGCAATACTGCAGCTGCTTCTGTCACCAGCTAGTTTTCTTCTCAGCATGTGTTTTCAGGGCTATCTCTGTTACACAAACAGGATCTACTTTTCTAAGTGTGAGGGTGCTTGGTGCCCTGCAAAATACTATACGTGGTGACAGAGTCAGTGAGAGGTCATCTCTACAAAAGTGGTGCATTTTTTAAAAAACAAGATTACTCCCTTGGTGTGTAAGAGGTGAAGGGCTTGAGATACAGGGTTGACCTCAGTTAGTTACACTGCAATAAAAAACATTTTTTGTTATCAGAACAAAAAAGCAGTCAAGTAGCACTTTAAAGATTAACAAAATAGTTTATTAGGTGAGCTTTCATGGGACAGACCCACTTCTTCAGACCATAGCCAGACCAGAACAGACTCAATATTTAAGGCGCAGAGAACCAAAAACAGTAACCAAGGTGGACAAATCAGGAAAAAAATGATCAAGGTGAGCAAATCAGAGGACAGACTTCAAACTCCCTTAGACAAAGAGTTAATGGGCACAAAACAGACATAAAAACACTCCAGATCCACAAACCTGTTAGCTGGCATTTTAATGGAGTGGGCCATTCTGTTAATAACTTAAGAGTTTGCGTGTTAATGAAGAAGAATTTTCACAACACTCTTGAAATAGAGACTGCCAAACTTTCTTTTATATTCAAATTTGACACATTAACACGTGGTTTGAACCGGGATGGGAATTTTCTGAGTCACTATAGGGGCTTGCATACTTGGCTTAATCTAATTCTTGACACCCCGCCCCCACTTCTGCCCCTCTACTCTCTGATTTGCTCACCTTGATAATTTTTTTTTCTGATTTGTCCTCCTTGCTTACTGTTTTTGGTTCTCTGTGCCTTAAATATTGAGTCTGTTCTGGTATGGCTATGGTCTGAAGAAGTGGGTCTGTCCCATGAAAGCTCATCTAATAAATTATTTTGTTAGTCTTTAAAGTGTTACTTGACTGCTTTTTGTTTTGATAGTGTATAGACTAGCATGGCTCCCTCTCTACTACTATTTTTTGTTATCTTTATTATGGTTTCCCCTCAGGGCAATTATCTTGCTGTGGAAAAAAAAACAACTTTCTTTGAAGTGAAGACAAAGTTCATGTGTGTTTTGACTTTAAAGTCTATGAAAGTCAGATCAGACCTTAACACAGTAACTGGAATAGCAGGAAATGTCACTGTCCATATAGTCAAGTATCAGAGGGGTAGCCGTGTTAGTCTGGATCTGTAGTAGCAACGAAGGGTCCTGTGGCACCTTATAGACTAACAGAAAAGTTTAGAGCATGAGCTTTCGTGAGTTAACTCACTTCTTCAGATGCTTCTGAAGCTTCGTTGCTACTGTCCATATACTTGCTCAGCACCTTTCATTTATTTAGTTAAATAACAAAAAAGAAGAGCTGGTATTCAGCTGGTCTCCAACCCCAACCCACCAGCCGGTCCCATGGCTGAGCCTGCTGAGGTGCACTGGTACTCAGTACTTGCACAAAAAAGCACTGTATGTGGCTGTCACCAACTCTTCTACTATTAAATCAAATGGGTTCAATCACACTGGCCTGCCTATTGTGTAGCTGAGCCCTTTTTGACCTGCTGCTCACATAGATCCAGTGTCGTAAAGCTAAACTGCTTAAGTAGTTTTTACTAAGGTGTGGTGATTGGTTGGACTGAGCCTTGTCCTCTCCCGGCATGCCCTGGGTGTAGTGGCTATTAGCTGGTAATGCTACATCTTGGTGGGCTTTCATTTTTGTCCTGAATAGACTTGATCTCGGTTACCTTTTATTTGGCTGCTTTTATTCCGGATTCATGAATTGTATTTTCTTATGCAAACTTCACCTGCACTTTCCTTCATAGACAATTCTTCCATCCTGGCCTAAACACTTGCTATTATTTTTATGACAGTAGCACATAGGGTTCATCTACACAGCGAATGGCAGTCCACAGCACCCCCCGGGACCGGGAGGCTGCCAGATATTCAAATATTCTTGAGGTAAACTTAGCAATGCATAACACTATAGAAAAGAATCAAGATTAGATATTAAGAAACAAACAATAATGTATGTAGAGTGCTTTATTTATCAACAACAATAGTATTGCACACTGTAAACTTACTCTGTATTTGCTGTATTTTTTTGTATTTACTTTCACTGTACTGTACTTATGGAAAACATAACTAACATTTACTTATGGTTAAAATGCCAGTTATTTGAGAGT
Source organism: Carettochelys insculpta (assembly GCF_033958435.1). Lineage (NCBI taxonomy): Eukaryota > Metazoa > Chordata > Testudines > Carettochelyidae > Carettochelys > Carettochelys insculpta. The sequence goes on from NC_134155.1 coordinate 4,810,764, forward strand.
TCTGGGTAACAGAATGCCAGGCATGAAAGAGTTTACTGTAGTTTGCTGGTACAAATTCTGGGAGGCTTGCTGCTGCAGGGTATGTAGATGTACCCATAAAGACATCCTTCAGTGGAAGTGACCTTCTATGCTAGGTGCTGTACAGAATAAAAGTAGTTCCCTGCCTCCACATCACTTACAACCAACTTAGGATAAAATTCAACAGCAGTTTAGAAGGAAAGGGGTAGAGGTGGGGCCTGGGTGGTTTCAAGCTGGTTCTTATTGTCTAAAATGTCAGATAAACATTTTGGTCTCTGCTGGCCTTTTTCCTAGCCCGTACCAGCTGGTGGCTTCCTGGCAGCATCCTGAGTAGCAGTGGGTCTGGAAGAGGAACTGGAAGAATGAGGACAGGGTAGCAGCTCTCCAAAGGAGTTTGGGTTCCACATTCTCTAACCTAAGGGGAAGAAAGTCTCCGAGGTGCTTGAAGGCAGAGCGGACATCTAGGTGGTGAATCTGGCATTGTTGATTAGTGGAGGGGGTAGGGACTATGTAATAGGCAGAAGTAGATCTATAGGGAGGGGCTAAGTTGCATTTGTGGGAAGTTGCTCTCTTCCAGCTGCTTTGCCTAGAAATCACAGTGAGTGCTGGCATTTTATTCCAATTTTTTAAAAATGCCATAATAACCCAGTGTGTTTTGTTGCTCTTTGGCTCTGGTTGACAACCCACCTCTCCTGGGCCTCAATCCAGAGTTCTCTAGTAACAGAGAGGGAGCCGTGCTAGTCTATATGCTATCAAAACAAAAAAAAAACAGTCAAGTAGCACTTCAAAGACTAACAAAATAATTTATTAGGTGAGTCGCTCACCTTGATAATTTTTTTTTTCTGATTTGTCCACCTTGATTACTGTTTTTGGTTCTCTGTGTCTTAAATATTGAGTCTGTTCTGGTATGGCTATGGTCTGAGGAAGTGAGTCTATCCCACAAAAGCTCACCTAATAAATTATTTTGTTAGTCTTTAAAGTGCTACATGACTGCTTTTCCAGAGTTCTCTGTTTGACATATATCTCTAGGAGAGTTCACTGGATTCCGTATGGCTGAGACAGTGGAGTTCTATGCGTAAAAACCAATCTCTCTTTAGGAAAGGGGAAACAGAACAGAATATTTCTCCATTGTCAGTTCTCAGCCCTCTAATAATAATGAACCACTATTTATTGTACTAACTTAAGGTCTAAAGCCCCAGATGTGACTCAAAACTCCATTGTGCTGGGTGGGCTACAAACACATACAGAGATGATCCCTGTCCCAAAGAGCTTACACTGCAAGTAAATGTCTCCTGACTTTCACCTGAGTATCAATGAATCAGTCTGCCAGCAACCCATGTGAAGTTCCCCATGTTACAGTTGGGGAAATTTAGGCACTAGGAAGTGAAGTTTTGTGCAGCTTGATGGTAGAGCAGGAAACAGAACAGTTGTCTTAACCCTAATACCTGTTTTAACCACTCAGCCCAGCTTTGTAGCCCTGGTCTCCAAGTATTTCTGCAGACCTCACTGGGGTGAAACCAGAGTGATATGGCTGTCCAGGGTGGGGATGGGTTCTTTAATCACAGCTGCTGAAGACTTGCTGTGCCCTGCTGGGGCCAAACAAATCTCAGCTTTACTGTCATGGATAGCTTTACCTATGTGCCCCTTTGGCTTGTTTGGCTTCCCTGTGACTATAAAAGCTGCACATTTGCTCTCCAGATAAATAATGGGCAATATGGAGATGCTGATGGCTGTGAAGACAAGTTTAAAGCATTTCACTTAGCTTGCCAATAAAACATTCAAGCTATGTCTACACTAGCCCGTTCCTTTTGGAAGGGGCATGGTAATGAGCGAGGTTGGAAGATGCTAATAAGGCACTTCCATGAATATGCAGTGCCTCATTAGCATAATGGAAGCTGTGGGAATTTGAAAGGGCTGCTTTTGAATCATGTGCTGCCCGTTGTAGACGGGGGACCTTTCGAAAGGACCCCCAAGTCTTGGAAAGCACCTTATTCCTAACTCCAAATAGGAATGGCAGCGCCTCCTTAGCATCTTCCGATCTCACTCATTACCATGCACCTTCTGAAAAGAAGGGGCTAGTGTAGATACAGCTTTATTTGGCCAAACTCCTGTTTTTTGTAGATGTTGCTGGAGACTAGGGCAAACCATTTTGCTAAACTGGGAGGAGGTTTTCTCGGACTTGATTGCAGTCTGGGATGTTTTTTTCACCTCTGGCTGGGAGCTGGCATGGAGATTTGCTTTACTGATTAGTGGACAAAGTACAGTAAATGCTCAGTTATCTGGCACTCTGATAACTGGCACATTTGGTTAACCGGCATGCTGTGGGGCTGGTTACCTGGCTGGGGCTGGCAAAACAGGCCACCTGCCTGGCTGGGGCCATTGGAGTAGGGCATATGCCTGGTGCTGGGTGGGAGGTGGGGTGGGGCGGGGCAGAGCAGGTCTGGCTGCCAGCCCCAGCTTGACTGTCCAGCACATTTATTGTCCGGCATCCCTAGGGAACTGGAAATACCAGGTAATAATGCTTTTACTGTACTTGAGCCTCATGGTGACCAGATATTGCTCTGTGAGCATCATCTCTGTGGAACATACTGATTTTATTCGCAGGACAAGCCTCTCTTACGTGCCCAGTATATTAAGTCCTGGTCCCCTGGAGAAATGCATTTTGGCTTAGAGCAACATAGTAAACAGCTAGCCTGCTACTCATGAGTGGCTAAATCCCAGACAAAGAGCAGCTGTTTCAGCCAAAAGTTAAGGAACCTGAATGCTTATATTCCAGATGTTTCCCAGTTCAATAAAATGAATGTTTCTTGCATATATGGTAGTGCATAGGGTTCACGCATATCTCTGGCAACAGTTTATTGCATTTTTCCAAATGTTGTTTTGGGGCGTTGGAGAGTTTGCACTAAAATTGAAATTTCAAGTTTATTCTGCAGTGACAATAAAAGAGGGGATGAAAAATACCTTTCATATTTCTGCCTTCTTGTAAAACATCTGGCCCTGTTGTGCTAAATCTCTGAGTGACTGTACAGACCTGATGTCTGCTCTGGAAAAATTATTCCAACCACAGCAGTGGCAACAATATGCTTCCTCCTTTGAACAAATAAATCCAGAATGGTACTCCTCCTTTTTAGGAATCTAAACTCCTGAGAGTAGGCCTCAAGAACACAGGCTATCCAGAACAAATCCTTTTACCAAGCTATAGAATTCTATTAAAGAAACCAGAGGAGCTCCGGATTGAAGCCTTCCCTTGTCACACATCAGCACAGGCGCCAACACAAACATCTGGCGCTGAAATACAAAGCTGTGTATTCTCCTGCACGATGAGGTTTCTGTAAGATAAGACGTTGTTTCTTTCTACCATCCCTTCTTTCTAAATTTCGTCTGTCTTTGTCTAGAAAGTGTAGCCTGGCTTTGGGGAATATAGATCTCCCATTCAGTTACAAAGGAATAATGATGCTATGAAGAAGGTTGGGAGTGAGATGGGGCACGTGACATTAAATAAGTCGAGCTTGCTGTTTGCAGGTCATTTTGACAAGGGCTGAAGCCCAGATTAGAAAATTGAGAGTGTTAGGTTTCCTTTGCCTGAATGGAATGATACAGTTTTGAGGGCTTATGATGAGGCATTTAATGAAAATAAGATTCTAGACCTACAGTACCCATTGTGTGAATGTGATGGTAAAGTAGGGGATTCTGTGTGTATTCAGTATTTCACTTCTTTTTGGAGTCAGGGAATGAGGAACATTCTGTTTATTATTCCATTTAATTAGGTTTGAAATACCAACATCTCCACAGTGTCTATTTTCTTGTCTGTTTATCAAAAGTCTAATTGTCCAACACATGCTGGTCTTCATACCCAGCCATGTCAAAGGGGAAATTCAGTCAAACCTATGGAGGAAAATAATTTGGATTTTTTTCAGTCAGCCAATTGCATCCTGAAAAATTCCCCATAGAAGCCTTTTAAATGTCTAAATCATTTGGATGAAGTAGCCTCTGAGGCTGAAGAAGTTGGGTGATGCAGTGCTAATACAGAGAATTTGGGGAGCTGTTTTGGACTTTTTAGTTTTCTTTCCAGCATATAACATCTGGGGTAAATTAGCTTTCTGCTCCTGCCCCATGTACACTGTGTGCAAAGTCACTGCTGTGCTGCAGAAGTTCCCAGGGAAACACTGGGTCTTAAAAGAATGCAGCTTTATGTTAGAGCAGATTCCAGCACAGAACAGTTCAAGTTATACATGTGTTAAGCTTAAACTATATTGATGATATCTCATAAACGTACTCAGCCTTCTCCCCCAGCCAAACTAATATTCATTTGAATATCCCATGCAGTGCATAATTGCTATAGCTTCATAAGCATCATATGTGCATATCCCTGAGTAGTTGTAGGGGGACAGCATTGTCTCATGGCTTGAATGAAGGATCAGAAACCTGGAGTTCAGATATTTCAGATCTGAAGAAGTGGGTCTGTTCCACAAAAGCTCATCATGTAATAAATTATTTTGTTAGTCTTTAAAGTGCTACATGGCCACTTTTTTGTTTTGATAGAATACAGAGTAACACAGCTATCTCTCTGTTGTTAAGTTACAGAGTAGAGTTATTGGAAAGAAGACAAGACTTCACCTTTTGCAAATATGTAAACAAAGTTAAATGTAGTGGTGTATATGAACAGTTTTCTAACTAGTCATTAGAAATTGAAGACCTCTGGTAAGCTCGTATAAGTTTCTTCTAAATTTTGATGTTAAAAATATTGTATTTCTAAATGATTATCTCTCCTTTTATGAGATGGACATAGAGCCCCTTGCCCACCTTTGTAAAAGGCTTTGAACTCCGTAGGTGGAAAAAGCTACAGGAACAATGGGCAGTTTTGGAAAATCAAGAGAATTACCTGATGCTGTTATTGATGCTCGTTGTTTTCTGTGTGTATTAGCCAGGCTTGGAAAAGCCCCTTCTGGCAAAGAAGCTGATATTGACATGAGCAATCTGCCGGCAGTGTGGAACTGGGGTTTTTTTAAGCTCATGCACGTTACACTGACAGCTCTCGTGTGAGTGAATAATAAGGCTCCAAACCTCCTTGTTAAGAAGCATTGAAGAACACTGCAGGGTTTCCTCCCTCCCCCTGCTAACTGAATTTCACAAAAGAAAATAAGTTTAATCAAGACCAGACCTTTTTACGGGAATCAACATGCCATTCTTCCTACCCTTGCTTTCTTGCCTTCTCACTGAAGAATATAGGGAGTACTGTGCAGTCTCAGCTGTCACACTTGATTATGGAGGAAAAGCCTTGTTTGTTTGGTGAAGTTTAAAGATCCCCCAGCAGCAGTCACAAAACCAGTAAAATGTTAATTCTGGTGGCCTGGCTGCCATCCCTTCCTGTCCCCCTCAAATCATACTGCTCAGGACATGGCCGTCAAATCCCATCCAGGGATTATTTTCATTCAAGTATAAACTGATTGCCTTTCTGCTTATTTTCCGGTTATGAAGAGAGATTGGAGCCAGCTGATTTTTCTGATAATGGAAGATGTAATTTCTTGGGAAGGGAGCAGAGGTTTGCAAAATGGCCCTTGGAATGATCAACGAAAATGCTAAAGGATATGTGCTCCAGTAGGATTTCCCCCAGGTTTGAAGTCAGTCTCTCTCTCCCTCTCTTAAAAAAAAGAAGAAAAATTCTTTTTGCCATTTGTGTTGATGCCCTGCCAGGGGTTGTAGCCGCTTTACCCTTCAGGTCTGCTGGAGGTTGTTTTCTCTTGGAAGCAGCTCAAGAAAACACCAGTCGTTTTCTGCTTTTCATTCAGTGTCTAAATAAACCACTGCTTTTGCAGCCTCATGGTGGTGAAGTGGAGGGGGTGAGGGGTGGCTCTTAAGGGCTTAGACTTTTTACTTTTCAATATTGGAGTTTAAAATTTGGTTAATCTGGTAACTGGAAAATCAAAACCTAAAATAATGTCCTGAAGGAAATATGGTTCAGTAATTAGAAAACATGAACCAGTCTGTTGAAAAGAACTGTAAAGATCTCAGTTAAACCTACCCAAGCAGTGAAATTAAAGATTGAAGCCTGTGATAGAGTCTCTGAGGTTTGGGCAGCTAGGGTAGCTTGATCAAGTCTATCTTTAGAAGAGGCTCAGCATGACCATTTTTAGATACCTGCCCACCCCCAGCCTAATCAGTTGGTGTTTAGAATAAGTGACGGACCTCTGGCTGGGGCCTCTTTGCTGTACTAAACTTCAGATGGCCCCAGAAAATCTTAAAGGCTGGCATCTCTAGGTTGCCAGGACATGGGGCCTCGAGGAAAGGGGCTGCATGATGGAGAGGAAGGGGAAGCAGAACTTTCCAAATAAATCTTCTGACTTCAGGGTGGACCCCCGTTATCCAGGTAGTGTAATCTTAGGGCTACATTTCAGTTGATCCATTTGTTCTTAATTTTGTGGGTTTGAGTGAATACTTTACTATAACTGTGAGCGTGTAAAATTTCCCCTTTTAGGACAAGATTTTAAAAAGTAATATATAAGAAGGGGAAAATGCAAAAGTTGTCTCAAAAAGGGAGTGAGTGAGACCTTGTATTCCATCATGTTATGTGTGGTCTGGGCAGCAGTCTGTGAAAGATGCTGCCATGTGGTAACTCTGGGCAGTGTTTACGGTCTAGTTAGAAATGTGTGAGGCAGGTGTCCAGAGTGATTGGTTAATCAGTGTGGAGGAAGGGTCTAGTGGGCCGACCTGCCTGTGGTGCATACAGTTCAAAAACATGCTTCTCTGTCCTCCATAACTCATCTTGCCTTGATATACTAAAATGAACTAAAATCACTGTTGGCCTTGATATAATACTAGTATAGACTAACAGAATGATTTCTGGAAAATGGTTTTCTTGGTGGTCATTCATAGGTTCTTCTGGTTTCTAAGGAAGATGTGTAAAGCCTTCTCACAGGGGAACTGGCTGAACACACTAGCTTGTGTTGTCCACCAGAGCCCAGCAGTGTTTGATGTGTCAAAGAATTGTATTTTCAAAGAATTCCTATCACCGAGGCATTGGCAGATCTGTTGTTCACAGCCTGCCTTTCGGGGCAGTTTATTGTGAAAATTCAGGTTGAGCCTAAATGTTATTTCAGTGGCTAAAAGAGATTGCAATCTCAGGGGCTAAAAAAAATCCAGTCCATCTCCAACCCTCATTAGATGCTTGATCTCAAATTCAGTGGCAGTCAAAAAGGGGGAACCTGAAAAGCAGCAGAATAGAACAAGAAATGTGCATCTGATTTACAGTAATTCTGGGCAAGTTTAGTTCTGGTCCCTTAAACATATAGGCTGTGTCTACACTAGAGGGTTTTGCTGACAAAACCTGCAGAGTGTCCAGATTCCCAACAGAATACAGCACTTTTGTCAACAGCTGTATCCCACTCCCCACGAGAAATAATGCCCGTCACCAGTCTGGATGTTCTGGGGGCCCTCTGTTGACAGACAGGGCTTCTGGGACACCGTTTTTGCTGACAGAGTGGCTGGCCTCTCTCTTGCCAACAGATTGGATTGCACATCTGCTGATCAGTTTGGCTGTGATCTGTCAACAGAAGTGTTGTTGGAAGATATCTTCCGACAAACACGTCTGTCGACAAATCCCTGTAACCTAGACGTAGCCACGCACTACAGGATAATCTTTTAAATTGCACAATTACTATTTATTCCCCATCTTCCTGCCTCATTCATTGCACTAGCTGGATCATGCTCTGTGGATGAATCAGGGTTCTGCAGTGGAGGAAACTCTTGGCTGTAGGACCTCTGTTGCATTTGTGGCAGAAGTTGGAAGATGTCTAGTGAATGAGGCGGGTGGTTGCAGGAAGAGAGAGAATGATCGCATGGGTAAGGCAGTTGAATGCTGCCCTGGAAAGTCGCATTCTATCCCTGTCTCTGCTTGTATGAAGCTAGGCAATCCATGTTAAACTAAACTTTTCACAGGTGATCACTAAGTATGTGTTCTTCATTTTCTGATGCGTGACTTGAGACCCTAGGTTCTGGTTTGTGGAAGTGCTGAGTACTCACAGCTCTTAACTGAGATCAGTGGGAGCTGTGCCTTGAACCTATAAAGTGCTATAAAATGCTAACAACTCTGAGAAGTCAGACTGTAGGCACCTCAGCTTGGAAACTCCAAATTAGTGAATAGTCACGGAGAGGGAGCCGTGTGAGTCTGTATCTTCACAAAACAAAAAAGCAATCCTGTAGCACTTAAAAGACTAACAAAATAATTTATTAGGTGAGCTTTCGTGGGACAGACCCACTTCTTCAGACCATAGCCATACCAGAACAGACTCAATATTTAAGGCACAGAGAACGAAAAATAGTAATCAAGGTGGACAAATCAGAAAAAGATTTATCAAGGTGCAACGAATTATTAAAGAGCTACAACCTATCTTTAATCAGGATGCCACACTCCAGAAGGCCGTAGGTGACAGGCCTGTTTCTCCTACAGACAGCCTCCCAACCTTATGAGGATTCTCACCCACAACCACAGTCTGTACCACAGGAACACCAGTCCTTGAACTTTTCCTCGCAACAAAGCCCGCTGCCAGCTTTGTCCACATATCTATTCTGGAGATATCATCACTGGACCTAACCAGGTTATTCACAGAATCATGGGCACATTCTCATGTTCCTCAACTAACATCATATATGCCATCATGTGCCAGCAATTCCCAGATGCTTTGTATATTGGATAGACACTCCTGATCCACAAACCAGTCAGCCAGCATTTTAATGGAGTGGGCCGTTCTATAAATGACTTAAAGGTTTGTGTCTTACTGAAGAGGAATTTTCACAACAGTTTGGAAAGAGAGGCTGCTGAACTCGCTTTTATATTCAAATTCTACACATTAACACATGGTTTGAACTGGGATGGGAATTTCCTGGGTCATTATATGGGCGCGTTTGCATACTTGGCTTAATCTAATTCTTGACACCCCTGGCCCCTTCTGCTCCTCTACTCTCTGATTTGCTCACCTTGATGATTTTTTTTTCTGATTTGTCCACCTTGATTACTATTTTTTGTTCTCTGTGCCTTAAATATTGAGTCTGTTCTGGTATGGCTATGATCTGAAGAAGTGGGTCTGTCCCACGAAAGTTCACGTAATAAATTATTTTGTTAGTCTTTAAAGCGCTACTTGACTGCTGTTTTGTTTTGATATTAGGTGATGAGTTTTCATGGGACAGATCTGAAGAAGTGGGTCTGCCCCGTGAAAGTTCAGAATTAGTGGATACTTTTCACTTGAGTATCTCTGTGCCTTAGTCCTCTGTCTGTAAATTGGAGATAAAATTATCCCCATCCAGTCTGTCACTCCAGCCTTAATTCACATCATAGGGTGTTGTGAAAATAAATTTGTTAACATTTGTGAAGCATTCGGATACTATAGTGATGAGATTAGTAATTCTGTCATCAAATCATGTTCGAATAGCAGACAGTAAATAAGACCTAGGGCCACACATTAACAACCAGGGCAAAACTGAATACTGAATAACTGCTTATTCAGGGAACCCTATCAATGCTGTCCACTGAATGAGGCAGGGCCCTATGGAAAAAATAGCACATGATCATGATTTTATGTCCTGTCTCATAAATGCACAAGGGGAATGAAGGTTTCAAGGGCAGCCTTAATCTGGCATTTCCTAATTTTTGAGTGCTTGATTTTGCAACCTTAGTGTCTCTTGGCTGCATTATGGTATAAATGATAGGCGACAGGGGTGTCAAGATAGTATCTTATGTGGGAATGAAAGCTTACATTAGAGTACCTTATTGCTAGATGCTCGGATGGCTTCTCAGCCCAGATGTTGTAACTTACTTTCTTTTTCGTCCTGCAGCATAGAGCTAAAGCTTTTCAGATCAGTCAGAATGAACCTTGTGGATAGTTTAGTAGCACCAGATGTCTGTCTTTGGCTTATCCTAACATGGATTTTGTTTGATCTTTCCAACATGCAGCAGTGGTGCAATGAAGTCTTGGTTGCAACAAAGCTCCTGTATCTATTGAAAAAAGTCCCAAGGAAGTTGTTTTTCTTGCGGTTTTCTGAAACTTTAGCTGGCAGTTGGTTGCTAAGGAAGACCTGGTATGTAATGGCTACATAGCTCTGTAACTTGACGGAGGGAATATAGCTCTGAATGTTGTAATGGGGTTGCACAGTCTTAAGTCCTTAGTGGTGCCGAGTTTGTTGCTCTCCTTCTCTCCCACTTGCCTTCTGAACCTGCTCCAGTTCACCTCCTTCCCCACGAAAGGTGGGCTCAGGGCTTGGCAGTCCAGTCTGTCCACCTGGAGAAGCAACATGGTAGCCCAAAACACTCCTCATTGCTGGGGAGGGCCCTAGAGCCCCTCTGTCAGGGAAAGCTCTTTTGAAGCTTTTCACTCATCTTCTCCCCTAGGGCTTCACAGGATTTCAAGTGGAGCTGTCTCCAACCTGCAGATGCTGCCAGGTGTGCACAGGCAGACCGTTTGGTCTAACTCACTCTAATTATTAAGATTCTTGGCAGGAGCACCATGTGAGTCAGCTACAAAGCATCATGTTAAAAAATGTGGTGTTCCAAGTCTGACTTCAGCCCGCGAAAGTGAAGAAAGTCGGAGTTAAGTCTGCAAATGCAGTCTGTCACTTCAGTCTCAACTCACATCCTTTTTGTTTGGAAGGAGCAGGAGGGAGGGCAAGAGACAACAATGAGAGCCAAGATCCAGGTATCAGCCCGGATTTGCACCCGTAGCTCTCTGAAGCTGGAGGGCAGGGTGTGTGGTGTGAACCTGGGTGGATTGGGAAGGCCTATTAGGTAGTTGCTCAGTAACTCTGGGTGGGGACACCATCTCCCCTTACTTTAGTTCAAGGCATAATAAATTTTGCAAGCACCAGAATCTATTTTATTACTAGTGTTCTGTTGAACAGACTCATGTCAGTGTTTCTGAGGATCTCCTGCTCCGGTTTTGCTCTGGGTTGGAACAAGAGTACGGTTTGAGGCTGATTCAGGCCAAGGTCTCTTGGGTTTGGGGACTTTCAAAAATAGGAAGTAATTCACACAAGTGCTCAGCTCCAGCGTTCCAAAATCATGCAGGATTTTCATGAGATCTCTGCTGGGAGGCATAAGGCGCTCCTGAGGCTTTCAGCTACCTCTTCAGCAAAACTGAAAAATAGGCTTCTTCGCTTTTGGCTCCAAAACCAGAACCAAAACCACCATGGGACTAGAGGCATTGTAACTTTGGAGACACTCAATTTAGGAAAAAATGTCCCCTGATGGTGCAAGAGCTGCTGCCGATTTTGACCTATTTTCCATCTTGTGGAGCACTGAAAGGAGACTGCTGAGTTGGCATTGGAGAGCCATCTGTAACATCAACTGTATCCTGCAATTTCTGGGCATGAGGAGAAGACTGCTTCTATTTAGTTTCTCCCCTCTCATGTCTCTCTTTAACCCTAGAATACCTCCTGTTGAACACACAGACTGTACAGCCCATATAGCATTGGGCTACTAGTGGTGTCTTAGTCAAGGAACCGGCAGTCTGGCTCAATAGATGAAATAGTGGATCATCTGTGAGTGCTAGCTGCGCACTTCAGAGCACTGCCCTGGAGACTTGATGGGTTGTTCGTATTTTTTTTTTGTATAGTCTTTTCTTAAACCGCATAATTAATTCCCCATATTCCTCCTGGAATCTTTTGCAGGCGTCTGCTCTGAGTGTGTCTTGGCTTGTCTGTCCATTGCTGGTTTTAAATCCCAGGCCGAGTGGTGGGAAGCTTTTAAAATTAATGCCTTTTGTATTTTTTAAATAGAATTGCAGTGTCCTCTTGTGGGTTTTAAAATAAATATCCTTCCCTTCACATTTTGCCAGCAAGTAGTCAGAATCCAAAGGCTACATAGCCAGAAAAAGCTATGTTGTAAGGTAGGGGCGCAGCATTTCCCTTCTTATAAAAGACTTTGGGCTTTTCTTTTAATCAATCTTGAGCCTTCCAGGAACAGATTCTGCACCTGCCACATACTTAGAGCTGTTTGGTTTGCTTGTGTGTCCTGCTGTAGCATGCACTGTGCTGCACTGCAAAATGGTCTCCCAATGGGAACAGTGCAGAGTTCCGGTTGCTAGAATAGTTTTAAAATTAGACCTGGAGAATGTACTGTGGAGGATGGTCTTTCCTGGTGTCTTGGGGTGATGTGACCTAATAGTTCAATCTCTTTTTGGTAAGGTAGGCAGCATTCCCGAGCAGGTTTGTCGTTCTGGGCTGGTTTTTAATTCAGTCACTTACCTTTATGTGATTAGGCTGTGCTTTCCAAACTGAGTTGCTGCTCAGGATTAACTTTGATTTTCCTTCCATTATCCAGATATTGCCTTGGTTTCCTATCTGTAGTATCTTTCGTCACATGACCCTAATCTGCTTTCTTCCTCTGCAGATACCCCTCTGTGCCTAAAGAAGGTAGCTGGGTGTGTTGACAGCCCTTCAGTTTCCTGACTATTAAGTTCTCCAAAGTGCCCTAGCCTGGGCTTGCCTAGTAGCTGCTAGAAACCGGGAGGAGAAATATTTACAGGGAAGGGCAGCATGCTGCAGCTAACCCATTATTAGCACGTGAGCCCATGTTACAGTGTTGCTGTTAAGGTGGTTGTCAGTGTTTCCATTACAAAATCTGGATTTCCACAGAAGTAAGTTGTCTGCAAGGTGTTTTTTAAAATAGATCATTCCCCAAAGAGTCTTCATGTATGTGAGCAAAACACCTTGTGCTCTCAGATGCAGCAGTGACAATCGTGGAGTGTTGGTCTGTGGCAGTTGTGTGGTGTAACTTGTGTTCTGTGATTGGCCTGCTCTTCTGTCAGCAGGGCCAACTACATAATAGTTTAAGATTTTTGGTGTGCTTTGAGCTTGAATGAAGGAACTCAAAGAATTGCTGACTGTAGGGTAAGAGAAGATGCCCTGCTTTAAAGAAGAGAAGACCCTGTCCTGTGGATAAGGCAAAAAGAAAGAGACAGTATATATTTGGGAAATAAAGATCAATTCACTTTCCTTTCCCAAATAACAAGCATTCTTGCAGCACCTTAGAGACTTAACAAGTTTATTAGGTCTCTAAAGTGCCACTGGACTGCTTATAGTTGGTGAAGTTGCAGACTAATGTGGCTGCTGCTCTGATATTTTTTTTCCTTCCCCCAATATAGTTATCTGAGCTGGCTAAGGTCCCCTGCACTCTCCATACTGTGCATATACACACTTACTAATTCATACCTTTTTTGCATGTGGCTGTCGATAAGTTTTGGGACTTGATTGTACCATCCAGACTTTTACGGCAAAAGAAGTACAAAAAACCCTCCCAATGAACAGAAAGGAACGCCAGCCTAGGCGATTGTTTTTTGCACTGGGGAAAAGGACTGTAGACATGTCTTTTTGCAACGGGAAAGAGTACTGTAGATGTGTCTTTTATTGGGGTAAGGGAGTGAAGCCAAGTACCTTATGCCAGTAAAGACAATTGTGGAAAGGGATTGCATATGTTGGTGAAATCTCGTGGTTGTCTTTTCTGTGTTCCGCCTAAAAACGTCTCTGACTTCTTTACGCTGAAACTGCATGTGTTGGTCGGACAGATCCTTCGCTGTACCGTAAATCTTTGTTTGGAAGGGCCTGTCAAATTGCTTTGTTATCCAGGTAGGAGTAGAAAGGGAATTAAACAGAATCCCGCGCTGTTTACAGACTATGTGAATGGACTATAATGCTCGTTCCTTGATACTGACAAAACAAACTAACAGCCCAGGACATTGGAAAACATGTGAACTGAATCTTCATCTGAATTATATCATGGGAGGGTGAGCAGGGAGACTGTAGGATGTGGTGAAATTTTTTAGCTTGCAAATTAGAAATTAGTTTTGTTGAAATTTTAATGATCTCCCACCTGCTGACTCCCTGGAGAGTATGATGGGAGGGGATAGCTGAGAACAGCATTTGGGACATGCACTCTTCCCTCCGCTTCCCAGTGTGGGATTTGGTCTTCAGTCTTGGCTATTTTATAATAATCAGGTTCAGACTTGGAAGATGTTCATTATTTTGCTTTATGTTTAATAGAGCTTTTGCATAGAAGTTGCTAACCCCTTTCCTTCCTACTTTGTAAACCTATATTCAGATCTTACATATTTGGGTCTCTTAATTTTGTTAGACTGCAGGAGTAGGCTGGGTTCCAGCCAGCCGGATGGTGTCTGGAAGTGTTCAATAGAGCTTCTGGCTGAGAGCAACTCTTATGCCCTTTGAAGAGTTCAGGAACAGGGAACTCACCAAAGCAGACTTTTTTTTTTTTTCCATTGCTAATAAACTAAAGCACCAACTAATGATGTTTGGAGTTGAAACTTTTATCTTTGGTCTCCAGTTCTGTCCCAGGACACTTGGTTAGCGAAGTGCTGGAGGAAGACCCAAAAGATTCTGAGGTTAGTCTGAGTTCCAGTGCTGGATAGCTTGTAAACTTGGACCCTGATGGTGGACCCTTAAGCCTGGTCGGAGTCCCACTCATTTGTTGCTTTGTCCGTGACATGTCTGTTCCTGAAGTCTAGCACTAGTCACAGGCACCTTGCAAAACTCTGTAGTTTGTGGTGTGCAAAACAAATGGCATTAACTCTGTAAATCGAAGACAAGTCATTTCTGTATGGTGTTTTTGTACTGCTTTGTTTCTGCTGGATTTGGAATTTCCTTGAGCTGTCCATTTATGCAAACTGTTGTCTCAAGGCAGACTCCATCCAGCATGTGTCTGCAAGGGGCAGGGAGTCGGGAGAAGCAGGACAGGTGACCCACAGTGTATGGTTCTGCTGCAAAACTGTTTCATTTGAGAACAACAAGAAGTCTTGTGGCACCTTATAGACTAACATATTTTGGAGCATAAGCTTTCGTGGGCAAAGACCCGCTTCATCAGATGCATGAGGGGGTGGGGCTTTCAGAGGGGTATTTAAAGAATGGGGTCCCAGAAAAAGGGAGGGCCAGAGCTGACAGGATCTATTCAGCAAGGTGGAAATGGCACATTATCAACAGTACTTATCAAAAGAGGAAAAAAACAAGTCAGATCAGACGGGGGATATGAGCCATTGTCAGAGTCTAATGGGGAGATCTTAACATCCAGGGCAGAGAAGCTGCCTTTGTAAGCTGCGAGCCACTCCCAGTCTCTGTTTGATCCTTGGTTAACAGAGTCAAATTTGCAAATAAATTGCAGCTCAGAGATTTCTCTCTCCATTTGATTTTTTTAAATTTCTTTGTTTCAGGGCTGTCACCCTTAAATCTGCTACTGAGTGTCCAGGGAGATTGAAGTGCCCCCCCCGCCCCCGCAGGCTTCTGTACATTACCGTTCCTGATGTCTGATTTATGTCCATTTATTCTTTTATGTAGAGACTGTCCAGTTTGGCCAATGTAAATTGCAGTGGGGCATTGCTGGCACATGGTGGCATATATTATATTAGTAGATGTGCAGGTAAAGGAGCCCCTGATGGTATGGTTGATGTTAGGTCCTGTGATGATGTCACTGGTGTAGATATGTGAGCAGAGTTGGCAGCGAGGACTGTTGGAGGGGCTGGTTCCAGGCCTAGAGCATCTCATGCATCTGATGAAGCGGGTCTTTGCCCAAGAAAGCTTATGCTCCAAAATATCTGTTAATCTATAAGGTGTGCCACAAGACTTCTTATTGTTCTCGAAGCTACAGACTAACATGGCCACCTCTCTGATACTTGTTTCATTTGATACAGACAAGAAGGTGTCTCTGCTTCTGGATGTGGCCCTGCGTGAAGGGCACTGAGTGCTTCCTTGAGCCCTTCAAGTCCTGAGTGCTTGTCGGGGCTTGCCCAGAGAGAGAATAGAAAGGCGTGGTTGTGGGAAAGGTGCAGTGCTGCATATTTCTCTCAACTTTCTGTGCCTGCTTAACTGCTTAACACTCAGCCTTCCCTTTCTGTTTACTTTAGTGTTTGTTATGACAATTAAGATGGATTTTTCCTGGCTCTTGCATTTACAGTATCTAAACCATCACACTGCAGTATGTGGGTGAAGGCGTGAAGTGTGCTGTGTTCCAGGCACTTTGCTTATGTGTGTCTTTTGTCTTGTTGATGTTTGCTAATTGGTGTGTGTGGACTTGCATTTCACCTCTAGGGTGATCAAGTGTCTGATTTTGGATTGGAACATCCAGTCAAAAAGGAATCCTGGGTGCTCTTGTCAGCACCAGAGAAATGTATCATTTCTTAAAAAGTGAATGTTGTTGATTAGGAATTGCCGAAGAGCCAATGTCTCATATATTTGACATGTTTGACCAGCTGTATTATAAACTCTTTTTTTGCACCTCCTACCCTGAAGCCCTGATCTGAGTTGGCATCTTTAGGCACTAAACAACAATTGTAATAATAAATAATGTGGATGCATATGTGTTAGTGCATGCTAGGTGTGTACCCATCCGTACACTTGTGTATCTGCATGTAGGTGTGAGAGTTGGTTTCTACAAATTTAATTACATAAGTATCTGGATAAGTGCATTTCTGTGGTTTTGCTCTATGCATTTGTATTTGGGCTTCAAGAGTGGGCCTTTAGTGGACCCATTGCAGCTGTGATAGTGTATGGTCCTAATTTCAAACATTACAGTAAGCAATTTGAGACCATCAGCAGAGGAAGCCCTGTGGATTATCGTGTCAAAATTTGGCTGCCAGAGAACATTCGTCAACCTCATACGCCTGACATGACTGGCTTTGTTCTTTCAAATGGTGAGTCCTCAGATCCATCTGAGATATCGAATGGTGTGAAGCAAGGGTGCATGCTGGCCCCAGTGCTATTCAACCTCTTTTTCATGTGTGTCCTCAGCCAAGTTTTTAGGGACTGGACCCTGGAGTCTACATAAAGTACAGACTTGATGGGTCACTTTTCAACCTCTGTCGTTTGAATGCTAAAACCAAGGCGCTTGAGAGACTCATCCTTGGAAACCCTTTTTGCTGATACCCTTGCACTTATGGCACACAAGGAATCTGATCTCCAGCTCATCAACAAGTTAGCTGAAGCCACTTGCCTCTGTGGTTTGACCATCAGCCTAGGAAAGACGGAGGTGCTGTTTCAGCCTGTTTCAGGATCTGCTGCTCTCCCCGCTTCAATCTCTATTGAAGGAACAGAGTTAAAAACAGTGGACGAGTTCAAATACTTCAGCAATGTGATAGCCAATGATGGCTCCCTCGACAAATAAATCAATGCCAGGATCTGCCAGGCCAATCAGGCACTAGGACATCTGAGAGCGCGAGTGTTGAATCAGCACAATATCTGAGAGTCCACTACACTGAAAATGTACAAGGCTGTAGTCCTGACCAGTCTCCTGTATGGCTGTGAAACCTGGACCTTGTATAGAAAATATGTGAAACTGCTGGAGCGCTTCCACACACACAGCCTGAGGACAATACTGTACATTCAATGGCAGTACAGAGTCACAAACCTGGAAGTCCTTACCAGAGCAGGAATCACAGTTCATGGCTTCTGAAAGCCCAGCTTCTCTGGACAGGGCACATCATACGAATGGAGGAGTCAAGGAGTCAAGAATCCCTAAGCAACTCCTCTATAGTGAACTCTCCCAGGGCAAAAGCGATCAAGGTGGGCCTCACAAGAGGTATAAAGACCGTGTGAAGACCATCATTGCTCATGCTGGATTAAAGCCAGTGCAGCTAGACTATCATGCAGAAGACTGAACAGGCTGGTGTGCTCGTACGGCACACGTATGACAACTTCGAAGTGCAGCGACGCATATGCCTGGTTGATGCTTGTGAGAGGAGAGAAGCAACAGCTGCACCAACAGAGCCAGGACAGTTCCTTTGCCCCTAATGTGAATGTCCAGGCCGTTCAAGGCTTGGACTCCTCAGCCACATGCGAGTCCACAACCAATTGAGCCTGTGCAAGCGCGAGACGTCATTGTCAGATGTGATGGACTACCAAGAGGAGGAAGACAGTAACTTTGGTGAATAAAAATCCATAGCTTTGGTTATAAAATATGAGAAGGGGAAATGAAAGAATAAAAAAAATTATGAAATTTATTTTTTTTTTCTCTTTTTGGATATTTTGCTGCCAGCTCTAATGTTGTGTCACAAACAAAACCCAAACTTAGCATAATACAGATGTCCAAACAATAAATGTGCCTGTTTGGGACTTGCAATAAAAATAAACACCTGAGCAAGGGTGGGGGAGAGCCAGCTAAGGAGAGAGGGAGGATGAAGTGAGTGGGAGCAGGGCCTGGGAGGGTGTGGAGCATGGTGGAGTCTCAGAGAAGGGGTGGGCAGTGGGTGGGCCCAGGGTGTTCAGTTTTGTGGAATTAGAAAGTTGGTAACCCTATTCATCTCCACAGTCTGGACAGGACATCTCATCCCACATACTTCTGAAGTGCAGTGAATCCCGCCCTCACCACTTCCCCGGGTGGGATGAGCAGCTGGAGAGAGAGGGCTGGAAGAAAGACAGGTGTTTCCTAACATGTAGGAGGATTTAGTTATGGCTAAGTTCTCTTTCTCTCCTCTTCTCCCTGCAGATCCAGATTTATCATACTCCACAATCAGGATGGTTTCTGCACAAGCTCTGCATTGTTTTCCCCATAGATCATGGGTTTCTTGTTCTTTTCCCTGTAGTATTTTTTTTTCTTCACTCTGCCTTTGCTAATTCATGATAGTGATTTTGTGTAGCCTAGCAGTGTTAACTCTTGCAGAAAAGTCTTGGAAGAAAATGCCATCTTTCACAGCTGGGTTTTGGCTGTCAGAATATTGGAACTCCTCACCATTAACCTTCATGAGGAGCTGTGCTTTTGTAGTCCATAAGCTGGTGTAAAGGGGGATGGTTTGGATGGAGCCAGGAGTTTCCTCTATTATGAACCAGTCTCCAAGTAGGTGAAAGGGATTCCTGTTGTCTGCTTTGATTCTTCCTCTGGGCAGAATTCTGCATACCAAGATCACAGCTCAAATCTGCACCATGAAATCCTTTCAAATCTACAGTGGGAAATTGTTTCCTGAAATCTTTTGACAACATTCATCCAACTTGGGGCAAAAGAGAGGATGGTGGGGAAGGGGTGTTTCAGGGCTCACATTTTACCAAGGCAAAATCTGTTCTTTGTATTGCCATCCATTGAAGTTAAAAAGCTTGATGCTGCTTCTCTGAACTGATCTGAAGAGATGGTGGTCCCAGATAGTAGAGACAAGGTAATGGAAGTCTTGTCTGTTATTGGACCAAGTTCCGTTGGGGAGAGGGAAGCTCCAAAGCCTGTCTCTCTCACCAGCAGACATGGGTCCAATAAAAGATATGGCTTCTGCCACTTCCTCTTTAATGTCATGCTTGGGGTACTAGTGGGAGAGAGAGAGAGATGAAAAATAGGGGCTTTCCCCACTTCCTGTTTTTCTAATCTGTAGGCAGTTTCCATGTGCCATGTAAATTGTTTGCTGCTTTTTATGCTTGTACACACAAGTCCTCTGTTTCCTGTCTCTTTGGGTTGGTCTCCCAGTCTGTACTCAGAGGCTGGTGAAAGATTGCTGGCAAACTTGCAGTCCCCATTTAATATTGTTTTGTTGATGGCTGAGCCCTCTAAGTGTCTGAAGCATCCTTGCTGAAGGATGCAGGCATGCTGACAACACAGGCTGGAAAAATGGTGGGCTTTCTCCTGTGTTCACTCAGTAAACAGGAACGGGACAGAAGTTCCTTTCACATTGGAGGGATATGCTAAGCTTTGTTTCCATTATTTCTAAGGAATGGGATTTCCCTTGGGGTGTTTTGACTGCAGCAGCAACAACTGGGCTTTCATTTCCAAACACCAGGAAACTTCCTAAAGCTATGAGTTTATTTAAAAGACAAAAATGCCCCTTGCTTCCAGAATAGCCACGGGTTGGCTTTGCTGTTAAAGGCTTTTAAACACACATTGGCACAAACAAGCTCTGTGTCCAGACCAGACATCAGTGCGTGACTCCATGATGTTTGTGTGTGTGGATCAGAACCAGAAGTGTGGCTTCACGTCTAAGAAAACCTTATTAACGGTGTAAATTGAAAAGCCATTTCATCTCCCTTAAGGCTGAGCTAGCCACAGGAACACCATTGCTTGTGTTGTTCCAGGCTGTAATCTGCTTCTAGCCTCATTATTTAATAGCTAATGTTGGTTAGGTTGTGATGGTTTGTGGCTGCTGGTGACGTGGAGTCCCAGTCTCCCTTAATTAGGCTCTGACCTCGCTGAGCTTACTGACATTTTTAGTTTGCTATGTGGTAAAACTGAGATGCAGCCATGGAACCTAGTCTCTCAAAATTCCTGGTGAATAACACAGAGATCAGAGATCTGATCCAAAACTCACTGAATCTGGTGGGAGTCTTTCCATTGACTTCAGTGGGCTTTGAATCAAAACTCAGTGGATCTTTTGATCTGAACTGATTGCCAATTTTTGTTGCACTGCCCTTTACCACCCATAACAAAAAGTTGTGTGTTGATTGTAAAGTAATTTACTCAGTACTGCCGGAGGGGAAGAAAGGGAAAAGGTGGAGGTACTGGAATTAACTCTTGGAAATCTGTTGGCTTGCAGAATGGTAGCCATGTGAATACTACCATGAAGGTGCAATATGTTGTCTAGGGAGCTAGGGAGAGCTCTCGATAAACTTAAAGGTTGTGGTTAAATTTTTCGAAAGGCCTGGAGCATAGCAATGTCCTTTGTGATGAGGGTTAATAGAATGTTATGCTTCAGGTCACAGGCTGACAGCTCTCAGGTGGGAATTCCGCTTATTCTTGTCTCCACATGTGGGTTCATGCTGGCTGGTTCACATTCCTGTGTCAGAAACTGGCCTCTGCTGAAGGCAGAAATCAAATAAAATCCTGGTCCTGTCCTAGGACTCTGCATGGGTCTACGGTGGCAGAGCTCATTGTAGAATTAGCACTTACGGGAAATCCTATGCACATTGGGCAAAATTGCATGTTGCACCTTCCGCTGTATTGCTAACCTTAAACTTTTAAAAACCAGGAGATTTAATTTGAAAATCAGGAGATTTGTAGGGAAAAAGTAAAACTTGGGTTGTGTTTGCTTTCTGGGTTCTGGTTCCTTAAGTTTCCCATGTTCAAGTTTTTTCTCTCTACAGCCATAAAGGCTAAATTTTAAAAATAATAAATTATTGCTTAACAGTGTGATTAATTGAGATTAATTTTTAATCATGCAATTAATCACAATTAATTCTTTTTAATTGCTTGACAGTCCTAGTCTTAACATACATATTAGCTGACAGTAATCTCATTGTCTATGTGTCTCTCATAAAATTACCTAATGTGGGGGGTGACAACAATGAAGTCATACTATTTTTAGGATTCCATTAAAATTGGGGACATCCAGGGCCTTCTCCCTGAGCATTAGCATCTTGCCTGGAGCGCTGCAGCAGCCCCTCATCTGCACTCTTTCTGGAAATAATTTCATAGCACTTTATTAGCATGGGATTTTATCTTCCTGGTGAGTGGACAATTGCTGCCCTGCAAACATTTCTTATCTGTCTGGTTCCCATTACTGTAGTATCTGATCTTTCATGGATGATTTACTACAGCCCCCCCATAAGACAAGGCACCGCCTTAGTCACTGTTGTACAGATGGGAAACTGAGGAACAGAGAGGCTATGTGACTTGCCCAAAGGCCTGGGGAACTGAACCCAGGTCTCAAATCTCAGGATGACACTCTAACTACTGGCCCATCCCAGTTCAATGTTCACTATAGGTCAGTCACCTTTATTCTTTAAGGGCACAACCATGAGATGCTTCTTGGATGCTGCTTTTGGCATACAGTGCAGGTGCCCTGGAATAAAAGCTACTATCTCAGTTTATCAATGAAAGTCATTTTATCAATAAAAGTCAAATGCAGGAAAACCCTGGGCTTGCCCTCTCTATTAAGGGCATGTTGGTGAGCTCAGCTGACTCTGCACTAGGGCTGCTGGGCTGAATGAATCTCAGCTGTGGGAGCAGGCAGTGTTCAGCAGGTCCTACCGTCAGCTGGGGCCATTCTAGTCTGCCTGATGCTATTTGACCTCTGGCCCCCAGATGAGACAAAACAGAATCCCGCAATACAAGAAGGCAGCATGCAAGCTTTGTTCACATCAGTAGAATGCAGTGAGAAAGGGTAAGCTCTGGTGCGTTTGCCTTTGAAGAGAGAGACTGAACCCGGGGAGATTGTAACCAAGAGAGACACTTAGAAGCAAATAGGTCACATTCTTTCTTTAAAATTTGCACGACTGTGGTAGACGGTTGTCTTAACTGCAGAATCTCTCCTTTGGCTCCCAGCCTGTCGGTGACTGATTGCAAGAGCCTGTTGCTAAGTGTTCCTGGAAACAGAATAAAGATGAAGCAAGATAATTGAAGAATGAGAGGGAGAGAGAAGCTCAGTGAGTAGTCTAACTGCAGAGCTGCCAAATGAGATGAAGCTGTTGGAATTTGACTCTTGATGCATTTAATTAGTTCTGACTCAAGAGTGGAGAAGGGGGTGACCATGCTCTGAGCTTCCAGAACAGCTCCTTGGAAAAAGATGCTTTGGTTTGAGGCAGATTACTCAATTTCAGTTTGCACAGATCATCTCATTCCCAGAGCTTTCCTTTCTAATACGTATTTCGGGTTTGTCTGCATTTAAAACATGGTGGCTGCAGCATTTCAGTGAAGGCACTACCTATACTAGCGATGAGCAGCCTAGGCTTGAGTCGCATGAATGGCACACCTTCATCACAATGGGCCGTGAGATTGCCATAACCAAGACAGTCCTTTCCCTGCAGAACTTGTCACCACAACTTACTTCCAGGAACTAGCAGTCTCCAAGTATGTTGCTAAATCAAGTAAAACCCTGAAAAACCTGTGTCTGTTTTCTAGCCTTTTCAATAATGATTTCTCCCTCTCTCCCCCCCAAAATTCTTACATTTCCTCATTTAGGGCTCCAGAACCACACCATTTTCCTCCCCCCTGTGGAGCACTTGCATGAGTACAATTTTATTAACTATATTTTAGTGGTGTTCATTGTCCCAAAGCATTTAACAAATTCTTTACAGACCAAGAACTGAAATGTGACGGCCTCTAAGGAGGGCATCAGCCAGTGAAGAGCAGTTTTGGACAAGAACCTATGACCAATTGCACAAAATCTTCAGGATGCCCCCAGACTAGACAAGGCCTCTCTTCTAACCTGACGCATCAGAAAGTGGCACAGTGCTCAACTTCGGAAGGATGGAATTGTCTGTGGTTAGATTTGAACCTTGAGTTCCTGGGGATTGCAATCCTGGTGCTGCAGCCTCTGACCGATCCCTTCCAGCTGGCTGTGAGTGTAAGGAAGTATAAATGCAGTGCATCTTATCTGACGTTTTGAAAGGCCCTATGGGATTTGTATTGTCATCAGTAATTGGAATGAGAGTGTCATTCTATACAAATTGCTGTCTCTGCTTTGCTCTAAGGCTCCACATAAACTACAGGGACACAGTGGTTCTTGACTCTGCTTGGAATCATTTATGTTTCAGGATCAAATCTTGCTTTTAGATTAACTGACTCCACCCTGTATGATAGACTCCCAGAGATGGGCTCTCCCCTCCAGGAAATTATATAGTGTGACTTCCGAGGGCGAAGTCAGGATTTCACTCAAGGGTCTGACCTTGCTGCTGATTAATAGCTGTCCAGCTTTTTTCTTTTTAATTGGTTGTGAGCCTGTAAAACATGCTGCTTAGACTTAAAATAGAGGCAATAAAATTGCTCCCTCCTATACTGCTGCTTCTCTTGTTTGTAGCTGCTCTCTTGAGTTGTGAGCCAAGGGCAGCCCGGGCTTTGCAGGAACTGCTTGGATTTCCTCAGCTTGCCTTGCACCTGGCCTTCCATGTGTTTCAAAAAAATTGAGCCTTGACAGCTCAAAGGCTTTGCCTGAGCTGCACCATGGTCTCTGCAGGGGCTCAGCTTTCATCTGGTATCCACCAACTGCTTTTCTCAATCATTTAACAGACCTGGGTTAGCATCAATAACCCCTTCATCCCATGGACCCTGTTTCTCGTCCCCATAACTGCACATCTAGGTCTGGCTTCCTCTCGCCCATCAGTACAGCTGTGACATTGTTTTGGCAAGAGCCTTTATCTCTATATCTCCATCTTGTTTAGTCTCTTATTATCAGCCTGCCTCATCAGTTTTCCATCTCCTGTTAGAGCTTAGCTGAAGACATCTCTCCTTTGTTGCCCTGTGACCTTTCTTTGTAATTCTAGTTAACTTTTTCAAAGGGATAGCCATGTTAACCTGCAGCCTTACAAATAACAAGCAATCCTGTGGCACATACACAGGTAGGTCTCCACAGCAAGGTTATTTTGAAATAACAGCTGTTATTCTGCAATAACTATTCTAGTGTCTACATAATGCAACTGCTATTTCAAAATAATTTAAAAAATAGGGCGTGGCTTATTTTGAAATTGGTAAACCTCATTCTATGAGGAATAGTGCCTATTTTGAAATAAGTGCTGTTAACAGGGAGTAGAGTCTGTTTCAAAACAAGCCATAGTGTGCCCAGTGGATCTATTTCAAAACAGGCTCTATGGCTACGCTTACACTTACAAAAATGTTTGAAATGGCCATGCTAATGGCCAAATTGAAGAATACTAATGAGGTGCTGAAATGAATATTCAGCATCTCATTAGTATGCTGCCAGCCATGGCACTTCAAAAGTGCCATGTTTCGCTCGCCCGCGGTTCGTCTATATGGGGGTCGTTTTCGAAATGACCCTGCCAACATCGAAATCCCCTTATTCCTATTAGCTGATAGGAATAAGGGGATTTCGATGTTGCAGGGTCATTTCGAAAATGACCCTCATGTCGAGGAGCCGTATGTGTGTAGACGCTCTATTTTGAAATAGCTAAAGTGCTATTTCTAAATACATTTTGTGTGTAGCTGTGTTATTTTGAAATCGGCTATTTCGGAATAGCTCTTCTGGAATAGCTTATTTCAAAATAAAGCTGCTGTGTAGACATACTTTCAGAGACTAACAAATTTAATATGTTGTGAGCTTTTGTGGGAAAGACCCACTTGAGACGAAAAATGGAGAGGAAAAACACAGAATCCAGGGTTTATATAGTAGGGAGAGAAGTTAATTCCGTAAAGAGTTTTAGGAGAGAGTTTTATGAGAAATGCTGTCTATAAATTAAATGATTAATCTAGTCCCTTGTGTATATGCATTCGCTGTTCAGGTGTAAACATTAAATCTCGATTGTATTTGACATTATTCTGGACTGGTTTCTTAACATGTGGGTTTTATTAATGGCTAGTGCTAAACATATGGTGATATTTTTGTACTTGGACATCACTGACTTGTCTTTTGACAGCTTTGAGTTTACAGGCTGCAGTCTCTTTGCTAAAGGGATTGAACTTTGCTTTTGGACACAGGATGAAAAAGAAAAGAGAAGTAGCTTGCATGCAGCTTTTTGAAATAATCAGTATATTTGGAGATTCTAAATCAGAAGGGACCATTGTGATAATCAAGGCCAATACATGTGCCTCTGGGGCTTCAACTACTTGAAGGTCTAGGAAGTACATCAACTCATCTAGATATTTCCCTAGTTTCACAATGGGCTACAGAAAAAGCACTAGCAAAGTCAGTACAAACTAAAATTTATTCAGATTAATGACTTGTTTATTCTGCTGTATGTACTGCACACTGAATTGTAAGTGCATTATTTATATTCCAGTTGATTTACTTTATAATTATATGGTCAACATAAGCAAGTGAGCAATTTTTCAGTAGCAGTGCTGAATGTTATGTCTGATTTTATAAGCATGTAGTTTTTAGAAAAGGTTGGACTTAAGGGTGTTCAAGACAAATCAGACTTCTGAAAGGGGTACAGTAGTTTGGAAAGATTGAGACTCGCTGATCTAGGCTGACCTCCTGCATAAAACAGTCCATAGGGAAAAAAGTCCAGTTTTTAAATTTAAAAATGGCCTTGATGGTGAATCCTAGATAAATTGTTCCAATGGTTAATTCCCTCCCTCTTAAGAATGTGCAGCTTGTTAGGCCTTACCCAGTTCATTAGGCTCTAAGATGCATATTTCTCCCGTTATTTTCCGTAGCTGGCTGTTGCTGCCCTGCTGACTCCTCTGAGGAGCAGGGAGACGGGTGGTGATATAGAAAAGGAGAACATTTTCCGGGCAGTCTTGGCCCATGAAATCATCCATCATGCTTCCTGGTTAGTGGTTAGCCTGACAAGGATCCCTCTGCACAGGGACTCGCAGCAGCACAGACCACCACCGTCACTGGGGTTCCGTTGCGGTTGCAGCGTCCATTAACGGCAGAGCCTTTGAGGCTCAAAGTCGGCTCTGCAAAAGGGCATCCTTTACAGCTGTGCCTGAAGCCATTTCAGTGGTGAGATGTTTATGGAAATAGATTTTAATGGTTCAGAAAATTAATTCCCTAGTTAGTGTGCACTCTGCATGTAGGAACAAGCCAGCTGCTGGGTTGCTGCAAACATCTCAAGGAGCACAAAAGGGGCAGGCTGTGATGGTAGTTGAGGGTCCACAGCTCACCTGAGTGTGCTTATGGGCAGATAGATTTGGTTAATTTTCCACATGTTTTGGCCAGGGCGTGTTATGGAGTAAATCACTTGCATTCTTGAACCCCTTTGGGGCATTGAAACTGACCTACTTTCTGTCCCTCCTCAGCGCAGAGATGCTAATATGCTGTTGTTGACTTGCTGAAGTGTGCTTGGGCTGTGAGAAGAAGGAAGGAGCTAAGACATCTGTGTTTTCCTGTCCCTAGATAGACATGCATACATATCTCATAGAGCTGGAAGGTACCTCGAGAGGTCATCGAGTCCAATCCCCTGCCCTCATAGCAGGACCAAGCACCATCCCTGACCATTTTTTTTTAAATCTATTTGCCCCAGGCCCCTAAATGGCCTCCTCAAGGATTGAATTCACAGACCTGGGTTTGTAAGGCCAGCGCTCAAACCACTGAGCTATAGATCTTTTGCTGAGTCACCAAGCGTGTCACTTCTCTGCTCCTGGCTTGACTAACCTGGGAAAATGGTAACAGCTGCTTTCAAAGGGGGCTGTGATGTTTCATTCTCTCATATCTGTGCAAGTGGTTTGAGATCCTTGAGATGGACAGGGCTGTTGCGCTATTATTGTAGGATACCTTGGGAGTGTGGGGACTCCGCAGGTCGATACCTGCTTGATACCAAAGCGTTGTTCAGGAGCTCCAGTCTTGCCTGTTTGGGCTGTTTTCAATTGTTGATTGTTCTCCAACGTTTTCTGACCATGCATTTTATTATTCTCTGGACATTGTGTGTTTATAGACAGCATTTGCATGCAAGGCCGGCTACCCTCATGTAGGATTGGTACTGTGGAGTAACTTACATGCTGGTTTTCTGAATGTCCTGGAAAGATCCCTCTATCCCGGCTGCTGCTGGAAGGCAGTTCAGTGACATCTACGCAGTCCAAGCCAGCCTTGGATTCATGACAGGACTAACAAGCATGGTATTACTTTCTCTGTGAGAGGTTTTCTGATCAGATTGTTTAAAGTTCTCTTTGTGGATAGGCTGCTAAAACCAAAAACAAACCCACAGTAATACCTCATTGTGTGCATTGAAAACAATCCCAGTTTCCCTGTGGATTTTGGAGGCCTTTGTGTTTGGTGGGAACCCTGCTGAAAACCTCATGCTTCAAACATTTTTGTTTGTTTCTTAATTACTTGGGATCTTGAGGCCTGGAATCAGAGATTGCTATCTGTGCTTGATGCTAGTTGCCTGCAAGCCAGCAGCAGCCGCAAAAAGCAAACGTTGCAGATAGGAAGCCCGTGCTACAATGGAAGGTCTTTTTGGCAATTGGCCTATTAAGAATGACAGATGAGACTTGAGACTTGGGAGACTCTTAGTGTATATTCAGCATCCCAAATCACCATCCCTCCCCACCCCTTTCCTGCAAACATATGGAAAATTAGCCCTTCCCCATAGCGAGACAGATAAATTATTATTTTTTCTTATTACATTTGTGTTTATATAGCTGTTTCTTAGTCCATATTAGTCATTTGGGGGCATAATTTATAGGACCCACATTTTTATGCCCTTTCCTATCTGTCTTGTGTTTCTTTCCCCTATATTTTCTCCTCCCATCAACTAAAGGGTCTCCACTCTTGCTGCTTTTTTATTTCCCTGTGTGATGTGGCCTTCTGCTTTCCCAGCTTCTGAGAGGGAAACAGTGGATAATAAACCATACTGCTGATGCGGTGGACAGCGTGAGAGCAGATGGCACAGGTTATGGGTAATGGAATGGGGAGCCTTTTATGTCACAGGTTGAAGGCAGTGGTGGCCCACATTAGAAAACTGGCTGTACCTGAAGAACCACCGCTACAATTGCCACCAATTGGTATCTTTGGTGAGAGTGTTGGCAGAAGTCAAAGACTGAGGCAAAACCAGGACTGAATTCTCTCTCCCACCTCTAGAGACGGGAGAGCTGCCGTAAAGAGACACATTGCTGGGGAAGCTGGCACTGCAGTAGCCATGGCAGCACCTGCTCTGGGGATAAAGAGGAACGTCAGCCTCCAGGATTGTCAGACAGGCGCTTTTCCACCAGCCCCCTTGTGAAATGCTCTGATCTATTCCGAATAAGAGGATGAACATTTGCTGCTTAATGGTACAGGGCTGTGGGATATATTTCACCCCTGAACATGGCTGTAATCTTTGTTCCCAGCAGTACTCCTCATGTGCTAGGCCCTCCATGAACAAAGGACGGGTTTTTCCCAAAGAGCTAAATAACACTCCTCCTCACCCCTGGCACTCCACCAAATATCTGCTGTTTTACTGCTTACTACCAGAGCTGTTCAAGCTCTGCACAGGTGTGTGCGCTATGATTGATGCCTCCTTTCCACTCATTTCCTTCCGCTCCCTAGAAACGTGACCCCCTTTCCCCAGCAATGTTCTGGAGCTGTAGGTGTGCAGATCTGAGAGCTGTGCATGCAGAAAAGCACGGTGTACCTTCTCAGTAGGGCATGGGAATGGGTGATAAACTGAGAGGAGAATAGGGGTTTGTGAGCAGCTAATGGCTCTGCCATGGAGTTTGAACAGGACTGACTCCGAAGCCTGTAATTTATATTCACATACCACATTTCCTCTGCTGACCTTCAGTTTGCATGTTGGGAGGAGACTCATCATCTTGGCGAGCTTGTTGCTATTGGGTTAGTAAAAGCTGCTTAAACACTCACTCGGTTTGGTGGAAATGCGGTGCAAATCGTCCAAGTTTGAGGTTTTGACCCAAGTTCCTTTCCTGACAGTGATTTATTTGTTTAGGAAAATTGTGTTTTAGTGGCCAGATGAAGCTCAGAGAACTGAAATCCAACCTAGTGTTTCACAAATATCGGGGAGTCTTTTGGCTGGACTTGAGTGGACATTTAAAAATCTGACTTGATTCATTTATTCTTCCCCTTCCCGTGTACTGTGCTGTCCCTAGTAATACCTGTGCCAATGAGAAACTGTGGTTAGTAGCGGCATCACAGAAAATATGGGCTAATAGCTGAGGCTAATGACTCGGAATTGCTGATCCTTTACCCATCTATTTTAAATTTATTTTTTGAAGATTGTAGTCAGGTGGGTAAAGCAGGGTGATTTAGGGACTGCCGAACTTTTATCTCCAGCTTTGCTGCTGACTTGCTGTGTGACTGTCACCGCAGCTACATGCCTCACTTTACCCATCTGTGAATGGTTAATTAGTTCACAAAAGGTTTGTGATACTTTATCAGTGGAGTGTAAAACACCTTCAGGTCTTTGGGTAAATGGCACAATATACTTGCAATGCATTATTATTAGGCTTGTCAAATCTGATTGTGATGGAAAAATGGTCTGCCTAGAAATGTGCAGTGTATAATGAAGTATGTATTGTAGCATGCGGCTATCTGATTTATTCATTCAGTTTTAAAAGTTCTTCTGTCTTTGTATTCTTCAGTCTTGGACCTTCATCCACTATTCGGAGAGCTTAACTTAGCTCAGCTCATGTGGGGCGGTCAGTGCAGCTGAGCACTGTGGTGGCTTTTTGTGTCCACAATGTACAGATACACTCTGAAAGAAGAATTGACAGAGGTTAACCATATGAATATGTGCCATCATAGGTTCCCCTATAAACTTTTCACTGACCAAATTCTTCTCCATATACTCAGAAGATTAGAAAGGTGTGAAGTTGCTGAATAATGTGACACTCTATGTATAACATCTTGCTTTCCTCATGTACTGTGGAATCAGTAAATGTATTGCACCTGGAGCATGTAGGCATTCCAGGTTTCATGGACCATACAGCAAGCGGAAATTCCTAGGAACTGGTGGGAAACAGATGCAGCCTGCAGTTATTTGCAGCATGAACAAAACCATGTTTTTCCTAAGTAGAGTCTGAAGTCTTTGATCAATTACATTGCTGTAAACATGACTCTCTTCTCTTCAGTCCATGTATGAGACAAAGATGAGTGACTTTTTCCCACATCTCTGTCTGTGTTTGAAACACAGGTCTCTATTGCTGATACTGTTTTGTATTATAGTAGGGTCTGTGCAGGCCCCAGCTGAGATCGTGTCCCATAGTGACTACAAGCACATGGCGTATGGTTTCCCAAATGTGGGTGTGTGAAGAAATTCCAGATGGGGCGCGAGGCGACCCAGGCCCCCGCCACCCGTCATTCCCCTAACCTCAAGAAAGAGCCGGCCTTTGCTTCCGGCTCTCAGCCCCTGCCATTTTACTTGGGCAACCCGGCACATCTGCTATAAACAGTGGGCAGCTGGCAAAGACCCATGTGGAGCTAGCTGCCTCCTGCAAAGGTGAGTGAGTGTGTGTGTGTTGTGGGGGAGGAGAAGGAGGAGGATGTGGATAGATAGGGGGTTGGGGGTGCTTGGCTTGGTGAGGGGGATGGGGGGGGCTGGTGGTGCCTGGCTTTGTGGGAGGGGAGGGGCTCAGGTGGGTGGCTTGCGGGGCTTGGGTGGCAGGCCCCCGCTGCATGGGGCTCAGGTGGCTGGGGCTGGCAGGTGGCTGGCCCCAGCAGCATGGGCCTCGGGTGGCTCAGGCTAGTGGGTGGGCGGCTGGCCCCAGCAGCGCAGGGCTGTGGTGGCTTGGGCTGGCAGGTGGGCGGCTGGCCCCAGCAGCACGGGGTTTGGGCTGGTGGGTGTGCAGCAGGGCCGGCAGCGTGGGGCGTGGGCCACTGGCTCCGGCAGCATGGGGCTTAGGTGGCTTGGGATGGCAGGCTGGTGGCTGGCCTTGGCAACGTGCGGCTTGGGTGGGTGGCTCAGGAGGCTGGCCCTTGGCTGGAGTGGGCAGCTGGTGAGTGGGTGGATGGCTGGTCTCAGAAGCACAGGGCTTGAACGGGCAGCGGGTGGGCAGGTGGCTGGCCCTAGCGGTACAGGGCTTGGGTAGGCAAGTGGTTGCCGCAGGCAGCTCTGGGGGCTGGTGGGGCTCAGGCACCCAGCCAGCTGGGGCTGCAGCAGACACCTGCAAGGGGCCAAGAAAAACTGTGTGTGCTTATTTTTAATTTTAAATAACATTTTTATATCAAGTTTTTGTGTTTATTTTAAATTACGAATTGAATTTTTTGTTAAAGGGCGGTTGGATGATGGTAAAGAAGAGCTGGGGGCGTGAGGATTTCTCAAAAATCAGAAGGGGGGTGTGATGCCGAAAATCTTGGGAACCACTGATAGTGAGACAGTTCTGACCTGAAGAACTTACAGTCTAAATAGACAAGACAAGCAAAGGATGGAAGGAGGGATTATCCTCATCTTATAGGTGGAGAGTTGAGATGGAGTGTAATGTGCCGTGGTGTCTCAGGCAGGGATTGAACCAGGTTACTTGGATCTTAGTCCAGTGTCTAAACCCTAGGGAAAAGCTGACCCATTGCTATGAATGGCAGTTGAGTGGCCTGGGTGAAATGAGTCTCACTGGTTGGAATTGGTGGGCCAGGATGGCAGAAGCTGGCATTGGTGCTGCCTGCACTTTACTTGCTCTGGGTGTAGTTTTGACCATCAGAGACTGTCCGTCCAGCACCTTTGACTGGCCTTGAAGTCTCTCTGGCAGTTGAACATGTAAAACAAACCAGGTCTCCATGTCAAGCCCTGAGGCTTTTGCTCTCTGTAGATCATGGCAACTGCTGTTCAGTCATTCCAAGCTCAGCTCAGCAAATTGGATGTTTTCCTGTCAGCTGAGGGCTGTAGGAAATCCAGTCCGCCAGCCTGTGCAGTTTATATCCTGTGAAAAGGTGGCAGCTCATGCTCGTGCTTTGGAGTGTCTGCCAGAGCCTGATGGCCATATGCTGTTGTGCCCCCAGATAAAGTGTTTGGCTCATGGTTGCTTTGGTTGTTAGTGCAGGAGGTTATAAAGCACAGTAATTGGGGTGGCTTAAATGGCAATTTAAATGGCGTGTAATGCTGCCTGGGAGAATGGCAGCAGGAAGTCAGGAGGGAACCATGCAATGGTTAAGGACGGACCCGCAGTGTGATGGGGTGCTCTAGAAAGGAGGTCAATAACAGAATCTGGCTCTAGCTGTGATGAACCTAGTCTACACTGGGATTTCTGCCACCAGCGTAGCTGCATTGGCTAGACAAGGTTTATACAAGTGCAGCACAATTTGCACCATGCTGCATTCCAAATTGGGATGAGCAACGCCAGCGTAACTGTCATTCCCTTTAAGGATGCGCAGCCGTGCAAGCCTTTGAGATCACCGTGTGGACGAGGCCTGAATCAGCGAGTTGATTGATTTCTGGCAGTGGGATGATTTTGGAAAGGGAAATGCCTTGACAGTGAGATTGTGGTGGAAGGAAGGAAGGAAGGAAGAGGATGAGGTGGTGGTGGTGGTTCATGGCTTGTCTGTCACTGGAGGAGATTTAAAACTCGACTAGCCAAACCACTAGAAAAAGTATAGGAAGCAGTCATGCACTGGCTGAGGGGGATCAACTAGAAAAGCCTGGGCTAATTGTTCTCCTCCACCCTGCCCTTTCAATAGGGGCCTTGTTTTGTTTATCAGTCACAAAACGAGCAGTGTTCTGGGCACACGCTTGCGTGTGGGCACGTGAGTCACTGAGGCTCCCTGCGCACTCGCCATCCAGCAGCCGCTTTGTGAAAAAGGTGGCACTACCAGCTGACTTGCCTCTTGTATTGCAGGGATGCTT
Source organism: Carettochelys insculpta (assembly GCF_033958435.1). Classification (NCBI taxonomy): domain Eukaryota; kingdom Metazoa; phylum Chordata; order Testudines; family Carettochelyidae; genus Carettochelys; species Carettochelys insculpta. The sequence continues at coordinate 4,843,839 of NC_134155.1, forward strand.
TTGGTACTAGGGAGCAGGATCAAAGATGGGACAAAGGAAACAAAACAAAGACCAGCGAGGTTTTGAGTGTATTTTATTTTGGGTTTTTTAGCTGACAAGCCCATGTCGTTGGGGCATGGTGCTGGGAAGGAAGCTTGGCGTGCGTTATTCGATCCTAACTCCTGTGTGGAGTAAGAGTCTGTTTTACAGTATTGATTGCAGCTGCCCTGTGCCATCTCAAGGGTTATGGATTGGCGGAGGGGCAGAGAGGGAACCACCATGCCACACAGATGTTACTGTTGGTGGCTCAGTACTCCTTACACACCTAGCATTAGGGACACTCCTTACTGCTATTCCATTTGACGTTCTTATCGGTAACCTGAAAGAAAACATGAAATTATCATTGATCGAGTTTGCAGATGACAGAATTTGAGGGAGGAGTCGGTAATGAAAAGGACAAGTAACAGATACAGAGCGATCTAGATCAACATGCTAAGTGTAAGGAACCACTGCGCATTTTCATATGGCTGCATGTAAATGTAGACATCCAGGGACCAAGAAAGTAGGTCAGACTAACAAGGTGGGTGGACTCTATCCTGGGGAGTCATCACTCTGAAAAAGATTTGGTGGTTGTGGTGAATAATGAGCTGAACACAAGCTCCCAGTACAACGTGGTGGTCAAAAGGGCAAGTGTGATCCTTGGATGCGTAAAAGGGAATCTTGAGCAAGACTAGAGAGGTCATTTTATCTCTGTATTTGGGACTGGTGTGACCACCCTGGGAATCCTGTGTGCACTTCTGTTATTTGCCATTCAAGAAGGAAGTTGATAAATTGGAGGGGGTTCAGAGAAGAGCCACAAAAATGATTAAAGGATTTGATAGCATGCCTTTTAGATATAAACTCAAGGAGCTTGACATATTTAGTTTTAACAGAGAGAATGTTCAGAGATAACTTGATCACAGTCTATAAATACTTACATGGGGAACAAATATTTAATCATGAGGTTTTCAGTCTAGCAGGGAAAGGTCTAACACTATCCAAAGGCTGGAAATTGAGCCTAGGCAAATTTAGTGTGCAAACGTGATGAATTTTTTAGCAGCGAAGGTAATTAACCATTGGGATGACTTACTGAGAGCTGTGGTGGATTCAGCATAACTGGGAATTTTAAAATCAGGGTGAGATTTTTTTCTAAAAGATTTGCTCTTGGAATTATTTGGGGAGGTTTTATGGCCTGTGCTATACAGGAATTCAAGATTATCACAGTATTCCCTTCTGGCCTTGGAATCTACTAAATTTACATTGAGCTTGTATTTTTCACCTTACAGGTCCAAATGCCACCTCTCCTGTTTATTAATGCTGTGGGAAGAAGTCCGTCTCACCTTTTTTTTTTTAATTAGTTTTCATTGTTGTTCAGATAGAAATAACTAGCAATACCATAAAAACTAATTGATCCAACCCTGCCTCCCCTCAATATTCAGCTCTGGTCCTTCCTAAAGTAAGTGCTCCTGATGTGGAATTTGCCTTGAAAAATTCCCCGTTCCAGCTAGGTAAATGTCGTGCCTCCCATTCCTTTGGTATTGACAAGGTTCAGCTACGCAAGGAGATAGTCAAAGATTGTGAAGGCAGTGGGAGACGTCCTTCCCTTCTGAGCTAAGCTTGAATGGAAAAGACAGGCATTAACTAGATCTGAATCGACAGGGTAGGAGCATGCTCCATTGTCCTGGAGCTCCCCACCTGCTGCGTGTAACATCCGGGTAGCCCCCTTCCACTTGTAAATCCACTGGGGCACAGTGTGAAAGCTGAGGTTTAGTATTAGGCGTGAGTGAGGACATGGGGAGGGCATTCATCTCGCGCACTGACTGTGAGAATGAAGTGTCATGAACAATTGAGAATGTCTCGACATCCTGGAACCAATCCACAGGACAGAGCTGGAACTAGCCTGGGTTCTCCGGATTCCAGAGCCAGTCATTTTCCTAGAAGTTGCTTAAACAGACCTTGTGGTATTTCAGCTGATGGTCCTGTAATGAGAGACCGAAAGGAGCTGAGCTCATGTCTGTCTGCCTTCCACTGGGGAGAAAAATGACCTGTCTGCTTGATCGCTGTCCAGATACTAGCACACGCATATGCAGAATAGGGGCAGAAGAGAGGGTTGGATTGTTGTCAGTGTCCTAGCAAAGAACTTAACTTGTACTGCTGGCAAGAAGTCCCTCCCCACAGTCTCTCAGCCTGTAGTTCGGCTTGTGACTCTCCTCCCTGATAGTTTTCCTTTGTGTGAGGGGGAAGGTGAATTACAAGTCACTTCCATTCCAAGTTTTCAGTGTCCTGCTGAAGCAGGTTTGCCAGTTACAATGCTGTTGCTTTGGCTCTTGACCTCCCTCATATTGAATAGTGAGTGTACGCTGATCAGTTTGGTTTGCTGATGCTTGGTAATGAGTGCTGCTGTGCGTGGACTGTACACATTGCTGGGAGCAGTTTAAATCCAAACAGAAAACCTTTCCATGTTCGGTTCTGTAAACCACGACTCCCTCACTCATATTGGGGATTAAACTAACAGACCGAGTGCTCTTAAATAATTGTAAGATTATTAGTATAACTCTGCTGGGAGGGGAGAAATGTTTTATTTTTTAATTTGCAGTATCACTTCTCTGTAAGAGCAATTTAGAGTAATTTTAACTATCCCATTTGCAGTCTCAAATTACCTAATTAATTCATCTGCTCTCTAGAAACTGCTACCAATACAGTGACCTCCCCAGAGGGGAAAAACCTCTAAACCCAGCTGCACTGAACTATGTACAATTGTAAGGTTGGTGGAAAACAGGATCTATTAAAGGGCCTTCAAAGGAAATTAACAAGACTCTGGAGGCACTGCCTCCAAAGGAGAATTTGGAGGAAATGTTGCATTGCCTTTGATTTAATGGAAAGCAGCAGCAGTCCATAATGGGAACACATTCTCATTATTGTTGACAGATCTGCCCTTGAGTTTTTGAATTAACTTCTTTTGTCTAAATTTTCCAGGGTCTGGGCAGAAGCCTTGGTTGCAATATATACGGCGATATTGTTTGGGCAAAACAAAAAAGCAGTCCAGGAGCACTTTAAAGACTAACAAAATAGTTTCTTAAGTGATGGGCTTTCGTGGGACAGACCCACTTCTTCAGATCATAGCCATACCAGAACAGACTCAATATTTGAGGTACGGAGAACCAAAAATAGTAATCAAGGTGGACAAATCAGAAAAATATTATCAAGGTGAGCAAATCAGAGAGTAGAGGGGCAGAAGGGGGTGGGGGAGTCAATAATTAGATTAAGCCAAGTATGCAAAAGAGCCCCTATAATGACCTAGAAAATTTGCATCCCAGTTCAAACCATGTGTTAATGTGTCGAATTTGAGTATAAAAGAGAGTTCAGCAGCCTCTCTTTTTGCAAACTGTTGTGAAAATACCTCTTCAGTAAGACGCAGACCTTCAGGTCATTAACAGAATGACCCACTCCATTAAAATGCTGACTGACAGTTTGTGGATCAGGAGTGTTCTTATGTCTGTTTAGTGCCCATTAATTCTTTGTCTAAGAGAGTTTGAGGTCTGTCCAATACACAAAGCATCTGGGCATTGTTGGCACATGATGGCATATATGATGTTAGTTGAGAAACATGAGAATGTGCCCATGATTCTGTGAATAACCTGATTAGGTCCAGTGATGGTATCTCCAGAATAGATATGTGGACAAAGTTGGCAACAGGCTTTGTTGCAAGGAAAAGTTCCAGGACTGTTGTTTCTGCGCTATAGACTGTGCTTGTTGGTGCGAATCCTCATAAGGTTGGGAGGCTGTCTGTAGGAGAGAACAGGCCTGTCACCTAGGGCCTTCTGGAGTGTAGCATCCTGATTAAGGATAGGTTGTAGGTCTTTAATAATCTGTTGCAGTGGTTTGAGTTGGGGGCTGTAGGTGATGACCAGTGGTGTTCTGTTGTTGGCTTTTTGGGGCCTACCTTGGAGTAGCTGGTCTCTGGGTATTTGTCTGGCCCTGTCGATTTGTTTTTTTATTTCTCCTGGTGGGTAATTCAGGTTTATGAATATTTGGTAAAGATCTTGTAGTTTTTGGTCTCCGTCAGTAGGATCAGAGCAAATGCAATTGTACCTAAGGGCTTGACTGTAAACAATGGATCTAGTTATGTGTGCAGGATGGAAGCTAGAAGGGTGTAGGTAAGTATAGCGATCAGTGGGTTTCTGGTACAGTGTGGTACCAATCAGGCCATCCTTGATTTGTACTGTAGGGTCCAGGAAATGTATCTCTCGCGTGGAGTAGTCCAGGCATAAGTTGATGGTGGGGTGCAGATTGTTAAAGTCTCTGTTAAAGCTGCACCCCCCGGCCCCTCTACTCTCTTATTTGCTCACTTTGATAATATTTTTCTGATTTGTCAACTTGATTACTGTTTTTGGTTCTCTATGCCTTAAATCATGGGTGTCCAACCTTTTGGCTTGCCTGGGCCGCATTGAGTGAAGAGGAATTGTCTTGGGCCACATATAAAATGTATAATATAGTTAATGTATATAAATCACATAATAATGTTAAAAGTTTACGATCTTGTGGGGCCGCATTACTAGCTGTCCAGGGCTGCATGCGGCCCGCGGGCTGTGGGTTGGACACGCTTGCCTTAAATATTGAGTCTGTTCTGGTATGGCTATGATCTGAAGAAGTGGGTCTGTCCCACAAAAGCTCATCACCTAATAAATTATTTTGTTAGTCTTTTTAAAGTGCAACTGGACTGCTTTTTTGTTTTGATGGTATATAGACTAACACGTCTCTCTCTCTGTTACTATTGTTTGGGCAAATATCTCTAAGACAGAGCTGGTCAAAATGCAGCCCATGTATGCAACAGGGAGCTTCTGGCACTTCAGACCCTCCCTCCTGACAACCCTCTTCCTCACCACTCCTGTTCCCTGATTCCACACAACTCAAACTCTCTGCTTCCCTCTCCCTGGACCCACACTCCTTCCCAGACCCTGCACCCCCTCATACACCTCAGTCCCTTGTCCTGGGTCACAACTCCTTCCTGCCCTAGGTCACAAACCCAAACCCTTGCACCTCAGTGCCCTGCTCCAAGTCACAACAGCATCCTTTACCCACACCCCCTCCCAGACCCCACACCTCCTCCTGCATCCCATTCCCCAGCCCCAAGCTCCCTTCTGTGCCTAACCTCCACCCCAGACCCTGCACTTTCTCGATTAATATCATGGAGGAGTGCAGCCCTTGACCACTTTCCAAATTCTTGGAGTGGTCCTCCATCAAAAATTACTGTTCACGCCTGCTCTGAGAGCATTCATCTGACTTGGATGAAGACAGACGGAAGTCTTTGTTTTCATACGGCTTAAGGGGGGAAAATCTAGCACATCACTCGGTTAACAGTCCAGCAAAGTCCTCCATGTTATGGACATCAGTTGCCATAGCAGGCTCCTGCTAAGCAAGTTCTGTGGGAACAATTCTCATGCCTGGGGTTTTGCATGCATCAATAACAGCTTCTTGTTATCTTTGCCAGTGATAACCATCTCTGTGCAGAGTTTACACTAGTGAGTTATTGCATCCCCCACAGATACCAGGGCTGAGAAATCTGCCGACATGACCAAAAATAGCACCCTGCAGTTGTCAGTGGAGGGGGAGACACCCTCTCCCACTAGCATGCCACTGGGGAGCAGGGTCCTATGAGACCCAATCCAGTCGGTTTTATTGAGTCCGTGGCCCAGTAGCTTTATAACCTGTCCCCTGCCATTATGTGCTTCAAAACAGAGAAGTTTCCTGCTGTCTGGGGAAGAAGTTTAACACGTGCAAAATGATTTTTGTGTCCAAATCCAAAGTTCTCTCATGTACTTAGGCTGATCCCTTTCTAGATCCCCATGATGGAGGAAACAAATGAGCAAGTGATTTGTTACAGCAGTAGCATAGCAGTCAATAGCCTTGCTTTGTCCTCCCATAATGCTTCTAGGCGAGTGGTTCTCAAACAGAAGGTCGTGATCCCTCAAATGGTTGCAAGGTTATTACATGCAGGGTTGCGAGCTGTGAGTCTCCACCCCACACCTTGCTTCACCTCCAGCATTCATAAGAGTGCTAACTGTCAGAAAAAGGGGTTTTTCGTTTATGAGAGGCCTGCTGTGCGACAAGGGTCAGCAGCACAAAGGTTTGAGAGCCACTGCTCTAGTCTGAGGCTGCCCAGTCCCCTTACCAACGGGGCGGGAGCGGGGAGGAGAGAGAGAGAGTGTTTTTGTTTTCAGGATGCTGAATAGCTCAGGTAGGGTATGGAGTCCCACCCTAGGCCGGACTATTTGTAACCTAGGTAACCAGGTAACACCTTTGCTTCCCCAGAACCAGAACAAAGGAGAGTGGTGTAGGCTGGCTGGTTTTGGAATTAGGGGGAGGTAGTCTGGAGGCGGGACAGGAACAAAGGAGGCAGGATCCCCATGCCTGGAGTTCCATCTCAGGGCCTCCTCCACCTATTGTGGATCAGACTGACTACATCTTGCTGGCGTACTGACAAGTCAGTACCACATTGTGTCCCTGTCGCCTAATAAACCTTCTCTTCCGCCTGCTGAGTGAGAGTCACTCCTGGCTGCAGGTGGGGGGCAGAGTTTGGGGACACCTTGAAGCCCTTTACACCAACAATACTTAATGAAGCATCATATCACTCTGCAATATTCATTCTGTTTGAGAAATGGGGGACTGAGGCTTTGAAATGTTAAGTGATTTGCACCTAAAGGCATGTAGGGAGTCAGGATTTGAACTCGGGTTCAAGGTCCTGTCAATCAAATCCATTGATGATTTTGTGTTACAGATCAGATCACATAACCAATAGCTCTTTCCACTGGAACTGTTCTATTAAGCACCTGTACAGAGTACCAGGTATCGTACTATATAAACTAGGTCCGGGATGTCTCAAGAAGAGAATGCTTCTGCAGCTGCTGTTCCAACTGACATAATGTGCGGAGTAGACTGTTTAACTTACCAGGAGTGCAATGTGAATTGGGAATGAGGAGCAGTCTTAAAGGATCATCTGATTTCAGGTTGAATATTCTAGATTAATTCCCCATCTGTGTTAGCTTTGGCTTGATCCTGCAGCTTTGCAGCAGCTGTTGGTAAGTGGAGCTAAGATCCCCTCTTTAAATGCATGATTAAATCCTCAGAGTAAGAAGCCCGTTATTTCAGTGTCCTTCTCCTCAAGACAGGAAAATCTGCTTTTAAAAGTCGCTGAGGCAGCATTCTCCCGCAGCATCCTCTGATCTTCCTGCGGTTTCCGCTTCGCTCACATCTGGCTTCCCATTCACCATGCTCAGCACAACAGATGGTCCTTTCAGCGGGAATTGTTCACCTGCTTATACTGTGATTGCCTTTGCTTTCTCTTTCATTTGTCTTATGGTGTGGATCACGAATACCAAATTCCTTGGAATAAACGTAGCCAACTTCTTGTGTCAGCAGAGTAGTGAAGCCACTTTGCCAGTAATTGTAGTCACCTTGTGCTGCTTTGATGGCCTTGCAGAGATGGTCAGTTAATGGCTAGGACTTCCCCAAGCTCTGCACTTTCACCTTGCCCAGTCTTGTGCAGACATTGGCTTCAAGTCTAGATCTTCCCTGCAGTTTCAGGGGTCACTGGTGGCTTGCTTGGTTCTAAGAAGGCCAAAGGGGATTTCCATAACGTGAAATTGTTGCAGCCATTCTTACCTTTAATACAGTTGTGAAACTTACTGACTCTTTACAGGATCACAGCACTCCTTGTTCTGTCTTCAGCCAAGCAATATCATGACCGAGCATGGCATGTTGGAGACCTGTCTTGTATAAAAGTTATTGTCTTTGGCTGTATAAATTAAAATTCCAGATATTTCACTATGAGGTTAATTAACCAAGGGAGCTGTTTACCAAGGGATGTGTTGCATTCTCCCATCACTGACATCTTTAAGTAAAGATTGGAAGTGTTTCTTAAAGCTCTAGCTCAACCATAAGATATGGGCAAAACACTGTGGTCTGTTACGTTGGGTCAGACAAGGTGACCAGAGAGAGTTCTTCTGGTCTCATGTCTCAATCCACATTACTGTCCTGTATCAAACATTTACCAGTCCTAGGTTTTACTGTAGTGGCCATCCATCTCTGTAGTATGTATCAAAATACTGGTGGAATCTCTTTGCTGTCTTTGTATTTCCGGATGTTTCACTATGATTTTAACAAAGAGCGCTATTGCCGCCAGAAGGCTGGTTATAAGTTTGGGTAACTGCCCAGTTAAAATCTGAGGCTGTGTAGCATTTACTGATGTCATATTACCTTTCAGCTCTTAGCAAAATACAAAATACTCTTTTCTGTGCAAACAGGGAAAAATATGTCCTGTTCTTGGGGTGGTGAGGAGAGATCAGAGGGAATTTGAATTACAGAAATAAGCAGAAAATGAAAAAACAACAACAAAACAAAAAATACCCGCCCGGTTTCCTATCAAGGTTATGTACTTTCAGGTAAGACCTACAGTAAAACGAGCCATTAGAGTGTCTCTTAGAAGTGTCCGATGTGCTTTGGAAAGCTGAGCTTGATTGAAAGAGGCCATTGCCATGGGAATGGTGGTAAATGTTGGCAATCATCCTTCAGTGCCTGTGTTTTTCATTTCCAATCAGCTTTCCCAATGCACAGGAGAATCATCATATCAAACTGCTCTGACTGCTCTGAACAGTGCATTCATATACTTTCTGGTACAGACATCCAGATTAATATAGCTAGTGCTTAGAGACCACTGATTTGCTATTCAAGCCTTTCATAACTGGGTTTATATGACAGCATGTTCCAGCCTTCTTAAATGCAATTGTCTTGTTTGTTCATTTGTGTCTCATGATGCATTTAAACGATAGCCCAACTAATAGTCAGGACTTAAATAGCTGTTTGTCAAGGGATTCATTATTATCACAACAGAACTCTTCACCAATGTCAGCTGGTTAAATTTTGCACACTGCTGCACTGAGGCAGGTAAGCAGAGCTGTGCAAAATGTTCTCAGTTGACCTAAATGTGTGAAATTTACCAGTTTCAGGTTCTGTTAGAGCTGGTTCTGAGCACCACCCAGCTTTGATGAGATTTGCAGATGTTTAGAATGGACCAGGGACTGATGTATGATTTTGAGATAAAGCTATTTAACAGTCACAGCTCTGCCTGGATTCAACATGCAAGGCTGTCATGGCGACTGATTTTTCTTATTTTGCTTGAGACTTGTTCGTAATTGAACTGGAGCTGGTGGGTCTGTGCTTAAAGTGTGGCACTTCCCTAAGAGTGACCTTATGTTTGAGGCCCAAGCTCAGTCCCTCCTTCAACCTTGGCCGTGTAGCATGTGCACCCCAGCCCCTTGTGTTGCTCAATTGTGGTATCTTTGGTTATTCCTACAGCATCCGTACGTGTACAGAACATGGGAACCCTGTAGATTGTAAATGGTTGAGTTAGGAGCACTGTTGGTTACGCATCATATAAAGACTGCTACCTGTGTTGCCTCCCCTTCACTTCTCTGCTCCCAAAAGGAGAGCTACTGCAGCATACTGCAGGGCCAGGGGGAGAGTCTGCTGAGCATGGCAAAGACATGACAAATGTAGAGCATGAGCAGTTATTCTCCATAACCTCTTTGATGCTTGAAAAGCAGGTGATACTGTAAAGATCTCTTTAAACTTCACAAATCTGGATTTACTTTCTGTCTTTGAGCCAAACTCAGTTAATGTGGCTGGCATGCTTTTAGCAAAGGCTTTGCCACTTTTCAGGCCAAACCCCTTGAGTTTCTGCATCAGCATAATCGACGACATCAGCTTTGCCCTGGGAATAGAGTGTGTTAAGAAACGGGTCCTATCAAGGCAAGTGCAAAACATTGTGTTTCTATAGATCATAATAAACGGAGGGTTTTAAAAAAAAATTATTTTGAATCTGTGTTGATACTTTTTTAGATATTTGTGACCTAGAGGATTTTATCAAATAACAAGTAAATCTTTGCAGCCTTGTCAAGTCTTTCAAAATACAGTGACATAGACAGAATAAAGAGTGTGCTTGTGACCAAGTTTCAGAAGAGAGATTTAGATATTGGCATTACAACCTAGATGTCTTTATGACTACCGCCCTTAGCTAGGGTGTCAGTAAGTGTACAAAAAAGCCAGATGTCCCTGTTCACTCTGGCTGGAATGCACATCCTTTCCCCACACCCTTCATCTCTTGTGTCTACTGGATTGTAAAATCCTCAGGGCAGGGATTGTATCTTAAGATGGGGTCTTCAGCACCTCCCTCATACAGTTCTTTACACAATGGGGGCCCAATTTCAGCAGAGACTTGTGAGTATGCCTCTGTTATGAATCAAATAATAAGGTGGATCAGTATACGGCAGCATTTACTTTGAGATTTATTCCCAATCCATCAGTATGCATTGGAAAATAACTGAGCATGAAGTAGCAGAAGCAGTGGAATTCTGAGTTTTATTAGCACTGAGGCTCCATTCTGCTGTTCTTCCATTGTGGTTTTTTGTCCTTCACTGGCCCAAATGAATGTAATAAATATCTGTGGAGCCAGGGAGGGTTTGCAGCACATTATTTGATGATGTGGGAAACTAATGATTCATTTCCTCCCCTTCCCTCCCCTCCCCTCCGGTACTGTGTTGTGATCTGATTGCATTTAAGAGGTTGATAATTCATCACCGGGCTGTTTAGGTTGAAGTCCTTGGAAAAATGTAAGTGAACTGCTCAGATTGGAATGTTTATGTACTCGGAGCTCTGAGATCAGCTTCTCAGGCCACAGCCTTTCTTGGCGTTTAGTTGTGGTTGGAGATGCATTGGCGTGGGTCCTGGCGGTCGGTGGATGTTGTGAAATGTAGGCTTCCCAAGCCTCACGTACACCTTCAGGTTGTGCTTTGCCAGCAACTGTCTCCCTCTTTCCAGAGTTGCTGTTGGTGCCTGTGGTGTTTTACAGTTCTGAATTTATTGTGCCTCTGAAATGTACATGGAGAAGTAAGACACGGAGCGAAAAGCGTGTGACCCCAGGTGTGTTTCAGCTATTGGCACTGGATGAAGTTTAGTTCTGGACTGCTAATTGAGCTGGCCCAACTGCACCAGGGTCTAGGACAGGGTTCAGCAACCCCCAGCACAGGTGCCAAGCATGGCATGTAAGTCAGCTTCCATCGGCAGGTGAGGTAGGAGCTCAGCCCGCCCCTTCGCCCCCATGCAGCCAGGAGCTTGCTCAAAGCGGTGCTGCCTGTGGAGTACCACAAGACCAGCTAATGCTACCAACCACCACCTAAACAGTAAAGCTCTGCATCTTAATTAATTTACTAAGGAAGCTGTTGTAAGTAGGACTGGTAGTGACTTTAAAAAGTATTACTGGTACTCGGACCGGACATAGAGCTCAAAAGGTCCAACTTTGGCACTGTGCCTTGGAAAGGTTTCTGACCCTGGGTGTAGGAAAATGCGCTCTCCATGTTTCTGTAAGCCAGTCCTGTTTTCAGCGTGAACACATGTTGGCGTGGCCTGGAGATGAGTGCAACGAATGACGACTTTGCAGTGAAGGAAGCAGCTGAAACAGGATTGTCTCATAGTGGTGGAGACAGTAGCATGTAGCACCGCACCTTCCAGCCAGACATCTCAAAGTGCTCCACAAAGGGGTAAATAATATCCCCATTTTGTACATGGGAAACCAGAGGCACAGGCAGATTTACTCCTGGGTCTGAGGTCACACAGCAAGTGCATGGTAGAGGTGGGAGTAGAATGCAGACTTGGCTCCTACCAGAGTGATGCAGGGAAGTTCCAGAGGGGACGCTGCCGTGGCTGGGCTAGCAATAGCAGGACTCCTGCGTGAGTCTTTTGAATGTTCTGCTGCAAGCTGTAGCTCTGACATCTTTAACTTCTTTCTGACCCCTGGCTTGTAAGGTGCTGCTGCTGAAAAGAGTTAATGCTCAGGCTGCTTAGAGTTTGTCTCTTCTTCTCCTTTTCTTTTTGCAGCTAAAACTATGGAACAAATACAGAGTCTCCAACATTCCCTCGCTGATATTTATAGATGCTTCCACAGGGAAGGTTGTGTGCAGAAATGGCCTGTTGGTGATCCGGGATGACCCAGAAGGTAAGACCTGGAGCACAGCACAGACACGCGGCTGAATAATAGTCCGCTTCTCTTTTAGCTCCTACTCCAAAGGGTGCCTGGAAGCAAAAAATGGAAACAAAAGGAAGATCAGACTCACCTCATCAAAGCACTGGATTATTTTCAGCATGAAATTCCCTGCATTGTTCCCATTAGAGTTAGGGTTTCATTTTTTAACAAACAAAGGCCTCCGTTCTGGGTTTTCTGTCTGAAGTGCTAATGAGGAAAAGTTAGATGAAATGTAATACTGTAGCTAGCATTTCACTGGCAGGGACACAGGCGGACAAATTGAGGACCAATGTCTTTCATATTTGTGGTGTTTTCATATAGTGAGTGGGGTGTATTTTATAGTAACACCACACAGTTGGGCAGAGAACAATTCCCTCGTCACTTATTAGGGTATGTCTACAGTATGCAGCTTAGACCCAGCCATGTTGCTAAAGTCAGGCAGTGTAAACGCTGTTTGTCAACACCAAAAAACTTCCACAATAGTATTTGCTACTGCTGAGTTCAGGGTTTTTTAAGCACCTGTGAATGACAAAATCTTTTTCACTCAATTGCCAATGTAGACAAAGCCTTAGAGATGATGTCTAAAAGAAGCTACAGTTTTCTGTTCAAAATTGTACTATGCTGCACGTTTATATCATACCGCCTCACTCTGAATCAGCAAGTGATGAAAACAAACACACACTGCTGCACATGTTTGTAGTCCCTGCACAAACCAAAAGCGGGGCAGCTGCCTGCACACCTTTTACCCTTCAGCATATGGGCGTCAGCCTTCCATGTGGTTGTCAGTTCCTCAGGGAGGGAATGATAGATCCTGAAAACAAGGCCCTACGTGTAACACAGGGGGCGGGAGCGGTGTAGCATGACAGGCTAAGTACAATTTGTGGTCTAAACCATCTGGTAAAGTTTCTTTAGCTCTGGCTGAATTTATGGACTGCTTATACTGGGAATTGACAGCAGGAATATTCAGAATAAATAGATGGATTTTAAAAGGGCAAAAGAACTTGTGTGTCTATTATCCAGCCTTAAAGCTATGGACAAAGCAGCCCCATTCGTAGGAAATGCAAATGGCTGCAGCTTTAAGGAAGCCTGCTGCTGTTCCTAAAAGACAACGGCCGAGGTGGGAGTTGATCTGCGGTAACCGAGGTTAACCAGCTGCTTCTCGGTTGTTTAAAATAGTGGCTGTTCACCAAGCAGAAGGCCATGAGGAGTGTGATGGGCATATTGACCTGTTCTCTAAAAGGTGACTAGGCAGAGAGCAGGGCCAGCTGGAGCCCCAGCCATGCGCAGAGGGGACCCTACTTTGCAGAGTTATGCCAAACTCATTTACAAGGGAAGAGTGAAGAGCAGATTGCAGCAATGACCCAGCTGCCCAAAGCAGTATTTACTTGCATTGTTGCCAGAGAGCATTGTGACATCTAGAAACTGGCTGAATGCAAACATATGCACTTTGCAGCTCAGAAGGTCTGGGAATCCCTGCAAGTCAGATCCTACCCTTCTGTGGGGACCGACAGTCCTGGACAGAGTAGAAACTGGTGCAGTGTGGCCGCATGACATTTGGGGGATGGAGCAAGGATGAGGACCTTGTGGCGGGGTACCCCTGGGTCTTTTCAGGGTCCCACGCTTCTCGGTTCTTGCCAGAGGGGTTAAGCTGCACCCACCTCTGCCAGTCTGGGCTGGCTGGTCAGTCCTTTCCCCTTTGCCACCATCAGGGCTTCAGTTTTACTGTGGGAGGGGAGCCCAGGCACTCTCCAGTTGGGTTACTCCCTCTCCCCTGTTGTCTTTTGTAAATGTTACTTGTTCTCCTTACCTATCTTCTCTCCTCTTACCTCCACCTTCTCCACTTCCCTACCTTGTCCTCCACCTCTCTCACTCTCTCCCCTCGTCCCTTACTGGGACAGCTTGTTAAGCCCTGCCAGCACTCCTGCAGTGAGACCACGTGGCCCCCATTGATTAATTGCTTCCACTCCCTGTTGCCTCTGTTCTTCCGCTGGCTCAGGCTGCGTCCTGAGCTGCCTTTCACCCTTCCAGCTGAGGTCTGCTGGCCTGATGCTGATACAAAATAGAGAGCTTGGGTAGGAGATGGGAACCCTCTGCGTGATACCAAACACAGCTCCCCTGGGGTGTCCTGCACAGCGGGGTTTGGGAACAGAGGTGTGAAGGCAACAAGTAGACTTGCCGGTGCACAGGTCTGCTGGCTGAGCATCCTGTTGTGGAGGAGGTGGACAAGGTAGGGCCTGCATAGACAATCTCGTTTCTGAGACCGCACTACTGGCTGAGCCCTGGGAGAGGGTCAGAGAATATGGCCCTGGGAAGGGCAGCTCTCCTTAGCATCCCTCCCAGGGAGGTTTCCCCTTCACAACAAGTGTGTGGGTGAATGTTTGGCGCTGATCCCTCCCCCCCCCATGGGGATGTGGGCCAGTAGCTGGGAGGGAGGGGACAGAGGAGGCCGACATGGGAAGACATCAGTGAGGATGGATTAAGATGTGCTAGATGTGCCTCTTGCTCTTCTCTCTGCCTTCTCTCCCTGCCCATCCCAAACTCCCCTAGGGCTGGAATTCCCCTGGGGACCAAAACCCTTCAGTGAAGTTGTTGCAGGGCCTCTGCTCAGAAACAACGGCCAGTCGCTGGACAGCACCGCCCTGGAGGGCTCTCACGTGGGGGTCTATTTCTCTGCGCACTGGGTGAGTAGCTGGCGTCTCTCCATCACAAAATGGATGGGTTGGAGGTGAGTGGCAGCTCTGTCGGAAGTGTCAGCGCCCCACCCAAAATAATCCTACCTGGTGCTGGCTGGGCTGCCAGAGGGCTGAGACCTCGGGCTTGACACTCTTCCCAGGAGCAGCTGTGCCGAAGGTGAAATTCACCCTCTCAGGAGAGCAGCAGGTGCTGCCATCTTCCCCTTACAGATAGCTGGTGGAGGCTGCACTGGTGGCTTGCTGATTCAGTGCCCCTCGTCCCAGCCACTTGGCAGTCTCTGAGCCTGCGTCTAGGTCCCCTGGAAAGCAGAGATTGTGGCTGCCTTGTGAGACTCCCTGTCCCACCTGCTGGTGGAAGCTGTGGAGTGAATCAGCCCCTTTGACTCCCAAGAGAGCTGTGTCTCTGGGGTCCAGGTACTATGTGCTCCTCTCTGTTTTTCCAGTGTCCCCCCTGCCGAAGCCTTACAAGGGTCTTGGTGGAGTCTTACCGGAAAATCAAGGAAGCGGGACAGAAATTTGAGATCGTCTTTGTGAGTGCAGACAGGTAACCTCTGCTGCTGGCTTTGGAGAGCTTTGTGCTGGGTAGTTTTGCAAGGACAGGAGGGGCTTGAAGCACGTGTGCTGCTTCGGTGGGGATTTCTGCACCCTGGATTGGAGAAACGCAGCCCCCGAAGCCAGGAGAGAGCTGGGAGTTACTAGGGGCAGATCAGGATCAGGCAGGTTTTGTGGTACATGTAGCTGTTTGATTTGTGCCCCAGAAGCGGGAGAGAACAGTAAGTTTTACTGGATGCAGCCCCTGCTTTCAAGAGAGAAGCCAATCAGGCCTCTGGCTTGGAGTGTTGCTGGGCACTCAGGAGACTGGGCTCTAGGTGTGGGGAGGGGAGGCTGGACAGGACTGTTCCCTGTACCCCAACCTGGCTGGTTGAGCTGGCTCTGATTCTGTAGCGGTCACATCCTACACCAGCAGGGAGAAGGTGAGAAATTGAAGGAGCCTGGGGAGAGCTGGATTAGCGAGGGCAGGGGTTGAATCGAGGGCAAGCCCAGAACCCGTGAGGTGGGCTCAGCATTTTGCTTTGAGGTTCCTCCATGCCCTGGATACGAGCCTGAGTTCTGTGAGGCCCTGGAGCAGCAGCTATCAGAATTGAGATTTTAAATCTCTTATTGATACACGCTGCAAGCTCCTTCCTTGAGGGGGGCAACAGCTTTAAAATCCTGGTCTCCCCCCAGATGGATATGCCTGTGCCTGCCCTGCGGACAGCCAGGTTCTGGGCCATGAGAACGTCTCAGGCCTCTGCCAGGGTGTGTACTGCTTTCCTGGGCAAAGGGCTAACAGGAAAGTAGCTGCATAGGAATGGTGATGGTGCCTTTATTTGACCCCCACCTCCACTGCACAGGTCAGAGGACTCTTTCAAGCAGTATTTCAGTGAGATGCCCTGGCTAGCTGTCCCATATGCTGATGAAGCCAGAAGATCACGCCTCAACCGGCTCTATGGCATACAAGGTAGGAAACACCCCCGAGCCGGACATGAAAGTCACTCCTGTCTGTTCCTCTCATGTAAGAAAAGAATTAAATGTCTCTCCTTGTTTAAATAAAACAAGACAACAGCAAAGCCAAGGGCCGCTGGCAGAGCTGCTACATCTCTCCTTTGCAGACTAATCTTCCTACCACCTGCCAGCCTGTTAGCTCAGACAGGACTTCAAAAGCAACCGTATAATTCCTCTTAGAAACTTGGAGCCTTCTCGGCTTGGACGTTTTATCCGTAATTGATTTGTTTTGCTTTTCTTTAAGGTTCCTGTGTTGTTGTCTTGCTCTCCTGTGTGATAGGAATTCAGACCATTGCTTGCTGTAGCGCACAAGGAAGATGGCATCTGGTTTCTGTTAGTGACATGAATTGGATGAGATTTGCAAGTTTGATATAAGCCATGACTTTGCTTCTACTCTTCCAGGTGTCAGCTCCAGAATTACACAGGCCTTGGTTGTGGGGAGGAGAGGGAGGTGTGAGAGAGATTTTGTGAGTTTCTTTCTCAAGGTGTCCCAAAGATTTTGTGTAGTCACAGCAGCTCTAAATGTACCTTGTGTAATGTGCTGACCCTTCCCTAAACAAAGCACAGCATTGCTCTCTGGTCTAGTGACGGTGTGCTTTGGGGGGTGAGGGGCGTAGGATAAATGGGGCCATTAGCTAGCAGGGAAGTTTTCAGTATTCAAGCCTGTTTCCTCCCTGTGAGTAGGGACTGGAGGGATTGATTTATGGTGGGAGATGAAAAGAGCTCAGGATAATTTGGGTAAGTGAAGTCTCAGGGGAAGTGGTTTGATGACAGCCTGCAAGTGTCTGAGAGCTGCAAACACCAAAGAGGGAATGGAATTGCTGAGGGTGGTCCCAGGTGCAGCTATGGGCTTACCCTTACACAGAGTGTCTCAAGGCCTGGCTCTGCTGCATTGAGGCCTCTTCACACTGCTGTGGCAGCAGCCGTGGGCAGTGAAGTGGCTGTAAATGTAATTTACCTAACCCTGCCTGTTGAGCCTATCCAAAGCTTTCTGAAAATCAGGAGGGAGTAAATAATCGGCTCTTTGCATGTGTACCAACTGTTCTTCTGGCTCCAAAATGATCCTCTCAGTCTGGTCTGGCCTGCTGTTGCCTGATCTCTGCTGGCTTTCACATTTCAAAATGTGTCCATGAGCCTTATGTTAAAGTCTCTCTCTGGAGCTCTGCATGCATACCAAAGCCGAATCTTGCCTGTAGATCAGGGGTGGGCAAAATATGACTTGCAGGTTGGATCTGGTCCACCAAGCCTTTGGATCCAGCCTGCCGCTGTCCTGTGGCCCAACAGGGCCCTTGGACAGGTTCTCTACCTGCCACACCCCTGCACACCACACAGAAAACCCAGATTCCCTTGCCACCATTTATCGTAGAATAAGAATATTGTCAGATGAGGTAATAAATTCGTTACTGAGTTTTTGGTAAGTGTTAGTTCTGTAGAAAAGAAGGCAGAGCCACCTTTTCTAGTGGGTGAAAAATAACTGATGAGTCTGTCTTCCCTATTCTTAATCTAAACCTTTATACAACTCTTATCACCGTGGCCTCTGAGTTCAGGATTGTACCTACAAAGTGTAGTTAAAAAATTCTGGCTTTATCAGAGCAAAAGTGGTTGACCCTTAAAAAGGGGAAAATGAATGAAATGTGTGTGAAAGATGTACAGTGTAACACAGATGTTAGCCCGTGTGAAATATATTTGCTTTTGGGGTTATATGCCAGACATGCTGCCTTGGATTCCCCAGGCCTGTGTCTCTGCAGATGGGCTATGACTGTCACAGAACTGGTGGTGGTGTCAGGTTGTTCTGGGTAAGGTGTTGATATAGCCCTTCAGAAGAAAAGGAGTTCTCCTTTTCTCCTTGTCCCCTCCTGCACTGTTGCTTTGTGAGCCGACGCAGAAGCTGGGCAAAGCCATCTGTAAGGAACTGGGGAAGGCCTGAGAATAAGGTGAGAATATGCACAGAGTGTGGTGATGGTGGTGGGGTGAGGTGTTAGTCTGTATCTTCACATAAGAAAAAGCAGCCCTGTCACACTTTACAGAGTAACAAGATAATTTATTAGGTGATGAGCTTTTGTGGGGCAGCCCCACTTCTTCAGGTCTGGAAATAGGTGAGAATATATTGTTTTAAACCGGGCAATAAAAGGCTCTTTCTTCTTCCACCACTGGGGGGTTGAGGGAGGGGCAGTAAAAGTTCCTGTGAATTGTCAGTCAGGCCTGTGGGGGGAGATGGATGCCCTGTACAGACTGAAGGGGCTAGTAGTGCCCCCCCGCCGCCCCCAAGAGCAGGACGCTGCTGGAGGGGGACTGTCCTTGATGCATTCGCTTTAGTTCTCTCCCTCTTCTGTGCATCTTCATAGAGGGCCATGTCAGCTTTCAGCTGGACAAGGAATGCCTGGAGTGTGCTCTTGAGGCCCATTTGGGGGAACCATGTGACTAAGGTGAAGCTGCAATAAAACAGGAGCACACTGAATTGCACACTGCTTGTTACCCCGGACACTGGGGCTCCCTGGTCGCACCACATCCATAGTCCTGCCAGACCTTGGATATTGCCCAACAAGAGAGCGCCGGATTCAAGAGTTTCAACCTGTATTGAAAATATGGGACCTCTGTATTACTGCACCATTACCTACCTCTTGGTATGATTTCAGATCTGAACCCAGGGGTAGCTGACTGAATTGAATAGTCTCAGCTTTTACGCACAGTGAATAGACACTTGGGTGTTTCTGAGGGATAAGTTTCTGGTTGTTAATGAAAGCAGCCAAGGGAGAAGGCCTGAGCAACAGGAATATAAAAATGTCCAGAGCTGCCGAGGCAGCTGGATGAAAGGTACCTTTTTCAGTGACCTACATTTCTGTCTCACCTAACTGTTCCCATGGCGGGCTATGTTTGGGCTCCAGTCTTGTTCAAACTGAATCACTGCGTATTTTAGACAGATTAGAAATCCAGAAGTCCGTGCCAGAGCTTCTTGTGTGCTTTACCCTGAAATGGTAATGCTGAAATGATTTAGTCATCAGTCTTCCGGCCCTGGTTTGCTGGGGGTAGTGTTACACTTGAAGGAGTTTGGTTCATAGCACTTGGATGTCTTTGCTCTTCCAACATGCCTGAAAACCAAGTGGAGGGCTAAATGCTAGGAGGAGTGCGCACACATTGTCTGCAGACACAGCATTGTGGTGTTCAAATGAGGCCACCCATTGGAATTAACCCCTTATATTAACCTGGTCAGGAGAGCTAATTGGGATCTGAACCTTTGTATAAAGCAGGGATCTCAGACCTCTAGCCTGTGGGCCATCCCTGCCTGGAGCAGCCTTGCAATCCGTGTTGCAGGGGGCAGGGCCTGTTCTGTCCATGTCCATGGCCCAAGCCCTGTCCCTTTCCACCATTGCCCCCCCACCCCCATTGGCTCCCCGACCTGCCGAGTGATGTAGCCTTGGGGATTATCAGGGAGGCCTGTTGCGGAGTGGGGGCAGCAGTCAGCCCTTCTGTATTCCCCACTGCAACAGGAGCCACCAGGAAGCACAGAGCACTTGGTGGTTCACTCAGTCTGCCTCTGTGGACCAGGCTTCCTTGGTAATGCATGAGGTCACATCCCTTGGGGTTGGGGTGCTGTGGAAGAGAGGGGTCAGAAGGGGTGGGGCTTGGGCAATGGGAATGGAACCCCCTCCCTCTGGTATTCCTGGGCTGGACTGCATAACTTCTCTGGCTGGGGACCGAGACTCTTGGTATGAAGGAAATCTCTGAGAGGTGAGATTGAGTAACACACCCTAGGTCACATGGGAAATCTGTGGCAGAGCAGCAAGCTGACTCAGTAAGTGCCTTAACCTAGGATGTAGGAGTGGGAGTCTTTCAGCAGCATCCTGTGGACCTGGCAGAGATGAACGTGCAGAGCAAGTTGGGGTGGGATTGGAGTTCCAAGTGGATAGAGGTCCCAGGTCCGTGAGATGCTGTTGTTCTCATGGGGTGGACGGGGCGTTCTCCTTTTCACAGGACAGGGCTCAAAGTGAGTTTTCCAGTTTCTCACTAGCCTTCTGACCTGCCCCCCACCGCAGGGATCTCAAATGCTATCAGGTGATGAATAAGCCTTTCTGTGCTTAGATACTTTTCTTGGCATAACCTTGGGATCTGTAACTCGTCCACCAAGCTGGGTTAATGTGCCGTTCTTCCCACTACCCTTGGGTGTGCAGCCTCAGCATGTACAAAGGAATTTCAAGCTGTGCTGTCTGGGCCTGGAATGAGGGGAATGTAATCTCTTGCTGGGGCTTAAGTTGCAGGCAAATGTCAACCAGAGAATTGTCCATGGATTTCTTTGTGAATGCTTAGTGTGTAAAGAAGACACGTGAGTAGCCTGCTGTTTTCCACCCCCGGGCGTGGAGTGCAGCACTAACTTCGCTTGCTTTCTGTTAGGCGGAGAGTGGTTCTGGAAATCTTTGGAACAAGACTCCGGGGCTGAAATGCACCAGACCCGGCCAGGAGAGTTTGACTTGTCTGAATTTACCAAGTCTAATCTACGGGAGGTTGCTGGGTTTGGGAGGAGCAAGACGCTCGATAGCACATAGATGGGTGTAAGCTTGGTGAGAACCAGGTGCTGAAATGTTGGCTCCTTGGCTGTTAGCAGCTCCTGATATTCAGTTGTCTCTGTCCTTCTGTGTTTCTCTTTTTGGGAGACGAAGGAGAAATATTTGCCTCTTCTCATTCCCAAATGGCTGTAGTGCTCAAAGTCCACACTTGAATGCTAATCTCTTCCCTGGCTTTGCTCAGCTCTCCTGGCTGTCCAGGAAAATGTGGCGGGATTTTCTCCAGCCCAGCAAATGGTGCTCGTATTTTAGGTGTCCCTCATGTGTGTCAGTGGGATGTTCTGGCCACTTCAGCCATGCCTTGGGCTTCCTCTTGCAAAAAAGGTACCTGCTGTGATCTGCAAACTAATTACAAGGAGTAATTCATGGAACCTGTCTGATCAGTGTAAATTTCAGTGGTACCACAACTGTGGGTTGGATTCTACTTGATGTCGAGAGCCAGAGCTTTACTGCAGTCAATGGACCTAGGCTGATTTATACCAGCTCCTGTAGCCATGTTACCACTGAAACTTACACAGGCTAGACAGCTATCTTGTTTCTTGGGCAGCTATAAAAATCAAAGCCGTGAATGCTACAGGGTCCTGGTGCTTCTTGATCTCAGTATTAACATTCAGACACATGCCAGAACCTTAGGCCAAACGAAGGCTATGGCCGTGGCTACTTGACAAAGTTTTGCCAACACAGGGTACATTGATATAAAACTGCCACGTTTAGTACATGGCTGGTGCATGTACGTACTTGGCTCGTTGCGTCAGCACTGCAGGTGCTCACCAGGAGTGCTTGTGTCCATGCACGGTGCACTGCACTGTGGGCAGGCGTGCCAGTGTGCATTAATCCAGCCCACTGTCTTCTGGGAAGTTCCAGCAGTTTATGGTGGAGCAGAAACACGTTGTGCGAGGGAACTGGGAGCTAACGGGCAACTCCCTAGGGTGCAGCTGTCTCCGTCACCTGTGCTCTATCATTTTTGAAAATCCCATGAACCTGCACAGCCTTCCTCATGGTCTGCCATCTTTGACAGAAGCATGGAGCCTGCATAGCCCTGCCCCAGTGCCATAAGCTTTGCAAGAACCAGATACACGATCCTCTGGTATTTGTAAAGCCATAAGAGGAACTGAAGCAGCAGGGAACAGGATGATGTCGTGGGGGACTTTGCTGTGGAACCTTGCGAAAACCAATTGGAGGGTGTTGGTGGCATTCATGGAGCAGTTGAGGAGGATGGAATGCCGTGTTTGGCCCCAAGAAATGAGCCCGGACTGGTGGGATCCTATTGTAATGCAGGCTTGGGTGGTGATCAGTGGCTGCAGAACTTTTGGATGTAAAGGCCTCTTTCATGAATCTGTGTGCTGTGTTCTTCCTAGCCCTCCGACATAGGGATCCCTGGTGGGCATGATTAGGTTTGGGTTTTTTTAATGTTAATGCTGACGTGCTGAAATTGAAGACTGAAGTGCTCCCTGGACGGACACTAATGAGCTTCTCCATAATGGCCACGTCTCTTCAGTGTCTGGGGTTTTCTGTCAGGGTTTGGGGTTGGTTGGGAGGATGAACAGCTCTCAGACAGTAACAGCTTCAGTCACTACCACACAGGGATTAATCTGAATTCACAACCTGCGCCGTATCGCTAATATATATGGATTCTATTTACTTCGCTTTGTGTTACATTGAGGTGAATTTGGCCCTTAGAGATCAGACTGCACTGCCCAGCCTTTGAGCTAACCAGCCTTCACTTCTTTTCAATTCAGCTGCATGTGTCGATCATTTGATCTGTATTGTTAAGATTGCACTAAATCCAGCCCTTCATAAAAAGATAAGTGCACTGAATGCACGGGAGTTGCTCTGGCGTCAGCCAGCGCTGAAACTGGTCCTTTCGGAGTCTAAATCCAACCTCTGTTATAATTTCTGATGCTGTGTGTTTGCAAATACCACACTCATTGGGAGGTATTCTGGTCCTGCCCTGCAGCAAAACCATGTGTCTGTAAACACACTCCCACTCGGAGTCAGTATGCCATATGTATGCGGACACTTTAAAATGCCCAGCTGAATGAGATGTTCAGCTCAACTTTGTAGAAGGGCACAGCTCTGCTGGACTTGAGTGAGTGACGCAGTACAGCATGGGGCACAGAGCTCTTTGCTGTGGGTGCTAGGAGCACAACTTGCTTGGGTTTTTGCTGGATCTTACAGAAAGGAAATGTGTGCCTGTAACCTCCAGGAAGACTGTTGTTTAACACATCTGCTTCAGCCAGGCGGGATGAATTAAATATCTATAAAGCTGCGTCCAGGGCAACTGAAGTGCGCTAATCCTTGAGAGAAAAAAAGTCTGTTAACAATTGTCAGGAGAGGTTTTTGTAACTTCATTTCCCAGTGCTTGTTTTAATAGACTTCCCCCTGGCCTTTTCTTGTCAGACTGACCTTTCCCAGCCAGCCAGCAGTGTGGAGAATCATATGCCTTTACCTGGGCACCAGAACCTTCCCTTTGTTTAGCAGGGTCCAAAATATTTGGACGTTCCGGGTGCAGCTCTTTGGGCTTGCAGGAAACATCTGTGATGAAAGATGAATCTGAGTGGGTTTGTGTGGATAACATTTCCTGAACTCTCCCTGCTGTAGGGAAGCGTGGGTGTTCTCCCTACAGTAAGAATCACTCAAAGGAGTAGTGTCTGATATCAGTCCTGTCAGAGGAGGACCACTGACCAGCTTCTGCCCCTGCACTGTTGGAGTTTAATGAGACATAGCGCCTTTGATTTTGGTGAAGAGCAGGGCTGGGCCTGAGGAGTTGAGTGAAGTTAGTCTGGTTTCCGGCTACAGAGCTCTGCAGACCAGCACCAGTGTTAGGGGAACTCCCTTCCCTCCTGTTTTTGCAGACACATTGTTCTCTTGCAAAAGATCAGGAACTTACAAAGAGCAAAGCGCACTGCCAATGACTACACTTCTTTTAGCCAGTGTGGGATCCTCCTACTTCAGCAAAATACCACCTGTTTGGCTTGAGTTTGGGCTGGGAGACTTTGGAAACTGACACCGGGAGGCAGGGGGGCATAATTCTGATCTCGGGGCAGGGTCATCCAGTGGCAGGAGACTGGTCTCAGCCTTACCTCAGAGAAGGCTGGAAAGCAGCAGGGAACATTTCAGGACTGCATTATGCCCATTACATGTGAGGTTGATGAGGCTGCTTGGAACCCAGAGGCTGAGTGAGAGGAGTTTTAGGTTTCGGTGTGAGTTTCACGTGGTTCCTCGGTATGGAGCTAACAAGGGCTGTGAAGTGAGCCCAGCACTGTGTGAATGAATTGGGACAGAGCTGTGGGAAGGCCAGCAGGGAGGGGGCCCTGCAAGATTGATAATGATGCTCCCCTGATAGCATTTGTGGCTGTGCCAAGAAGGAATGTCCCACCCACTGGGGAATCTGCACTTCCTTTTGCTGCACTCACACCCAGCTCGTAAATCACCATCTTCGGAAACAATGCCTGAGAGCAGGGAACACGGCCAGTTTCTCTAACTCAGGGGTGCTTCTCAGCCTTCGCTCTGGGAGTTCTTGCCACCACTCTGTCGGCAGCTGCTGGATGAGACCCATGGTGCCATCTCCCCCTCAGTAAGGCTCAGAAAAGGGCTGTGACCACATGTTGGAAAGGATCGGATTTCACTCCCATTAGCATCAGGACTAATGTTCCCTCTATTTTTTGTCACCTGGGTGCAGAATAAATTGTTACGTGCACCAAGGCATGTGCGATGTGCACCAGTAGAAACAAGCTGCCAGCTGTGGGTGACCCTGGGTGCTCTGCAGATCAGCTGGGTGGCAAATGAATCTCTCCTGAGTGGCCACCCAAATGCATAGTTTACAGGGAATATTGATCGGTCCTCAATCTGGCAAGGTGCTGAGCACCGTGACTGCCATTAGCTTCAGTAGGAATTGAGGGCATTCAGCACCTGGTAAGACTGTGTCCTTAGCCAGTGGCAGGCTTTGTCCTAATGTTCAGAGCCGCACAGTGAAATCTGTCTCCACACAAGTGAGGCCTCCAAGATGAACTTTCTGCTCCCACTGCACCAAAGACATAAAAGCAAAAGTGACTATGAACAGACCTGATGAAGGCTGCATAGAACAGCCTAGTCTGCTGCCTGAGTAGAGCCATCTGTCTGCTTTTAGTTGCTGTGTGCTCCTGTCTCCCTGCTGAACCCACCATTCCTCTCCCAGACGGTTAGCTCCCAGGGGCAGGGGCCATATTTCCATCTGTGTGGACCCTTCATTGCCATGGGGAGTACATGCTGCTATGCAGGGTTTAAGTCTGCACAACAGGCAACTGCTGGCGAGAATCATGCACAGCTGGAATTTAATGTGCAAGCCCATTGGGAGGTTGTTCGTAATAACCTAGTGCTCAGCTAGGAAGACTAAGACCTGAATGATTGTCGATGGAATGTGTGTGTAATCTGCGACACAGCGAGCAGCTCTGGCTTCTCACACCTGTGAGGTGCCACTTCGCTGCCACGCCAGGGTGGGGCATTATGGGAGAGCTTTATGCTGGCGCCACAGGAAGGAAGCAATGCTCTGTAACAGCTGGGAAGCAGGTGCTGGCCTCAGCCTGAGTGCTGCCTTTTGGCTGTTCACTCTGCCCCAGTGGAGATGGGAGAGTGGCAGGGTGTGTGTGTGGGGAACAAGGGCCCGGTGAGGAGAGAGAGACGGTTCGGAAGAGGAGTCAGGACATGGCTCTAAATAAATAATGTTCTCTCAAGAAGACTTGTCATGTAGTTTTGTGCCCCACCTGTGCTGCTGCCCTGTTTGGCACAGAGCGCCGGTCCATGGGTCTCATTAACTCTGGCCTCTGCCGATGGCTCTGCTCCACTCCTGCGCGTTAGTGAAGCTTGAGAATGCTCCCCTCACCTGTGCTGTGCGCCAGCTCCCCAGAGGCCGAGGGCCAGTGATAGGCGGCCCCAAGCCAAGAAACCATCTGACCTGGCATTCAGGAAATCCACCAGTGTGCTGAGGCTTTCCCAGCTGAAGCCCTTGCAGTACTGCACTGCCTCGCTGCAGGGCGTGGGAAGTGTGTTCCCCCTCTGCTCAGTGGGGAGCCACAGTAAAAGCCCTTAGTGAGCTAATATAGCTCCTGCTCCGCAGCTGTGTCCTGGAGCGCAGGCCTCGTGTCATATTGTAAATGTTGGCAGTCTGTGTTACATTGCGAGAATGCAGGCCCAGCTAACCCCAATCCCCCCGTGGTGGTCTGGGACATGTTGGAAGGGCTGTGACTGTCTGAGGGCTTGCAGCACCCTCGCTCGCCACAGAGCCAAGTTTGGTAGCCATGAATAGCCACCGAAGTGGAAGGGTTTATAATGGAACCAGCTGCGCAGATGCTGTGGAGGGCTGCTGTGCACGCCACATCCACGCCCACTGAGCTCAGCGCACAGACTCCTGTGGGCTGTGGCTCAGGCCCTTAGCTACTGTAATCCATTCCGGAGGTGGTTGCATGCGGGTGGCAGCTGAATGGTCCCTGTACCTAACTTCCCTGCTTCGAGCACAAGGCTCCACTCCCCCTCACAAAGTCAGAAGTAGAGCCCACGGGTCCTGACCCCCAGACGCCAGGTTCCCTCGCTTCAGGAGCAAAGCGTACAGCACAAACAGGAGATGCTCTTTGTTTCACCCATAGGATGACGGACGTTAGCCCACACTCTTGTCTCACCGGGCCCCTCCCCACTTAGTGACTGCTGTTCTTCCTCTGCTACAGGCATCCCCACGCTCATCGTCCTGGACCCCAAGGGAGACGTGATCACGCGGCAGGGACGGGTGGAAGTGCTGAATGACACAGAATGCCGAGAGTTCCCCTGGCACCCCAAGCCTGTGCTGGAGCTGACCGACTCCAATGCCGTCCAGCTGAATGAGGGCCCGTGCCTTGTCCTCTTTGTAGGTAGGGCGCGCGTTTGATTTCTCTCCAAAAATTCCTGCCCTCACTCTCTGGGTTTCGTCAGCTGGGGAGGGAGGGGGGCCTCTTTGGAGGAGCTCTCACTGGGATGCTCTTTGGTGGGCTGTTCTCCTTGGCACTTGTACGTACCCCCCGTGCCTGTATCCTGACAGCAACCAGCACTAGCGCTTCAGGGAGAGTGTATGGAACAGGATATTTCTGGGGAGATTCACTCTGTCTTCCCCTTCCAGCTATGGACACTCCAGGCCTGGGGGCACCCCCTGATCATCTTGACTGATAGCCAGTGTTGTCTCCATCCTGCCTGAAGTCACTGAGTTTGTTTGTGACCCAGTTATACTTGGGGCCATCACCACATCCCCAGCAATGAGTTCCACAAGTTGACTGTGCATTGGGTGGAACAGTATTTTCTCTTGTATTAAACCTGCTGCCTGTTAATCTCATCAGGTGACCCCTGGTTTTTGTCGTGTGGGAAAGGGGAACTAACACACCTTGAGTCGCTTTTTTCCGTCTGCCATTCGCATTTGGATAGACCTCTGTCGTGACCTCCTTTCTCACCGAACAGCCCTCTGCTTCGTAGTCTTTCCCAGTGCAGAAGCTGTTCCATAGCCTGCATCATCTTTGTCGCTAATTCTGGAAATTTGTCCAGTTCCACTACATCCTTTTGGAGCTGGGGCGACCAGAATTCCTGGTGCTATTCAAGGTTTGGATGTGCCACGTACAGCAATGTGATGATATTTTCTGTCCCTTCCCTAACTCAAGTGTGTAGTGCTGTATCCTAGGGCAGGGAGAGATGAGGGGGAGTTCCCTGCCTCTTCCCAGGCCCTCTGTCATGGAGAACGCTCTTTCCCATCGCATTCATAATATGGCTTTTGTGTCTTCGTTTTTTTCCTTTTCAGCCTTGGTTTGGCCCTGATCATTTATTCAGTAGAGCCCAGCAGGAGATGTGAGTGCTGGGCAAAAATCCCTCTGCCCTTCCCGCCACCCCGCCCTCTCTTTCGTCTGCCTCCCAGGCTTAGCTTGATGGGCTGTGTGTGTGTGAGGCTCTTGCTGTACAGATACAGCTCAGAACAGTTATTTTTCTCTTCCTCTGAGCAGAGTGTTTCTTGCACCGCTCTGCAAACCGCGTGCTGGGAAGAGTCTTCCTGATAGACGCGGGGCTCATCGTGAAGAGTTAGGGGATGCTCAGCCCTGGGGGCTCCTGGGTGTGATTCTCCCCCACTTGCCCCAGGACATCGCACACAGAGCCGGACAAAGCCTGATGCCAGCAAATGAGGGCTTATCCATTTTAAAACACAGGTAAATCTCACTGACTTGGGGACCTACAAAAAGACTCTTGTGACTGGAGTCAGGGACTGAGGGAACAGTGACTCTTGGGTTCTTTTCTTAACAATGCCACTGCATTGCTATGTAACCTTGGTCAAATCCTTTCACTGCACTGTGCTTCACCTACCTGTCCACAAATTGGAGTTAATTTCCTGCTTTGCTCCACTGTGCTGTTGCGATACCATGACAGTCCTATGGGGGCAGGTGGCTCTCAGAGCAGCACTGCTCATAATGTTTGTCAAACGCCTCGATTACCCTGATGGAATGCAAATTTACCGAGCAGAAATGGAGACTAGCTAGCAGGCTTCAGAATGGGCAGGAATCCAAAATTCAACCCCCTGAATTTTCAACGGAGTCTTCTTTGTCTCCAAGTTCTGTCCAGGCCAGAGGCTCACAACCTGTTCACCACTGCAGGTGGCATGTGCAGCTCTCCCTGTTCAGTGAACCGCATCCACATAATTATATGGACACCACCTGGCCCTCATGATGTCACATGGACCACAGCTGTGCTGCTTGGGCTGCAGGTTAAGAACTAATTGGCATAGCCTGAGGTTGCCAGCACAGCGCAGTTCTCCTGGGGGCAGTTAGAGACTTCAGGGATGCTTACATACACCCAGCTGTTTAGCAGCAGTTCTGCTCTGCATAATGAATCAGAATTTGTTGCTAACACTCTCTGACCTTCTCTAGACAGTTGCTAAACACCCATTAAGTCTCTCAGCCATCCTGCAAAGTAGGAAATTAACTCCAATTTGTGGACAGGTAGGTGAAGCACAGTGCAGTGAAGAGATTTGACCAAGGTTACATAGCAATTCAGTGGCATTGTTAGGAAAAGAACCCAAGAGTCACTGTTCCCTCAGTCCCTGACTCCAGTCACAAGAGTCTTTTTGTAGGTCCTCAAGTCAGTGAGATTTACCTGTGTTTTAAATGGATAAGCCCTCATTTGCTGGCATCCGGTCAGCAGCAACTGTGCTTTGTTTTATGGTCCTGTAACTTGATGCTTCAGTTCTAGAGATGATACCCCTTAAATCATGGGCGCCTCCAAGCAGCTTCAGGCCCTAGAGCAAGGCCTGGGATTGCGAGGTCTCCCGGGGAAGGCTCTAGATTGCAGCCTTTGCTTCAGTGGAGCATCACTTATGAATAACTGACAAGTTTATGGGTAGGCTGGCCGCAGTGCAGAGAGTGGAGCTGGAGTTTAGCCAGTAGAGTTTGTGTGTAGAAAATAAATCACAGCCACCCCTCTCTCCCTCTCACACATACAGACACTGCGTATGATAGCTGCCGAAGCAAGGGAATGTGGAGAGCAGAGAATCTGTGTCTGGCAGGCTTTGTCCGCCTCTGTGTGCGTTGGAGGTCAGAGAGCGCTCCCTGCTGTGGTGGGGTGGGTGTTCTCTCAGGGCCACCTCCTGCCTGTTTCACGTAGGTCTTTGTACTGGCAGCATGCAGGGGAACGGTTAGCAAGGGGACTTTCACAGTGGGGGACTAGAGGGGCTGTTTTTTCCATTGTGTTGATGCTGAAAGCTGCCCCAAATTGAGATCTTTTCATCTAGCTGCTGCTCAGGGACATGTTGTCTCTTCCTGCCAAGCTAGCATTTGTATTTCATTTGTGGCTGGTATTGGGCTGAGGTTCTTATCTCTTCCCGCTGCACCTCTGCCAAATCCCAGCTAATTTCATAGAGTGGCTGCTGAGAGTTGCAGGTGGGAGAGCCCCTGAGCGGTTTTCCCAAGGTGGGGCAGGGAAGGATGTCTGGCAGCATCAGATCAAGGTGCTCTCTGGTGTTCAAAACATCCAGTTGCTTCTCCAATGGCCGACCAGCTTTCTTGTGTGTGTTTGTCCCTATGCTTCAGGGGAGGTGTCAGGGAGTGCAAATGCTGGGATTTATTTCCCAGGCTCACGTGAAAGCATGTTTCTGCTGCTCTCTAGTTGGTACAAGGCCATGCTGCCGTACGTTCTTGTTCCTGTTTTCTCTATGGAAGCCCCACCCATGAGTACAGTGTCTTTGGCTCCATTGGATTGTAACCTCCCTTTTGTGGTACCTTTTTCTCTCCCATGGCCTGTGACCTGCAGATTCGGAGGATGATGGAGAGTCAGAGGCAGCTAAGCAGCTGATTCAGCCGATAGCAGAAAAAATCATTGCCAAGTACAAAGCCAAAGATGAGGAGGCGCCGCTGCTGTTCTTTGTGGCAGGAGAGGTAAGAGGAAGAGGAACTTCCTTGGCTTTGTTTGCCATACTTTTAAATGAAGGGTGTGGGACCTCTGTCTCCCATGGTGAGTGGGAGCTGAGTGTGGGGCAGGGCTGCGGGGTCAGGCTCTTCATCAGCTGCACAGGCGTCTGCCTCTCTTTGGGAAGCAATCTGGGGGGTTTCCTGCACATTTTGTGATGAGTGAGCTGCAGCCCCTATCCTGAGGACAGGCATGAATGGACACATACAGGTTAAGTAAACTGGGGTACAGAAACATTGTGACCTGCGGTTGATCACAAAGCGAGTCTGGGACAGAGCCCGGGAACCCTGCCTCCCAGCACTCCTGGCTCTAGCCACAAGATGCTGGTCTTCAACCAAACTGAGCCAGGCAACGTTTTGGGAACACGAACTCCCCAGGCCAGGCAAAACTCAACCAAGTCCTGGAAATTTCCAAGCTGCAGCCAAAGCCAGTGTTCCGCTCCTAGTGTGCTTTACGTGCCTGTCCTTCAGACAAATGGGGAGCGGGGCCTTGGCAATATCACTGCGCTGCCGGGATCCTTGTCTCTGTGACTTTCCTATCGCATGAGGCCTGTGGTGACGTGACATAACACAGCCTGGGGCTGACTTCTTGAACAGGCTGCTCGTATTCAGACGATAACCTAGAGGCCAGGGTAGAGTTTTGAAGGTGGAACCCAGGGTTTCCTAGAGCCTAAGAGGTTATCTAACTGACTGGAGTCACTCAGTGCAAGACTCTGATTTGACTTGTCTGCTCCTGAGTTTCCATCTGCATGAGACTGTGGAATAGTCTCCCCAGCAGAGAGAGAGCCTTCCCTGGAGACATTGATAGACAGGGCAGAGCTCTAGCAAACAGGCTGTGGGCAACAGTCAGCAGAGTTGCCTAGCTGGGACCTGATTTGCAGTCACAGGATGAGGACTTGATGCAATCCATGTGCATTCTCTCTCTGCTGGGGGAGCAGAGTTTGCTGCCCACTAAGAGCAGGAGAGACCGTACAGTTAGTACTAAGGGTTCAGGAGCAACAAATCCAGAGCCAGCACCTCAGTGACGGGGCTAAAACCAGAACATTTACAGGTCTGCTTGGATGGGGAGAGTGAGTTTAAATCTGAGAGCCATGTCTTAGTGACCAGAGACCTCGGCACCCCCACGCAAACGGGGCTGCTCCGCCCTGAGAGGAGATGCCTGGGGAACTGCTGCTTTAACTGTGGGAGACAGCGGAGTGGCAGTCGTTAATGGTGCTATTTGCACTACCTGCAGCCACTCGGCAAATGGACGGATCAGGCTGGTGATGCGCAGGGCAGGCCGGGGAGAAGTGCACTGCTCAGTACATCTGGTTGGTGCCCTGAGCCAAACAGCCCCACAGCAGTTTGCTCTCATGGCCTCTCACTGGAGGCATTCCTGCGTGAGATTTGTTGAGAGCTCCAAAGCGGAGCTGACAGCCCCATGATGGATGCGTCTCTGCGGTCCAGCTTCTGTCTGTCTGGGGAAGGCGCAGAGAGTGATGGCCTCCTGGAGCGATGCGCTGCCTCTGCAGTGTGCCTTGAGTCCAGAGCTAGCCAGAGAGGTTGCTGTGGGGTAGTGCAAAGTCCCTCCCTCTTCCCGGCCCTGCTCCAGGGCTGAGCAGGCTGCCTCAGATGAATGTAGCCGGTGGGGGTCTCCAGGAGGTGTCTCCTTCCAACCTTCTGTCTGGTTCTCAGCCAAGTGATTCCTGAGTTCTGTGTCATTCATCCACCTGGGTTTGAACGTTGGAAACTGGCTCCTGGTTTAGCTCTTAAAAGAACTGACCTGAACCTTCCCCAGGGACTGGCAGGACTTCAGGAAGGCTGGAGCAAGCCAGGCTTCTTTCCCAGCCCCTGCTCATCTTTCGTTTTCTTGCACCTTTTATGTTCTGCGGGTCTGTCTAGAGTGGAAGAGCCAGAACAGAGCTGCAGAGGCAGGAGGCCCAGAACTCCTAGGAGACTCTCGCCGTTGCATTTTTGGCTGCAGGACGGAACTTCTTGGAGCTTTGCTGGTCACTGTTCCTAACACTGAGCCCCTCCCTACTTCTCATGTACACAGGGAACAAATGCAAACCATCATTTGCTTTCCGTCCTTACTGTCCGCCAGCCAGGCATGTCTAGCCCCATCCCACAATCCCCTGGCATGGTGCAGCGTGCAGAGGTGCTGCTGTAAGGCCCTATTTTATTGCTCTGCCCCCAGGGGATTAATGCTTAAATCTTATTCTGTGGTGAGTTGGGAGCTGAACAAAGGAACTGCTGCAGTGCCAGCCCTGTCTGGCAATACTCAGGTCCTCTCTGTGCCAGGCTAGCCTGTAATCTGGACGGCAGACCTGGGCTAGCTTTGGTGGAGCCACCCTGCTTGGCCTATGCAGAGGAGGAAGGGAACTCGGTGAGTGCTAGTACAGGAGAAACTAACCATTTGAGTGAGAAGAGGGTTCTCTTTCCCAAGATCTTCCAAACCTGCTCCTTCCAACCCACTGCATCTTGGGTCCATGCAGGAAAAGGGCTTCTGAGCCGTGCACCAGGGGCTGACTCCAGTCCAAGTGTGAGAGGAGGCAGCCCCTGGGTGGGTTGCTGAGCCCCTTTCAGAGTGATGATGTAGGCTGGGAGGAAGTGCTTTGGCAGTCAGTGGGTGAAGAAGAGGAGTGAGGCAGCTCCTGCCCGTGGGAATGCCTGCCTGACTTCTCGGCAGCTGCTGTGCACGGGGTCATGGAAACGGCAGCAGACATCGGGCTGGCAATGACAAGGCCCAAGGCGGGGTCTGCTGTACCAGTGTCATCCCTGAGAGGTCACTGGCTGGCAGGAGGGTGGCTGAGAGCAGCTTTTGAGCCGTGGGTTTTGCTCCTGGCTCTGCCTTTGCTGTGTGACCTTTCGTGCTCCATCTCGGTTTCTTCACGTGTGTCCAGTGGAGCTGGGGCACCCGTAGCCGGCGGGGGGCTGGGAGGTGTTTGTGGAGAGCCTGGAAATCCCCTGGAGGGAGCTCAGTGTGACCAGCGGCACTTACCAGCCCTTCACTACCCTGTGTCAGTCATGCTGGCGCTGGAGGCTTGAAAAGTACAAACGTGTTTTAAGGTTTGAAAAATCACTTGTGTCTTTTAACTCCCCGGGCAGGGCCCAGGAGGAAAGGTGTGGTTCCCTGCCAGGCAGCCACATATGCATGTGTGCTCCATCCCTGTGCACACAGCCAGTCCTTGGTGCTCCTTTGCCTGGCATAAGCCAGCTCCCTCCTGAGCCACACTGCGCAGAGGGCAGCCTGCTGCACTACCCTGCTCCAGGGGCACATGCTGCTCCGCCACCTCACACTGCCCCCCCCCCCCAACACGTTTCACCTCCTCCTCGGCTCAGCTCAGGTCTCTGAATAACCTCCTTGTTGGGGAGGCGCGGATTAAACCCGGCTGTGCGCGCTCCCCTCCCCCGAAGTCTCAGGAGCGTTTTCTCCCCTCGCCCTCTTCCTCACTGGCAGTGGCTGAAACACTGATGCTTATTCATGCTTCTGCCAGCCACTCAGAGTGGGGGAACATCCTGAATGTCCCATTCATCACCTTCTCAATAGCTCCGACTGCATTTCCGGTGGCCCTGCCCACCAGCTCACAATGCGGCCTGCATGGGCGCTGCCCGCTGCTCTCCCGGCGCCTCCGAAGCCCGTCTGCATTCGTTAAAAGGCTGCGGAGGTTTTGCACCCGTAAAATAAAGGGTGGGAACTCCCGATACCTCCCATCTGGGCTGGATTTCGTGACTCAGGAGCTGACGTCATCGTAAGGCCTGAGAGCGGGTTCCAGGCCAGAAGACGCGCAGGTTAGAAATGAGTAGGAGAACGTGGTAACAAAGCCCTCAGCAGTCCTACAGAAACAAAGCCACAGGGGCTGGTCGGAGTCATCCCTCCCCTGCTCCATCCAACTGGCTGCTCTCAAAACCCCTGGCTTACCGGGGAGCCAGCGTTATAAATTACCTTGTGTGGCTGGCCGCAGCAAAGTGCTATGGCGCTACCCAGCTGACTTAGGGTTTTTTTATTACCACTGCTGAAAAATGGCTCTGGAAAAATGCCCGGTCTCAGACGCTGCACATCCTGGGTTTGGCCGCGTTCGCTGGAGTGCAGAAAACAGCATTTGACTCTGGTGCTTGGAGCCAGGAGCGAGAAATGAATCATCCCAGCAGCCCAGGCTTTGTAATTCCACGGCTCTGACAGTG
The DNA here is from genome assembly GCF_033958435.1 of Carettochelys insculpta. Lineage (NCBI taxonomy): Eukaryota > Metazoa > Chordata > Testudines > Carettochelyidae > Carettochelys > Carettochelys insculpta. The sequence goes on from NC_134155.1 coordinate 4,878,331, forward strand.
ACAGATGGGTTTTTCCCTTTCCCCGGAGCGCTGGTTTGCCTGCACACACTGACCAAAATTGATGCAACCCCTGCTGCATCCCCTTCCCCTCCCCATCGAGCAGTGCTCTGGTTGGATTTGTTACAGGCTCCATGTGTATCCGGGGACATCTTGGATGAGGAACTATTGTTCCAGGATGCCCTCCAAAGTACATTGTTGTCAAGTTGCTGTTTCTTGATTTGTTGTGTGTTTGGGCACCTTGAGCATCAGCTTTTAGTGAATACAGATGTCCTGGCTGTTGCTTAGCTCTGTGCCTCTGGCATTTCCCATCCTTGTAGTCATGCTTTGCGCTTCTCTGGCACTGTGTGTCTGCGGCTCATAAAGCGCTTCACAAACCACAGTTAAGCTGCACAGTGATATTGGGACTGAGACAAATCTGAGGGTTGGTACTAGGCGTTATGCCACAACAGCTTAAATCTTCATATGCAGAGCTCAGAGAGAACTCAAACTCCACTGCTCCAAAAGCACAGGCCCTTTCCATTTGAACTGAAGGAGAACCTCCATTAGTGGCTGTCTGCACAGAGCCCGTGTCCTGTGAAGGACAAAGCTGTGGAGCTGGTCTGGTCACATCTGGCAGAGGACAGTTAGAACACCCTGTGTCTAGTTCATTACAGAACTATTCTGTCTTACAGAGGAGGAAACCCAGGCGCAGGGAGGTTAGGTGACTTGCCCAAGACCACATAGTGACTCAGTGGCAGAACAGTGAATAGAACATGGAATCTCCTATTTCTCCTCCTGTGCTGCAACCAATAGGTTATGCAAAGAGCAGAGCCACTGGGGAAGTTCCAGGCTGTGCTAGTTCTGTGGCTGGGTGTGGTGCGCATGCCTGTAATCCCAGCTAGTTGAGAGGTGGAGGAACGCAGAGCGCTCGAGGGTCCTGGGCCACAGCGCACTCTGCGGATTAGGTGTCTGGTGCCACTGACAGCTGGCTGGCGGGTGGCTGAAGGACTGGCTAGAACAACAGGACTGATGTATTGTGATTGGTGCTCACTCCGTGAGAGCTGCTGGGTCAAGATAACTGTCCCAGTTTGCTAGATGTAGTTGGGCTATCCCACCCACTGCCTGTCTCCCACGTGGGGTGCACGTTGCCCTGCCCCTCCCTCCCGCCCCCCCCCCCAAGCTTGGCCCGCCCAAATGACAGCCTTGCAGCCCGTTGCAGGTTGGAATGCGCAGTGGCAGCAGGCACTGTGCCTGGGACGGAGGAAGGGAGCAGCATTAGCTGGCAAAGGCTGAAGTATGTCATGCAAGTATGTGCACAACTTCTCACATCTCTTCTGCTCTCGTGTGTGTGCATGGTGGTTGCTGGGGAGGGCGGGGGGGGCGGATGGAAGGGAACATGCATTCATGTCCTGCCTAGGGCAGGGTGGGTGTGTTACGCAGACCGTTGAGAAGTGAAGAACAAATCCCTCCAGCCCTCACAAGTCACCGAGAGGCTGGGCTGTAGCCCACAACTGACAGGGCGCATTTGAAGCAACAAAAGAAACAATAGTTTTGTGCTGAGACTGGATTGCTCTTCTGAATCCTGCTGCAGGGCCAGGCACGCTTTTCTTTCAGGCAGGGCGGGCAGGGGTGTCCTAGAGCCCCTGGGGAGGGGGTTTCACTTCTTGCTCCTTGCTTTCATCTCAGGAGCCTGGGGGGTGCTCACTGCTCTCAGTGCTTTCTTGCTTGTGATAGCTTGTAGAATGTAAAAACTATATTACTTGGTGTATAGATGTGGATGCATAAAAGCAGTAACGTGTTTCAAACCTTATAATGAGATGGATGAGCCTGACAGCCAGCAGCCAATTGTGCTGGACCCCCTTATGAAATTTCACCCCCCCACGGGGACCACTCCCACTTTGTGCACCCCTGCATGAAGCCATAGTCCCATCCCTGATGAGATCACTAATCCTGAGACAATGCAAGGCTGTTCAAGATGAGGAATGAGGATCCCAGTGTTGCCCATGTGTCTGCATCTCCCACAGCCCTTGTGTGTGATGCAGGAGACAGGCCGAGTCCTGAGGCTGAACAGGTAAGTCAGTGTTCAGTTGGACAACCTCAGAGTTACAGGTGATCCATAGACAGTACGTTGTACTAACAGCTGCTCAAGAGTAAGGCTGAGCAGGGCTGAACCCAGAGTACTGCGATCCTGGCTTGGATTCTGATTTCCCATTTGGCAGTTTTCTCCTTGCCAAACAGCAGGATGGTTGCACTCAGGTGTGAGGGGCACATGGTTCCGTCCCAGGATTGTGTTTGCTCTGTGAAAGCATGAACCATTCCAAGAGCGGGGGGCTGGCTCCAGGCTTTGACGGGAATGTATGCGCTGTTCCTGTGCACCTGGTCATTCCAGCAGGCGAGTTGTGCCTGGCCAGAGTTCTTCTTCATGAATTGCCCAGCCTGGGTGCTGTCACACCAGCCAGTTCTCCAACCCATTGGGCTTTGCTCTCTATTCATGGGCTCTCTCTTGCTGGCTTTCAGGACGACATGACTGACTCCCTGCGGGATTACACCAATCTGCCCGAAGCGGCGCCCCTGCTCACCATCCTGGACATGTCCGCCAGAGCCAAGTACGTGATGGACGTCGAGGAAATCACGCCAGAGATTGTGGAGGCTTTTGTGAGCGACTTTCTAGCGGACAAGCTAAAACCCGAACCCATTTGAGGTGCCTTCAGCACCACCAGATGTTATTTAAAACTAGGTCTCTTCCTCCGCTAGCAGGTTGCTCAGCGTGTTCTCTCGCACGACCCAGTACCCAGCCTTCCTGTGGTGCCTTGTTTTATGCAATGAATCCTCCTCCTCGGCAGACTCCTGGAGATGCACTTTCAGCAGGGAGTCGCTGGCATTTGGAGACTTTGCTTGTGCTTCATGGTGATATATTCTCTAATAACCAGGCCAGAACTGTTACCATATCATTATTTTATACAACGCACTAGCTAGCAGGCAAATGTTTTGCATGGTGTTCTTGCTAACTTAAGCATCAGGCACTGGACTGGGGTTCTCGGGACTCTTCTACCCCTTTTTCATCTTCGTCCGTCTTTCCTCTTCCCCGCTTCCCTGACAGACAGTGCCAAGGCAGCGCCATTTTCACAACTCTCCTTTCCCCAGCCAGCAACAGTGAGCCGACAATGCCGAGTCAGTGTGACTGATGAAAAGCTCAGTGCGGATTGGTCATGATGCAGCAAAGGTCTTCCTCGTCTGTCAAGAGCTCCTGATTCTAGGTGGCATTTCCCCTCCTGCCCACCAGACACACGGCAGCCATAGTTCAGGGTCAGTTATGTGTATCTGGGGAAATCCCATACACCCGCCACCCTGAGCCGAAAGGAGAAACAGTGCAGGGCTGTCCCAGTCCTCCTCTGCTGCTCTCGCTGGCATTTTCTCATTCTCTCCTGTCCTTTCCTTCCCTCTCTCCCTGTCCCTGGGCTGAAATGTTGTCCCACAGATTAGTTTACTGAGATGTTCTTTGTAGCTGGTTCCCAAGCCTGGCTGTAATGGTGCTGTTCTAAACACAACCCCAAGCAGCTCAGCTGAGCCCCCAGAAAATTGACGTTGTAAAAACTGTCCATGGTGATTGGAACTTTGTAATAAAATGGTTACAGTCACCTGGTCCTTGAGGTGCAGATTCTCTCGGCCCTGCTCACAACAAAGCCATTGTTATGGCTGGGAAAGGGGTTTGGAAGTGGGCGAGGGGCGGCTGAGGGAGAAGCGTGCCTAGTGGAAACCTACCAGCCTTACTCGGCTGTACCCATCTACTGAGCTGCATAAAGACAGACTTGGGGCCCTTCTTGTGGCCTTTCTGTGCACAGGGGGCTGCTGTACCATTCTGCAGCTGGAGCAACCAGCCTTAAGAGATCTTGGTGCTGGGTCTCTTGCAAAGAGCTTCTTAAGCTAGAACGTGGCTCCTGCCAGCTGCAGGTTTGGATTTCAGCCCATCAAGTCCCCTGCTTGAAGCAGTTAAACCAGCCCTTCCCATGATGGGGAGCCCAGGCTTTCTGCTTGAGTGGTTCACCAGACACTCCTGTGAGCAGTTCTTCCACCTCGGGCATTTATACACACCCACATGTGCCTCCACCTGGGGCCCCCACATCTGGAAGTACCTGCGTGTGCTCTTTCCAACCAGCCCCATGTTTTCAAGCTCCCCATGTGTTAGTTCATTCGTTAGCTCTTTTCCATACATTGGCTGAGCAGTAACAGCACTTGTCGATTCCAGAGTATCCCAAAAGCCAGTGGAATCGGAGCTGTATGGTGGGACTATGTAGAGACAGCCATACACACCCCAGTGTGTGTCAACACAGTGCATGGGCCGAACAGCAGAGCAGTGGAAGACAGGTGGTAACCAGGACACAATGCCCAGCACTGCTGTTTGCTGCCACAGCCCCTTCCATCCAGGTAGGGCCCAGGTCCTTTCCAGCACTGAGTCCCGTGCCACCTCCAAGCTGCAGGCCACAGTTGTTGGCCTGTTTGCTAGGAAGGGAACTGACTTGGCCAACGTTTGTAGCGTGTTGGCCTCATCCCAGCCTCTGGAGAGGGAGAATGGGTGTTGGGCAGCTCATAAAATGGTCCCGTCTGGAGGAGTGAGGCCTTGCTCCTGTGCACGTACAACACTTGCCCAGAAGGGGTTATTTTGTGGTGGTTAGTTGCTACATCCTCACTCTCACGAAGGAGACAGTATGGTCCCCACTTTACAACGAGGGAAGGAAATGGTAGGGCAGAACTAGGCCAGCTGCCCAGACTCTCAGGTCCCTGCTTAATTTCCCAGACCTCGCTGCCTTTCGTAAGAAATCAGGTACTGAAAGCTGGATGGAGAGTCCCTGTAGGCATTTCCTCAGCTCCACCAGCGAGCACTTCCTTTAGCAAGCCTACATGCGTCCGTGGGGAGGGGGGTATTGCGGAGCCAGGTGGTGGCTTGTGGGTGTGGAACGGCTGGGGGTGTGCCAGCTGATGCTTTCCCCTTCAGCCCATTTGTCACTTATGGCAAGGCTGTAACCACCCCTTTTAGCTCTGGTTACATCCACCTACCAAGGAAGGAGCTGGGCAAACCAGCCAGGTGTGAGAGAGACAGGAGTCTGAGCCAATCGATCTAGACTGTTCCAGGCCATAGCCTTTATTAGCAATCGTTAAGTGGGTGCTGAATAACTCAAAAGCAGCAGCATTGGAGATGCACCCTGCAGACAGTTAAGCAGAAGAGGGACTAGATGGCTCAAGACTGGTTGTTGGTAGCACCCATCTGGGTTCTGATCAAGGTGGTACTGTCCATTGTACTAGGTGCTGTACAGAGCTACATGGAGCCCTTCAAGGGTGAGTCCAGCTCAGGAGCAAGGGACCGCAAGCTGTTCTGCTATGGGATGGTCAGCATCCACTGAGATGAGTCAGTCGGCTTCATTGAGCCCAGGCTGCATCCCTGGGATCACAGCATTAGGCAGCAGAAAGGGCCAGCAGCCTGTTCCCAACCTGCTGGTGTGACTGAACTACCCTGCCCACTGGAGCTCTCTACATGGCCACCAAAGCATGGTGGGGAGGCCTGCCCCTAGTGGTGCTTAAAGATTGCTGTCTTTGTTGGTACCAATCAGGCACTTTTCTCCAGTGCTCACAGACCCCCACTCTCAGAATATACCATTTTTAGTGGAATCTGCAGTAAAAATCTTAACATACAATCTGCCAGGGGAGAGAGGGTAATGCAGAAGAGATTCTGCAGACCTGAAGTTTTGACCAAAGCCCTATCCAGGGAAGTGGCTGAGAGGAGGCTCACCTAAGCAGGAGCAGTTTCCAGATCCCATTGCCATCTAGTGCACGTGGATTTCTGGTGCATTGAGGGGAGAGTGAAGTCCATGCACTTGGGATGAGAATCGCCATAAGGTGCTTAAATGGGACATCATTGCTTTATGCAGCACTGTCTGATTCTAGACTGGGGTCAGCAAACCCCAGCATGGGTGTCAAGAGCTGCTTACAAGCAGATTTTCATCAGCATGTGAGGGGAGCTCAGCCACATCCCTCCTCCCCCAGGCATGCAGGAGCTTGCTCAAAGCCTGTAGATGAACAAAAGAGCAGCTAATACAACCAATCACCACCTAACAGTAAAACTCTGCATCTGAATTTATGAATGAAGATGTAAGTAGGACTATTAGTGACTTTAAAAAGTATCGCTGGCACTCCGACCATACAGTGCTCAAAAGATCAACTTTCTTCCCTTGGCTACAGCAAGGTCACTGACGCGTGGTATAGACTTTAGGTTAGGAGCAAGAGACCAAGCAAAAAGTCCCTACTGTAGGTTTGAGAACAACAAGAAGTCTTGTGGCACCTTACAGAGTAACAGATATTTTGGCGCATAAGCTTTCGTGGGCAAAGACCTGCCTCATCAGATGCATGAGTGGGGGTGTGGTTTCAGAGAGGTATTTATAGAGTGGGGTCCCAGTAAGAGGGAGGGCCAGAGCTGACAAGGTCTATTCAGCAAGGTGGAAATGGCCCAGTATCAACAGTACTTATCAAAAGAGGAAAAAACAAGTCAGATCAGACGGGGAAGGCTGAGTCCATGCCATTACACCACTTACACTTAATATTGTGTATGTTCAAATGACTGCAACAGCTACTCCACTAGGACTGAAGTGAAGCATAGGTGTTAAGCTGGTTCTTCTCCGAGGCAGAAAAAGAAGCTCTTCTCCTGCTGATACACTTTCAAGGTTGATACTAGCACAAGAGAACTTGGCTGTGTTAAATGTTCCAAGGAGGGAAATGTTGGATCTGTCACTCTAGGCTATGGCCGAGGGAGCAACCACATTATTTCTCCATGTATTTATTAAGCATCCAGCTGCCACAATGGCTCTGGGCTAAAAGGGAATACAGGAGCCAAAGGAAATGGTGGGCCCCTACTAGACCATTGTACCACCATGACAGCCTCTGGGAATATGCAGTAAGACAGAAGGGGATCACTTAGCAGCAGCTAGTGCTATACCCTGCGGGTTGTCAACTAAACAAACCGTTGTAAAAAGCTGGAATTAGTGTCGGACACCAAGGGGTGTTATTCCCAAAGGGCTTCCTGTCCACTCGCTCCAGCTGCTTCTCCGTGCCAGGACGTGATGGAGCTTGGAGCGTCCACTTCCACATTCACTGCACCCTGTCCTGCTACCACACAGCCTCTGGCTCCCAGCGTAAGGGGAGGCCAAGAGCCAGAGTTCTTCCGGAATATATATATATTTAGCTGTTGCCTGCTGAGCCCAGAGCCTGTCTACTGGAGGGGGAAATTTACTCTTCTCCCCTCCCCCCCAGCATTTCCCCTAGAATATGGCTCACTTTGCAGTTTTTTCCTTCCTCACCTCCCCTTTCATCTCCTTTTCCTTTAGCGTTTCAATCTGGGCTCACCTGGACACACCCAGGAACACCTCCGCCCCTGCACAAGCAGCATTCATGGCAAACACTGCCACCTTCTGGTAGAAGGCTTAACCTTGGGTAAGGTTAACACCAAGCCCACTGCTAAAGCTGAGGATTAAACTCTTGCCACAAACATTTGAGGGAAGAATTGGAAAAATGAGGAGCAGAACATCATGCCAGAAAAGCGTATCACACAAAGTACATTCACCATGTCTGTCTGCTTTGAAGGCTAACCCCTTGCTAGTTTGTCCCTGGCCTCTTGCGAGGGTGGCATTTACAGAACCACTGCTGTTACTAAGGAAGGCCATGAACTGGAATAGCTGCCTGGCCCCTCCACCAGCAGCTACGTTCACCTCCCACTTCCTTTGCCAACTCTGGGTGGGGCACAAAGGTCACAACAGAATGCTGCAAGTGCATGGCTAACAAGATTTCCCACAGACCAACGGCGTACGGACAGGATTGGTCTATGGCGTTTGAGGTGTAGTTCCGTTTCCAAGGTCAGGCCTCTGCATCTCTACAAGGTGCTACTTCTCTGGCCTTTCTTGTTTGTCCGTCATGCTGCTGGTGGATGGGACACTTCCATTTTTTGTGTAACCCTGGACCCACAATTATGGCAAAAGGAAAGAAACAGCACTGCCTGGGGTCCTCTCCTACAGCAGCTGTAATAGGACCTCCATCCCTGGGGTAGTTCTAAAAGATACAACGGAAAGTTTGCTGGTTGGTCCTGGAAGGGCCTGGCCCAAAACAGAGCAGCAGGAAGAGCCAAAAGCCATTACACAGGAATTGTTTAACTAACGCACAAGGCTCCTTGAACAAACAGGCCTGGGGTGAGAGAGCTGCATTCCCCAGCGCAGCTCCAGAGTCACACAGCCAGCGGGGCCCCTGCCGTAACAGATTATCCCCTTTGTGTCCTTAGCAGGAGGGTTACAGCGCAGCAGTGCCACTACTTTCAAAGGGATTTTCCAGACAGCTGTTGAGACTTCAAGGCAGAGGTTTTCCCTGCTGAAAAATGCAAGTCAGCTGTGCGTTTTTTGTTTTTTTTTGCCTGTGAGAATCCCATATCCAACCCTTGTACAATGCTGCTTACATTTCAGGCCTGCTGCATTGGCTCTTATCTTCCTCACACCATTGCAAAGCTAAACAAAACACCACTTAGAGTAAGAACACTGCTGCATTATGGACAAGCCAGCCATACGGCACGGCCAGCAACTGCTTCCTTACAATGACTACGATAACCTCTGTGTGGACATTGGGTGGTGCCGAGCCAACAGACTCCCCTGGGCCTTTTCTTTTGGGGGTGGTGGTGCATCAACTCCAATAGGAGAGTCCTCTGAGAGTACATCTGGAAACTACACCCATGATACACAGCTCTTTGTACTACTCTCAGTAACAAAAGTCACTGCAACCTACGAGCGCAAATGAGCTACAGCTTCCTGGAGAAGGGTCAGAATCCAAGAATGGGAAGGCACCACAGGAGAGGACATGGCATGGATTTGAGGATTTATGCTTGCTTGGTAGGGATTTCAGCTGAATCACTGTATTATCACTTCCCCTGAGAATAGCTCTTTGCTAACCCTCCTTATGGCACTCCTGGGAAACTGGTCAGAGCAGCAAGAGGGGCAAAGGTCTGCTCACTCTAAGGCCTATACCTTGATGAGGGCAGCTGCAAGTAAGTGTGGCCACCGGGGACCCAAAATTTGGGCACCCTCAAAGCTGTGTGTGTCCCACTAATGGTAAGAGACAGCGAGTGCAGATGATGGGCAGTGTGGAGTTACTGACAGTTGAACATGGACTGGGACCTCCTGGGGACAGGTTTAACAGCTATTCAGTATAAAGGAAATAGCAGCTGCCTAACTTGTATTATTGACTCCTCTGCAAGCTGCCTGCATGGGAACATTGTGAAAAGGTGGTGGGTTCTATGCAGTGGGCTCCTGCACAGTTTAGCCCAAGGCAGGGATCTTCCTTTTGCTTTCTTGCTTCTCCCTTGACTGAAGTTGTCTCCTCCCCTCAAACAATAGGATGCTTGCTGCCATGGCTGAGTTCAAACTGTCCACACCTGGCACCACTGGAATAATCAGTCTCTTGCCCCCTGTGCTATCTGCTAGCTGAAGGGCTTCCGTGCTCAGACCATGGGTCTCCCCACCAATCACCACTGCCGCTGGAGCCCGTGTCCAGTTCTCATGGTAACACTGAGCATCAAGCTCTCGGAGACAGGCCTCATCTGTTCTCTGCTGGCCCTCCTCCTCCTCACTCTCAGAATCAAAATCTAAGTCCTCTCTGCTCATCTGAGCCTTCAAGTTGTAAGGTCTGGAAATCCAGCCATAGCTGCTGGCCTTTCCGGACAGATCCTCCCTCTCGTCCTGTGTTCTTGGGTTGCGGTTGTCAGCCACGTAGACCCGCGTGTTCTCAGGAAGATAGTTAGAAATGGATTCCCATTCCAGACTGGCAATGATGGGCAGGCGGAAGTGAGCCCCCATGCCTGCACGAAGCACTTTGGGCTCCCAAGGATCCACGCAGCCTGTAATAGAGAACAAGGGGTGCAAGGGGTCGAAAGGAAACGAAGGTGCCAACAAGCGTTTGCATTGAACGCCCAATGCCCAGTGAGAAAGCACATCAAAGGAGGCTGCTTAAAAGCTCCCTGAAACAAGCCACCATCCAAAACAGCCAGGGGGAGTTACACGTGTGTTTGATATGTCAGCACCACGCACAAACTGGAAACCTAAGCACTCCTCGGGTCTCTCGGTTTGCAGAGATCCTCAGGAGCACTGTATTTATGACTCTGCCTTTTGTTCTAGGCTTGTTCAGTACCACAGGAGCAGCAACAGAACGTCCAACATCGCGTAAGCCGTTCGCTTCCATCCATACCAAGTAATTTCTCATCACCCTTTTCATTAACCTCTCCTCAGACCTGTTCCCACAGCTGAAGTCTTCACACTCTTGCTCTCCAGTGGGAGGGACCTACCTTTGGTTAGCAGCACTTTGCTGCAGCCTGCTCCAGCTGCAGATCGGAGTATCGTCCCCAGGTTTCCCGGATCACGGAGATTGTCACAGATAAGGGCCAGGGGCAGCGAATTCCTCAACTGGAGAGCTGGGTAAGTCATCTTGGCATGGTCAGGTCTGGAAAAGATCCCTGAGGACATTAAAGAAAAGAGGCTTATTGGCAAATGGGTCTCCCCTGCTTTTCGGACACAGCGCTGCTCCTGGGATGCATCTGTTTTGATGAGCCCCTGATTGTAGTGAAACTACCTCCTGGAGACAGGGTGAGGAGCAGTGCTGCTGGAGTCTGCCTAAGACTGTCTCCCTAGCAAAGGCTCAAAGTATCATTTAAAAAAACCCCACCAATGGGCATTATTAGCTCCAACATCTTAAGTGCTGCTTTTCCACTGGCCACAGTAGAGTACCTGTGTCACCAACCCCACCAAGGACATGAGTTAAGACTTGTACTTATCTTCCGAGCTATGAGGAGGTGTATGGAAACGTGATGCTGCTCTCTAACGGCAGAGGGAATTCAAGATGGTTTATCAAGTCAGAGTGAGTGAAAGCAGAAAAATCTTCCCTCTAGCCTATTCCACCTGAAACCATGTCACCGAGTAACAGGAATGGGCTAGTGAAGTGACAGTCACATCATACTTATCCCTGTTTGTTTTAATAAAGGATAATGGGTAGCTGCACTCATTTGCTGTTTCTGAAGCTAACTTACCTATCAGCCCTTGAGGAGCTATGAGGTCCGACCAGTTCTTAATGTCTTCAAACTTCACCTTAATGAGAGTGGCTTTATTCAGCTTTTCCTCAGGCAGCTCCTTCAGGTGCCCCACAGTACTGAAGAAAAGAGTCTGTGGCACTGCTCCAGCCTCCAAGGCATCCTTGATAAGTCTCTGACCCTCCAGCAGAATCTTCCCATGCTGATCGCGAAACTTCTTTGACTTGGCAATGGTCACCACTTTTCTACAGAGAAGATGACTGGTTACAAGTGCTAGGAGGCTCATAACATCTTCAGTCTCCTTTGAAATATGACACTTGCAAGTTGTGGAGGACACTCAAAGCCTTCCTGGAATTCGTATTATTCCTTCTGTCCAAAGACTCTATGCATAATTATTTTCAAGTGGCTGCAGCTAGTGCTGTGATTGTATAGGATCCATTATTCTGACCCTTATTAATCTCTAGAGCAAGCTCAATATAAGGCATCCATTCAGGCAGAAGGGAGGGCAGGAGCCAAACATACTAGAGGGCCTTGCATTGAGCTGCTTTCCAGTACCATACAAGCCCAAATCTGTGACTGACAGCAGCAGCACAAACACAGGTACGGAGTGTTTTTTTTATATAGTACCATTTGATTTGCATTTTGAAATAATGTTTGGTATCTCCTCAACAAGCTTATTAATAACAGTACGTGGCAGTATCCTCATTCTCAAGAGAGGCCACTTCTAATTAAAAAGTGGGACATGATTCAAAAGAGTTTTGAGAACCCCTATTTAAAGGATTTATGAACAGATACAGAAATAGAACTCTGAATAGACACTTACCACAAAGTAGTTGGTTAGCAAACTCTTTGAATGCTTTAGCTGAAGGCTTAATAGTTAGATGGAAAAATACAAAAGCAAGAAAACTCGTGCACTGGCAGGAAAGCACAAGTCAAACTTAGTGCCTCCTTAATGAGATGACAGAAGCTTTGTTATGCTCTTACCATGTATAACAAGATTCTCCTTGATTTAAATGGTCTAACAAAGTCTCTCCTCAAATTTTCTTGGGTGTAGTTCAATGAGTGATAGCTTGAATTTTGAAAATTGTTCCCCCTCCCATCAGGGCTTGCTAAGAGGTTGTAAAAATCACCATCGATCCCACTTTCTCGTTCATTATTTCACATGGCATGTTTATAACAGCAATGCCTCTGACCCAAGCCCCATTGGGTTAGAAGCTGCAACAACACCTGCGTGAACAGTTCGTGCCTGGAAATGCTTCCAGCCTAAATGGACAAGATGCATACTGGGCAGAAGAAGGGTTTAATGCAAGCAAAACGAACAATGTGAAAACACCAAATGCTGTACTAGTTCAATGACTTTGGGAAATGGAGAGTAGGTAAGCTAAAGGAAAAAACTGAAGGGAAGCAGGGTGAGGGGAACAAGGCAGAGAGAGATTAAAAGGACAGGTGCAGAGTGAAGTTAAAGTGAACTTCTACATGCTTTCCTGTCAAGATCCCGGAATGCATTCAAATATGGAGCTTGCACGTGCCACTGGTAGGGGCAACACAAATAAACTAGCTGAAGACAAAGGTAAATGCCTCAGTTGTATGCACTAAAAAAGGAGACTTGTTCTGGTTCAGCTGATAAAATAATGTGCACCACTGTCCTCGACGATCTCTGAATAGCGCATGGACTAGTGAAAGAAACACGGACGTTCTTCTCAACTTTTGCACAATACTTGTTTGACAAAAACTACAAGCAGAAAACAGAGACTCATTTGGTCCTAGAGCTCGGACTGGCGCTTCATATCATTAGTGTTGAGCACCTCATAGCCACCCTGCCTGTGCTGCCCACCACTACAGCAGTGCGGGGGAGGGCAGCGGGCCGGGCTTGGCGCTGCGCTGTGTCAGGGCGGAAAGGCGCCAAAAAGTGTGGGCGGAGGGGCAAGATGGCTGTTTATATCTTATGTTTTGCTTGACTGTTGCCATGGTAACGGTGCCCGGGAAACCAGGGGGGGAGCTCCGGCAGGCGCGCGAAGGGGCGGTGGGGGAAGGGCAGCGCCTTACCCCAGTGTCCTGTCTCCCGGCGCGGCCTTCTCGTAGCGCAGCCCCGGCCCGGCTGAGCTTTGCTGCGGGACCGGGACCGGCCCCGGCCGGGATCCCTTCGGTTCCGCCGGGCGCCGCCCGCTCGGGGCCGCCGCTTTCTGCTCTTTACAGGGGGGCAGCACGCGGACCGGGCTCCGCCTCAGCGCCCGCGCCCAGCGCCGCCCCGCGCCCGCCCCGGCTCCTGCCGGCTGGGCCCGAAGTAGCGGGGCGACAGGGCCCAGCGTGAACAACCTGAGCGCCGCCATCTTGTGACCCTCGGCGGATATCCGGCCGAGCACACAAGCCCCGCGTCCCCGCCCCCCGCGCGGCGCGGGACGGGCTGGGAGAGGAGGGAGGGAACCCGCTTTAATGCGTCATCGCCGCGCGCCGCAAACAAGACGCAGGGGCCGGAAATGGGTGGCCGGCGCGCGCTGCACTTTGTGTTCAAAGCGGGGAACCGCGCCCAGAGCGCCCGCTTCTACCGCGACTTACTAGGCATGAAGGTGAGGGGGGCGGGGCGCGGCGCCTCAGGGGTCTGCGCGCGCTGTGTCTGGCCCGGCCCTGCGCGCGTTGCGGGGGGAAGGGGGGGGGGGTTGTTCTCCAGTCCTTCCCCCTGCGGGGGCCGCGGTGCCGGCTGCCTTGCCCGGGCGCTGTCAGGCGGGCGGTCCCGGGTGTGCTTCGCTGAGCTCCCCCCGCCCGGCGGTCGCACCGGTGTGAGCCCGACTGCGCGTGTGGCCTCGGGCTGAGGGAGGCCCCAGGGCGCGGGTCGGGGTGAAGCCTTGCGCTGAGAGCTCGCGAGGTGGTGCGGGGGCTGGGGGCTCTCGAGGCGTGGCTACCCCGCGGTGCACAAGTGGGGGGCGGAGTGAAATGTCACGGGGTGGGGTGGGTACAGCACAGGCCGTTGCTGCGTCTCAGGCTCGTCCATCTCATTCCAAATGCGGGAATGGTCCTGGTTTTATGTCTGTGGATTCACTTTTGTAGACCGAGTAACCGAGTTTTACATTCCCGTTTCTTACATAAGTCGAAAGGGTGTTTTTATGTGTTCAGATTTCCATCGGTTTGGATTACATTAGGCAGGTTGGAGGGACCCTGCTAATTGCAGGGATGAAGAGTGGGGCCTGACATAGAGGTTTGCTCAACGCTGCAGTTAAACACCTGTGCCATCAGTTGGCTTGCTTCCAGGCTACAGGAGTATTTAATTGTCATGTAAGTGCTTCAGCTGGAATCTGGGCTCTGGGACACTCCCTCTCCTCCCCATGATGGGTGTACATGAAGATGTGTACACTACTGCCTTTAGCTTCACAAGCCTGAGTCAGCTGACTTAGAGCTGTGTGTTTTTTGTCGCACACCAGATACAGCTGAAGTGTTTTACTGAGGTGCACACAGTTTTATTATTTCTAAAAAACAAACAGGTTTGAGTTGTTGCCTGTGTTCTATCTGCCAGGTTCTAAGACATGAAGAATTTGAGGAAGGCTGCAAAGCTACTTGTAATGGGTAGGTACAGTTGCTTTTCTTTTTAATCTTTAGCTAGTGTAAAACTGCTGCAGGTATTGATTAATCAAATGGGGTTGCTTATAGACCTTTGAGCATGCTTGCTAAACATTGTTCATTTCATTTGAGGGGAAATAAGAATGCTCATTCTTATGTGTGTCTGTGGTGCCCACAAGCATTGGTGCATCAAATCGACATTATACTTAATGATATAGGCCCAGATTTTGAAAGGCAGTTAGACGCGTACAATGCTGTGATCTAGGCCATAGTTACTGAATGAGATTACTACATGATTCTGGGGTTTTATTTTATTGTGTTAATATTAGGGTCCTGAGTGCATCTTATTATCTGAAATCCAAAATAAATATATGAACATAAAACATATCCTGTTACTGCCAACGGCCTTTCAATTCTTTTCGCAATGAAAGTGCTTGTAATATAGCCTGTGTCTACGCTTGCATTCCTCTTTCTAAAGAGGAATGCAAGTCTAGACACAGCCATATTGTGCATAAGTACAATTTGCCTGTACATTACGAGGAATAGCTTTTTGACTTCACCTAGTGAGCAACTTATTCTCTGAAACATGAAGCTTCAGGGTACTTAATTTTATCCTATCTTTTGCACTGGAGCTGCATTTCCTGTGCTTGAGAAATTGTGGCACAAATCCCATTAAAAGTACAGTTGCTCATTCATTTTGATAGCTGTGTAGTTGTCCCTTCCTAATCACACACAGACCAAGCTTAATTGGGAAGGAAGAGCGGAGACTTGATTACAGTGTATATGAGAATCAAGTATTTGACAACAGAAGATTCTTCAGACTAGCTGTGATAGGTGTAACATAATCAGTGGCTGGAAATTGAAGCTAGATGAATTCAGACTCGAAGTAAGGTGTAATTTTTTGTACAGAAGGATGATTAGCTACTGGAGCAATTTACGAAGGCTTGTGTTAGATTCTCCATCACTGGCAATCTTTACATCAAGATTGGGGGTGTTAGTAAAAGCTATGCTGTGTACTAATTGTTTGGGGGCAGTTCTCTTGCCTGTGTTTTATGGAAAGTCAGACTCAGTGCCCCTCTGACTTTAGAATTTATGAAATTAAGAACTTGTTGGGAAATTATCATTCTCTGTCACACACTGTGGGGAAACCGTAATGCTTTCACCTCCTGTTCACTGGAAGTAATTTTTTTTAAACAAATATTTTTATATGGTAAATATTTAAACAGTGGAACTTGCTACTGTGAGATATTATCTGAGCAAATAGGTTGGTAAATTTCAAAACAAGATTAGATTATTTACAGGAAAGCTGCATCTGCTGTTCCATAGAAGACTAAGTAGGAGTGGATAAAGATCTCTTCATGGCTGAGGACGTGAGGTGGCATTGGTCAGAATGCTCATTCAGTGTCAGTGTTGTGTAAAAGTAGGTCTGGTATGAATTTCTACACTTTCCCCTGAAGTGTGTGTCACTGATTGCTGTCAGAGATGGGTTACTGTATTAGCTGGACCACTTGTTTACTCTGGGAATGCAGTTCTTGCCCTGAGACACTTCTTATGTTGGGGACGGAGTGGGAGGGTTATTTGTTTCTGATACTGATTGCAAATAAATGTGATGGTTGTCCTAGCCCTTATGATGGAAAGTGGAGTAAAACAATGGTGGGTTATGGACCCGAAGATGATCACTTTGTTTCAGAGTTGACCTACAATTACGGAGTTGGAGAGTATCGGCTCGGCAATGACTTTCTGGTAAATATCACTTTCCATCTTAATGTTATTGTGCTCATATTGTGAGCTTTGTGGCTTGGGGTCCATTCAGACTGTGTCCTGGATGCTCTTTCCTGATATTGTTTGATTCTCTATCCATTTTTGTTCCCTGTAGAGAATCTTGTGGATGCTGTTTGCACATCTTTTGTGCAAGGGAGAGGAAGGAGGGCGAGGTGCTTTGTGCTCATGCTCCAGTTGGGGACAGGGGCTGTTGTATTTGCTGTTGGTGACAGGCACCTTGAAACAAAATTTGGAGCTTTTCTGACGGATCAGTCTCATGAACTCGGCATCCTTTTATTTCCCCTGACTTCCTGCCAAGGAGGAGGTCACTTTTCTTCCTCCCAACGGAGGTACTTTGCGCGCTCATTTTTTCCCTAATATCCTGTTCGCTCCTCTCCCTGCAGTCCCCATGGCATCAGGTGTGATTGGATTGCCATGGAAGGCACTCATCCCGCTGGTGGCAGAATTCTGGATTTGATTTAGGTGCTACCTCTGGAAAACCCAGTTGGTCTGCGCTGTTCTAGTGCACTCTGCAAAGATGGGGAGACAGAATGTAGCTTGGAAACTTGCTTTCTTTCTCTGCTTCATTTTTCCTGTTATCTAAGAGGCATAGTGACCTTGGACAGAGTTATACTAATTTTGTGGAGCTGAGCTAACTAGCCTCTCAGAAGCAGTTTAGACCCTTGTTCAGGATAGCACCATCTCTAACTGCAGAGCGCTTGGGTCATTATTGCCCTCTCTCTTCTTAGACGATTAGTGAAACGCTGGGAGCAGGGAACCAGTATCTGGGCTGTTGAGGTCTCCTTGACACCAGTAGGTGTTTCAATCTGGGGTATAGATCAGCAACTAGAGTGATGATTGCTCCCCTCCTGGAGTGGATGAAGATGAGAATTCCATGTTGATGCTTTGAGAGCTATTGGCTGTCTGTAGTACCATTGATCAAAAGGATGGTGCTGGTATATCTTTGCATTGGTGCACGTCTGTGTTTTGTATCCTGGCTAGGGCGTGACTCTTACATCCAGCCAAGCAGTGACCAATGCTAGGAAGATGGGATGGCCACTCAGAGAAATAGCAATGGGTATATTTGAAACTGAAGCCCCAGGAGGGTATAAATTCTACTTGGAAGACAAAGAACAACCAAAGCAAGGTAACACACACATAGCCTTGTCTCTATTTATCAGCAACCAAGCATGGGGACATCAGGCGAGGCTTGGCCAAAAGTTATGGGAATGCCTGCCTGCTTTGTGTTGTGTTTCTATTTGTTTCCCATTATCATGGTTACAAAAAACTAGAGTTTAAAACTAGAGGACACTTGCCACTAAGAGGAAACTATTACAATCTTCCAGATCCTGTGCTAAAAGTAACTCTGGCGGTCTCAAACCTGCAGAAGTCTGTTAGCTACTGGTCTGATCTGCTGGGCATGAACATTTATGAAAGAGATGAGGAAAAGCAGAGGGCTTTGCTAGGCTATGCAGATAACCAGGTTAGTCATTTAGAGCCATAACTATTCTTTGAGAAAAGCATGTTATGAGATTGGTTTGTTTCACACTGACCAAACCTTTAAACAAAATAAGTTTTAAAAAAAAAAAAAAAATCTTAACTTTGAGAGCAGATCTTTCTCTGATCCTCTAACATTTTGCCTTATTACTGTGTCTGCCATCCTGCCTCCCTGCTAAGCACATACACAGAGGCAGAATTGTCGTATATGGTAGTAGCTCTGCTCTTGATGTTTAATTTAAAAGCCTTAAAGCATAGGCGTAATAATGCTGATGCTGCATTTCATATTTAGGGCTTTCTGTAAAGCAAGCAAAGAGCCCTATAAAAAGGAGAAACTCAGCTGCCCCTGTTCAGGAAAGGGGCATGAGGGTTCAGATACTGGGAAATACAGTAATTTTTGAGTGAAAAGGGAAATTGGTGACCAGAGTTACAGAGATGTGAAAATAAACATCAGATTATCCATTCAGCAATTTGCAGTCAGAATAAAATTCAGGTATTTGGGGGAATAATTCTATTTTTATTTTTGGATCTGCTTGCAGCCTCTGTTTTGAGTAAGGTGACAAAGGTAGCCCTAGTACTATAGGGCACAGGGAAATATGTACCAGGGGCTTTTATGTGATTAGCTTGTTACGTAATGCTGATTAGCATGCATGGAAAAACAGAGTAAAAATTGTATGAGTTCTTTGTCGTCTTCAGATTAGTTTCCCTGCAAGCTAGATTGTTCCAATCCCTCTCTTTCAGTGTAAATTGGAGCTACAGGACATTGGGGGAGCAGTGGATCATGGCACAGCTTTTGGGCGGATTGCTTTCTCTTGCCCGAGGGAAGAGGTAATAATCTAATTTCCTTTTTCCTCTGACCCTGTCCTTAGTGGTAGGGCTGGCCCTGTGGCGGGTGACTCCTGGTAATATCAACAGCCACTTGAAGGTCTCAGTCTCCTCTGTATGTGAACAAGATGATAATATCAAAGAAAAGTTCTGTTTACCTTTCCCTAGTTGAGAATGTGATGGAGCTGTGGGTAATAGGTACAGTAGATGATCACAGCCTGACATGACCCCTCTGACCTTCAGTTTGCTCTTTATTTTTTTAAGTTGCCAAACATTGAAGCTCTGATGAAGAAGGAGAATCAGAAGATTTTAACGCCCCTTGTTAGCTTGGACACCCCTGGAAAAGCAACGGTGCAAGTGGTTATCTTGGCTGATCCCGTGAGTAGTGTTTGAAATAGTGACAGAATAAACTTTGAATTCAGTCTTCCCCCAGGTAATTTCACTTTCTCTTCTGTTAAATCTGGTTCAGGATGGCCATGAAATCTGCTTTGTAGGAGATGAAGCATTTAGAGAGCTTTCCAAGCTGGATCCAAATGGCAACAAGCTGTTAGATGATGTAAGTAATGTATTCTCTGTACCGTTTGTTGGTGGAGATGACTGAGCATCAGGATAGAAATGCATAGACTGCCTGTATGCTGTAAAATCCCAACGCGGCCCAGTGCCCTTCCACTCATTCAGAGGCAGCTACCCTGAGTTTCAAAGGGGCCTCTCTCAGATGGGTGCTTCATGCAGATACTAAAACTCCCAGTTAACGTTTGGGGTTTGCTTCTGCATCCCAGAAAGAATTTTCCACCCCTATTCACGTGGCAGCCAGTTGATTGCTGCCCCTCACTTCAGAGGTGAATGCAGAATGGAAGGTGCTAAAAGTGTAAAGCATTAGGAACAAATCAACCTAAATATTAGTGAAACTGGCTTGTTGGTTGTAGCTACAAAAAGGTCAGTGCCGTAAAACAGCTTCATGAGGTAATGGGCTGCCACTACAGAAATGATAAGTGGTTTGGGGAAAAATCTGTCTGAAAAGAAAAGGGAAATGTCAGGGCAGGAGACAGTGATCTTGTGTGTCTTACCGAACTACTTTGCCCAATACATTTCTCTGGCACAGCTGTGACAGTTGCACACCATACCTTTAAGTTGCTTCTGAAACTAGCTTGTATTACTGCAGGCAGCGTCGGTTGCTTTTGTTGTATTGTACTGCAGCTTTTTACCAGAAAACATTGTTTTTCATTTACAGTATGATAGAACTCTGCTTCAGGTAATTGCAGATCAACCCGAAAGTTGGTCAGTAGCTGAATAAGTCAATCATCCAGTTGTTTGGATGGCATTAAAACAAATAGAATCCTGGGTATGTTCGCTTCTGTAAGGGACTGTTGTTTTCATTACTGTGTCATTATACCAATTGTTCGCTTCTGTTTGTACAGGCGATGGCAGCAGACAAAAGTGATGAGTGGTTCGCTAAGCACAAAATGCAGAAGGCTTCTGCTTAGCTGAAAAGAATTGCTTCATAAATGGTGCCCTTAGCTGCTAAACACCTCTGAAATGTGTCCGGTGTTGTGGTCATCTTATCCCCTTTCAGTGAGAGCCTACAATACCCTGTGCTGTTAAAAAATATCCAGCTCTTTCTGAGACTGGATTCCCCTTGCAGAAGTCTATAGGAGAAAGGGGGAAAGTTGTGCTGTGTAGTGAGTGCTTGATTTCATAATATGGGAGCCGTGAACTTTATAACTGTAAAACTCTCTCAGGTTTTTCCTCTTTCCTTTTGGATTGAAAAAGATCTGAGTTTAGCCTAGACGTTCTCTCCATCTTTCCAGTATTTTAGGTAGTATATCTCTACTGCAGTATGTGCAGAGAGCTATCTTTCTCCTGGCATTTGGGAGTGAAGAATAACTCTATTTCAAATTCACCCTGTTGAATAAGACGAGAACTAACGTACTGCTCTTACTAAAACAGAGTGCTAGCAAGGGGAGGATCAGACAAAGCACTAACTAAATAGATTAAATAACAATATATTATCCTAATTTGCAGTTCCCTTCCACATAACTCATGCAGTTCAACCTGACAGAATAAAAATGTATGGCCCAGAACGAGGGGTGAAGGAAGGTCACTGGAAATTTTGAAAAAGTTGCTTTCAAAGCAAACTATAGGTTAAGATTAAAACAAATGCTATAGTGATGTTGATTCCATCCATGAAAAATGGATAGGACAGCTCCTGAACGTTAATAGTGGTGTAAGAGCAAATAGACTTGCAGTGTATATTACAGAACTTTTTGCAATGGCAGTGTTAGCAATGCTTGATCTGCTGCAGGTGGTAAAGAGAAAGCCTTGGGGTAGCTCCTGTTTGTTGTGAACAGGGCCTGTATTGTGCTTTTATGATTTAGATTAAAGCTGGAACTGGGAGCTTGCCTATATGGGGAAAGTGATCAGCAGAATCATCAAAATGAATACCTAGCTCTTAGAGGAATAAGTCTTGCTGTGGTGGTGCAGGTCAAGTTCCCTGTGTAGGCAAACCCTACAGCTGACATGTAGGTTTTGATTCTGAGACATCACTCGCTGAAGCCAAATATAGATGGATAGCTAAGTTGCTATTAGCAGACATACAATTAAAATGTTTGAATGGAGCTTATCTTTTTTTTTTTCCCCCCCAAATAAACATTCAGTAAATAAATAACTGCAGTACTAGTGAGAACACCATGATGAGTTTGGTATGCCAAAATCAACAAAGTAAATACATGGACCAAGCTTCTGAGCTTCAAGACACACTGGTGTGTCATAGACCTTCAAGTACTGGGCAAAATCAAAGGATGGAATTGGAATTTTTTCCTTAAGTCATATGCGGTAATTTTCAGTCTGCTTCCTTTGTCTGAATTTCCAGAGTGCTGTGGTGACTGATGTGGTAAGGACCATTATACAGCAGAGATTAAAATGTGGCATTTCACTGATACAACCAAGAAATACATTCAGGTTACCGCTGCAAAAGCTTGGTTTCATCTCTACTGCCAGTATAATTGTTCTTCCCTTTCCCTGATCATCAGAAAAGCCTGGCTCCATCTCAAACCATCCTTTCAGGCAAGAGGGAATGAGGTTGTTTTGGACAGTGGGGAAAGGACGATGTCTATCCTATGTTTTTCATGCTCATTAAGCTGCATTATAGCTCTGCTACTGCAGCACACAAACGCTTGACATCCCACATGGGGCTGTCTGGTTGGGCTGGGATTGACACATGGACAGCTGTCTCGAAATTAGTTTTGTTAACTGTGTAATTTCAGAGGTTGGCTTCGTCTTAGAGATCTGACTTGAATGCCTGCTATTGCTGATGAAACTGTAGAACCAGCATGTTTTGAATAAATATCTACAATATACTTGTTGTGTGTTTACTGGGTATCATTAATTCTCTGGGGAAAGTTAAATTAGCCTCCTGTGTTAGAAAACAAACAAGCATAAATCAGCTAGTGAGCAAATGTCACCCACTCATTTTCATCCAATTCCTTAACATAAACACCAAAACAATTGAAATTAGTCTTTGGTTTAAGCTGAAAGGGGCCGCTTACCATTCAACTTCCCGTGGTCTTTGAATTGATTTTTTTTTTTTCCATTCAGCTGGGTAGTATACTAATCCATAAAACTAAAACAAAATAAACACTTGAAAAGAAAATAGCTTAATATTGTAGTAATAATGGGTACTTTATTGTACTTCGCCTTTGGTTTTTAATAGTCAGTGTTCAATTTGTCGTCAGTCTTTCACTTCGATCCCTGTTATCTTAAGAATTTATTCCATTAGTGCTTTTTTTCATTCTGATACTACAAGTGAAAATTGAATATTAAGTATGATGAGGAGTAGTTTGGTTTGGTTTGGTTTAGTTTAGTTTAGTTTAGTAGTTTAGGCTTGGTTTAAATTACATGTAGGCTCTTTCTGGCTCTAGTATTTCCATGGAAAAAGCTAAAGATTATTTTGAATACCTGGAAGCTTATTTCTGTGCATACTATCTGCTCTTTTCCTGTTACTTGATCCTGGACAAGGAAGCACTTAAAAATGCTATTTGTTGAAGAAATAAATGTTTCAGCCTGCCTCAACTGCCAGGTACAGTGTGCTGTTTCATTTGCCTGTAATATTGAATTTTTAACAAAGTTTGCTATATATGTGGTAACAGGCGTAGGAGAGGGAACATATTGAGAGGAGAGTGTTAAATTTCTTTTGCTGTGTTGTATTATTTCAACCTGCTTTCACAAGTACACACATCAGGAGAGAGTTATCCCAAAGCTGTAATGACATCCTCCTCCTTTACTGTAAAACAAAACTTACAAAGCTTTCCTCTTGCAGTTTTCAGTACCATCAGAACCCTAAATGTTAGTGCATCATCCTTTACAGGTTTGTGATCTACATAGGAGAAAGGGCTGCTGGAATCTCTTTCGGTTAAAACCTCTATTTATATTGGGATGTGAAAATGCACCAAAGCTGCTGGACCTTACATTTGGCACAATACTGAAGATTGACCCCTTGAACATTTGCATTGAAACAGACTGTGAATGTATGGTAGGTGTTGGGAATAGAGCGTGCTCAAAGTTATCTCTGGAGGGCTGGTTCTCAGTTGCTGTTCATTGAGAAGTTCTCAAAGCCCAGGGTGACAGTTTCATTTTGAGCACTTGCTGGATGCTGCCTTAATATAATACAGGGGACCCTTGTTATAAGTCGCTTCACTATAAGTCCTTTTGCATATAAGTCATTTAATTAATTTGGGAAAGCAGATTCATTTTAAGTCGCACTGACCTGCACTTACATTGTTTAGGGGCCGAGGGACCAAAAGCCAGGAACGTAGCGGACCTTGTGGTGGCTGGGTGGCAAGTGCTGTAGTTAGGGGCCCTGGAAGTGAGCCCTGAAGTCATAGGCGACTGGTGGGGAGCTGGGAGGAGTCATGGGGAACTGGCAGAGAGTTGGGGGTGGGGGGAGCTGTGGAGAGCCAGCAGGAAGCCAGCTGGGGGCAGGCAGGGAGCTGGTGGAGGCAGGCAGGGAGCCACAGGGACAGGTGGAGAGCCAGTGGGGACTGGTGGGGATCTGGCTTATCTTTTTCTATTCATTTATGTATCATTTATCTGTTTTTATTCTATATTTCTGTTCATTGTTTTCTGTGGGTCATAGGTACATCATATGTACCACATGTGGTACATATGTGTTGGGAAAGTACCTCAAGCTAACTACATTATTCCTTTTGTCTATTAATTCGTCTTTGTAAGTTGTATTAAGTAGGAGCCTAACCTAGACTTACAAGGAAGACTTCCTGCATTACGTATGTACACTTTTAAAGCGGTAGTGTCAAAGAAGCTTTTGAGCGTGGGTGACGCTAGCTACGGCAAGCTATCACCCAGTCTAATGAGCAATATTTTCCATCAAGTCCCTTACTGTATCACTTGTTGCACTGATCCTAGTTACATTTCCAGGCAGCAATGGAGAGTGTTACTTAAGCCAATATGCTTTAATAGTTTATCAATTACATCTGAATTATTGATAGCAGTGTAATAGACATGCTAAACAAGGGCTTGTCCATTCTTAATCTGAATGGACCTCTATGCTTTTTGCACGCACAAATTGCAGCTGTCACTGTCTGCAAAGAAGCCTTGAGATCTCAGCCTTCCTCACCCTTCTGTGATGCACAGTCTGGGGTGAGTCACAGCCTGTGAGCTGCAGGTGACATCATAATGCTGGGGCCTGGCTGGCTCACTGCTCCTGAAGAGCTGGGGGGTAGATCCTCCCCCGACCAGCTCAGCCAGGCAGTACTGCCAGAACCTTGAAAAGCTCTGTCTGTATCAAAGTGCCTCAGATACCATACAAGCACTAACGTGTGGTAAAGATGCATTGACCATACACACAGCTGCAGACTGTGCATGACGCTAATGATCTGGCTCTCATTTTTGTACTGAAATGGGATGTGAACATACTCCCTGTGTCGGTGAAAACAAATAGTTGGATGTCAGCCTGTCAATGCACACAGCCTGGTATGAAACTGTATACCAGTGGGGAGGGGTTTTAGGTGTCCCAGCATCCTAGATATGGTACAAATACAGAAGTGGGTTCATTTTAATTACACACTGGAGGCTGTAGGAGTCCCACAGGTAAACACTGAGCATCACCTAAATAATTTGCTTTGTAAAAGGCATGAGTTTAACCATATTAATGAAAGTCCCTTCCAAACTTTTATGAGCCTGGGCTTTGACTCACAATGAAATGGGGCTGCTGCTCGCTGCAGTTAGGTTATAAAATAAACTTTACCCATCATGGAAGGCTATAGTGGGTGTGATTTCCCTCCCATGCTAATGACAGGGTTCCTTCTGCCTACAGTACTGTATAGGATCTTAGCACCTGCTCTTTAATGTCATCTGATGTCCCATCCTCAAAGGTCTTTAAGTATCCAGCTCCCCTTGATACCAATGGGAGTTATGGGCCTAGGTACCTGTCGAGGAGCTGGGCCTAAATGCATTGCAGTTGTGCGCAAAGTGATGCTGTTCGCCATGTCGATCCTTTTTTCCTCTGGGCAGGAGCAGAAGGGCAGTCAGTGATGGGAGTTTTGTGTTTCTGTTAAATTACATATTAAATCAGTGGTGTCTAATAGGATTCATCCTGATTGCCACACCCCTCCCCGCAAAAGAGCCAGGCACTAGTCATCCCCACCTTCCCCTCCCCTCAGAGTCAGGCAGCAGCCCCTGCAACTGCTGGCAACTCACCAGGGCCACCATGGCTGGAGACATGTGCCACCACGCCCCCCCCCCCCCCCCCCCCCGGCTGCTCGGCCCCATGGCCCAAAACGTGGCCTCCCCACCCCCCCATCTGCTGGGCCCTGCAGCTGGAGTTGCACCAGCTACTGCCACCACACGCTTTTCCCACACAGTGGTGGGGCGCATGTGCAGAGCAGAGGGCAGGTGAAGAGTGTGCCACTTGCCACAGGGCGGGGTTCCATTTGCCACGCATTGGACGCCACAGTATTAAACACATGCACCCCTGCTATGTACTTGTCACAGCGGGCAAGGCCAAAGAAAGACAGCTCACTCTTGGGGCAGTGGATGGTGACGTTTGGCTTGGTCCTTACTTGGTGGATGGGTTTGTTCCACCCGCCCTGTTGTAGAGGAGTTTTAAGCTCACTGGAAGGAGAAGGCCTGGGGTGGGCAGCCCAACCCATGCTCTGCCAATTTACAGCAGCAGATGTGCTGTGTGCAGAAGTAATCCAGTGTTTTACTTAGGCAAATACTAGCAAAGGGCAGTTTGGGAGGTGAGGAATTTGTCTGCTCCTTGACATCACTTTTCCGCTGACATCACAACCCTTGTCTTTGTCACAGTAATTCATGTAAGGTGGGGAGGGAGGGAGGGGTGGGAGCTGTTGACCTGTCAGTGAGCCCCAGTGGTCTGCCATGGAATTGTGTCACCTTAGCTTGCTAAACCAACATGATTAGTTAGGAACTGAGCAGCTGCACAGCATCTGAAGCACAAAAAGGTTAAAAGGAAATTAAAGTGGAGAGGAAGGGATTGTCTGGATTACCCTGGACTATGCTGGATTAATATTTGTCCTTGCAAAGGCTGCATAAGGGATAAAAGTTGTTAATGTCAAAGCCTGGGCTGTCTTGTCTCCGCATCTCAGAATTACGTGCATTTTGAAAGGGGTTTTGGCTGTGTGATTTCTTGTCTGATTTCTATAGGCCCATGCTAGTAATGGAGAAACTGTACAAAGTGCTGCAGCATGCACAAAAACCAATCCCAGTTCCTTTATATCCAGCGTGCTTGAGCAGTGCTAGTAATGATGGGAAGGGCAGCATTGTCAGGCAGGAATGTGATTTTTCAAAGGGAGGGTGTACCTTTAAGCAAACACACTGAATTGCAAAGTAAGCCTCTTAAATATTGGTCAGAGTTTACCAGAAATCTTAAACAGTGACTGGTCTGTCCTTAGCCTGAAATGAACTTCTCTGCTTGTACAGACTCCCTAAGGATAGCGTGCACATATTCAGTCATATCCACTCCTGTTATTGACCTACCAATTTTATTGGGTTGGCAGCTCCATCAGCTATGTTGATCTAAGGATAGGAGGGAAACCCCCTAGCAGGTCCATTGGGTCCAAGAGCCTGCTAATGGCATGTTGCTATCTGATGTCTACCAATGCTCAGTTTTATGCACCATACTTTTTTTTCAGCTCCTCTGTTTTTGCTATGTAATTCTTCATGGCGTCAGCCTTGCTCATCCCTTTGCGTTCCTTCCAGGCCTCCCATTTGGCTTTGCCCTGTACATCGTTTGCATGAGGGCAGGGGATGTTGATGTCCCCCACAGTAGCTTGTTTGTAGAAACTGTAAATCTCCCGTTTATCTTGCTCTGAGATTGGAATCTTCATTTCCCTGACCAGGGCAGCAGTTTTCTTAAATTCTTCCTGAGACATGGTGAGTGCTCGGAGTCACAGCTGTTCCTTCCGCGGGGGCGGGCTTGTCAAGATTCTCAAAAGCTGATACAGTCCACGGCAACTGGAAGGAAGGAGAGTTACAAGAGAGCAAGATTTTTTTAAATGCCCCCTTGAAAGACAATGCAGCTGCGTTTAGCATGAGTGATGCAACTGGTCACATGGCCTTAAAATTAAATCCCAAGATTAGGGGAGTTAGCAGATTTTATAGATTTTTTTTTTATATAGTCAGTTCTTCTTGAACTTAGCATTACTTTCCCCTTGAGAAACAGGATGTCCATGTTTCTCAATCTATGTTTCTGTTAGTATCTCTGCTGTGATGAGCATGGAATAAAAATATAGACTGTTTATAAATACAACTGGTTTGCAAAATGTGTTGCTCTTCAGTCTTCAGAAACCTGCTAAGCATATGGACAACTTTAGTCTCCCTTTGTGAACAGGATGGAAGAATGTCAAAGGAAGACCATTATTCAAAGAAAACAAATGAAGCTAGGAATTTTGTCCTAACTCTACCTGCGGTTAGTCTGGATTTCTGCTAAAAGGAATTTAACCCCATGTGCCTGCATCCTGGTAGTTTTCCTGTTATGCTATTTGGAGTTTTCTTAAAGCTACAGTTCCTGAAATCAGATGAGTATCCTGCAACCTCATCTTTCATTAAAGAAGGAAAGAAAACTTCCAGGGGAAAAGGCAAGAATGTGACTCTTAATTAAGAATGCACAAGCCAAATGGAAAATAACCCAAATATTTATTATTCCTAAAATTAATTTTATGGAGCCTCACTCATGATTTTTGGATGCCTTGAAGGTGGCTGTAAGGGAAAACAACCACAAACAACTCAACCCTACTGCTGAATGTTTGTGCTTCAAGGGACAGTCACATGTAAACAGCTGTGCTACAGGACCTCCAGCTAGTCCAACAGTTGCAGTTTTTGTGCAGTACTAAAGCAGGTATTTACAAAGGGCCTTGTCATCTTCATACCTAGCTAAGCAATGCAAATTTGATTACAGGACTTCTCTGGAGCCAAGGGCTGCCTGCTCGTAGGTTTGAGTTCAATTCCCACAGCCCGGAGCTCTCTGTTTCAAAGCTAAATGCACCTGAAGAATGACCGGTTGGCTCAGCATCTAACCCTAGTCTGTTCCTTCCCCCGGGTGCCTCCAACCGGGCACGAACCCTTTGAGCGCTCGGGCGACAGAGGTGCTCTATCAACTTCCCCATCCCAGGGTACCCGGTTCCCCCGAGTGCCCTCTCCAGGGACGAATCGGCCAAAGGGGCCCTGGTCCATCAACCCGACTTGGCCCCAGCCGGGCCGCTCATGGCGGGGGAGGGACGTTCCGTGTCTCGGTGCCAGCAGGAGGGGGAGTCTCCGTGGGATCCCGAGGGGGCTGTTACCGCCTAGGCAGCGCCGTCCGCGCAGTACCGGGCCGCCGCCAGCAGAGTCCGCGCTGCGGCGCCCGGGCGGAGCCGCGCCCACGTGGGGGCCGGCTGCGAGCGTCACAGAGCCGGACGGGGAGGTGCTCAGCCGGGCCCGCCCTTGCCCTGCGGCCGCCGCCGGCGCTAGAGGAGCGGAGTGGAGCTGAGCGGCCCGGCCCGGCCCGGCCCGGCCATGGAGCTAGGTGGGTGCGTGGCTGGGCGCCCCACGCGGCCGGGCGTGGTGCTGGGGAGCCGCTGTAGCAGCGGGCGCCTGGCGGGGGGCTAATGAGCCGCGCTGCTTCGGGAGAGGCGCCACGTTTCTGGCCTAGCCAGCGCCTGGTCTCTGCCTGGGGCCGGCCAGCCTGATGTGAGCCCCCCGCCCCCGCATTGGGGGGGTGCTGCTCCCAGCGGAGCCCCCGCTTTCCCCCGGCCGGAGCGCAGTACTCGCCCCGGGGGAGTCGGGGGGGCTGAGCAGCGAGGAGGCTTCGCCCTGCTGGAGTGCCCACCCTCTGGCAGGGGCCCGAGAAGCGGCTGCCGCTCTTGCGACCCCATCCCTGTGCCTGAGGGGTTCAGCAGGAATTTATTCCCACGTTCCCGGCTGGGATGGTGGGTTCGGTGAGACCTGTGAATCTCTGGTTCATGCAGACTAACTCTCTGCTCCTCTTGCATGAGCAGGGAGTCTGGAGGGCCCTCCCAGCAGGAGTTTACTCCCACGGTCGTTCCAACCTGGAACTAAGTCATTTCGGAAAAGAGCCTTCGCACCGCGCAGGCAGGTGGAAACTGAGCGCTCGCACCCGGGGCCCGGTGTCGAAACAAGAGCAGGGATGCGATGAGCTGCTTTGTGCGCGCTGAGTCCGTTTGGAAACGGAAGAGTGGGCGGTTGGCAAAAGGTGTTCATTTTGGTGGAGTTCCTCTGCGGCGTTGAGTGCTGTGTTGTTCCAGAATAGCAAGCTTTGCAGTGTGGACGCAAGGCTTGTTTCTCCCAGGGGGAAAAGGTGTTTCTCCACCAAAATAACACCTCACCGTAGAGATAGAAAAATGCTGCCTGACCTTCTGGCTCCCACAGCTCAGGCTGCTGCTGGGAGGGCCCTCCAGCCTCTCCGCTCATGCAAGAGGAGCAGAGAGTTAATCTGCATGAACCAGAGATTCACAGATCTCATGGAACCCTCTATCCCAGCCGGGAACGGTGTTTGGAAACGGTTCAGAGGGGGGCCGGTGATGTGAGCAGGCACAAACAGTGACAAATACATGCCAGCATCTTAGAAACCGGACGTAGTGTGGGAATCCAGTGCCAGCCCCCTTGATCTCAGCACTGGAGAGTACAGCCCAGAGCTGTATGGTCCATTCGGAGGAGAAGCTGCAGGGTGCAGCATGATTGCTACAGACCAAGGATTGTCTTGTGGCAGTGTTTTAGCTGAGGACCTCTAGGTTTGACTTTTCCCTGGAAGCAGGGCCTACCCTTTCCCCAGGGGTGGGCCCTTGTGTGTGGCATCTAGAGCTGCAGGGGTGTCCTGGACCCCAGCTCACCTTTTCGAGCTGTGCAAAACTCCACCATGCTGGTACACGTGTCTGGAATTGCCATGGCTGATGTGGGCTGTGGGGTGAATGACTTACCCTGGCTAGGTGTCTAGTGTAGCTCCTCCATCCCCCTGTGAGCTCCTCTCTTGGAAAATGTGCGGTGTAGGCTCAAAGTGGCATAACTCTGCATTTACATCCACCACTTGTGCAGTGTTGTGCCAAGCAGACACAGTGACTTTAGGAAGCAGAGCTACCTTATTTCCCCCCTGCCCCATCTTTTCCCTCCTTCCAGCACAGAGGCAGTTTCACGTGTTCAGATACCAGCCCACACCCGTCCTTCCTCTTCTGCGGGGGAGAGACTTGGAGTTCTCTGTATGTGCAAGAGAACGGTGCATACGAGAGTGTCTTAGAAACCAAAGCCTTGTTTGCACCGATCCCATGGCACATTTTGTAAGAAATGGGGTTTGCTCTGGTACCTGGAGCCAAAAATGTCCCCACCCCCAGCTGTGGTGTAGTGTGCTGAGTGCCTGGGCATTGGTACCCACTGCCCTAGGCCTACCTGAATTTCAGTGCTGTATAATTTGTGAAGTGCTTTGGGATTCTAGGGTCTTTACAAACACAGGGTGATATATTACAGTCCTCAGCCAGAAAGTCTCCTCTTCCAAGCAGGCTGTGGCAGTCTCTGTGTATGTGTGTTTAATCCTGTTTCCCCAATGCTCCTAGGCTGCCCTTTGCTAACCAATGAACTTCCACTGTCTTTAACTGTTTTGGTGTGTAATTGGTGTGTCTTCTGTTTGGAGTTCAGCACAGTCACATAATCTCTGATCCCAAGATCTGGTGCTTTTTCCCCTGTAAAAAGGAAGGTTGATTTTTTACTTTCTTGCAGTAGAATCATAGAACACTAGGACCGGAAGGGGCCTCGAGAGGCCATCGAGTCCAGTCCCCTGCCCCGACGGCAGGACCGACCACTATCTACACCATCCCTGATAGACATCTATCTAATCTGTTCTTAAATATCTCCAGCGAGGGAGATTCCACAACCTCCCTTGGCAACTTACTCCAGTACTTGACCACCCTGACAGTTAGTAACTTTTTCCTAATGTCCAACCTAAACTTCCCTTGCTGCAGCTTAAGTCCATTGCCTCTTGTTCTCTCCTCAGAGGCCAAGAAGAACAAGTTTTCTCCCTCCTCCTTATGACACCCTTTAAGATATCTGAAAACTGCTATCATGTCCCCCCTCAATCTTCTCTTTTCCAACCTAAACAAGCCCAATTCTTTCAGCCTTTCTTCATAAGTCATGTTCTCCAGACCTTTTATCATTCTAGTTGCTCTTCTCTGGACCTTCTCTAATTTCTCCACATCTTTCTTGAATTGGGGTGCCCAGAACTGGACACAATATTCCAGCTGAGGCCTAAGCAGTGCAGAGTAGAGTATTTCCATAACAATCCGTTAACATAAACTGTGGTACAGCAGAGCCTCACATTAGACACTCCATCCAGGTAGGAAGAGCCACTGCCTGCTCCAAAGAGCTTGCTGTTCAAGGAGATGAAACAGGTGGGAGAAAAGATGTATCACTAACCCCAGTTTACAGATGCTGAGTAGCTTAAGGTCAAACGAGGAGCCAGTAGCACAGCACTGAATCCAGGTCTTCTGTGCCCTGGTGTAGTCATGAGAGCATTCTTCCTTGCTGAGTTAATTACATTCATTACTATGTGCATGTGTCCTTCTCTTTCAACAGGACCCTTGAACATCTGCGAGGAAACAACCGTTCTACATGGCGGATTCCTGCTAGCTGCGAAGTTGTATCATCCCAAAGTGTTGGCAGAGTTGGCCAAATCTGACTGGCCCTTGGTTGGGCAGCCTATAACCAATGCCTTGAAGGAGATATGCTCCAGACATTCCTCCTCTTCACCCCAACCTGATGCTTGGAAGAAGAAAGCCGTCATCATCATCTGGGCCAAAATCCTCCTCCCCTGCCCCTTGTCCTCGGTGGGCTCCATGTCAGTCGACCAACGATGGAAGGAAGATGTCTTCTTTTCGGTGGGCTGCATGATCCCACGTATAAACCACACTGTCCTCTTCGAGCTACTCAAGGCTCTGAATGCGCCATGGCTCTATGTGCAGCTGCTGTTGGCGTTGCCCGCTGCAGTGCGTCAGCAGGAGCTTGAACTCTTCATCGAGTACATTGCAAACGAGACGTCCCTGGTGGATGTCTCCTTCTTCTTGGACGTCTGGTGGGAGATACTGAAACACAAGGAGGAGGGCGAACAAGACGGAATGATCCTGATGTTCAGCTCTCTGGCCCATCAACACCTGTCAGCATCTCCAGATGAGCCGTGCCAGCCTGCAAAAAGATTCAAGGGTGACCCCTTCCCCCTGCAGAGCTCCCCCATGGCCACCGGCCTGTTGACGGTTCTGATTGATGGGCTAAAGCAGATCTACGGGAGTATCGTCCTCCCCAAGCTGAAGTGCTATGCGCTGGCCAACCTGGTGGAGCTGCTGTCAGTCTTCACAGTGCTAGAGAGTGAGTCCAGCTCACTGCCCATCAATGCATACCTAGACAAGATCGCGTCCATGGTTGCCATCTGGAGTGACGACAGTGAGAACCAGTACAACAGGAGGAGTCTGGAGGAGAAAGTGAAGGAGGCCCAGAGAAGTGTGAGTTTGCTGGCCACGATCAAACTGTCCAGCGAAGAGCTCTTTGTCGGCTTGACCTTCCTCCGTAACTTGCTCCAGGGCTGGGGGGAGGAGCTACACTGCATGCTGAACAACCATAAAGAGATCTGCTATGAAAGCTATCGGCTGCTGGACAGCCTCACTGCCTTTGGGCAGAAACTGATCGCCTTTGCCAAGTCAGGGGACCTGTGTGAGGATGAGAAGCAGATGGTGTCTGCTCTGGGACAGATCATTTTGGACTTCCTCAAGAGGATCAATCCAAAGCTGAAAGGCAGGACTTCAGACAGCAGCGTCCTGGCTTTGGTTGCCATGGCGATTATCGAGAAGAAGATGGACCGACACACAGAAATGTGCTCCGTGTTTGCTTCTGAGAAGGCCTGGGCCTTTTCTAAGGAGTGGGTCGCCTGTCTTGTTAAAAACAAAGCCCTCTTCCAGAAACCGGAGCTGGTCTTGAAGTTGCTGGAGACCACCGTGACTTTCAGCCTGTCTACCGATAACAGAGAGAGCAGGATAAGGCAGAGTCCAGTGATCAAAACCATTCTGGAGTGTTATGCTGAGCTTCCGCTTCTGGACAAGAACAAAGTGATCTCAGGCGTCCTGGCTTCTTGGGGCGGGCAGGGCCTGTCCCTATACCTGAAGGCTTTTATGGAAGGGTTTCCAGGGGAGCTGAACTTGGCTTTCAACCAGATCACACAGAGTGTGTCAGATCAAGGTTTCACCAAGGCTGTCGCCGCTGTGGCCAGGCTGGCTCTGCTCCACCCTGAGGCGACGGTGAAGAAGGTCTGCAGCCTCGCGGTTGTCAACCTGGGAACACATCACTTCCTAGCACAGATCCTGTGCTCTTTTCCGGCACTGAGGTTCCAAGAGACAGAAGAGGATCCAAACAAGTCAGGCAGCCTGCTAGAGAGATGTCTGAAGGAGAGTGTTTGGGGGCGGCTCTCCTCGGCTAAGGAAAAGGAGCAGTTTGTAGAGTTCTTGGCCTTTCTCATGCAGCCAAGTTCAGGTCATCCTCTGCTCTCCCCCGCAGAGGTGACCAAAGCCTTTGTCCTTCCCCATTTGAGATCAGATTTTGCTCACATCGAGCTGAGCTTGCAGATTCTCAGTAAGGTTCTGGAGGTCCCGTGCAGTCCAGAGGAACAATGGCTCAAATCCTGTTACCCCTTCCCTCTCCTTTTGAGTCTTTGCAAGCTCCTGGATGGTTACACCAAGTACTGGCACCAGTTCAGGGACCAGCACTGCCCTTCGCTGGAGACCAAAGATCTAATTGCCACCACCCTCTCGCAGCTCTGTGAGGTGGTGGGGCAGAAAGATGCCCCCTCCCCAGAAGTATGGGGACAGTCGTTGGCGTGGCTGCACCGGAAGGTTGAGATGCTGGACTGGACTGTTGGACTCCGGCTGAAGAAGCTTTTCGGGGACCACTTTAAGAAGGAAGTCCCGGCGACGCTGTTTGAAATTTGCAAACTCTCAGAGGACGATTGGACATCCTGCCCTCTCCCAGCATACGGGGCGGGCAGTGGGTTGCTGGCCTGGATGGAATGCTGCTGCATATCCACTGCGCTGAGGGAGCAGATGCTCTCTCTGCTCGCTGTTGATGTGGACAACCCAGAAGAAGTCAACTTGTTCAGCAAGGGATTCCTGGTGGCCCTGATACAGGTCCTTCCATGGTGCAGCCACCGGGAATGGAAGGGACTCACGCAGGTGATCGACAGCCTCCTGCACAGGCAGGTCCTTCATGTCCCTTATACACTGGAGTATGTGCAGTATATGCCACTGCTGAACTTCAGGCCCTTCGCCCACTATCTCCAGTTCTCCGTGCTCTTGTTGCGAGGATTCCAGTTTCTCTGCAGCTCCAGCTGCTCCAGTTGGCTGCCAGCAGAAGCCTGGCAGCACGTGGTGAGACTCTACTGCAGCAGCCTCACCGACCTGCTGGGCTCGGTCCACAGGGATTCCTTCTCTCACAGCCACTCAGATGACGGCAAGGACTCCTCACAGGAAGTGTCCTTCATCTACATCCAGGTGTTCTGCCACGTGCTTCATGTAGCCGCCATGCTGCCAGAGGACTGCTCTGGTGAGCCACTTCTGGTCTTGGCCCTGGAGATCCTCTCACAGTACGAAACACTCAGCACCTCTGACAAGTCCCTGAGCAGCGCACTCAGGAGAGCCAACGAGAAGCACTTCTTGGAGTCCATCACTGAGAATGTCAGCAACAAGGAGCTCCGGGCCACGCTCCTGCAGAAGCTGAGCAAGCTATGAGCCACTCCAAGTGGCAAGCTGGTGACAGATTACCCCTGTAGTGAAACAAGGTGTGTCAGCTCCATAGGTCAACAGAGCTCAGAGGCTTGACAGAACGAAACACACCAGCAATGAATGGAGACTAAGCCCTGTAGAGATGAGAAGTTATTTGGAGATTTGTAAGATCTATAATAAACCTTTTCTTTTGGACTTGTTTTTGTAGCCATATGTTTAACATGCCTAAGAACAGCCATGGGCAACCTAGGTTAGCAAGTAGGCCAAATGGGTGTCCCCCCTTAAACTCATTAGGTTGCACGATTGTTGTAACCAAGAGGGTTTCCCCGGGATAGGGTAGTTTTGCTAACGGCGCTTGCATACCTAGAATTTGCAGACTGAACCATAGCAGCACTATGAATGCAGAGGGAGCGCATGGCTCTCGCAGTCGGGCTTGTGGGCAATCAGCACACACCTCACTTCACGTGTCCTGGTTGTACGTGCATATCACTTTAGTAATACCAGTAGGAAAAGAAATCAATGCAGATGGAAACCAGCAGAATTGTGGGCAACAGTAAACAAAGTGTCTCATGGGCCACACATAGAACTCTGATGGGCTGCAGGTTGTCCACCACTGCCTAAGAGTGTCACAGTGCACTTAGAAATTGATGTCTGTATCTGTGAAATCTGCCAGTAAAGTAGCCTCCATCTGAGCTGTTTTGTGACGTGCACATCAGCCATTTGCACCTGCAACTCCATCTGCCCTTTCAATCTGTAATGACATTGATGGAGTTTCTCACCAAGCCTGTAGCCTCTAATTCGGAGAAGTTCATTCAGTCTCTGTTAGCTGTTTACTAACGAGGTCTCCTGCTAATACTCTGACCAAATGGGGCTTACATCATCATGGGCAGATTTTGATGCCATCGCCTGCCTGCTGGGGAAAATTAAATGACACCCCCAAATCTCTAGCACCTTGGTAATGAATTTGGTTTACTTCTGTGCTGGACTGGTAAACCTGACCCCCTATCCCTGGCCCCTTTGCCATTTAGAAAGTGCATGTTGTAGATAGGGCACATTGTACAAGACAGACATTCACCATCCACTAGCTCTGAAAACTGGTCTTTATTGGTCTCTCTTCCAATAAGTATAATAGTAATTAGGAGCAAGGTTAGTGTAAACTTGAAAATGCCCCAACAGCTTTTTTCCTTTCCATTACGTAAGGCAAGTTATCTATAACAAAAACAGCACAATAAAAATGCCTGAAACACTGAGCGCTCGTGACAAAGTGGAAATTCACCCAACTGGCGGCCTTTGTAACTAATAACACAAACAAAACACCGTAGTAATCAGACAGTCATTACGGTAATGCACTGTTAGAGCTAAACTTGGGAAGAGCCAATTCCTTTATTCTTCCAAGTACTTGTGACTATGTCCAGGTAAGGTAAGGCCTGAAGGAATTGGGTTTTGGAGAGCTAAGTGCTTTCAAACAGAGTCTTCAGCTCTTACGCAAAGCTAAGTAAAAGCTACACGGCAGCCTATGTCTTCGTAAACTCCCTGCTCCAGAGATACCTAAGCACCAGATTCACCCTGGTGCCACTCCTCTTGCTTGGGTGGCGTTACTCTCCAGGCACAAATGCAGCTGATTGATACCAGCGGTTTTGGCGCCAGTGTTTCTTGTGCCAACAGTGATTGTCCATCAGGGGTCTGTGCTCAGAGCAATGGGCAGTTTGTGCGCCTGCTAGGGTCTCGAGTCCACAGTTATGAAGAAAGAGCCAGTTCTCGGCATTGTAGCAGTTGGGTTGATTTTGCAGGAGATAGGGTCAGTGCTCCCTGTAATTTTTTTCCATTTGTGTGTGGAATAAATTTTATGTGCAGAGGGATGTGCACCACCAATAGAAGCCATGCTGCTGTTTGTGGGTGCTCTGCTCATCAGCTGGGTGGCAATGCAGTCTCTCTTGGGCGGCCGCCCACGTGCTCCTCTTACAAGGAACACTGGACATGGCACTAAGCTGGGTCAGCTGATGTAGTCAGTGCAGCTAAGATTGTGGGCCCAAGTCAGCACTGGTGTAAGTGGGCAGAGGACTAGGCTGGGAGGGGTGTCAGTCAGTGATCACTGTTCTGGTGCAGCCTTGTCCTGCAGCTTGTTGCATTTCACCTATAATTCCTAGCACCAGTTCCGTCTCCGATTCTTTTCACCAGGACTAGGGCTACATCTGCACTACGAGATAAATTCGAATTTACGGCAGTTACCCGATTGTACCAAGTGAAGGTCTTCGCTGTGCATACCATTAGCTTGATTTAGGCAGCACTAATATTGATATCATAATACTGTTGGAACCGGCTGGGTGTAGCATCAAGTTTGACTGTTAAATGAAGGCTAGTGTGGAAGTGCCATTTCTTTGAATCAGATCCATCAGGCTGCAGAGGCTGACTAACACTGCTGCTCCTGGCTCCTGGCTACCTGCCACTTGTGGTAGCTGGGAAACTGACCAACGCAGCAGCCGTGGTCAGTTTCTTGGCTCCTGCAAGTGGTAGGGAGCTGGGAAGCGGATAGCACTGCTGCACCTGGCTCCCAGCTTCCTGCCAGTCACCGGAGCCAGGAAACTGACCAGTGCAGCACCTGGCTCCTGCGAGACAGGGGTAGCAGCACTGGTCAGTTTCCTGGCTCTCCCAAGCTCCGGGGCCCTGGGAACCAGGCAGCAGGGTGAGTGCTGCCAGCAGTGGGGGTGCAGCAGGGCGTGGAGGGAGGGTGCAGAATGTGGGGCTGAGAGAACTGTGGAATAGGTTCCCACAATGCACTGCTGCAACAATTGATGTTTGGCCACCCCAGTTTGGCAGCACTAACTCGAGTTTGTGGGAAGTGAGGATACTCACAATTGAATTTGTAAAACCCAGACTTATAAAATTGAATTTATCGGGTAGTGTAGATGTAGCCTGAGTTAGTAGTTGTGTAATCCCAGTCCGGGGGAAACACAGTACTTAGGTCTGTGTGGAATGTGATCAAGGGACAGTCTCATGTTTAGCAGCAACTAGAAATGTCCACTGAGGCAATGGGCCAAATTCAGCCAGGACACAAGGGTGGCATGAGGAGAGCAGACTGCTCAGAATATCTCCCCTTTTCTGGTCCCTCAGGGCCAGGGATTGCTTTCAGCTGGAAGGGTGTAAATCAGATTAAATGGGAAGGTGAAACTGGTCAGAGTGTACAACACACTGGTTTTCCACAAGCTCCAAATGCCAGATCAGCACCAGAGACAGTCCACAGGTTACATACCATTGAATTTGGCCCAAAGTCTCCCGCTGGCATTGCACCCACCTCTGCCAGGTTTGGGTCTGTGCGGTAATATTTCAGTGCCAATTTCCCCATTAAGTGATCAGAACAGTTACAATAAACCTTCTTGTCTCCCCTCTCTTTAGTGCTTTATCTACAACACCAGCTAGGTTCTCCCACAGGCAGAAGGACACAGGACACTTGAGTGTTACAGAAAGAAAGTCCTTCTGTAACAGGCTGGTGCTGCTGCCCTAAACTGCAGTGGAGACAACATGGCAGCTTCACAATAAAACCCTCCCCAATACCAACTGGCGAGGCTGTTCTGGTCCCATCCTGGCACCTACAACACTGATCTATTGGCAAGGCGAAGAGCTGGATGTTGGCTTAGCTTCACGCCCGGTAGCCTGCAGCCTCTGCTGGCAGTTATCTCTTCTTGTCGAACGGCGAACTACCGTAGAGTCGGACAGCTTTCCGGCAGATCAGCACGAAC
Source organism: Carettochelys insculpta (assembly GCF_033958435.1). Classification (NCBI taxonomy): domain Eukaryota; kingdom Metazoa; phylum Chordata; order Testudines; family Carettochelyidae; genus Carettochelys; species Carettochelys insculpta. The sequence continues at coordinate 4,917,057 of NC_134155.1, forward strand.
CAGTAAAGCTGTGGGGCAATGAGGGAGGCATTGGCCACGTTGCAGTGCATGGGGATGTGGAATGGCACCAGATAGATGGGGATCCCCACCTGCCTGCTGTAGGCCCCATACATGAATGGGAAGAGGAGGATCCGGCAGAGGAAGAATGTCACCAGGATGAGAATCCCATTCACCTTGTGCAGGAGCGTGTCCTGCATTTTTAGCTGCAAACGAAGCAAGAGGAGAAATGCTCAGTAACCGTTGCACGTAAACAGACTGAGGGCCCTATCATTGATTACTATCCCTGCAGTGTTGGAGCAAACAGAGGGAAACAATACTTGCATTGTAGAACTGGAGGCCTGAAGACAATGGTGAGACTCAGGATCTGGAGAGCTTTTCATCAGGCCCAAGCACAAGACAAGACAAAACTGCCAGTGCGGGGCTCAAGCAAAACATCATTCTGGGGTATGTTAACAGGAGTGTTGTGAGCAAGACAGGAGGAGTCATTCTGCTGCTCTACTCTGCGCTTATTCACTCTCAACTGGAGTATTGTGTCCAGTTCTGGGCTCCACATGTCAGGAGACATGAACAAATTGGAGAAGGTCCAATCCAGAGAAGAACAACAAGAAAGACTCAAGGTCTGAAAAACTTGATCTATGAGGGGAGAATTGGGTTTGTTTAGTCTGGTAAAGAGAAGGCTGAGAGGGGACATAACAGCTTTCAAGTATCCAGAAGGTTGTTACAAGGAGGAGGAAGAAAATTTCTTTTTAACGTCTGCTGGTAGGACAAGAAGCAATGGACTTAAATTGCAGCATGGAAGGTTTAGGATTGACATCAGAAAAAGCTCCTAACTTCAGGATGGTTAAGCACTGGAATAAGTTGCCTCTGGGGGTTGTGGAATCTCCATGACTGGAGATTTTTAAGAGCAAATTAGACAAACATCTGTCAGGAATGGTCTACGTGGTGCTTGGTCCGATCATGAGCACAGCGGACTGGACTTGATGACCTCTCAAGGTTCCTTCCAGTTATAGCGCTCTCTGATTCCATGAAGGTAGTCAGGGTGATTGTTGACAAAGAATTTCCTAAAGAAAGAGGATTCGTGAGCAGAGCTGCTGCTCTTTGTGTGGTAACTAGTAACTTGTGACTTGGTCCATCCATCTTTTGACTACCATATGATGGAAGCAAATGGGAACTAGGAGGCAAGAGAGCCCTTAAAACAGGGGTTTCCAGATGTACAGATCACAAATAACTGCTATGGGGGTTCTGACCACCTGCTTAGCCCACAATGATAAATGAAAGAGGGTTTCAAGTTGGATGGAAAGCAGTTCCAGGTGGGTCTTGGGGTGGTAAAGGATGAAACCCGCTGCTGGATTTCCCAGGCAACCTTGCTGCGAGCATTAAGGCCTTTTTATGTCCCTGTATTTAGAGGGTGAGCAGCCTGAGTAAAACAGTATGCTCCACTCTGTTATTTTTAAAGGTACAGATGGGCCAGGCTTACCTGCATCAGGATTTTGCCCAGCGACACAAAGGGAGTGCTCAGTTCCGCCACAAAGATGCAACCGACGAAGAAGTCTCCAAGCTCTCCTCTGAGGTACTGTAAATAACTTGCATGATTAGTACAGACACCTCCTCCATGGCCCAGTGGGGCCCAGTCCAACTCCCACTAATGCCTTTCGCAGGCTCCCCGCTGCTTTCAGTGGAGTTGGCTCGTGCCCCTCCCGAACAAAGCTGGAAGGAAAGTAACTTAAAGGATTACCAGGGGAATTGCAGCTTCTCTGTTGGGTACAGCTCCCCCCACTCCCCGCCACTGCCAGGAGGTGGACTTGGAAGCAAAGATTTCTAAACTTGTCAAAGATGATGGTGCTGGAGACAGAGCCAATGTATCTTGACTGACGAAAGCGTCCACCTGGCTAAATTTTATGTTCAGACGCAAATGGTTGCCGTCCTGATAGGTTCAGAATAAGTAGGGGCATGTGTTGCTTTTGGACTTTGGGAAAAGAGGTGGAGGGTTTGGTTGTCCCAACTTTAGAACCCCGTCTGCTAATCTGTCTGTGGGATGGCCTACCTGGAGAGATGGCCTAGGTGCTAGAGCTACAGGTGTGGGAGATGCTGCAGCACTCTGATGTGTGATTTACCATTTGGTTCAATGTCTCTCAGCATCCCCACTGTACAGATGGTTCCAGCACTGCTCTTGGCAGGTTGCAGAAGGTCCCCTGGGGCCATGGTTGGTAGAGGGAAACCATGGAGCTGCGTGGAGGGGACAGGAGCAGAGTGAAGTGGATAATGAGCTGAAATGGGGTGTGGGGAGCCTGGCTGCTGCAGTGGGGGACAATCAAGGGTGGAGGCTAGGGCAGCATTCCCATGGATTGTCTATAAAGTCTGGATTTCATTCCCATGTTCAGAGACCATCCAGGAGTTAATGGCAACCAAAAAGGCAACAATCAAGGATGCTGCAGGTCCAAGTGTTGCTCCTGGATTGGAACCAGGTGAGCACTTCATGGTGTGTCTCATTTTACCCTTCAGTTAGATTAGTAATCCCGATGCCACTCCTACCTGTGCGACGGGGGTGAGGACAATGAGAATGAAGAGATGGTGTGTCATCATGAGGCGATCCTTCTTCAGGAAGCTCCTCAGGCTGGCCAGCGAATGCTTCTTCTCTGAGGCGTCTTTGCTTTTGTGCCAGTGGCAGAGGTACATGATGTATATATCATAGATCATGTATGGGACAATAACCCAAACATACTCTACTGCGAGCCAGTGCCTAAAGGGAGGAAGGGACCTTGCATTACCAGAGCCTTGTGCACACAGGGTTAACTGGGAGGCAGAGGAAATTCATGCAATTCGCTCATGGGCATGATACTTCAGTCTTAGGTTGATCTAACTCTTGTCTGCAAGGCCCAAAGGAAAACTACCTGGTAACAAGGCTGCCCACTTTACCCTGTCTCTTGCATTTCCATGTTCAACCTTGACTTCAAAAGCTAGGCTGTGGCTGCTACTTCGTAGGACATCCCCTACCAGAGCATTTCATAAAGGGAGAGATGTATCATCCTCCCGCTGTACAGATGAGGAAACCTGAGGCACTCGGAGACAAAGCTGGTCACCCAAGGTCATTCCAGTGCCCCAGTGAGGACCAGAACCCAGGAGTCCTGAGTGCTAACTAGCTGAGGTGCTACCTCAGCATTGCTACAGGCTGGCTGGCAGACAGCTCCAGTGCCAAATCTGGGGCTGTGTCCTGCTAGGTTCTGAGTGTTCTGGACCTGACACAGCACCTTGCAGGATTGAGGTCTTCAGTCCATGTAGGCACTTTGGTTTGTGAGCAGGCCTATGCCTAGTGTGAGGGAGACTTGTATAACTGGGTTTGTAACATTGCTGTGCCTTGGTTTCGCCAACAGCAAAGTGAGGATGAGTGTTTGCCTAATTTCTGTTAATTACTTTGGGATCCCTGGTTATTAATCCCTGTGAGTGACTTTTGAGATCTCTGCCTCACAGGTGTGGGAGAACTGCGGAGTGTTTTATTTGCACACAGAATCTCCCAGGATGTGTGGTTACTGGGGAAACTGTGAGATTCTGCAGCGTGTTCTTAACTTGTCGTGGTGTCACAAGTGTACAACATAGAACAGTTGTAACCAATGCTTTGCAAAGAGGCAGGAACTGCTGGAAATGGTACTGATCAATAACGTCTCTGCCAGAATGTGTTCCAAGGCCCAAACAACCTCTGTTGTCTTGGTGTCTGAAAGAAATTTTTCCCTTCCGTTCCTGTTGACGAGGGAGGGTGGGACTGGTTAGAAACTGTAAGGCCAGAAGAGATCACCAGCTCATCTCGTTCCTCTGGTGTATCCCAGCAAGCCACCAACGCCACCAGCCCCTGCGCACTCAACCCAACAGCCAAAACTAGAGCAAAGTATTACAGTCCAAGGTAAGCGAGCTGGAGAGCGCTCTCCCATCGACTTAATTCCTCCAACTTCCTTGAGTGGCAATAAGTATATAGATAGGAGAAACTAGCCATGTCGGCAGTTAGACTGGTGTAACTTTTCACACCCCTGAATTCCATAAGTTATACAGACTTCAGAGGTAGTGTGTACAGAACTCCTGCATTATTCCTCCAGGCTGAAATGTTTGAAAGGGGGACAGACTGATAAACATATGGCTCAGGACAACAGGAAAGCCCTTAAACGGGGCTTTGCCTGATCACATGCAGCCATGGGGGTTTAATTGTGGATTCAGTAAAATGAAAAGTGATGACCTGTAGCCCTGTGACACTGCCTGATCGCTTCAGCTTACACACACTAAACAGGGTTGAACAAGTGTGATAGTTGGATGTGAGACCCAAAATAATTAGAAATCTTTTGGCACTTTTCAAGGCATTAACTGGAGCTCTGGCCAAACTGGAGCTCAGGTAGCTCATTGCCCTTGCTGTTCTAGGTAATTATAGTATATTTAGTTTACTAGTCTACATTGTTATTCTGTTGTGAACTATTTAGAGACTTTTCACACTAGAGATGGTTCCATGTCAATATTGTGTGAAGTGATTGTGTAGCATAGTTCCTATATCAGTTTAATAGTGGTAAAGAACTGTAGAATCCTTTGGGATGAAAATGACTATATAAAAGGTGCCTTTAACTCATGAACTCAGTAGATTTTCCTAGTTAGGGCAGGCCTACACTACAGGGGAAGGTTGAATTAAGGTACTCAATTCCAGCTACTTTAATTACATAGCTGAAGTTGATGTACCTTAATTTGGGCATCCGTGTTAGTCCCATCAACTTCCCTTACTCCTAAGGTGAGGGACAGGAGTACCAGCATGAATGTGGATACCCTGTAAGTTCAATTTAGCACATCCCTACCAGGCATGATAAATCGAACTCTGGAAGATCAACTGTGGCAGGGTCCATCTTCATGACCCTGAAGATGTACTCTTAGGAACTAGGGCTTTCAGTGAGTGTGCTTAATATCTGTTGGGAAAGTGACGTTCTTGTTTGTTTTTTTTTCTTTTTGCTCAGTCACACAAATTAAAATCTCAGATACAGCAGTGAGGGGAGAGATTTCCTTATCCCAACCTCCATTTTAAAAAAGAATCGTTTCAGTGTCTGAGAGCAGTGGAAAAAGCAGTCCTTTCAAAGAGTGGCATTACTGCTGCATTTCCTTACAGCTGATTTGAAATGTGATGGAAGGAGCATGAGAAGATTTTTTTCTAGCTACCGTTTACACCCTTCTTATTGTGAAAAAAATTATTTATGGGCTGTCTGCTCAGCAGCCCTTTTGAGTGATTCTTGTATAGCTATTGCAGAACTGCATATTGGGTGTGAAATAGGTAAGGGTTAATTACCTGTCATGAACCACATCCTTGCAATTAAGGACAACAATGATCCCAGAAACAGTAGCCATCATAGCTTGAACTGAAGACACCACCCTGCAATTGACAAGAAGAAAGTCTACTTGCTACTCTTCCTATGACTAGAATGAATTTACACCTTGATGATGTAAATGGCCAGCTCTGTTAAATCCTGTAGCTACACCAGTTTATATCAGCTGAGGACGTGGCCTGCAGTTTTTTCAAGACCTAGTCCTGTTAAGCAAATATCACATAGTTCCTACCATGCATATGTTCTTGTCCAGTAACTGAACTATGTTATCTTGTCACTTCTCCACAAAGCGTACCTTCTAAGGTACAAATAAGTGAGAAACAGTACAATATAGACAAAACAGAGCTGAAAAATGTTGTTTGTTTCCAGATGTCTTTGGCATTCACAGACACTGTGTACATGAGATGTTTTTAGATGTGCATCACTCAAACACTGGTTGCTGGAAATGTGCTGTTCTCTTGTAGGTACACATAACACACAGTCTGCACAGGTTGGAAATGTTTTGCTATTCTGGGTGCACAAACATACCCACAGTCTCTCCATGTCATGAACAAGCTGTTCAGTTCTAGGTGCCTGTCACATATACATACACACCCTGTCCACGGGTGCTTAAATAGTGGAGAGGGCGATGCACGGCTCAGGCAAGTTGCGCTCCACGCAGCTGGGTGGCCGGCTGATTAGCAGTGCTCTCACATCTGATACCATGTGTTTACATTGGTGATGCACATCCACACCCAGCTTGGTGCGTACAACAAAATTCATCCCACCTATGGATGGAAAAAATTAGAGGGAACCCTGCCTACATGCTTGAACTTGCTGGTTCCATACCCTATACCAGGCTCTTTCCACGCCCTAGCCCAGCCTCCTGCTGTTGCTAACAGGGTTGGGTTCTGCCGTTCATATCTTTCCCCCTCCACAGCAGAACACTCCTTCAGCGGGGCAGTGACAAGCATGGGCATGGTCCAGCAGATGGTGCTTCGCCTTTGCACATCCCTCTCTGCCTACGTACGGCCTGTCTCTCTCGCCCACGCTGCCCATATCAGGCTCGTGCCATTGTGCCCCGGATGAGAGCGTTACACACGTGCTGCCCAGGTCAGTATCCTGCTGTGCTCGGTGTCGATCACTGCCCACCAGCAACACTGGCTTGCACCTCACACGCGACATCAGCCCAGCGGTTGCCAGACGGTGGAGATGCCGGCTGGCTCACCGCCCTTCCCAGCCCTCAGTGCCAGCCCGTACCTGCTGCTGAGGAGGATCCGGTCCGTGAGGCTCCATGCCGGAGCAGCCCAGCCGAGACACCGAACGGCCAGAACGAAGAGACCCGGGAAAAACGCCGAGGCGATCGCCAGCGTCTGCCACATGAGCTCGGTGGAGCGCCTGCCTCTGCCCCGCCCCGGTCCGTCCGCTCGCGGCGGGGCGCTGACAGCGGCCGGTCAAAGGGCTCCCGGCGCGCCAGCGGCGGATGCCCAGCAGCACTCCCCCCGCACCTGGTTTGTCAACAGCAGGCCGGGCGGCGGAGAGGAGGAGCCGAAGCGAGGGGGTGGGCGGCTTAGCGCCTCCCATCAGCCACTCGGTCAGCCACTCGCCCCGCCTTGCCCCTCTGTCCCTGACCGGGGAGCGCGGGGGGCCGGTGCTGAGGTTGTGCCCGCCTGTGGAATGCTGGCGCCCCTCGGCGTTCCGCCGGTGGAACGTTCGGACACGGGCCGGCGCCGCCCTTGGAACGTTGAAACGTGCCGCTGCCGCCCGCCCCGCGCGTCTCTTGGCCCTGCGGAACGGCGGGGATCGTAGGCCCTGGCCGGATTCCCAGAGAGCTCCGAGGCTGGGGAGGGGACGGCGAAGGTTGCTGAAGGGTAAGCGGGTGAAAGGCTGCGAGTCCGCGGCAGAGTTTCGGCTCGTTTGTTTGCAGCCACGTCACCTGGGGCCAGGACTCCACTGGAGGCAGTTGTTTTAAAAGCCTCGTTTAGAGAAACGTGATGCTTGAAGTCAGCTTCCAGACAATTTACCAGCCCTCCCCCCATTTGCCTTCCAGCTTTTTACCAGGGTGATGAAAAAGCCCGGGATTTTTTACAGCCCCTTACAACATGGCAGTTGCTTCATGCATGGGGATGAATAGAATTTTGCAAGGGCTAGTGGAGGCTGATCGTTTGTAAAAGTATCTTGGAGGAAAAAAAGTCTCTGTATTCCCAAGGAGGTTTCCCGGGGTGTGAGAGCTAGGCAGTTTTACCGAGTCTTGTGGCATTTAATTACATTCTGTTTCTGGCATCAGACTGCAAGCTCTGCAGGGTAGGTTATGGCCTAATGTGTTTGTAAGTTGCTACATTGTAAGTTGCTACACTAGCCTGCTACTTCGAAAGAGCAGGCCACTTTGAAGTCGCACGCATCACGTCTAAACACCCTAGCTGCGTCTACACGTGCACGCTACTTCGAAGTAGCGGCAGTAACTTCGAAATAGCGCCCGTCACGTCTACACGTGTTGGGCGCTATTTCGAAGTTGAAATCGACGTTAGGCGGCGAGACATCGAAGTCGCTAACCCCATGAGGGGATGGGAATAGCGCCCTACTTCGATGTTCAACATCGAAGTAGGGACGTGTAGACGATCCGCGTCCCGCAACATCGAAATAGCGGGGTCCTCCATGGCGGCCATCAGCTGGGGGGTTGAGAGATACTCTCTCTCCAGCCCTTGCGGGGCTCTGTGGTCACCGTGGGCAGCAGCCCTTAGCCCAGGGCTTCTGGCTGCTGCTGCTGCAGCTGGGGGTCCGTGCTGCATATACAGGGTCTGCAACTAGTTGTTGGCTCTGTGTATCTTGCACTGTTTAATGAAAGTGTGTCTGGGAGGGGCCCTTTAAGGGAGCGACTTGCTGTTGAGTCCGCCCTGTGACCCTGTCTGCAGCTGTGCCTGGCTCCCTTATTTCGATGTGTGCTACTTTGGCGTGTAGACGTTCCCTCGCTGTGCCTATTTCGATGTTGGGCTGAGCAACGTCGAAGTTGAACATCGACGTTGCCAGCCCTGGAGGACGTGTAGACGTTATTCATCGAAATAGACTATTTCGATGTCGCAACATCGAAATAAGCTATTTCGAAGTTGGGTGCACGTGTAGACGTAGCCCCTGCGTGCTACTTTGAAGATGAAATTGACGTTAGGCGCTGCAGACGACGAAACTGCTATCCCAACCAGGAAATAGGAATTCGATGTCTCACTTTACAAGAAGACGTGTGTAGATGTGCCGCATCCTGTTACTTCAAAAGCGGGGGGTCTGCCGTGGCGGCAATCAGCTGGGACACAGAGACATGCTGCCCAGCCCGTGCAGGGCTCTATGGGCCGTGCATGCAGTGACTCTTAAAGCCGCATGGAACCAGAAACCTTGTGGCAGGAAACTTGAGAGTGTGCAGGCAGCAGCTGATACGCGTGCTGCCCCTTCATGCCTCAGTGTGACCCCCAGCACCCTACAGAGAGTGATGGCAACCAGCCAGCTATCTGAGCTGCCCCAGGATTCCCCATCTGAGCAACCCTAGGGCTCTCGAGGGTCCAGCTCAAGGGAAAGAAGCGTGGCCCACGTGATGAGGAGCAAGTGGCAGAAAGCAGCCGCCTTCACCTGGGTGGCTGAGGGCCTGACCACCCAAGGTCACCCTGCCCACACTCCTGATCATGTCAGGAGTAAGGTTAAAGAGCCGTAGCAGGGTTACACCCAGGCTCAGGACTCAGCCAGCTGGTCGGGGGGCCGCTTCCACTGTTTGCCCCATTACTGGGAGCTCAGGGCCATCCTGGACCCCCAGGACACCTCCTCCTTGCTGGCCGTCCTCGACGCCACGGCCGAGGAGCCCCAGCCAGTTGAGGAGCAGGAGTTGGAACTGGCAGCCAGCCCCCACCACCAGGGCTGGAGCCGGGCACCAAGGCAGTGGACTGGTCCGGTGAGGAGGGGGAGCTGGTCATTGACCTCCCCTCCTGCACCTTCAGCCAGGCATCTGCTGGACGGGCTTTCCCCAACCTTGGCAGTGGACCCTCAGGTACATACCCCACAGGGCACATACCCCCGGGACATGGAGTGGGGGCACCATACGCAACCAGGGCTCCCCACCGGCAGACCCCGGACCTCCTGGACCACAGCCCCAGGAGGGTGACATGGCTGCCAGTGCCCATCAGTACCCTCTCCTGCAGACAGAGCTGCGTCCCAGCCCCCTGGGGGATGGGTGGGTGGGCAGATGACACAAAGGGGCCACCCACAGAACCACTGCACCCACAGATGCGGGATGGAGGACAGGGCGGGTGTGTGGGCCATGGTGCAGGGGTCGGTAGTCACGGCCTTTTTCTCTTCCCCCGTTTCGGCAGCTTCACCATCCATGGGCCAGGATAATCTTGCTGTGTTCACGGTCCTGGACAGCCCCCCCCCCGAGGTGAGGGACAGCAATGCCCGGAGCCACCACCAGCACCTGGATGGGCTGGGTCTCGGCAGCGCCTGTGGCACCCAGCCAAGGACCCCCATATTGCTGCCTCCATCTGCCGCCAGGTTGAGCTGGTGGAGCAGTGCCTCCGTTTTGAGGAGTGGGAGGCCGCCTGGTGCTGGTCAGCCTGGGGGGACTTTATGTCCACCTTTAAAGATATGTCAGGCTCCTACCAGGAGCTCTTTGCCCGGCTGCCCCCTGTCACCGCCCCCCCAGCGCACCCCCCACTGCCCCTCCTGCCATGGCCCCACCTGCCAGCCCCCCAGGAGAGGAGCCCGCTGGGCCAGACCACCAGCTCAAGGCTGAGCCCCAGCCTTACCTCCCCGTACTCCTGACCCAGCGAGCGGGGGTCATGGTCCTCCACCCCCAACCTAGAATGATGGCCCACTGCCTGGGCCACCAACGTCCCTCTCCCTCTGTATATAGTTATCACCCCTCCTGTAAATACTTGTCCCCACTGTCCTGCCGAGAAAAATAAGCCTTAGCCATCGTTTTTGTAGTTTTTAATGCAGTTTTATTTTTCCCAAACCACTGTGTGCTCATTTGGGGGAGGGGATGTGCAGGAGGCTGGGGTGTGTGCAGGAGGTGGGGGGTGTGCAGGAAGCCTGCTGAGCATGGCTAAGGTGGTGCTCACTAGGTGCCCTGATTGAAGTACCAGTGCAGGGCCTCCCGGACGCGGATCCCATCCCGTCAGGGCTGGCAACTAATGGCAGCCTCAACCAGCCACCTCTGCGCAAAGGCCTCCCCCTTATTCTCCACAATATTATGTAGCGTGCAGCAGGAGCTCACCACCTAGGGGACATTGAGGATGCCCACATCCAGGTGGGTGAGGAGGCAGCGCCACTGCCCCTCCAAGGGGACGAAGGTGCGCTCACCCACCTGGCGCGCATCATTGAGCTGGCTGTTGAAGCGTTCCTGGCTGAGGGTGGGGTGGCCCATATAGGTCCGCATGAGCCAGGGCTGGAGGGGGTATGCCGTGTCAGCCACCAGGCAGAGAGGCACAGTGGTGTCCCCCAGGAGGATCTCTCTGTGGGGCATGCACAGGCCCAAGTTGCGGAAGACCCATGTGTTGTGGGTGCAGCTGGGCCAGCCCACATATATGTCCTGGAACTGCCTCTGGCTGTCCACCATGGCCTTCAGGTCTGCAAGTCTTGTCTTGCTCAGGGCAGCTATGTCAATGTTATAGTGTGCCAGTTCTCTTGCTATGAGGGCCATTCTTCTCTCAGGCCTCATAGCGCTCTCCCTGTCCAAGAGGATGCGAATGTTCCATGCTCCAAATATCATCTTTCTTTTCACTGTTTTTCGACCACTGTGAAGGTAAATCTGCCAGCTGCGGCATGCTGGCCAGTTTGGTTGGGACAAGCAATTTTTGGCACACCTTTTCTAGTCCCCTCCCTCATTTGAGGGTAAGCAGTGTTGTTCCTAAAAAGGCCTGCTCAGTCGCCTGGGATGTTGCTGAACTCCTCTGTTGTCCCGGGGTCAGAGTCGAGCAACCAAAGTCCACAGGCCACCTATGTGCAGGTTTGGAACTACGACTCTCAGTGGTCAACTCCACCTGTCACTTCACCCCTCCCCCATCATTGCAGGACTTTGAAGTAAATAGAAGATGTAGAAGTATAAAGCAGACTAATAAAGTAGACTGATTTGAGAGACGAGACTGTGCAAAGAACCTGTGCGGGAGAATGTTTACAGTGGAAAAGCCATTGCACAGGGGCAGTTCCACTCTCTTGGCCTCAGAAGCCTGGTTCCAGTGGTACGAAAAATCATTATGGCTGGAGACTTCCTAGGCTGCAGCAGATGGCCGGGCCATCTTTGGTGCCTTGTCATGCCCTTTGCTCTCCACAGAGCATTGCAGAGCTGCCTTCCTGGTCGTTGGATCTTGCTGTTGATCTCATCTATCCTGTCCACCGGAGCCAACTTTGTACGCTGGGATAGGTAAGTCCCTATCTCACTGAAGGTTTCTGACCTGTTGGCTACCCTCATCTGGTATAGTCAACCTGGTTTATTGGGGTGTGGCCGCTGTGCATGCTACAGCTTCTTGGAGCCACAGGTGAGAGCTGAGTGCCAGGTAGAGACCAAAGGTGCACAAAACTAACCCTGAAGAGACACAACAAGTCCCCTACGCCCCATAAACCCCAGATGTGCTTAAAAGGCCAGAGAATAGGGGATCCAAAAATGAAACACCTCCTTGGTCTCAAACAGAGACAATGACTGGGGTATGGACATCTGCCCAAAAAGTGGATTAGAAGATTGGGTCGCTCTGGAATTTGAGCAAGAAGTGTTGTTGATTGCAGTAATGGATGAGCTAATAATGGGGTTGGATTTCATTATGGCTAATAATTGTGAAATCAGTGGGTGGAAAGAGCTCTTACAAATCCAGTCTGGCACATTCAGATAGTTTATAGGCAATTGAGTTGCAAATAACCAGGTGTCCTGCCTCAGGAGCAGGAACATAACCACTATAGCAGCTACCTGAAGTTGTGGTTTTCCAGAAAGAGAAAGAGAGGGAGTTGCTGAAAAGTTCTTGAGACCCAGTGCCTTGAGGAAATCAAAGGGTATGTTTACACAGCAAAAATCCCTGCCCCCTGCTCTGAGTCCCAGAGCCAAATGTTTCAGTTTCACTGAGGTGGTGCCACAGAATTAAAAATAGCAGGGGAGATCTATGGGTGACAGCCTGGGCTCTGAAACCCAGGGGAGGAAGGTGGCAGTCTCAGAACCTGGGCTCCAGACCAAGCCTGAATGTCTATATTGCCACAGCAGGAGCCCAAATCAGCTGACACAAGCTCTGAGACTTGCTGTCATGGGGCTTGGGGTTTTTTTTTTTGTTTGTTTGTTCTGTGTGCAGTATAGACATACTTTCGTTCTTCTGAAAAAAGAACTGATCCCAGTTGGTTTGCTGAGTGTTTCTGGCAAGCAGCAAGTGGTCAGCAGGGAGACATAGCATTTTCAGAATTGAAAAAGGCTTCTGGGATTACCCTGAGCGCTGTAGTTAGGCTAACTCAGATCCCAGGGTAGACATGGCAAGGCTGAGAGGATTCTTCCATTGACTTAGCTACTGCCTCTGGAGAGGTGGATTGCCTGCATTGATGGGGAACACCCCTTTTGTTGATGTAGGCAGTATAGTATGTACAGTGTGATGCTTCAGTGCTGTACCTCTGCAGAATAGACAGACCCCCTTGTTAAGGGCGGACTTAAAACTCATTCAAATTGATAACAGCAACGAAGGGTCCTGTGGCACCTTATAGACTAACAGAAAAGTTTTGAGCATGAGCTTTCGTGAGCACAGACTCACTTCATCAGATGCTGGGTCTTGGAAATCTGCAGGGCCAGGTATAAATAAATCAGCACACACTCAGTTTAAAATAATTGTAAGCGACAGTAAGGAAGCCACGCTTAAAACACAGCCTATTAGCGTCTGCCCAGAAACAAGCATTGGGAGGGCGGGGGGTTTCACTGCCTATTGTGAGTGGCCAAATGTAAACTGAGAAAGGAAGTGGTGAAAACCAAGCAAGTGAAGTATGGCCTTAGGAAAAGGTACAGAGAATGTGTGCTTGGGTCTGGGGTTGTCCAAAGAAGCTTGGAGCTGTAGGGTTGAGAAGCTGCTCATTTCATTCGTAGTTCTTCCTGTGTTTGGAGAAGCACTACTTTGTAGGTACAGCTTTGTTTATTTGTAAGGGACCAAGAAAATTGCCAGAAGGGCCCCAAAATGTGACTATGGGCTTGGGTCATTCTCATTTTTGTACTGCTCCATGTCTGTTCTCACCACCTTGTAATAAATATGTATGTGTGAGTCTTCCTAGGCGGTCACTTCCCATTTTGTATGCATGCAGCTGATTGTTTCTTTTAATTGGAGCACTTTGCATCTGTCCTCATAGACTCTCATTGACATTTGCTTTGACAGGTTCTGGATCAAGCACTTAGTAGGTGAGTAACCCCCAACAGAGTCATCCAGTCCATACAATGTTCAGGGCAGCTGTCCTCGGCACTGCACTTTGGGGGCACCCTGTGGGGTCCACAAAGCCCTGGAGATCTGGGGGAGGCTTGGGCTGGCAGCAGCGTTGGGCACCCTGCACTCACCAGTGACCATGGGAGCTGCAGAAAGTGGAGTGATTTGGCCCCAACCTGCTCCGCTCCGCTTCACCGTGGCGGCGAGAAACAGAGTGACTTGACCTCAGACCATTCCGCTGCCGCAGACACAGCTGGGGGAGTGGAACAGGCTGACTTGTTCTGCTTCCTGCTGGTACTGTGAGTATGAGGGGCCCTACCCCTGCTGCTGCCACATACCACCCATAATCCCCTGGGCTGTGTTGCTCGGGGAGGGAGCTTGGGGGAAGGGGTGCAATGGGGAGGCAGGAAGATATGGGGTGCAGTTGAGCAGGGGTAAAGCTTGGGGAAAGAGGTGGAGTGGGGGCAGAGGCAAGGGGGGGTTCTTGGGCCCTGCATCCCCAAGGGGTGACCCTGAGCCCCAGTGAGGTTAATGAGTAGTTTGTGGGACAGACCACGATACTAGACTGGGAAAATTGTTTCGGTTATGTTTAAGTGAAAGTGTCCATTTAAAAAGGCCATAAATCCAACTCATTTAAACTACCCCAGCTGTAGCTGCACTGAAGGCAGCAGCACACAGGGACATAGAATGATACAACACTAGAACTGGAAGGGACCTGGAGAGGTCGTCGAGTCCAGTCTTCTGCCTTCACAGCAGGACCAAGCACCACATCAAGACTGTCTCTGATGTTTGCCTAACCTGCTGTCAGATATCTCCAGTGGTGGAGATTCCACAGCCTACCTAGGCAATTTATTCCAATGTTTAACCACCCTGATAGGAAGTTTTTCCTAATGTCCAACCTAAACCTCCCTGGCAGTTTAAGCCTGTTGTTTCTTGTCCTATCCTCAGAGGCCAAGGAGAACAATTTTTCTCCCTCCTCCTTGTAACACTCTTTTAGGCATGTGTAAACTGCTGTCATGTCCCTCTCAGTCTTCTCTTTTCTAAACTAAACAACCCCAGTTCTTTCAGTCTTTCCTCATAGCTTGTGTTCTCTAGACCTTTAATTATTCTTATGGCTCTTCTCTGCACCTTCTCTAATTTCTCTACATCCCTCTTGAAACGATGTGCCCAGAACTGGACACAATAGTCCAGTTGAGACCTAATTAGTGCAGAGTAGAGTGGAAGAATGACTTCTTGTGTCTTGCTCACAACACGACTGTTAATGGTACCCATGATTGCTTTTTTTGCAACAGCATCACACTGTTGAGAGTAGAGTGGAAGAATGACTTCTTGTGTCTTGCTCACAACATGACTGTTAATGCATCCATGATTTTTTTTTTTTTTTGGAACAGCATTGATTCATTTTAAGCTTGTGGTCCACAATGACCCATAGATCCCTTTCTGCAGTACTCCTTGCTAGACAGTCGCTTCCCATTCTGTATGTGTGAAACTGATTATTCCTTCCTAAGTGGAGTACTTTGCATTTGTCCTTATTACACTTAATCCTATTTGCCTCACACTGTTTCTCCTGTTTGTCCAGATCATTTTGAATTCTGACCTTATCCTCCAAACAGTTGCAACCCCTGCCAGCTTGGTATCATCTGCAAATTTACCAAGCATACTCTCTATGCCAATATCTAAATTGTTAATGAAGGTATTGAACAGAATTAGTCCCGAAAGAGACCCCTGCTGAACCCCACTTGTGATGCTCTTCCAGCATGATTGTGAACCATTAATAACTACTCTCTGAGAATGGTTATCCAGCCAGTTAGCACCTTGATTATAGTAGCCCCATCTAAGTTGTAGTTGCCCAGTATGATAAGACAATCATGCAAGACTGTGTCAAATGCCTTATTAAAGTCTACGTATACCAATTGTATACATGTATTGTGATGGGCCATATTATGTATAGCCAGTGAACAAACAAATTTGTTTTCCAAAGTGACAGGAACAAACAAACCCTGAGGATTAAAATAATTTAGGACAGGCATGAGAATCCCATCTATTTTATTTTGATAAATGTAAAAAATCTGTAATATATATGTCTGTATTTATAGGCAATTTTAATGCTAATTTGCTTCCCCCATTTTATATATTCAGCATTTTACACTGTTGGAGAGAACAAAAGCACATTTGTGTTTCATAGCTAACAACCTTTGCTTTCTGTCAACTATTACTGTTCTGTGGACAGTACTAAGTCCCAAGGCTAAGTCTTTGATGTTACATGTCGATTGAGCCCCTTTTATCGGAAAGTTTTGGGTAATAAGAGTTGTGACTGGGAGTCACCATGAATTACTGGAGGAACAGAAATCATGTTGGGATAAGTTAGACCAGGGATGGGCAAAATCATGCCTAGAAAACAGATCTGCCCGCCAAACATTTCTCTATGGCCTGTCCCCCTGATTAGCAGAGCATGCATACTTACAGCCAGCAGCATGTGTTCAGCTGCCCCTCCTGCTTCCCTGATCTGTCTGCAGTTGAGCTGCTTGTCTTATTCTCCTGCTAGCTGTGCAGAGCTGGAGGGGAGAGGGTAGTGCTGAAATCAGGGTGTTCCCTTGCCCTAGTATTTAATCTCTGCAGAGCAAGGAGGGAGATGAGGGAGAGGGAGACACACAGAAGAGCTGCTTCATCTGAAGCATGGATGGTAAATGACTCGGGAGTGCAGAGCAGGGGAGAGGGGAGATGACAGAGCAGGCCAGATTTCCTTTAAAGAGACAGAAGGTGGCTTCTCAGAAACTTACCCAGCAGCAGCTGGCACACACACACACACTGTGTCACTATCACACATACCCTGGCTGTGCCACACTCACATAGTCACTGTCACATACACCCGGCTGCCCACATTCAAGCTGTCAGAAAGCCTGTCTCTCATGCAGTGTTTTTCTTTCATACTTACACACACTGACTCTCTCTGTAGACTCCCACCCCTTCCCGGGGGGCCCAGAGCCAGCCCACACCAAAATTCATGGAATGGCCCCTCTGCGAAAATGATTTCCCACCCGTGGGTTAGACTAACCAATGAGATGGATGAAGGAACTGTGTAAAAGCTGCTAGCAGGCCTAAGTCCCAATGCTAACTTGCTAGGACGGGGTGAAGAATGTTTCTGTGTTGGGCCCCACTTGTCAGCCCTGCAATTAGCCAGGGCTTCCCCAGCCTGTGGAAGGAGCACAGGAAAGGATGTGGGGGGGCACTCAGGAAGGGGGTGGGATGCTCAGGAAGGAAGTGCTGGGGGATGCCAGGGAGTGCTCCAAAGGGGGGGCCTTGTGGGGGGAGGACCCCAGGAGAATATGTGCCCTGGAGGGGGAGCGGTGCTCGGGGGGGTGTGTCAAAGGGACGCTCCGGAGGGTGGGGGGGCTCAGCTGCCTACCACCTCCCCCTTGTAGGCATGGCCCGTGCTGCTCTTCTGGCCACGGAACTTGGTGCTGCTGTAGAGCAAGGAGGGGGTGACCCCAGGCTGCGCCTGTTGACGAGCGGTGGCGTCGCCACACGCAGCGCTCGCTCCACACCGGCCTCCCGGGGCGCTCCTGGGGACCAGTGCAGCCGCCTCACCAGGGCGGGAATTCACCGGTTGCTCTAGCCGCTTGACGCGGGAGCTCTGAACATTCTGATTGGCCCAGCGGGGGCCGAGGCGGGGCGTTCCCTTGGCAACAGCCGCAGGGGACAAGCAGAGGGTTTGGAAAGACGTGAGGGGGCGGGGGAGCAGATCTTGCTGCGTCTCCCTGGAGCAACGTCACGCCCCTCGGGGGGGGGGGGGGCAGCGCCCCCACTCTGCGCACCCCTGTGCTAGGGGCGGGCTCTGTCCGCTACCAGCCAGTAAGCGGCGGGAAGGGGGTCGGAGAGAGCGCTGAGGGTAGGGGGAGCCGCGCACTCCGGTGAGCTGGCCCAGAGTCTGCGGTGTAAAGTGCAGGTGGGCGCCCGGAGGCTTCGATCAGCGCTGGATCAGGAATTGCTCCATGAAAAGGCACGTCACAAATAAGGGGTTACGTGTATTATTGCAGCCGAGTTCGCAACCCCCCCAGGGAGGGGCACCGGGCCTTGTTTGACACTCAGCCCCTCTGTTCCTAACGGCAGGACACCGGCACTCTGCGGGAACTCGGGCAGCGACGTCACGGGCCAGTTATATGAGTAACGCATCTGCTGGAGGTTCATCTGCTTTTAGATCTACTGCCCGCCGGTGCCGCACCCCCGTCCTCCAGCCCTGTGCCCCCACTGCCCGCCGGTGCCCCACCCCCGTCCTCCAGCCCTGTGCCCCCACTGCCCGCCGGTGCCCCACCCCCGTCCTCCAGCCCTGTGCCCCCACTGCCCGCCGGTGCCCCACCCCCGTCCTCCAGCCCTGTGCCCCCACTGCCCGCCGGTGCCCCACCCCCGTCCTCCAGCCGGTGCCCCCACTGCCCGCCGGTGCCGCACCCCCGTCCTCCAGCCCTGTGCCCCCACTGCCCGCCGGTGCCGCACCCCCGTCCTCCAGCCCTGTGCCCCCACTGCCCGCCGGTGCCGCACCCCCGTCCTCCAGCCCTGTGCCCCCACTGCCCGCCGGTGCCCCACCCCCGTCCTCCAGCCGGTGCTCCCACTGCCCGCCGGTGCCGCACCCCCGTCCTCCAGCCCCGTGCCCCCACTGCCCGCCGGTGCCGCACACCCGTCCTCCAGCCCCGTGCCCCCACTGCCGGCCGGTGCCCCACCGCCGTCCTCCAGCCCCGTGCCCCCACTGCCGGCCGGTGCCCCACCGCCGTCCTCCAGCCCCGTGCCCCCACTGCCGGCCGGTGCCCCACCGCCGTCCTCCAGCCCCGTGCCCCCACTGCCGGCCGGTGCCCCACCCCCGTCCTCCAGCCCCGTGCCCCCACTGCCCGCCGGTGCCCCACCCCCGTCCTCCAGCCCCGTGCCCCCACTGCCGGCCGGTGCCCCATCCCCGTCCTCCAGCCGGTGCCCCCACTGCCCGCCGGTGCCCCACCCCCGTCCTCCAGCCCTGTGCCCCCACTGCCCGCCGGTGCCCCACCCCCGTCCTCCAGCCGGTGCCCCCACTGCCCGCCGGTGCCCCACCCCCGTCCTCCAGCCGGTGCCCCCACTGCCCGCCGGTGCCCCACCCCCGTCCTCCAGCCCTGTGCCCCCACTGCCCGCCGGTGCCCCATCCCCGTCCTCCAGCCCTGTGCCCCCACTGCCCGCCGGTGCCCCACCCAACATCCCCTCCCAACTCTCGCACCGAGTGCCCCTCCTCCTGCCGCTCTGGTACCCACGGCCCCGCCCCCAGGCCGGCGCCGCGCGGAAGCCGGCAGGCGGGGCCAGCGCTGGTTGGCCAGTGCCCCGCGGCGTCCCGGTGGGTGCCGGAAGCGGCGTCGCGGCGGCCGGGATGGAGGAGGACGAGCTGGAGTGCGCGGAGGAGCTGGAGGCCGTGCTGCAGCTGGCCCCCGAGGTGCAGCTGGCCATAGAGCAGGTGGGGCTGGGCCGCGCTGGGGCCTGAGGGGGTGGGGTGAGGGGGGGATCGGGATGCCTTCCTTCCTTCCTTCCTTCCGGGGCGGGGCCGCCGTCCTGGGGGGCTGGGCTAGTGACGGGGGGGGGGCCGGGGAACGCTCTGTGGGGGCTCGGCTGGTAGCCAGAGGCGGGGACGAGCTGGTGGCGCGCGAGGGGGGGTTGGCTGGTGTCCGGGGGTGGGGCAGGAACGCTGTCCTGGGGGGAGGGTGGTGGCGGGGGCCTGGGTGGGGCCAGAGACTGGCTTGTGGTTCGGGGGCGCAGGTCGTTGTCCTGAAGGGGGTTGGCTGGTAGTAGGGGACTGGGCTGTTTTTCGGGGGCAGGGATATGATCCTGGGGGGGGTGGGCTGGTGATGTGGGGGGGTCAGGTTGGCTATGGGGGAGGGGGCTGGTGGAGGACAGGGATGCGGTCCTGGGGGGACTGGGCTGGATGCAGGGTGGGGTGGGAGTGTCATTCTGGGGGGGACTGGGCTGGTGGAGGGCTGGTGGAAGGCGGGGATGCTCGCAGGTGAGGATTGGGTCAGGGGACAGGGATGCTATCCTGGGAGCAGGAGGGCTGTGCTTGGGTCACTGGGATACTCTCCTCATGTTGGTTGAGGGCTGGTGTGGTGGTGGGGATGGGCTGCTTTCTGTGGGGGGTTGTGTGAGCTGGTTGGGGGTAAGGGGGTTTCTCCTCTCGAAAGCAGGTGGTGTGCACAGGGACACTTCTCTGGAGGGTTGGGATTCTGGTGGAATCTTATATTTTCATTCAGGTAGCTTTAATTTTTATCATACATAAATGTCTGCCTATGCTTCACCCTTTTTTCCTTTGTGTTTGTCAGAAGTCACTAGCAGAGTGTCCTGACAAGTCTCATGCTCTGTCCAGTGATGGTTCCTGTTCAGCTGTGTGTTTGTGCTCCTCGTGTGCAGTGATGACTTTGTGCAAGTAGTCAGCACAGTAGACAGCAAGGGAGTGCCCAAAGACTACAGAAATCGAATAAGGATTGAAAGCACCAAGACAGGATAATTGTCAAATGAAGCACAGTAATAGTTGTCAGCAGGCTGTACTGGACCACTACCCATATGTACTCCCTGACAGTGGACCAGCTTGGTCAATGACAAGACCCTTCATTCCCCTGAGGCCAAACAAAAATAGCCCCTCCAAGCCTCAGCTTCATACACAGGAACAAACAAGTTACACAGCACTCCTGACATACGCAGCTGACACCTTCTGACATTACTTAGATACTGACCCATCACCTTGCACTTGATGGTTCTATCCAAACATCTCTATCCATTGTGCTGTCATTTGAGACTGTCCTGAGCTTGAGTCAGTATATCTGTGTTATTTGTGGGGAGTGTGTGGATATCAGTTCCATGCGCAGGGCCAGACAGAGGGGCAGAACTGCTGGATCTCAATGAGTAGGTGAGACAATGGTGTAGGGAGGGGGGGAATTAGATTTATTAGAAACTGGGGAAACTTTTGGAAAAGGGGGATTCTGTACAGGAAGAATGGGCTCTATCAAACCAAATGAAACAAGATTGCTGGCACTTAAAAAGGTCATAGAGTAGTTTTTAAACTAAGGGGCTGAGGGAAAGCTGACGTGTGGAGGAGAACATGGACTGGACAGAGGCATCTCTTAGGGAAGGATCTATTAATAGAGATTCTCTATGCTCTAGTAGGAAGGAGGGGTGAAAGATGGTAAAATATGGGTGAGATCAGATGAGAAACAGTCAAAGGAAAAAGAGTTTCATTCAGTTGCATTAGGTAATGGCAGACAGCTAAACAGTGACAAAAAAGCTTATACACAAATGCTAGAAATCTAAGGCTCTGTCTGCACTAGAGGGGTTTTATCGGTAAAGTGACTGTTTTGCAGACAAAACCCACGGAGCATCCAGATTCCCAAGGCATTCTGTTGACAGTAAGCTGACAGAATGCAGTACTTTTGTCAACAGCTGTATCCCACTGTCCTTGAGGAATCATGCCTCTGTTTGTAGAAAGCCAGTCTGTATGTTCCTGGGGGCCTTCTGTTTGCTGTGCTTTCAGTTGGCCATTTTGCCAGGCAATCTGGATCTTCTGACAGAGGGGATCGCTCTTGCAGTCTGCTTGGCAGTTTGCTGTGATCTGTCGACAGAAGTTTTTTGAGAAGATATCTTCCAACCAAATCTTTGTCGACAACTCCCTGTAATATAGACACAGTCTTCATAATAAGATGGGTGAACTAGAGTACCTCATGAAAGGAGGAGATTGATATCATAGGCATCACGTAATTTTGGTGGAATGAGGGTAGTCAATGGGACACAGTCATACCAGGGTACAAAACATATTGGAAGGACAGACCAGGTTGTAGTGGTGAAGGGGTAGCACCATAAGTGACTGTTGATTTTTACTTCATTTGATTCTACATTTTCTTTCAATGTGTGGTCTTTGTCAACCATTCTAGGCTTAGGTTAACAACAAAAGAAACCCCCTGCTGATTTAGATCTGGGTGAGATTTCCTCCTGTCCCAATGGAGGCCCATGGAGACCTGGCTGGCCCCACTGAAATCAAGGGTAAAATTCACATGTTCCTTCCCCGAGCCAGGATTTCACCCTGGGTGTCTGAAGAGAAACAAGTTGTAGGTGAAAGTCTAAAGGCTGGAATGGGAGCTGTCTCACGTGATATCACTCAGATGATCCTCTGGGGTGTTAAAGTTAACACATTAAGCTGCAGACTTTCTTTTCATGAGCTGGGGGAATGATGGATATGGACACAGTTGCAAGGATGCACAGCACTTGTCAGTAGACAGCCTCTTTTCTTTGTCATTGTTCTTTTAGGTATCATTTATTCTGTGAGGTTAACATTTTTTTTGAAAAACAATACCTCCAACACTTTGGGATTAGGGGGAGAGAATTTAAAGCTGAACACTACAGCCATGTTCACAGAGAGCCTTCAGAGTTGCTAAATTAAATCCTGATGTCTGATGGGGACCTGGAACTTGCCTGGAATAATATGTTGCATTTCATAGTTGCTAAGGCCTTGAAAGAATCATTATGATCACTTAGTCCAGTGGTGGCCAATATCCAACCGTGGCCTGAATGTAGTTCACCAGGGTTAGCCTTTGGTAGGCCACTTCCTCTTTATTTATCCGTACGTCCACAGGTACCACTGCTTGAAGCTGTGATTGGCTGCAGATTGCTATTCCCAGCCAATGGGAGCTCTGTGAAGTAGTTTCCTAGTACACACTACTTTCCACAGCTCCCATTGGCCAAGAACAGCAATCCACAGCCAACAAGAGCTTCAAGTGGCTGTACCTTGTGGGTAATGTGGGTAAGTGTAAGGTAATGCACACTGGGAAAAATAACCCCAATTACACATACAATGTGATGGGGGCAAATTTAGCTACAACAGATCAGGAAAGGGATCTTGGAATTATAGTGGATAGTTCTCTGAAAACATCCATGCAGTGTGCAGCGGCAGTCAGTAAAGCAAATAGGATGTTAGCAATTATTAAAAAAGGGACAGAAAATAAGACTAAGAATGTCATACTTCCCCTTTATAAAACTATGGTATGCCCACATCTTGAGTACCGCGTGCAGCTGTGGTCTGCTCACCTCAAAAAAGATATACTGGTGTTAGAAAAAGTTCAGAAAAGGGCAACTAAAATGATTAAGGGTTTGGAAAGGGTCCCATATGAGGAGAGGCTAGAGAGACTGGGACTTTTCAGTCTAGAAAAGAGGAGATTGAGGGGCGATATGATAGAGGTATATAAAATCATGAATGGTGTGGAGAAAGTGAATACAGAAAAGTTATTTACTTGTTCCCGTAATATAAGAACTAGAGGACACCAAATGAAATTAATGGGTAGTAGGTTCAAAACTAATAAAAGGAAATTTTTCTTCACACAGCGCACAGTCAACCTGTGGAACTCCTTGCCCGAGGAGGCTGTGAAGGCCAGGACTCTATTAGGGTTTAAAAAAGAGCTTGATAAATTTTTGCAGGTTAGGTCCACAAGTGGCTATTAGCCAAGGGTAAAGTATGGTGCCCCTAGCCTTTAGTCAAAGGCTGGAGACAGATGGCAGGAGACAAATGGCTTCATCATTGTCTTCAGTTCACCTCCTCTGGGGCACCTGGCACTGGCCACTGTCGGCAGACAGGATACTGGGCTGGATGGACCTTTGGTCTGACCCAGTATGGCCGTTCTTATGTTCTTACCTGTGGAGGCACAGGTACATAAAGTGGTGGTGGCCCTGCTAGGGACTAACCCTACTGAACCACTTCCTCTCCTGATCTAGTGTTGTTTCTTGCACCGCAGACTAAAGAACCCTATCCAGGATTTGTTTGACCTGTAGCACATCTTAAAAAGATAGCCAGTCTTGGGAAGCCAAGTGAAGAATCTCCATGTCTCTTGAGTTGATTCAACAAAGAATTTCTCTCACTATTGAAAAAACTTGCACCTTACTGCTGAATTTGACTTGCTTTTCTTTCCATCTCTTTGGCCTCAATGTGCCTTTTTCTGCTAGTGACAATTTAAAAGGACTTCCGTGGCTGAGTTAAAGGAAAGCTATTCAAATTTGGCCCTGTATTTAATTAAGTAAATAAATAAATAAACTTTAAGGCTAATGGCAAACATGCTTATAAATAGTAAAAAGCAGTAAAAATGGTTGTTTTAAAACAAAATATTCTTCAGTGTTGGAAATTCAACCAACTATAATGCTAAGAACTCTACATGAGAATAAAATTGATTATCAACAAAAGTGCTGCTGACTTTCAGTGTCCAAGGTGAGAATAAGGGAAAAAGCCTCCCAGATAGACAAACTTGTATATTGCATTTGATTTTAAAGTTGAAGACTTCAGGTCTTGCACTGTGAGATATCTTCACTTCCGTGCTAGAAACAGAGCCACCTAGACAATGCATATCTGCAGGCCATAAACCATAGTGAGAAATTTGTTTCCTTCAGGGTGGTGAAATTTCTTCCCTCCTCCCCCTCAAAAACATTTTAAGCTCTGTGTGGAGAGTTAAGATGGGGAGTTTACTATGGAGATTGACTTTGGTCTAGTGCAGGGGTTGGCAACCTGTGGCTTGGGAGCTGCATGGAGCTCTTTAAGGACCCACTTGCAGCTCTGGGTGTTGCCACTCCTGACTCCTCTTGTGGTTCCCTGCGCTGCCCCATCTTAAATAATGGAACTAAATTGAACTGGTTTAATGGACACTGTTTTGGTTGCAGACCCCTGGTCTACTGCCTGGGGTCAAGTCTGTTCAATAAGCACAATTTCCCACTGCCCTGGGCCAGTAAAGATTGTTTGTGGAGCTAGACAAAGCTTGTAACATTCTTGTTAAACTGTGCATCTGTAAATTTCCACTTTTGCTATAACATTTTTTTATGCAGTGCTATAGTCAAATGGCTCTAACAGGGAAGCTTTGGTTCCGTATCTGGAAGTGTTTACAGTGTCAGGTCTGCATGCAGAATAGCAAGTGATCTTGATGTGGAAAGATGCATAGAGCGAGAGTGTTGAAGGGAGCAAAAGGAAAAGATGACTTGGCAAATCTTGAGTACAAGACTATACCAGTTATGGTGGATCACGTGAAAGAAGACACAAGACTGGGAATGAACAAAAGTATTCAGTAATAGTCAAACTGCAGTCGCCAGCTAGAGTTGTAGCCTAAGCCAAACTGATATTTTTTGCAAGTCTAATAGCTACAACAACTGACTTATGTTATTTGTAAGTGTTTCCCAGTAGAAGACCAGAGAGTCAAGCCACCTAGTTTCTGTTCCTGATTTTGCCACTGATTTGCTGCATAATATTGGAGAAAATCATTTAATCTCCCTGTATTTTGAGTTCCTCAGCTGAAAGGAGGACAAATAAAGTATTCTTAGGAGAGAGGCCTTCTAAATTACAATCCTTTCAGAACCCCTGGGTTTGCCCTTTTGGAAAAAGCATATCACACATAGATGCTCCATGTGCTTAGGTAGCAAAAGGTTTGAATTGCAGGTTTTGTGTAGTGCTTTCTGTTGCCTAACGCAACTGGGAATAGCTGGCTTGGAACGACTGGAATGACACACCGGTGAAACTACATGATGACTGATGGGGTTTACTGTATGTCCAGGACACTGTTTACACCAAGGAGGGAGAGATTGATGGCTGTATGGAACAGAACAAACATGGCAATTGAGAAAGTAACACATCATATTTTTGTTTATGATGGAGGACAAATAATTTTAACGACCTTTCTTGGATGATTTGAGCCACACCTCCCCACCCCCCCGCCCGGACAGATTAGGAAGAATTACACCATAGCTGCTGTTTTCTCCTTCTCTTGATTAATGAGGATTATTTAAGAGATTAAACTCTTGTTCCCATGTTTATATAGTGACACCAAAAGTCTCCAGGGATCCCTGTTTCACCATTTTCTTAATTCATCATGTTTCATATTACAAGCTTGTGAAAGGAAAAAACCCTCCATCTCTCACCAGAGGGCCCTACCAGCAAGAGGGATATGGTCTCAGCGTGAGCTTTTTAATTTGCAGATGATGAAAGCATCAGCGTGGATTTAGATACATAATTAATAGTTTCTGTCTCGGGAGTTTATAGTTCATGATTGAATCTTGGGATGTGCATATATATTACATCTGGGTTTGTCCAGTCTGATAACTGCAGGCATTTTAATAGCGCAAAGACCACCAGGGATGTAGTCAGTAAAACTATTTATTCTCCTTTGAGTCCTGACTGTTCACTATCCAGACCTGTCAGGACCATGCTGTCGAGCATAACCCCATATGTGTGTGTTAGTTTTTGAAATAACAGATACTGTTTAAAGTTACAGATCATCACACTGATATCTTGTATATTTTTTTTCTCCCTCTATAGGTGTTTCCCAGCCAAGATCCGCTGGACAGGGCAGATTTCAATGCTGTGGAGTATATTAATACTCTCTTTCCAACTGAGCAAGTAAGTCAAATACTTGGGGTTCTGCTATCCCATGGGGGTAACCTTAATGGTGACTCCATGATTAAATGCCCCTGCATGTCAGGAGGAACACAGGTTTAAAAAAATATTGAGGGCCTCTTTCTAAAGAGAACCAAAATTATGACTTAGAGGTGATTACTTCCTACATCAGAGCTAGTGAAATAGTGCTGCAGTCTTCGTGTGTCCCAATGCTCTAGCTACAGTTTTAAATATAATGAAAGTTCCATTTTGGCCTCTAGAAAGAAAGTTTCACTATGCAAGCATTTGTCTGGTTTTTTTTAGTAGAAGTTCAGATCCGGCTGGATCAATATACTGGTTGGCCCCAAGAATAGTTTCTGCTGCATTTGGGTCCACTATGACAGCAGAGAAGATGGCAGGATTTTTCCTTTCAGGTGCTTTGGTTCAACTTATTCTGCTTGGTTTGCTCACGCTCAGGTAAAGGACAAATATCAGTTAGACACCCTTCATTGTGGGATGTCTGTGGAGCTCGTGCGTGTGGGGACCATTGTATTCCTGTGGAGCTTGCTGAAGTTCAAAGTACTGTACTGTACTGCCTTAATATACTTAGGTCCTATTTGCTCTTTGACTGTGTTACCCACTAGAGGTCACTATCACTATTCCCTTTAACCACTTCCTCTGTGAGAGGTTTCATAAAGTTGTAAAGAGAAATCGTAGCTGTATCCAGTGTGTTTATACTTGTACAGGAGCAAGGTGGAGTCATTGTAGTCTGATTTCTCTTCCAATCTCTGCCACTGATCTCTACCTAACCTTGAGCAAGTCACCATACTGCTTGGTAGCTCGTTTTTCCTGTATACGAAATGGGGAGTATGCTACTGAACTACCTCTGTAAAAGTGTTATGAAGGAAAATGCAGTCTTATATGACAGGTAGTTTGTATGATTTTCATGTCGGGAGTGAGAATATTTTTCTCTCAAATAATTTTTTTTTTTTTTGCAGTCTTTGGCCAACATTGATGAAGTTGTGAACAAAATCAGACTGAAAATAAGGTAACACTCTCTTTCTTTTTGTTATTTGCCACCTGTGTGACAGTCATATGATCATTAAAGTCAATCACTGCTGCTGGTTCTAACTCATTCTATTTGAAGATAGATGGTTTTACACTTAAATATCTTTAAAAAAAGAGTTAGGGAGAGGATTTCAAAAAAGAAAATATTTCTAATACATTTTGTAATTTAATTAAGATTTTTTCATGCAACTCCTGCCTGTAGTGTGTGCCACTCAAATAATGTTGCTCTAGCATCGTGTTTCTCAAACTCACGAAAGATGACGGAGGGAATCATGAGGCACTGAAAATTGTTGCAATTCTAAAGCAAAAGCAAAAGAAAACTGCCAGAATAACTGTGATAGCCAAGGAAGGGTCCTGTGGCACGTTATAGACTAACAGAAAAGTTTAGAGCATGAGCTTTCGTGAGATGGTCCAGCATCTGAAGAAGTGAGTTAATTCACGAAAGCTCATGCTCTAAACTTTTCTGTTAGTCTATAAGGTGCCACAGGACCCTTCGTTGCTGCTACAGATCCAGACTAACACGGCTACCCCTGTGATAGCCAAAACCTTCAGTGTTGGTGAGGTCAAATTTCATAGCTATATGAATAGTTGTAGTGCATAGGCTTTATTGTTGTCATTCTTGCATCTGTTATAAATTGAAGAGTAAAAAAATGAAAGTGTTTGTGTTTCTTCTTTAACTTTGAGACAGGATTTTCTGCTGGAAAAGGGTGAGAAATATTTCTCTAATGCAAAGGACCAGGAACAAACGGCCCAGTCCGATAACATTGGCCAACTGGAGTGAAATGCAAAAAATGAAATGAGTTTTAAAAACAATTTTCTTATTTTGCCAGTATTCAGTGTTTGTAATAATCAAAAGAATATCAGGTATTTATAAGAATGTCAATTAAAGTTGTCAGCGCCATTTAAAAGCCCCAGACCTTACATACAGCTTTTTTCTACGCTGGCTTTCACAAAGTATCTGTACCATGTGTGCAGCTGGGTATGTTGACAATTTCTGCTTTTTCCCCACAGGAGACTGGATGACAATATCCGAACAGTAGTAAGAGGACAGACAAATGTGGGTCAGGATGGTAGACAGGTACTTGTCTTATATCACATAAAACTCCAACACCCCCATCTCCCTCTGTGCAAAAGAAGACTGTCGTGACTACTGTTATAGAGAACTAGCCGCATTATGCTGAAAGTAGGTTTATTGTTCCAGAAACTAGTCACACTCAACTGGCCAAATAACCATGTGACTAGTGGTTAGTGTGTTAGAAAACACAGCACTAGACCATACTGAAGAGCCACTAACAGGGAGAACTGTTACTACCTATCTTCTGATCCTCCTGTGGAAGGAGGCAAGAGAGAAAATGAGTTTAATTAAATCACAATGGATGTGTGATGCCTGCGGTTGATTCCAGATGTTTTCGGAGTGAAATAGATAAAAGCAGGTATGTTAAGCAGGAGCAGATGGCTCAAGGGATTGGTACTGGGATATAGAGCCCTTTAACTAAGTCACTGATTGTAATTTCCGAAGACAGAGTAGTGCCCTTGAAGTCAGGCAGGTATTAGTTTAGTACCTATTTGGCAAGTGTCAGTTGTTACCAAATTTTTCCGTTACTTTGGGGTGTGCTCTTTTGTTACACTTACTTTTATGGAGGTGGGTAGTGATTGTATTAGTGTGCTACTTGTGTTCTCATATGATGCTTTATTTCTCACTTCTGCCAATTCCCCCCCCCCCCCCAATGGAGCTACCCTGCAGAATCTGGGTTCCCCCCCACTGTACATTCAGATGAACATACGTACTTTGTCTCACTACCAGAGCATGTATGAGAGGACCCCTGATATGTCCTTAGTCGCAGCAGGCTGGGTTGCACGGCACTGCCAAACTGTGACTCTTGTGCCCTTGGGTTCACGGGGCTGGGTTTAAGCAATTCTTTAAGCTGCCACTTTCATATGTCCCCAAATTCAGCACCTCCCTGGCTCCACTTTGACATCACAAACGTGCTACTAATAACCCACTTGATAAGCAAACCCTATAGGCTTTTTGGGCACTTCAGGGATCTTTAGCTGTGGTACAAGGAGTGGTGTTGCAGAGTGAATGGGGAAGCCAAAACAACGTCCCTGAAAGGGGGAGTAACCAGCCTAGATATGAAAGTTATTTATTTCCAGGTAGTAGCCATATGAGGGGAGTCAAACAGAAAAAACAATTACAATATTAAATCTAACTTGAATTGGAGTTCAACAGTTAGGCTTGCAAACCAGAACTGATCACATAAGGCAGGGTCAGGAGGCCGTATTGAGAGAGACAGAGATCTATGTCATGACTCCATGAAGCTTGAACTGATCAAGATTCCGAGCTGGTGATGCTAGGTGGGGGTCCAGAGTGTTGGAGACAGGCAGAGCAGAGCCTCCAGCACAATCAGTATGGAGAAGATGAAATTCCAATGGAACTGATGCAAAGGTTAGAGACAGGTGGCAGAACTCTTCTTGGGCAGAAGTAGAGGGTTTTTTTAGGGAGGAAGACAGTAGGGAAAAAAAATGGTCCAAAAAGGAAACTTAGTTTTGTTTATTGGCAAACAGATGGTTCAAAGGAATATTCTAAAGCTGTACTGTTTAGCCGCTAGACAATAGAAATTGATCATTCCTGGCTATGGGTAGTGTACCACTGAGGGAACTCATAATGCAGTTCAGCAGTTTCAGTATTTTGGGTACCCATAGAAGCTTCATTACTAAAATTGGTCTGATAATTACTGATCTTGGTGTGGGCAGGCATGGGTTCATTAGCATTGGAAGTAGAGATTTTCCCCCAGGCAGTGCTCCCCTGCTTTCTGTATCCCAGAATTCAGTGCAGCTTGTGCTCTTCTTCATTCTGTGTGCTAATGGAGCTGTCTTCTTTCCTATCCAGTCACTCTTGTTGGTAGGATTAGGTGTGTCCACCCTTACCAGTTTCAGTTTGCTGGTTTTTTTGTGTAAGCTGAGGCCCAGGGTGGGGTGTGTGTGTCTTCCAGTGTTATGCCCTGGTTCCCGAAAAACACAGAGCTGGTAGGTAACACAGTACCCCAATACCCAGAAGTTAACAGCAAGGCCGAGGATATATTAGCCATGAAGACTGAACTATCTGTGTTCCCAAAGACGTGATTCAGTGTTGAGGCCCCTAGTACTGTTGCTGCATGTTCTGTAACAGTTTTATGTGTAAATAGGGAGCTTCCATATCAATTCAGTATTGTAATTAGCATTAAGAGGAGGAGGCAATGTTTAAAAAGCAGAACACAGAGTAGGAACTGTCTTTTCCCCACTGGTAAGACCCATCAAACATATTTTTTGCAAAACGAGTCTGTGTTGGTTTGCTTCTTTCCTTCTGGTGCACACAGTGATAGACTCTGTTGAAAGCTTCAATCTGAAGTGCACCTGCTTTAAAAAATCAGCTACGATGAAAGAATAACTGCTAGGCAAATAAAGGCACTGGATGCCAAGTGATGACAGATGAGCTGTCCAGCAGGTAAAGGATACAGACCACCAAGAAAATGTATTCATTTTGCCTGCTCCCTGTAGACCAATCTCATGCTTTATAGTCCCTAAAAGAACCTACATGAGCTGGTCACTACAAAGTGTGGACTGAGCCCAGAGCAAGAGCCAGGAGCTGTCTGATTTCTCCTCCTGTTTCTGATATTGATTCTTTCTATGGCTAGAGTACATTTTGAAACTCTCTTAGCCTCAGTAGCATGTCTGGCAAATGGGGCTGTTTATCTACTCCAGATGGACTGTTTAATGTTGGTTTGGTTCCCCCGGGCACTATTAGTGAGTCAGGGAAAGGCTTGGTGGAGCTGACAGACACTGTCCGAAGCATAGGGGAAGCTGTGAAAGGCACCCTGGGTCAGGAGTGAAGTGGTGGGATCCATCAGAGTGAGTAGGAGACAGGAGTGGGCAAATGTTTTGGCCTGAGGACCATATTAGATAAAGACATTGTATGGGGCCTGGGGGAGAGAAGGCATGACCCAGCTCCTGACCCCCTGGGACTCCTGCCCCTGACATCCTCACCAGGACCTCTGCCTCCTATCCACTGCCTCCTGGCTGTGTTGCCTGGAGTGTAGGGGCCAGCAGCACAGTGACCCTGCCATCCAGGCACTGAGGGAGGGGCGGGGCAGAAGTGGAGGGGCTGAGGGCTAGCCGCCCTTGCTCATCACGCTGCCTGGGAGTTGTCTGCTGGGAAGAGCCAGCCCCTGTCCCAACCCCCCTACCTGGTGGGATCTCGGGGAGCCTGACTGAAGGGTCCAACTGGCTGGGGGTAGCTTGTGGACTGTTGTTTTTTGTCCCTGGCTCCTGAAATTAGTGAGGTCAGAAGTACAAGTGGAAGGGGAGTTACTGAGGCCAAGGTGAAGCCATTGCGGGGCTTAGAGAAGAAGGTTGAAACATGGTCACAGTGACAGAAGTGGGACAGCAGCTCCTTGGCCAGACTGAAGGGCGGAGGCAGGGATGATTGGAGCAACACAGAGAAGAGGAAGAGAGCATAGTCCAGGGGAGAAGTTACAGCATAAACTAGGGGTCCCCCACAGCTGTTCCTATATGGTGACAAAAGGCCACTTTTCAGCAGTTTGCGTCAGTGCTGAGCACCCATTGAAATGCTACCTGTGGAATCCCGTGTAGAGGAGCCTCTTACAAGAGTGGAACTTGAGGGAGCTGCTTGGGATTTCCAGGGTGATGTGACTTGCAGAATGAGTTTCCTAGGCTGTTGGCTGAGATGTGCTAAGGAGATCCAACATCATCTTTGTAAAGTTCTGCCTTGTATCCTTGAGTTCTGTACAAGACCACTGTGCCATATTGAAACAGTGCAGGCCTTGGCCAGTACCCTGTCCAGTAGTACTGGCATGGTAGATGTGTTTGTGCAGCTGCTAATTAGGTTGCTTGTTAAAAGACTAATTAAAAGTCCCTCAGAATAAAACCACAAAATATTCACGTGTAGCATGTCTATGTAGCGCCGCTTTGAAGTGGTTTAGTGCAGTGTTTAGTCTGGAGTGTTTTCTGTTGTTCAAGGTAATAGTGCTTTGAGTGTGACCAGAGTGTTAAAGGCAGGTAGTCTCCTAGCAGTGTAAGTCCCCCTTTAATATTTTCAAAGATTTTTGAAATACTGACCCCAAGGAATTGTTTAAAGTGTTATTCTTGTTCAGGGATGTGTGTATATTTTAAAGGATGCATGTGAAATTTCCTCTGTTTCTGTGCAATGTATATATGTGACCAATTTATACGTTAACGGCTGGAAGAAAAGCTATGTCGAAGCATCAGTATTGGGAAGGGCAGGCCAAAAAGTGTAAAGCATGCAGGAATGTTAATAATTCCAGGCCACAAATATTTGTAGGTCAAAGTGTACTGCAGTTAAGCAGGTCATATTTCAGAGCCAGAGAAAGTTTTGAATAGCATTTCAGTTCAAGATGGAATTTTGTATTCATCTCCCCCGAACCCAGACAGAAAGGAAAAAGAAGAAATAATGGCTGTTCCTGTCCCCTCCACAGTTCATTCTTTCTCATTGGCTCAGGATGCAGGCAAATGGAGACAGAGGCTCTTTCAGACAATGGCCTTGTTAATAGCTTGTGGGGGTGAAAACCTTGATCTTTAGCACCATCCGTCTGTTCTTTTGCTGAAGAAGGCCTGTGTTTAACTAGAACATACTCAGTGAAAATATGGATGCCTAAAAATTTTAAGAACAACAAGAAGTCCTGTGGCACCTTGTAGACTAACAGTCTGTAAGGTGCCACAGGACTTCTTGTTGTTCTCAAAGCTACAGACTAACACGGCTACCTCTCTGATAAAAAAAATTTTAAGTTTTTATAGGGCAAGAGGCCCAGCTTTACCCTCTTGGATGGTACAGAGGAAGGGTTTCATTGTCCAAAGTATTGTAAGAATTTTTGTTTCTAAAGAATAACAAGCAAGGCACATCCAAGAAAAACAGATTCTTTTGCTGTGGAGAGACTCAATGTTGTTATAGAGGGAGTGGGATGATGATGATGATGATTTTAAACATCAGAATGCTTTAAGAATAAAGAATGCTGATCAGGAGCCCCTATATGTCCCCTTCTGTCTGTAGCCTTTGTAATATATGTCACCTGAATGCTTCAACAACGATACACTTCCTGGCAGAAATCTCCCTGCCTGGCCATCTATGTTTTTTCTCATTCCTTATCACCCTTTTTAGGATCATTTTGTCTTTTGCTTGAAATTGACTCAGTTGTAGAACTGGCAGCTACATTTTTATCTGCTAATCTACCTATTTCCTGCTGTTTTCCCCTTCCTACTTTTAGAGGCCAAGCCACTGCAAACCCTTCTGTGCTGCTCATGTAGAAGAGGGGGTTTCCCTTCCACCTGTGTGTTGTTTTTAATTTCAAGTGTGTGGCAGATGATTTAATCAAGAGACATCAGTCTGCTCCAGTGGAGCTGGGTTAGGTTTTGGCATGTTGGAATGTATAAATCTGTCATTAAAAACTGTCTGTATTTCTGGATTGCAGGTTTTTCTGTGTGCATATATGGCAAAAGCATTCATATTTCATGAGCTTACATAGGCTGTAATGTTAGTAATTAGGGAGAAGGAAGTGTGTGAACACAAGATAGGGAGCCGGGAAGCAGTGAATTCTAATTCCATCTCTAAAACTGACTCACTCCTTGGCCTTGAGCAAGTTACCTAGTCACTCTGCATCAGTCTCCTCATCTCTGAAATGGGGATAATACCTGCTGTGCCTCATCTAAGCTTTTCCCTAGTACATGGGTCTGTCTCGCTTTTTCCTCCTCCAGGGTGGTGTTGTGCTCCAGATTCTGTTGATGCACTTACACCCTGAGTGTGCCTGTTTTCTGAGTGTTGTACCTTTTAAAATAAATACCAAAATCAAACAGGTAACATTTTAAAATAAAATTCTCTTTATGGTAAAACTCTGTCTCTGAGACTAAGCTCAGAAGGCATCCTTCATGAGTATCTAGTCTGACTTGTCTGGGAACATGACTGGTCTGACTCCAATAAAAACTGTTACTGTATTCGAATATTTTTTTGCAAACCAGCATTGCTTTCTGAAGAGGAAACTGGCCAGTAGAGGTTTTTGCCATACTCGCTAATTACATTGGGTATTTTTGTAACCCAACATTAAAACCAGCCGCAATGAGAACACGTAAACCTCAGATACCACCTCCTGTTTTAATGATTTTAGAGCAGCTGAGATGCTCATCATGACTTTACTACTCAGCATGCTAGAGTGGCTTTAAAGCAGCCATACCCATGTCTTAACCATGTAATGACATGCCTGTGAGCAGATGAGCTCTTTAGGTCTGTCAGGTCCATGTAGACAGAGCCAAGTGTTGTATTTTCAGTGCCAGTTACAGTAACATGCCAGGGATTGAGCCCTTGCTGATCTCATTGGGCTGGAAGGATGCTGTGTATATTGTAGACTTGGGGGTAATTAATTTTTTTTTTTAAAATAAAAACCCTGGAAAGGCTTTGAAAGGCCTGTTGATGGGTGGGGGAGCTTCAAATGGGGCAGTAGTCCCAGGGCCTCATGCTTCAGGTGGGCCCAGGGCAGCTTTGAGAGGAAAGTGCTCTCCAGGCAGTGCTGAGGGCTGGCTGCCCCACCCCAACACCATCTGCAAAAGGTCATGTCCCTTTCAGGAGCACAGGGGCTCCCCGTACACATTTTCCACAGGGACCTGGCAAATCTGTTGGTCTCTCTCAGCTTTGATCTTCTTCCCCAAGAAATATAAATCCCAGCAATGACTCCACAAGCCAGGAGGAGTGCTAACCTGAGCCGCACACAGCCCTGAAGGAGGCAGTTCATTGCTCTGTGGGTTATTTATGTATGGTTGGGAGCAGGTAGAAGCGTGTATACAGAAGTCTGTTCTTCCTTCCGATTTTGTAAAGGGGAGCATCATGTACATCGCAGGAGGGGAAAGAATGCTGTGAAATGTCACCTTTGTCTCTGAGTTTCCTGTCTCTCTTCTGCATAACTTAGCTGCTGAATGAGGGAGCAGCAGCTTTGTGCCTTCCATTCGTAGGTAGCAGGTTCAAATCCTTTCTGCTCCAGCGGGAGGAGTCACTGAAGAGCCCAGAATAAGCCAAGTGGGGATCCTCTGTCATCCTCAGGCCAGTGCTAATTACGTCTTCTTTTTCTGTCCAGTAGGAGGAAGCACAATGCTGCTTTTGAGATCAGGGTAGCATTTGGTTTTGCTTATCAATTGGTGGAAAAGGAAAAGTCTGGGAAGGTCTGGTCCTGTGTCTACAGTGTCTCAGATTTTCAGTAGGGCTGCAGACAACCCAGTAGCCCCCTAGTCTTGGATCTTCACCTACAGCAGCAGGATGCATTGACAGTGCTGTATCAGGCCATGAGAGACAGTGAAACACAGGACCGGGAGCCTGGAAGTATGGAGTTCTAATCCCAGATCCAATACTAGCATCTTCTGTACTTTAAGCAGGTCACTTAACCACTGAGTCTCCACATCTGTAATATGGGGATAATTCTGCTTCTGTGCTTTACCAGGACATTGCACACATTAATGAGTGTTCATTACGTGCTATGCAGATGACAAGCGCTGAATTTTATTGCCTGACTTTTTAACTTTTAAATGGAATACGCCAAATGTTCTAGATTATCCAAAGGAAAAAAGGAACAAGATAGCTGAAAATAAGTGCTTGAATATAAAGCTAAAATGAATTGCATAAGTGTAGCACCAAAGGAACTATTTCAGTAGCTTTCCAAACTGGAATGCTCCATCTTCTCCATGTAAAAACAAAAAGCAGTCAAGTAGCATTTTAAAGACTAGCAAAATAGTTTATTAGGTGAGCTTTCGTGGGACAGACCCACTTCTTCAGACCATAGGCAGACCAGAACAGACTCAATATTTAAGACACAGAAAACCGAAAACAGTAAGCAAGGAGGACAAATGAGAAAAAGATGATAAAGGTGAGCAAATCCGAGAGTGGAGGGGTGGGGGGGAAGGTCAAGAATTAGACTGAGCCAATTATGCAGACGAGCCCCTGTAGTGACTCAGAAAGTTCCCATCACGATTTAAACCATGTGTTAATGTGCTGAATTTGAATATAAAAGCCAGCTCGGCTGCTTCTCTTTCCAGAACGGTGCGATAATTCTTCTTCAGTAACACACATACCTTTAGGTCATTGACAGAATGCCCCATTCCATTCAAATGTTGACTAACTGGTTTGTGGATCTGGAGTGTTTTGATGTCTGTTTTGTGCCCGTTGACCCTTTGTCTAATCCTTTGTTAATGAGGATCCTCATGAGGTTGGGAGGATCCTCACTAACAGCCACAGTCTATAGCCCAGGAATACCAGTCCTGGAACCTTTCCCTGCTACAAAGCCCGCTGCCAGCTTTGTCCACATATCTTCTCTGGAAATACCATCACTGGACCTAACCAGGTTACTCACAGAATCACGGGCACTTTCTCATGCTCCTCCACTAACATCATATATGCCATCATGTGCCAACAATGCCCAGATGCTTTGTATATTGGACAGACTTCTAACTCCCTTAGACAAAGGGTCAACGGGCACAAAACAGACATCAAAACACTCCAGATCCACAAACCAGTTAGTCAACATTTGAATGGAATGGGGCATTCTGTCAATGACCTAAAGGTATGTGTGTTACTGAAGAAGAATTATCACACCATTCTGGAAAGGGAAACAGCCGAGCTGGCTTTTATATTCAAATTAGGCACATTAACACATGGTTTAAATCATGATGGGAACTTTCTGAGTCACTATAGGGGCTCGTCTGCATACTTGGCTCAATCTAATTCTTGACCTTCCCCCGCACCCACCCCTCCACTCTCTGATTTGCTCACCTTGATTATCTTTTTCTGATTTGTCCTCCTTGCTTACTGTTTTTGGTTCTCTGTGCCTTTAAATATTGAGTCTGTTTTGGTCTGGCTATGGTCTGAAGAAGTGGGTGTGTCCCACGGAAGCTCACCTAATAAACTATTTTGCTAGTCTTTAAGTGCTACTTGACTGCTTTCTGTTTTGACAGTGTATAGACTAGCACGGCTTCCTCTCTGTTACTTCTCCATGTAATGTAACATTTCCCAGTTCAAAGCCATCTGTGCTTTTTGAAATTTTGCCCTAGAATTTCCTCCAAATGCAAAAGCTTTTAAATAGTCTGGTTCATTGGGCTTCCTCTTTCGTGTGTGATATTTTTGTGACATCTGTAGGCAATACCATGAACTTCAAAAACTAACATGCTACTAACCTCCTTATGGGGGGAAACAATAACTATGGGTGGAACATTTCCTGGCAGGGTGTAACAAAACTTTCCTTGGGAGTCCCAGCCATCAGCTATTTCTGATGCCTTGCAGGAGAGGCGAGGAATGCAGAAGTTGCTGTAACAATATGGAGTTCCGACTGTGCCTGAATTTTGTAGGGAACCAATGTTATAAATCTCCCCACCAGGGCATAGGAATTTTAGTTCTGACCTGGGAATAGAGCATAGACTGGATCCAGTTACTGCAAGCTTTCATATCTGCCCCAGGTTATGGTATGGATAGTTCTCATGCATTTTCTGCTGAGCATTTCACTTACACTCAGTACACTTCTAATTTGCTGCCATTTAGACCTGTTTATTACCAAAGCTTCCAAGCATGTGAACTATAATTTTTTTTGACAATCACTGACCTTTTTTAATGTTCTTTTGGCCTGAGCTGCATCACTCATTCCCTCAAACTCTCTCTTGTAATTTATCCTCTGTTGTGTTCAGGCTCAGATTTAACTCTTTTGTTTCATCTCTGCAGCCAGAACACTTGCCCTGACAACTTGGAATCTAGGCCATTTCAAATTATAGTTTCACATCCAAGCCTCTCTGCCAGTGCTTGTGGTTTTAGTTTTGAATTCCTTCCTTTCTTTTTTTTCCTAAACTTCCTGACCTTCACACACAACAAAGGAGAGAACGAAATGATTGAAACTGGAAAAAAACAAACAAACAAACAGAACACCCAGGTTGTTTTTAATAGGGGAAAATCTTTCCTTCCGAATCATTTGTTTGTAGAACTTGTAGGTCTTACTGTTACAACAGCACATACACGTTTTCAGATGGGTGTATGAATTTGTTTTTCAAGTTGCTAGCAACCCTTAAAGAAAAGGAAATTTCAACTTAACTGAGATTTCTTAGCACAAAGAAGCAGAGTCTGTTTTCTAGGTCCTAGTATAATGTACATTTTATATAGCAAGAAAACGGAAATTGACATGTTGTAGACAGGGAAAAACCTTTTCTCACCTTTTTTTATGGCTGAACATATTTGATAACTCAGCTACTTTTGACTGCTTTTCCCCCAGCTCTGTTTTTCTTAGCCCATAATATTGAAAATATGTTTTCTGTAACCACAGGAGTGCAGGAAAAAAGATAGTGGCTGCTGGTGCTGATAAGAATGCATGTAAATTATTGCTGTCTGGCTCAGCGGTGGACAGTTTAATTAGCTGTCTGGTACCTTCATAAACAATGCTTCATATAACGATAAATGTGCAGTACCTGCTGCTGGGGGAAGATTAGCAATGCCCTTCCCAAGCCCCATGTACAGCATAGTGTCCTGCTATATTCGGGTCTGTTAAAGGACAAAAGTGGATGCATCTGGTGCAGAGAAATATTCATAGCTCTCTTGGATTAGATTGAAGTTCACTGGGTGCTTACACTCACTCAGCTCTTTCAACCGAGATCAGGATACAGGGAGGAAGGGGCATTGAGCAGAGGAAGCTAATGGTGAAAATGATGCCACTAAATCCTCCTAAGCACCAGGAGGGAGACTGGAAGGTGAGGACAAAGCCTTAATTTGGCAAGGCATTTAAGTATGAGTGTAGGCTGACTGAAAACGGTTTTGCATAGGCTAGTTGTGCCTGCAGTCTGTCTGTCTTTCACCTAGCCATTGTCCAGTTCTTGTTCCCTCCTCCCTTAAGCTCTGGTCCAGCAAAAACTTGATGTGCCTGAAGAGCTGCTTTGAAGTCAGTGAGACTGTCTATATGCTTGAAGTCACAAATATGCCAAAGTGCTGTGCTTTGGATAACAATTGCCAAGCAGGAGACCACTAAATTGAGTGCACAACTAAGCTAGGCAGTAATATGTTCAGGTTACTATCACTTTGTCCGCTCTCCCTCTCAATGCCCATCCACTTATTTCACCCACCTGTTGTGTCTTATGTTTAAGAAAAGATTGTTGCCCTGTTTCTTAATATTTTAAGTGCCTGGAACAGTGGGACTGCAATTCATGATCAGGACCTCCCAGGTGCTACAACCATAAGAAGTTTACTGAGACAAACCCTATAAAATCATCAGCCTGTTAAACACTTGTTGTTAAGTCTGACATTTTAAATAATATAGGTCGTTGGCCTTTATTTGTCACAATTACTCCATCTCCCAGACTGTGCATCCTGATTGTTATTAGGCAAAAGGATTTTTGTGTGGAGTTGGGGTGGGGGTGAAGGGGGGCGATGGGGAATGCAGATTTAAAGTGTGCTTTAAACTCTGTGTATAAGTTTTAAAAAAAACAAAACAAAAAACCTCATATTTCTTAACTCAGGTCCTGTGATTAAGTCTTACAACTTTCTTAAGCTTTTGTAGCCCATAAATAATAAATAGAAGTTGAGCTGCCAAAATACATCAAACTTAAGATTCATTTAGACTCATTTCTCTAGCAAGTTCCAGCAGTTGGATGGTCTCTTCCAAGCCTTAGGAGCACAGTAAACCTTTCTAATGTAAAACATGCTTATTGAAAAGGGTTTTAGGCAAATGGCATGCCACGAAGAAATATTGTTCTTTATTATCCTTTTGGATATTGACTATTAAAACTGGTATCTGTGAAGACTGATCATAACGTTTGCCATGTGCTGCATAGCCAGGGTCAAGGGACAAGGAAATTGAAGCTTGACTTTTTCTCGTGCTAGTAGATCAAAAAGGGGGTAAATGTGGTTTGCCACCATCCTGTAGCTTAGTGGTTCTCAACCAAGGGTATGGTTATCCCGTGGCTATACTTAGCTCTTCTGGGGATGTGTCAAATCGTCTTGGTATTTACCTAATTTTACAACAGCTTACATAAAAAGCAGGAGTGAAATCAGTACAAACTAAAATTTCATGCAAGACTTGTTTATACTGCTCTTTATACTATTTGGTAATGTAACGTGTGTAGACTGTATTAGACGTGTTTCGTCGTATATTGATGCACGTTAGTATATTAATAAGATTGAAGTTGTCATGGTACGTATGAGGTTGTGAAGATTTTTAAAACAAGGAGCTGGAAGCTGCAGTAGTGGCAACAGGGAAAATTATAATTCCCAGAAAAACATGAATCACAAGTGAAAAACAGGTTCAGGTATCACACTGAAGTGTAAGTTCAATATTTATGTGCCAATCAATTTCTTTTACAGTTTAATATATTTTATGATAAAAATGAGAAAGGAAGCAATTTTTCAGTAATGTGCTGTTGTATTTTTGTCTGTTTTTTGTAAGTGAGGTGAACTTGGGGGTACGCAAGACAATCAGACTCCTGAAAGGGGTACAGTCGTCTGGAAAAGTTGTGAATCACTGCTGTTCAGGCTGTAACATGGGTTAAGTTTTACGCTGGCAACAGGCAAACTTTATTCCCAGATGAACCCAAGCCCAGGGTAAATTACAAAGAACAATCTTGCTGGGTCAGAGCTGGTGTCCCAAAAGTAAAAATCTTGACAAAGGCGGGAGTAAAAAGGTTGGTTTTACTGTGCAGTGCCACAATTCCCCCCCTTGGGGAAAATGTTTATTGCAGACATATGTTCACAAGCCTAAGGTTGAATATCTGTCATCATTTCCATTTGTGAATCCCTATTTTCAGGGTCTTGTAGTAAAGCTGTACAACTTTTTTCTGTCTACAGTTTGGTCTCTTAGGGCTCCACCCAAGAGTGGATTTGTCTTACAAAATCTGAAAAGCCTCATTTTGGTCTGTTTTTGGATGTACACAATGTGCAAACCAAACATGGCTTTGATTGATCAAACATGATTTGGTGGTAACTGAAATGCTGATTTCTCTAATGGGCTTTACAGGCATGTAATGGACAGTGGCCCTGCCCTAAGGAATTTACGGGCTAAGTAGGCAAACTTGACGTACAGGACTGCAATTCGAATACACAGGGAGGTGCAGGCCATGTTGAAATGGAGATCAGGTTTGTTGGCTCTGTGGGAGTAATGGAGGTCATGGAGTGCAGGAAGTTTTGGCAGCTGTCTGGTGCACAGAGAGTGGAACAAAAGGAGGCACAGAATTGTGTTTGGAAGGAGGAGACAAAAGCGGTAGTTAGAGAAGAACAGGAGCAACATAGAAAGAGACTGAACACTTAAATATTCTTTGAAATATTGATCAACAAGAGAGAATCACAACTTGTCTACAGAGGGAATTGACCGGTTTTGTTATACAGGTATAGTTATACAGGTATAACTCCCTGTGTAAAGAATGTTAGTCCAGAATAGTGTCCACATGGGTGTTACATGAGTAGAACTGATGTGAAATATTTAGATTGGTATAGGTACACTGGCCATCCTCCCTGTGTAGACAAGCCCTTGTCCACTCTCTGCAGTAATGGCCCTGAGCCTGGCTTATGTGACTTGGGCTTGAGCTACAGAGCTAAATATAGCAGGGTAGATGTTCGGGCTGGAACATGGGTTCCAAGACTCTTCCACCTTGCCAGGATTCAGAGCCCAGCCTACAGTCTGCGCTGCTGTTTATAGCTTTGCCGAGCAAGCCCTGGTCAGCAGACCTAGGACTGAGGCTCTCTGCCACAGGCATGTTTTACTGTGTAGACCTCCCCATGCTCTAATAATCCTGCACAGTTTCCAGTCATTCAGGACTTGTCTGTAATATTGCACACCATTCTGAGAAAGGCTTGTGATATAGCCACGCTTCCCCAGGAGCAGTCAGGGAAC
Organism: Carettochelys insculpta; assembly: GCF_033958435.1. Taxonomy (NCBI): domain Eukaryota; kingdom Metazoa; phylum Chordata; order Testudines; family Carettochelyidae; genus Carettochelys; species Carettochelys insculpta. The sequence continues at coordinate 4,959,136 of NC_134155.1, forward strand.
CAGTATGACTCCTAAAGTCACGATTCCTTCCCTGCTTCCTGACAACAGAGCAAGTCACTTCACCCCTTTGTGAGAAGTCATGGCAAGCAGAGGGAGGTGGAGCCCTGACTCTGTTCTGCCTGTGTGCAGTGGGGGGGATGAGGGAGCAGCCACTGCAGCCAGAGTCTGTCCTGGTGGGATGAGTGGGGCATTGCTCCCTTGTGCAACTGAGCCTGGGCTGTGACTGTCTGGCCCACATTGCATGCTTGCATGGTGCAGTCCTAATAGTCACTGTGCCCAAGTATGGCAGTGCTAGGGGCTTCGCCAGTGTCCTGAGGCTCCCGCCTCATTGCTGTAGCGATGGGCTGTAATGTTTCAGTTTCAAATCAGTGCACCTCACTATTGCTTATGAATGCATAAGAAGTCAAATGTGGCAGACAAGTTCACCGGTTGGCTTGGGCAGCTGTGCTCCACTGCTCCTTTGAGTCATCCCTGGCCCCCAAAGTAAGACTCAGAAAAGGGCAGCTCTGAAAGGCTGTTGGGTGAAAATAGGAGCTGAGGTGTAACACTTCTTTATCTCAGTCTGCACAGCATGGATACATGGTTTTATATCAGCTCCCACGGCACCCACTCTTTCAGATCTCATACGCTTGTCAATCCCGGCCTGGCTCTTGAAAGCTCAGGCTAGTCTTTTAATTACAACTGTGAATGTTCTCTCTTTTGGGTGGTACAGTTTGATGCTTGATTCGTTATTAGCATAGCTTTTAAAGCTTCCTTGTTCAGTACAGTCCCCTGTGCAGCTTCCATGTGGATTGAAAACTGGATTCTGTTTGCAGCAAAAGGAGTGACAGTAGAAACCCGTGTTCTGTGCCAGTGAGATTGGAAAGCAGCTGCCTTTGCACATAAACTATAGAATTATAGTCCCTCTATAGCATTGTTGCATGTCCATGGCACGTTTTGCCTGAATGAGCTAGAGTGCTTTATACCCTGTGAGATAAATTAGTACTAGCCCTAATTTCCAGATGGGGTATGAAGGCATTGAGAGGGCAACTGACTGTCGTAAGATCACATGCACAGTCTGTAGATAGCAAGGACTGTAATCTGGGGATCTGGATTCTCAATCTAATGCCTGTCCCACAAGAGCATTCCTCCACCCTTACCTTGACTAAGCAGGTTTTCTGTGGGGTCCTTCCAACCACCTGTCAAAGGGAGTGTGTAGAGAGCTAATGCTGTAAAGTACTTCATAGCCCAGTGCAGCCAGCAACAACCAGATGAAGGAAATTTACACTTTAAAAAAAAAAAAAAAAAAAGGATAAATGTGCATTTGGAGTTCTTAGGCCCTGCCTAGACTAGGGTGGTAGCTTGTGGTGGAAAAGTTGAGCACATGAAAATTGTTTAACACCTTTAAAAACTGGCAGGCAGTGGTGGTCACTACCACTGCCAAGAGGCCTACTAGAATAAGGGCTTGTCTACACTGTTTTTTTAGGTGGAAAAACTCCCTTTTTTCCAGGGGGGAAAAAAAAAACCTTGCGTCCACAATGCAAAGCTGGTTATTCTGGAACAACAGGGCATTTAACCTGAAATAGTTACTCCACCCAGATGAATGGCTTTCAATTTCAAAATTGACTCTGTGTGTACTAAGCAAAGGTAATTATGACTTAATTGGCCCCTAGGGGGAGAGCCCATCATTGCTCTTATTTCAAAAATGGGCTGTCTAGTGTGAACGCTCAATTTCAAAATGCTCTTACAATGTGAACGCTCTTTTCAGAAGTAACTTATTTCAACATTAAAATGTCAAAATAAGTTATTTCTGAAAAACTCTGCAATGCAGACAAAGCCTTAGGCAATACAGTGCTTGCAGCGTTGTAAAGGCCACAGGGTTTGGCTGCTTGGTGAAAATAACCAACCAAAATAACTAATGTTCTGCTGTAGCAGAATAGCTTATTCCTCTATAGCTCTGCCAGTCCTTGTGAAGAGAGACCTGGGAGAGCAAGCCTGAGTCACCTACAAGCACCTAACATGTTTTAAAAGTAGCAGAGAGATAGCCGTGCTAGTCTATGTACTATCAAAACAAAAAAGCAGTCCAGTAGCACTTTAAAGACTAACAGAATAATGTATTAGGTGATGAGCTTTCATGGGACAGACCTATGATCTGAAGAAGTGGGTCTGTCCCATGAAAGCTCATCACCTAATACATTATTTTGTTAGTCTTTAAAGTGCTACTGGACTGCTTTTTTGTTTTGATGTTTTAAAAGGTGTTACACTGAGTTTACGGCAGGTGCAATGTCACATTTAAAATCACGCCAAGTAATACATGTTAGCCAACATGATTTCCAGTGTAACCTATTTTCCTAGGCAAGACCATGGACTAAGTTAAGAAGGGCCTGGGGGCGGGGGAGGCTTTCAGCAAAATAAAGTGTAGGCATAAGAAATAAGTGGTCAGTTTCTCCAGATGTTGCTGTTTTCCTGAGCCTTGACTCTATTTCAGAGCAGCTTAATCCTGGGTTGTGTTTATCTTTGTAGAGCTCACAGTATCCTGTAACGTGAAATCCTAACAACAGAGTGCGTGTGCGCATGGGGGGTTGCCATCCCTCAAACTGGAGAGACTTGTCCATATGAGACCTTAACGGCCAGAATTATTAGCCTGTTCACAGTGTACAAACGTCTATTTAAAAGTGCTGCAGTTGAGGCTTTTTTGAGTTGTTAGAGGGGAGTTTGTTTAACCATGCTCTGGGTTTTTACTGATTTCAATTGTAAGTGTGGCAAGGAATGAAAGGAGATTTAACTCTCTGCAGCGGAGAATGGGGACGTTTCCAGAAGTTCAAAGCTCTCCCTGTCCTGACCACAACCCAATTTGTAACATGAAGGATACATTTGGGCTCCAAGAAATTGGGCAGATGTGTCAAGTATCTATAAAATCCTTAGCACTGGGCAGCTTTCCAGTATGAGTAATAACATCCAGTGGAAATGTGTATTAGCCAGGATCCAATAAAACCACAACGTTTTTACTCCACACCAGTCCACATGCGGAAAGTATGGAAGTACTTTAACCATTATTACTCAAGGAGGGGTTGGAACAAAGTGGATCCTAATGGCCTTCAGGCTTAAAATTTCCTAAGCAAGCAACTTATCCGAGTACTTCCCCCCCACCCCCAATCAAACGTTGTTCTGCAATAATGTACAGGCCTCCTATAATTCTTTTCGTCTGAGGATTTCCAAAGCCTAAACGTTTAGCTGAGCTTCACAACAGTCCTGGGTAGAAGGAGTTCAGAAATTGCCGCCCCCACCTCTCAAATGTCACCACATCACTGGAAGAATGTGGCACCTACTCAGTAGAACGTAGCAGCTCTTCCCGCCCATCTTTTTAGGGTGGAGATGAAGATGGTTAGTCTATTGCAGTGGTGTCCAAAACCAATTGAAATGATCGCCACCAGGCACTCCCCCACAGTGACTCACTAGAGCCACCGCCAGGGCCGTGCTGCCTGAGCCCCGAGGGCTGCCTGCGCCCCGAGCCACACCATGCTGCCCAAGTCCCAGACAGCTGCGCTGAACCGCTGCACCACTGAGAGCCACCAATGCCCAGACAGCCACATCTCCTGAGCTTCCCAGCTCTGGGCCCTCCCAAGTGGTGGGGCGTGTGCATGGATGGGCGGAGCGCGCTCAATGTGCGCGGCTCTAGGGAGCCTCATTCACCGCATCTCACTGTCCAGTTTGCCGCATGTGGCAAACAGAGAGCGTCATGGACACCTCAGGTCTATTGGTACAGCAAGAAGAATTCAGAGAGGTAAAGTGTAATTCCCTGGTTTAGGTTTTGGGTGGGGCGCTATGGGTAGCACCACCACTCATTCACAGAAGTGCTAGGATGTCTTTTAATTCCCATAAGTGGTGAGAACAGTGGTTTTAAAGGGACACATCAATTCAAAGTCAAGTTGGTTTAAAGGAAGAAAATACACAGTAACGTCAGGTGCTGCCCAACTTCCCCTACCAATTGTGTGGTTTTACAACCACATTTTCGGCTCTTAAAGGTGTGTTTTGTCCTCCTTTGCTGTGCAAAGGATCCGCCTCAGCAACAAAAGGAGACAATGTAACTGACTATGCCCAAAGTGGTCTTATGGGTTAGTGGTAAGAATACTGAAGTCTGGTCTGCGCAATGGACCTGTACTGGTGTAACTGCGTCGTTCGGGGGGTTCAAAATCCACATCCCTGAGCATTGTAGTTACGTTGACTGTCTCTCACACTTGCACTCACCCTCCCAGCATGCTGTGTTAGCAAGAGAGCTGCTCCTGGTGATATAGTTACCACGTCTCAGGGAGGTGTATTGACTGTGCCAATGGGAGAGCTCTGCCATCAATTTAAAGCAATGATTCTCAGACTCTTGACGGGTGACTCCTTTTGCACACTAAGCCTCTGAGTGTGACACCACCCCCCAAATTAAATATACATTTTAAATATAGTTAACCCTGTTATAAATGCTGGTGGCAAAGTGGAGTTTGGGATGAAGTATGACTGCTCATGATCTCCCCCATGTAATAGCCTCCTGACCCCCTGATGGTTCATGACCCCTGGTTTGAGAATCCCTGGTTTAGAGCATGTTCGTTACAGCACCGCAGCAGCACAGTTGCACCGATGCAGTGTTTTAAGTGAAGGTTTTGTTCTGAGTAAATGAAAATGTCTCTCTCTCTGTCTCTGGCCAGTCTTACTCGCTCATCCTTAGACTCTATCCAAATTCTTCAACCTTTTGGTTTCAGTTGCTACCAGCAGACTGTTTTAAATTCATACAAACAGTTTTCATGATCATCAGGACAGAGCTTTGTGAAAATGTCGTTAAGCTTTGGAAGAAAACCAAATCTTTATTATTTCCCATTACCAAATTTTATTCCTAAATTACCAAAACGGTTTCCCCATGGAACAGGTTTTCTCGCAGCTTTTCTGTTGTCAGGTTTCTGTATGTGCCTGACCAACACGTGTTCTCTCTCTCAACTTAACAAAAAAAATTGTGAGGTAGAAAAGACGCGAAACATGCATGGCGCTCATCAGTTAAGCCGCCTTTTCTAGATCAAAAAAGAAATCTGCTTCCTCCAGTCCTGCTCTTCATTTAGAGCTACTACTGTATTATTTCAAGATTTATGTTTTAAGGGTAAATAAAGTGGTTTGAAGTCAGCTTTAAGAAATCAGTCTTCATTAGGAATTTCAGTTTGTACTAGTACTCTGGAAATTTACAACAGTTTCAAGTCCTGTTGCTTATAGTGTTGGAAACTGCAATTTTTCTGAAAAAGGTGCAGTATAAAACTCAAACCAAATACCAGCTGTTGTTCCTATCTCTTCTCTTCCCCCACATCCCAACCACACTGTTCAGCAAAACAGCAGGAGGCCTGAGTTCTTTAATTCATAAAACAGGGCCAGAGCTCATGTTGTCCAAACTGACTCTCTAGAGCCCTTAAATAGGTAAAAGCAGCAGATGCTGGCACCAGATAATGGCAGCTGTTGACGTTTTTCTTTTCTTTTTTTTTTTTTGGCTGTTAAAAGTCTGGGGCAAAATCCTGGTTTAATTTGATCAGTGTTCCAGTGACCGTTTATTAGCTTTGGAGTTTGCTGTTGGCTTCAGTGCTCCATGTCCAACAAAGTGCAAAACAATCATTTTTTTTCAAACATAAACCGCTTTCATCCTAAAGGTTTCTCCTGTTTAAATATTTAACACTATAGTCATTTATTGCTTCTTGTCCTGTTTCTGAAACATGGCAGAGCTGTGGTGTCCCAAGAGTAGGAAAGAGGGAACTTGTTGTACATGAGTCAGGAGAAACTTTTCAGGGCCTGTGCTTTTTCTGGCAATAAAATACGATGCAATGAGTGTTGGAGTTTAGTGGGGGTGATTTGAATGGTAATTATTGAAGAAACATCCATGTTCCTGACTGGGGATATTTTCATCCCATTGGGATGCAACAGAAGAGGGAAGTCTTTGTCTCTGTGAATGGGGATTTTTACTTATAGCCCCCTATGAATTCCCATTGTCTTGTTCTCTGGAATTGAACTCTTCTGGGTGAAAACAAGGAAAAGTACACAGTGGGACTCTGTAGAGGCCCTTAAAGCATCAACACATTATGTACTCTTTTGCAGAATACATTAGAAAAACTGTCCTCCTAACCAAATAATTTTGATAGATGATTGGAGGCTGTGTCAAACCCAGGAGAATACTACTGCTCTTCCATGATTTGTGTCCCAGTCCATGATTAAAAGCTAGTTATAACTGGGCAGGACAGAATTGCAATGAAATACAGTGTAGGTGTGTGTCATTGTTTGGACAGATCCTGTTGAGGTTTTTCAAAGATTTCATACTGTTATAGGCTCTTGTTCTGTATAGTTTATAGAAAATCCCTCCCACAAGACAGGCAGTGGGTAGCAAATTTGGCAGGAGTAAGGCTAGCTGATACCAACTCTGAAGGGTAGAAAGATGAAAGGAGAGCTCCTCCTTTCCTGTCACCATCTGCTAATAGTGACCAGGTTTTACCAGAGGCTTGATAACAGATTGGGATGATAACCCTTTTCTTGTGCTTTTAGAGGCCTTAGAAAAGACACTCTTGTATCCCCCAGTCCTGCAAACCATTATGCACATGCTTAACTTAGAGTAACTTGGGGCTATTCACTGTGCAATGTTAAACATGCCTGTAACTGCTTTCAGAATCAGGACCCTAATGGTTAACTTCTTAGAGCGACGTCTGGCTATTTTTATTTTCCACTGCTTTCTGCAGTTATATTTGATAACTAAAGTGGACAAGGCTTCAAAAAGCAACTTGTCTTTCCAATACCATAAATTCTGTGAAAATACCAAAGGGTGAAAAAAACAATGCAGTCTTTAATTCAGATGACTGATGGTTAGTAATAACTCTTGGACCTTGCATAGTACTCTACATCTTTAAACGGACAACCCCATAATCACTGCTAATGTGCTTTGCAGATTGCCTTATGGCAAGCTGCCAGATTCTTAAAAACCCTTACAAAGCAACCTCTATCAAAGTGCCTCCATGTTAGATGCTAAGCATGATTGTGTGAAAGATGGGATGTTGGCAGGAGATGAAGGTAGAATTAAGGTGGCTTGGGTGGCTGTTAATTTTCCTGTCTTCTAATATGTGTCCTCTTGCTATAATGTAAATATGGAATTTTTGGCTTTCTTACCATGTATAATGTTTGAGAGAGCGCCGGAATTCATATGTTGAAGCTTGTTTTTTTTTCTTTGTCTGTGAATTATAAATGACAGTATCCCATAGGAAATGGCCTTTTCACAGGTAAGGGTTGGATTCTGATCTTGTGCTCCGTTTGAGAGGCATCTAACTGATTGAGTAACCACAGTTGGGCTACCTGCAGAGTAAGGCACTACTCAGTGTGAGTAAATGAGGCAAATTCTGCCTTTATCTGATGATGTACATCTCCAAAGACTTGAAGAAATTCTAACCAGTAATTATGGAAAAAGTAAACTTCCCATAAAGCTTGATATAAAGGAATGCCGTTTCCACTAGAAGGTTTGCAAAGCATATCTAGAACAAATGGAGTGTACCTTGCAATAGCTTGTGTGAAACCTTTTGTTGTGAACCTGTTGTGCTGAGCATGGACATCTGTCAGTTAATGCACTGGGGCTGATATTTTACTTCATTGTGAAATAAAGTCACTGGCGTTTGTCTGTGAAAGTCGTGGCCGATGAGCTGAATGGACCTCAGTTTACCATCTTATAGCAACAAATTATCTGCCTCTGAAGACTGACTTTGTTTTGAGTGGTCCAAGATCTAAACAGGTGTCATGGCATTGCCTTCGCTTTGGATAAAAATGGCGTAACCAAGAGGTGGTGCTTCCATTGGAGCTCATTTCACCTCTTGTCCAGATCTGACCTCTTTATTTAGAGCTCTGTTTTCAACATCTCTCCTGACTTGAAATACCAGTTAGTGATAGTAGTCGGTGCTGTGCTGAAACAAAAGGAAATGTAGCTGTTGGCCTCTGTGAAGGACTTTTGGTTGGCTTTTTGCAGGACTGTCTAGCAAACTCTCAGATTATGGAAGAAAAAGCAGTCAAGTAGTACTTAAAGACTAGCAAAATAATTTATTAGGAGAGCTTTCGTGGGACAGACCCACTTCTTCAGACCGTAGCCAGACCAGAACAGACTCAATATTTAAGACACAGAGAACCAAAAACAGTAAGCAAGGAGGACAAATCAGAAAAAGATAATCAAGGTGAGCAATCAGAGAGTGAAGGGGTGGGGGGGAACGTCAAGAATTAGACTGAGCCAAGTATGCAGACGAGCCCCTATAGTGACTATATATGGAAGAGTGTCACTTTGTTTTAATGGCTATATCCGTAGTCTCGTACCTATACAGAGACTATATCTAAATAAACTGAATGGAGAAATCTTTATTTAGTAAGTTATATTTGTAATTCAAGTCATGTCTTGAAATGGCTAGTCAAGGCAAGATTTTATTATAAAAAGAAATTAGGGATAAGAGTGAAAATTTCTGTCTTGTGTGAAAAAAGTTATGTGCAGATGATTGATATAACAATTCCTGCAGGATTTACATTCACTTCACTTACTGAATGCGTTGGATGCTTGGCTAAGGGACGTTAGATAAATATTAATGTTTGTGTGATTCTGACGATACTTCTGACGAGACCTTTTTTCCTCTGGAAAATGAATTATAAAATGTTCTTTGACTTTCTCACATTTCTTATAAAAAGTACAAAACCATTCCAGCAGGGGGGACCGAAAACCAAACAAACGAAAACCAAAGCCCCCCAAAAACAAAAACCCCCAAACCCTGTTTGCTAGGTTGATCTTTATTTTGATCTTGAAAACACAAGACTGTGATAAATGTATTTGTTTTTCAAAGACCGTGTAGCTACAATAATATCCTTGCTCATGGAATTCTATATAAAAGGGGGGATGAATAGAACCTTACTTAATGGCAGGAGACAAAGGGAATGGGGGATGGAATTATTAACCGGATGGAATTATTAACCAGATGGAGGGCGCTTATGTGGTGTTTTGCTTCAGAGGCTGGTTTTAGGACATGCAATCCGGTGGCTTCCCACCCAAATATATTCCAAATACATTTCATAGCAGCTGTGATGGGGTCTAAATTTACTTTGTGTGGTGTTTGGTCTATTCACATAACAAATTCAAAATAATACACAAAATCATCCAGCTCTAGAGAGTCATTCCCACTTTCCTCATGGCGAGGTATTGAACTACAGGTTGAACCTCTCTTGTCCAGCACCCTTGGAACCTGACTGGTGCTAGTTGAGAGAATTTGCATTATTTTATATGTGCCACACAAAAAATAAGTTATCTTTTAGCTGTGGTTGCTAAGTTGCATAACCTATCAGTGCAGGGTAGTTTTAAAAAAAAAAAAAAAAGCAGCAGCAGGTTGTCATTCAACACCCCATGTGAAGGCATTTTTGTGTCCCTTCTCAGCCTCAGCTGCCGTCTCTCCACAATCTGCAACCCACTTATCATCCCCCTTCTGAACAATCAATATATGGTTGAAACTCTAGCCACAAATGCAGTGCAACAGCAGGTGCATGCACAGATTTCAATTCTGTAACTTGTACATAAAAATTGATGTCAAACCCTGAGTGACCAAGACAGAGAGTGCAGTTGTCCTCAGAAGAGCTATTGTGCCAAATTTGGAAACCAAATTCCATTATTAAAAGGTGAAATGGAAAAATGTTAGTTGTGCTTAGAGTACAGATCTCAGCACAGACTGGCTGTGTCTACACTAGCCCAAAACTTTGAAATGGCATGCAAATGGCCATTTTGAAGTTTACTAATGAAGCGCTGAAATACATATTCAGCACCTTATTAGTATGCCAGCAGCCATGGCACTTCGAAATTGACGCGGCTCGCAGCCGTGCGGCTCGTCCAGATGGGGCTCCTTTTCGAAAGGACCCCGGCAACTTCGAAATCCCTTTATTCTTATCTGCTGTTTTCCTTGAAACAGTGGACAAAGTAAGATGATTTTACGTATGAATGTTACAGTGCAGATCTTGGGAAAGTTCTGTAAGGCACTAGGCACCAGACACCATGTGAGTTTTGATTAGGAGGTGGGAGTCATCCTGGTTCAGCATCTAAGTAGCTTTTAAAAAATTAACCATGGTTTGTTGCTATTTTTTAAAATTTAAAATTTAGGGGCACTCTGGGTTTTGGTGCTGGCTGCTGCTTTCTTTCACTCTGAGCTGAATCTTTGCTGTTTTTAAAACAAAACAAAACAGTGACCATGCTGCAGATTGCTGTGCGCTCTTGTGTCTGTCCATATCGCCCTGTGTTACTTACAAAAACGAAATGGCAATCTGGAAATGAGACAGCCTCCATGGTCTTAATACGTCTTAACGTTTCTCTGCATTGCTATATGTCTCCTTCTGGGCTGTACACATCTCAGTGTCTTTGAGGGCTGTACTCCTTTTGCTGTTTCTCTGTCATCGCACCCTGCAGTATGATTTTGGTGCATTTGACCCATGGGGGATTTCTTCATTTTTATTTGTTATTTGTATGTTTGATAGATTAGCTAAACACTCAGAACCAAGATTTCCCCCTTGTGCTAGCTGCTGTTGATATTCCTAGGAAGAGACAGAGTTATTTTGGAGAGCTAACATTCTAATTAAACAAAATTTATCAAGAAGGAAAGAAATTTAAATTCAAACATTATCCCCATTTTACAGGTGGGATACTAAGCCACAGACACACTGAAGTGGAAGTCTGTGGAAAAGCCAGAAATTAAACACAGATTTCCTGAGGCCTAGGATAGTGCTTTAGCCACAAAGACTTGGTCTGTACTAGGCAGGTCAGTTGACTGCAGACATGCAATTCTAGCTACGTAGCTAGAATTGACTTATCTGCAATCGAGTTACCTCGCTGTCCACTCAGAGGGAGGTCAACAGGAGAAACTCTTCTGTCAACCTCCGTTACTCATCAAGATATTAAGGAGCACAGGGGTCAACTGTGAACCTCAGTTCAATTTCACGTCTCTACCAGACGTGCAAAATCAAACTCTGGAAGATTGACCCTGAACAGGTTGATCTTCTCCGTAGCATAGACAAGCCCAAAGTCTCCTTCAGCGTTCATTTAGGAGGCTTATTCATGTAGCCAATAAGACCAGCTGAGCTTCTCTGTCTCCCAGGTGACTGACTTGATACTTTTTCCATACTTTTAACTATCACTTTTATGTTTTGTTGAGTAAATCCTTCCTTCCTCGGATCCACTGTAAATATGTTGATCCAATGGAAGCTTTTAAGTGTCTTCTGAGTTTCACCAGGTAGATGAAAAGCATTCTGGTGGTCTTAAGCACAGCAATATTCCAGTTTTGGGGGAGGGATAGCTCAGTGGTTTGAGCATTGGCCTGCTATACCCAGGGTAGCGAGTTCAATCCTTGAGGGGGCCATTTAGGGACTGGGGCAAATAGATGTCAGGGATGGTGCTTGGTCCTGCCAAGAGGGCAGGGGACTGGCCTAGATGATCTCCTCAGGTCTCTTCCAGTTCAAGGAGGTGTGTGTGCAACCTGTAAAGCTCTTGACTCAGGCACTTAGCTCAATGTGAGTTGTGTAATGGGTCTTCTATCAACCACAAATAAAATCCAATCCAGTTTATTTTTAAAAAAAGCGTTGGGAAAAATGCCTTGCCTTGGGTCTTTCTATTCAAGACCACCATTGTATTTTGGCCTCTTGAATTTCATGTGTCATAAAAATGTTACAAAATTTTCTCCTATGAACAGCTGCCTTGTTTCTCTTGAAGATGGAAACTGAGTATGAACCTTTTCCTTTCTCTCTCAGGCTCTTGAGGAAGCCCAAAAAGCCATTCAGCAACTCTTTGGTAAGATTAAAGATATCAAAGACAAGGCTGAAAAATCAGAGCAGATGGTGAGTGGCAGTTTCTTCCGGGCCTTTGGGGGGAGTTGAAGGTCTTCTGGTCCCTGTGGTGGTTGTTTGCCCACCCTAATGGTTGCATATTGCTGTTGAGACATCATTCTGGCTTTTGCGCTACATACTGTACGTAGGCTCTGTGCCCTTGTTCCTATGTTCATGTAGCTGTGGAAGCTAGTAGGGTTCCAATCCCAGAGAAAAGAGGCCCGTCACATCCTCTTCTTACAATTTGCTGCAGTGGCTTTGATGGTTAATCAGTCTCTTGTTCTTAATCCCTAGGTTAAAGAAATCACACGAGATATCAAGCAACTAGATCATGCTAAGAGGCATCTGACGACCTCCATCACCACTCTCAATCACCTGCACATGCTGGCAGGGGGAGTGGATTCGCTTGAGTAAGCCACAGGAATTTTCACTGGTGCTTTTATTAATATGGGGTTCTACAGCTGTATTCTGGAGTCATTGGCTGCATTCTGAATATTAGGCAATCCTTCTTCAAGGGAAGGTGTGCTCACAGAATCAGTGGCTGTTATAAATCCTGCTGGCAGGTCCTTTCTGCACGTACCCCTGCAATCCTTGTCCCATCTGACTAGGAACTACCGTTGCACCATTGGACTCTTGAGTTGTGTCGCTGATTAGCAGCATTAGAAGGCCATAGCTGGTAAATAATATTGTTCCATTCATTTGGATGTCCAAATTCTGAGTGTGACCTTAACAGATTAGAGCATCCATCAAATGGTATTTGAGATTAGTGAAATTTATCTATTTAGTTGTTTGCGTGTTTAAGGTACTCACCACTATTATATGAAGGGGTTGTTACACAGATTATGAAGTACATTTAATAGTCCTTGAACAGAAAAGAACCTTGTGTTTCCAAGGCATTTATAATTTAAGTCCAAGCCACCTCACTTGTACAGAGCCTGAAGGATGCAGAAAAGGAAATAATTTAATTTGACTTTCCAATCTTTTACTCATGAAAGACATTAACAATAAAGTCAAGGCCAACAGCTTTTCATCATCATAATTCGCTTCCCTGTGAGGCTCTTACTCATACTCTTCTGGGATGTGAAATAGCTTGCTTTGGGTCAATATGGCAAAATAACATTTACTGCTTTCAAATCCATACTGTGAAGTTGATGCATTCAATAGTTTACATGTTCTTTGCCAAGAGTTACTTCTGACATCTGTATTTCTGAAGCATTATTAGATGTATGCTGTCTCTGTTTATTTCAGCTTCAGTTAAAACAAATTCTAATGCTGCAGTGGAATGTTAATGAACATTTGTGTATTTTAGAAAAATAAATTTCAGCATGTGCCTCTGTGACTCAGGGTGGGATGAGGTAATTTATGGAATTGCCACCCAAGATCTGCCTTTACACTAAGCAGCCTGGTTTTATAATCTCTGATTTCTTCTTCAGGGCTATGACCAGAAGGAGACAGTACGGGGAAGTTGCCAATCTCCTACAAGGTGTTGTGAATGTGTTAGAGCACTTCAGCAAATATATGGGGATTCCACAGATACGCCAGCTTTCTGAAAGGTAAAATGATCAGTCCTTGTGCACTTTGTATGCCTGTGGGGACAGGAATTTAGAAAATGCATTGCACAGGGTAACTTTTCCAAGAATATAAAGGCTGGATGTATTCTTTAAAGTTTATGTCCGGCCTAAATGGATAGTTTTTAAAACTGGGTGCAGTTGGCTCATCTCTTTGCCAGTCTATTTTATTCATAACAATAATTAACATGTATACAATTCACAAATGGCCTGGACTTCCCACTGCCGGGCTTTTAATAGGTACAGTGATTTATAAACAGTGAACATTGTTCTGTGTGATCTGAAATGAATTAGTGTTTGTAATAAATGGAGAGCTGATATTTTCTGCCACTTTATTTGTCTCGTTGCGCTGGTCCATATGCATAGCACAAAGTAGAATTTACTTACATTTAAAACAAAAAACATGCCTGAGGCCACTTTCTGCCCTGACTTCCGTGGAGTTGCACAGAGCTTGGGTCAAGGCAGTCTAGAGCTTCATGTGTATCCAGTCCCCATTGATTCATGCAGTTGGAGTTCCCAAAATAACCAGACAAGGCTATTGTGAATCTGCCAAGTTTTGTATGATTTCTACCTGAAAGTGGATCCACCTGGCTCTGAGCTCTGCAATACGAGTGCATATTTGTGGCAACAAATCCCACCGAGGCTGGGCGAGAGTGTGGAAATTGGGCAAAACATACCTAGTTTTGCTTTGTAACTTTTTCATCCAACTATGTCCTGGTGCTGTTTTTCTGGAATAGGTTAAACAACAGCCGCCAAACTAGCGATCTTGAGCTTGCGGTTTTCCTCCACACAGCCGTGTGGAGAGACTTTTTCTTGATCTCTGGTCTCTCTAGAAACAGCAGTGTATCTTGTCACTCAGTAAGACCCCTTTCTAGCCGATTAAGGAATGGTGTAGAATAACCTAGCCACATCTTTTTGGGATGGGATGGCTTCAGTTGGGAATTTGAGGATAGGGATGAGAAAATGCCTACGAGCAATATTCCTTCTAATCTTTTCCCTGTGCTGAATAAATTTTTATGTGCACCACCGGTAGAAGAATAAAACCTCGCTAGATGGTGTTTGAATCTCTCCTGAGCTCTGCACAAGCACATAGCTTACAGGGAGCACTGGTCTAGGAGATAGTCAGTGTATTACACTGTCCCCTCCCTTTTTGGTGGTTACAAGGAACGATGTATAAAACTGCCCAAGGTGGTGCTAAAGGCAGATCCAAAGAATAAAATTTAAAAATATGCTATTGGCATTCATGCAGGGGATGGAGTGACAGTGTTTGCATAGTAATGTGAACCTGTACTTTTTACTTCAGCCTAATGTTTGCTTTTTGCACGCATGTGGCTGCTGTTCTCAGATATCAGATGGGAGGCTTGGTATGTGAGACGGCTTTGGTGGAGCTTGGCAGATACAGCAGTGAGTGGCTTTCAGTGGCATCTTTCCTAGAGGAAGCAACTAGCAGCCCAAGTCAGTATAGAACTGCAGACAATATGGATGTCATTGGTTTTAGGGAAGTTAAACTGGCTGTTTTAACTCAGGACCTGCCGCCTCGCCCGGCCATGGCCGTGGGATTCCACCAATGGGGTGGTTCTGGCTGGGCACGGCTGGCAATCGACAGAGTTTACTAGCAAGGGCTGATGAACAAGTAAGTGTACTAGTAAGCCACATACTTATCGACAGGCTTGCCGGTTAACTGTTTCACGTCCCTAATGGGTTTGATGTGTCTAAATGCTGAACACACACAGTCAGAATTCAGTTGTTCCTCTTTGATGCATTGACCCTTCTCCCAGAAGACTCAGGAGTGTGCATCTGTTCTACCCCAGTGTACTGCTCCTCTCAAAGTCTGCAGAGAGGAGGGGGGATAATAGGTAGAGCTCCTAAACACAGACTTGAGTTCAAGCACTTGCTTAAGTTTCATCCTAGTCAGTAAGTTTTAAGCAAATACTAGAGAGCTTTACTGAGTCATGGCCATGGTGCATGGCCAGGCCATGCTGTAGCCTGGAAATAGAAAGCGTGCCCTTGTTCTTCCAGATTACTACTTCTCTGCCCAGCATCAGTCCACTCTGAGTGGGGAGCAGTGGATGAGACTATTGCTGGCCATTACACAGACATACATTAATGCTGCTTTTGCATCCAATATATGTAACTGCTTATGCAGGGATCTGGAATTTGGCCAATGGTTCCTTTTCGAATATGCAGCCATTTATTTTATAGTGGCTTGTACTGAAAAATAAAAGCTTTTTGTCACGCTGGTAAAAGACAAGGGTATCGAGTCCCACCACAAAATCTGGTGCGGGCCGGGAAGAAAATCTTTTTCTGTTTTACTGTCTCTCTAAGATAAGGCTGTGAAAAGCTTCGGGAAAGTCTGTTCTTACTATTTGTAAGGTTCTCTTTGTGGGATTTTCCTTTCTCTGCTTAGACAGACAGTTATAGAAGCACCATCTGGTAATGATAGCAGTGGTGGTGGGCTGAAAGAAGAGCTACACCCAACTCATTGCTAGGATCTTGTTAGTACTTTGACAGGCAACACATTACTGTAAAAATGATTTATTAGTCTGTAATCTGTGACTGAATTTGATTACGTGTGTCCATATTCCAGTGCAGTTTGGACTTTGCATTTCTTTTCTCTGTCTTACTTGGATGTGTTTTAAAAGTTAACGTTAACACTGAAGCAGACTTGCTTACCTTTAACACCGTTTTCATCCTTTCAAGTTATTGCTTTTGGTGTACCCATTCATTTGTTCTTTGGGTTTAACAATCAACACGACCCAAAGTGGGCTGAGGCGCCTTGGATGTTTTTGAAATTAAACAATGCCTTTTAAAAGTAAAGTGGGGTGAAGCACCACAGTACTAATTTGTAACAGCAACGAAGGGTCCTGTGGCACCTTACAGAGTAACAGAAAAGTTTTGAGCATGAGCTTTTGTGAGCACAGACTCACTTCATCCGATGCTGGTCTTGGAAATCTGCGGGGCCAGGTATAAATAAGCCAGAGCAAGGGTGGGGAAAACAAGGTTAGCTCAGTCAGCAAGGGTGAGGCTTACTACCAGCAGTTGATCTGGAGGTGTGAACACCAAGGGAGGGGAAGCTGCTTTTGTATTTAGCCAGCCATTCACAGTCTTTGTTTAAGCCTGAGGTGAGGGCGTCAAATTTGCAGATGAATTGTAGCTCAGAAATTTCTCTTTGGAGCCTGGTCCTGAAATTTTTTTGCTGTAGGATAGCTACTTTTAAGTCTGCTACTGTGTGGCCTGGGAGATTGAAGTACAAACCTGTAGGAAAGCACTTCAATCTCCCAGGCCACACAGTAGCAGACTTAAAAGTAGCTATCCTACAGCAAAGAAATTTCAGGACCAGGCTTCAAAGAGAAATTTCGGAGCTACAATTCATCTGCAAATTTGACGCCCTCACCTCAGGCTTAAACAAAGACTGTGAATGGCTGGCTAAATACAAAAGCAGCTTCCCCTCCCTTGGTGTTCACACCTCCAGATCAACTGCTGGTAGTAAGCCTCACCCTTGCTGACTGAGCTAACCTTGTTATCCCCACCCTTGCTGTGGCTTATTTATACCTGGCCCTGCAGATTTCCCAGACCAGCATCTGATGAAGTGAGTCTGTGCTCACGAAAGCTCATGCTCACAACTTTTCTGTTTAGTCTGTAAGGTGCCACAGGACCCTTCGTAGGTGTTACAGATCTAAACTAACATGGCTACCCCTCCGATACTTGAGTACTAATTTGAACATTTTGTTATACTGCTACATGACTATTTGACTAGCTCTCTTGTTCAGATTCAGATGAAGCAAAGTGTGAAAACTTGGGAAGGAAAAGAGACAGCTGAACACTACAGGATGGATTTTAGCAATAATGTGGTTTTAATCTAGGTTTTTTTCCTTGATGCTGCCCAACTTTAACCATTGTATTTCTATAATCCTTTGCAAGTACTGTAACTCATCAGGTGCTTGTAAGTGATTTGACTGAATTATCTTCTGTTCAGGTTCTTGTACTTATACTTTATATGACTCTATCAAGCATCCTGTTTTGCTTTCAAATGCAGATGATATTTTTTACAGACTTGCTTCTTGAAACAACTACTAACGTGGTGTATTAAAGAAGCTGATCACGGTAAACAGAGATACTGTTATCTCTCATTTCTGCTCTGCATTTTGTCTGTGGAGGGTGGATATAATTAGCGGTGAGAAACTCACCCCTGAAAATGGTTTAAGAAGATTTGCAGATAGTGGAGGAAAAAAGCCTGGAAAATATTTAGAAAAGACATAATTATAAGTCTACCACAGAAAAACAGGCTAGTTCAGCCTCTTTGTATCTCAGCACACTGCCAGGGGCAGTGTAATATTTCTGGTAGCTTTGGCAAAAGAAATTGTGGTTTTTAGTAATTTACTGTTATTTGAAACTTAGTAAAGTTATTTAAAAAAAAAAGTAGAGGGGTAAGAGAGAAACAAAGCCTTTGCTAATACACATGTAGCCAAAGATTGAAGGCGTGTGCAAGCAACTAGAAGGAAATGTTCAGTCTGTGCTGTTTAGATTCAAGAGAGCTGCTTTGTGGCCATACCAGCACTTGCTGGGAATCAGGTAAAAGGATGTTGTCAGAATGAAATTAACATTAATAAATATCCAAATTGAGGTTAAATTAGCAACATCTGGAACGGCTAAAACTGCTGAAATTTTTAACTTCTGATTTATTTCCTAGTCGTTGCTATTGGTTTCATCTTTGAATTTCAGTTTGAGCACTGAAATTAAGCAAGGCTTTACTACTTCTGTTGTTTAAATATGCTTCATTTTACATGTGCAAGGAGGCCTGGGACTGCTAATTCAAGTGAAGTTACTCATGTGTGAATGGAGCAGGCGGGGAGGGATGGCTTAGCGGGTGGGGCCAGGGATAGCTCAGTGGATTGAGCATTGGCCTGCTTAAATCCAGGGCTGTGAGTTCAGTCCTTGAGGGGGCCATTTAGGGGATCTCAGGCAAATAGATTTAAAAAAAAAATCTGTTAGGGATGGTGCCTGTCCTGCTGAAATGGCAGGGGACTGGACTTGATGACCTCTGGAGGGCCTTTCGCATTCTGAGAGATAATATATTGATATGAGTAAGGCATCAGGCCACTACCCTTCTCCATTTCCCTGTGCTGGTCACAATGAGGGGACTGTGTAAACAAAGTTGAACAAATGAAACCTGTTATCCCTGATTCCTTTTAAAAAGAAGATTTTTCTGTTTGTGTTAGATTTTGTTAAAAGCCGTTTTGTAGCTTTGATTCAGCAAGGCGTGTGCATGACTTTTACCATGTGAGTACTCCCCTTGCAGTCCCTGGGGCTATTCACTCATTCAAAGTTAAGCACATCCTTAAGTACTTTACTTTTTTGCACCTGGAGTCAAATGCTGATAGTACTGATCCTGTTAAATTTAGCGAACAGGTCCACGTGTTCGTATAAAGCAGCAACATTCAGTAGGAATTCAAAGATCAGCACACTTGTGCATGTTGTCCTCCCACGTTTGCCGCTCCCCACCATCCTCCACTCTAAATAATGCCTTCTCTTGCCCCCAGAGGCAGCCATAGACCAGCCTCTTATCTCATTCTAATTCAATGCCAGTGACTCGCCAGAGCTGCCACTAGAGCCACCGCTGCTGCCGCCATACGCTTCTCATATCAGCTGGTGCGGTGGGTGGGTGGGTGGCATTCCCCACGTGTGGCTCTCAGGAGGAGCCACATTTAAAGGCTCCAAGAGCTGCCTGCGGCTTGAGAGCTCTGTTCACTCCTTGTGGTGAATATATTAGACACACCTGATACAATGGTTTTTATTCACATGGCTCTGGACATGTTTTGAGCCTGAAAGCTTTTTTTTTTTTATTTTCCTGGCGGGGGCGGGGGGGTTCATAAAATGATGTTGCTTTCTCAATCCACATTTTTGCGCTTTGGGTTCAAGAGATCTGATCTTATTGGGCTTAAACAGAGTTACGCCCATGAGTAAGAGCTGATGGGGTGGGCCACTCTACTGCTACAATTCTCTTTCCCTGCAGTTTTATTATATAGTAGGGTCTCAACAGTCGCAAACCATATTCAAGAATTTGTGAGCAGCTGCAGCATCCACTTCCCAGTGTTCTGGGGCGGAGAGCGCCAGCAGCTGTCTCTTTTCCTCCAGGGTCCCAGGCAGGGAGCGCCGGCGGCCAGGCTCCAGGTGGGAGTGGCATTTTAAAAAATCAACATTTGCGAGGATTCTCAAGATGGAACCCTCACAAATGTTGAGACCTTACTGTACTAACACAATTCATTTACTATCTGAACTATACTGTTTGGAAATGTTCTGTCCCAATGAGGCAGGTAGTCCTGAGAAGGAGCTGGCCTATGCGTCTGAAAGCCCTGAGGTTCCCAGACCCGGACGCAGCCAGCATAATTTCTGCACTAGAGAGAGAGAGATCCTGTCAGCTTGAAGAACAGATGGCTAATTGTCATGTGAAATCTGTCAGGAATACGTTTTCCAAAAGAATAAGAAGTCCTGTAGGATCTTAAAGACTAACAGTTATTAGGTAATGAGCTTTCATGGGTAAGACCCACTTCATCAGAGTCTAAGGTAGAAAAGAGCAATCAGAAGCAAGGAGGGGGAAAGAAGGAGAGCAAGAAAGAGAGGGGAAATAAAACAAAGATGGAAAAGAAGAAAGGGGGTGCTCTGCTTACGAGGACTTTTTTGTGAAGCTACAGATTCTCACAGCTACCCCTCTAATAAAATGTTTTGTTTCAGAAACACCCAGTATTGGTGTGTCCAAAAGGATATTTTGTTTTTTTTCCAACACTTCCAGGTCTTAAGAAATTTCAAAATTTGGTGCAATGCAGAAATCCCACATTTCAGCCTGTTCTGAGCTTGACTACACAAAAAGAATTATGAATGTAAATCTGAGTCTGGGGTGTTGTCAAAATTTTCGGATAGCACTGGTAAGCAAAGAAATCAAGTGAGAATTTCATTCAACGTTGCAGGTGGAAAACTTTTTGCAGGACGATTCAGGTAAATAAATCAAAGAAAAGCAGATCATATAGTCAGAGCAATACCTAAATATACATAAAAATAGAAGATCTCACCCTAATTTTTACTGATGTGGATTTTTCTGCTTTTCGGCACCTGAGGGCAAATGACAGTTAAAGGATCCCAGTTTGTTGTTGTCATTTCTTGTAGCATTTTAGCTAGTGTTGGAGCTGAACTGGGAAGATTAAAGAAGCAACTCCTAAGATATAGCTGGAAGGTTGTTTTAAACAATCCAAATCCATCCTGTGGAAAAAAAATAATCCTAGCCACTCTTGCTAACATATCTGTCTGCCTCAGTGGAAAAATCCACTGCTTTGTATAATCAAGTTTTAGTCCTTAAAGCGGTTCCAGTACAGTAAAAAGTAATGGAAGCTTTCAAGGATTGCAAAGGGACTTAAGTGCTTAAGTGTTTACTTTGGCGCAGGCCCGAAATGTGTAGGCATTTTCATTTCTTTAGAATAATCAATTAAGCCCTGTCAACTTCTATTTCTGGAAGTTAGAAGCTTTGTTCTCTCAGCTAAGTCAAACAAAAGATGGATCTTGTATATGGCTCTTTAAAGGAAACAAAAGATTGCGTTGTTTAAACTTTTCCACCCTTCTCCAGTCCTCGCTCTTTCATTCTCCTAAATAAATAACGGACTTATTATATGTGACTGTAGCCAAACAATACTCAAATGGAGGTATTTAACAATAGGTCATTCCACCTGGGAGCTGTGAATAATTCCACTCTGGAAACAGGTTTTGTGAAGCTTTTGCACATTAACAATATGCTTTTAATGACATATCGATGGTACACGTGAAGATAGAGGTGTAGGCTGCCTGCAGTACTGAATAGGGTTAGTTCAATTATAATTAAAAGAATGACTCTGATTTATACTGGCTGAGAAGCTGAGCTAGGACAACATCACTAATGTGTAGAGTGGTGAGGGGAGATTAACATGAGGCATTTCTTCCATTAAGATGTAATGAACGTTTTCACAGCACTAGTTCGCCAGATATACTTAGCACAAAACAAAACAGAACAAACCCAAAAAACACAAAGGAGCTACAGTAATCCCTCGAGGCACGTGAGGGCTGTGGTCCATGTAACCCTTACATACCTTGAATTTCGCATAAGTCCGGGAGGGCTTGGGTTGAGGCCCTGGGATGGGGCAGGGGGTTAAGCCTGGGCTGGGTTAGGGTGGCAGGGGTGGTGGGAGGGTGCAGTTGAGCTGGGGCTTACCAGAGGGATGTGGCAGGGGTTGAGCCCGGCCAGGGGTTGGAGCTGGGGCTGTGGGGGTGGTGGGTAGGGGGTTTGGGCTGGAGGCCTGGGCGCCGGGGGTTGGGAGCCCTGGGCGCAAATTGAAGCTGGAGCCCTGCATGCCAGGGAGTGTGAGCTGGGGCTGTGGAGGTTTGGGGGGTGGTGGGGGGGTCTGTTGAACAGGGTGAACTGGGACGGAGGGGGGAACCGGTGGGGGTAGAACCTCATGTGGCTGCAGCAGCTGGCGGCTGACAGCCCAGCGTGTGCCGGGGGAGGTGTCAGCTGGGGACGGGGGGGGTTGAGCCAGGTGGAGGGGGCTCGAACGGGGGTGAACTGGGGTGGGTTGAGCTGGCAGGGGGGATAGAGCCCCTGCACACGCCAGCAGCAGCTGACAACCAGAGCCCCAAGCACTGTGCGGAGGGCGGGGGGTGAGCTGGGACTGCGGGAGGGAGGGTTTGAGCTGAGATGGGGGAGTTTGAACAGATGGTGCACTGGGGTGGGGTGGTTGGGTAGAAGGGGGCTAGAGCCTCACCAGGGGCTGGGAGCCGGAGCCCCTGGCATGGATTGAAATCAGAGCCGCATGCCCAGTGGGGGGTGAGCTGGGATTGGGGGAGTTGGGTGGGGCTGAGCTGACAGGGGGCTTAATGGGGGTAAACCGGGGTGGCTGTCAAGTGGCAGCCACTCTAGGAAGCGAGGGGCAGGGGTTTAGCCCACCTGACTGCCCACAGGGGCAGGCAGATAGGCCGGCTAAAAGCCTTCCCCCTACCTTCCCAGAGTGGTGCCTAATGTCACTCTGGGAAGCAGGGGAAGGGGCTCTTAGCCTGTCTAGCTGCTTGTAGCTGTGGGAAGCTAGGCCGGCTGATGGCCAAGCAGCTTTGCGTTGTGTGAATGTGAAGCCGCGTAAAGCGAGTATTACTGTGTGAATCGGGAGTCACCCACATACGAGCGGGGTCGTGTACTCTGGATCTGTGGACTCTGAGACCTTACTGTAGTTGTAGTGGTTTGAGCATTGCGGGGTTGTGAGTTCAGTCCTTGAGGAGGCCATTTAGGGTCTGGGGCAAATATATTTAAGCAAAAAAATCTTTCAGGGATGTTGCGTAGTCCTGCTGAGAGGGCAGGGGGCTGGGCTGGACGACCTCTCAAGGTCCCTTCCAGCTCTGTGAGATATCTGTATGTCTGTGTGTAGTTCCAGAAACAAAGTAATTGCTTTCTCTTTCTCTGGCAGGGTAAAAGCTGCCCAAAATGAGCTAGGACAACAAATCCTCGCAGATTTTGAAGAAGCTTTTCCTTCCCAGGGCACAAAGGTACGGTGGCTTTTTTTTGGCTTCCTTTAAAGAATAGTCTATTGCTAAAATGAAATGTCAAACATAATTATTACAAGCTTTTGTTTACTACTTGACGTATGTGTGGCTTCTTTTGTTTTAGGAGCTACTTTAGAAAGACACACAAATCTAGTGGTAGAGTAACGTGTGTAGTTTTTCTAACTGTTATCCATCAAAGAAGCGTATAGAATGACATTCCACAAGGACAAACGCAAAGTACTCCACTTAGGAAGGAACAGTGATTTTTTTGTTGCCGGTACTGAGTACCGGAACCTTGGCAGCCCCAGCCACGAGAACCCCAGCAAGAGGGGTGGAGGGACCCTGGCAGCCCCAGCTGTGGGAACCCTGGCAGGAGCAGGGAGCCAGCTGAGTACGGGCCATGGGAAGGAACAATCAGTTGCACATGTACAAAATGGGAAATGACTGCCTTGGAAGGAGTATTCTGGAAAAAGATGTGGGAATTATAATGGATCACCAGCTAAATATAAGTTGACGGTGTAACACTGTTGCAACAAAAAAACCCAAACCAACCATACATCATTCTGAGATCTTTTAAGAAGGAGTGTTGTAAATAAGACACAAGAAATAATTCTTCTCTTCTTTTTCGAGGCTGTCCCTGTGGGTTCTCCCCCTTAGGTGATTGGGCGCCCCAGCGTGCCCGGCTGGAAGATTTGAACAGTGCCTAAGGCACACAGGCAGAGAGTCTCTTGAGAGAGAGTAACTGTGCAGGCGCAAGCCCTGTTCCCCTTGGGTTCTTCTGTGCCCCGATAGGCAAACGGAGGATGCCCGAAGCAGAGGAGAGAGAGAGAGAGGAAGGATGGGTGGCGGAGCACTCACAGGGCACCCATCTCGAAGAACTGCAGTTACTGCAGAGGGTGAGTAACCCTTTTGCCTTCTTTGAGGCTGTCCCTGTGGATGCTCCGCCTTAGGTGACTAAGAAGCAATATGGCCGCTGGAGGTGGGTGCTTCGGGCAGCATAATGTAAAAATGACTTGTGCTGTGCTGCAGTGGGTGTGTTTGTTCATAGTAAGAAGCAGCTGTCCAGCAATAACTTTCAATTACTACTTGCTCAGTGAAGAATTTGTATTCTTGGCCAGGGAGGAGTCCAGTCTGTCTTCCACAGTACAGCCACTGGTCCTTGACTTGTACCTAATAAATCGTTTGCCTTGTCTCTTTAAGGAACTAACAGTCAAAGAGATGAGTCTGCAGTTTCATTGTCCGGGGGCATGAGCCATGAATACAACAGTCCATCAGTTCCATGGTTTATGTCTAATAATTTAACTTGGCACCTGCAGGTGCAGTTAATGTACAAGGCTTTTATCCTTCTCTGGAGGCCTGGGCTTAAATCTGGATTATTTGTCAGAGACAAAGTGAGTCTTAGTCCACATCAATTCATAGCAGTAGCAGACCCTGGTGAGGAGCAGGTAAAGTTTGTTGCAGATCATGACTGAAGCTGTGCTGGCAAAGGAAACTTTCACCACAAGCAGCCCCCATGGTCTTTAACTTCCAAGAGCTCTTGTTTTTAATGTAAAAATTCACTTCCAGGACCAAATCTTCAGCTAGTGTCAGCTCTTCTAGCTCGTCTGAGACCAGCAGACTGCACAGTTTTATGCTGGCCAAAGATATGGGCTGGGTTTTTTAAAATGATAACACAGATGGGACAGGCACTGTCTTCGTATTCTGTGCAGCACCTTCCTCAGTGGGTCAGGACTGGGCTTGGTAGCTGCTATGAGGATGCAAAAGGTGCTGAAAATATATGCAACAGTTCTTAGACTTGGCTTTTTTTCTTCTTGCTTATTGCACCTGCACAGCCTATAGTTCTCTCTGAACAACTACCTTGCATTATAAAGTATCTCACTTGCAGATGGGCCTCAAAACACTAGAAATGTGACTAAGCCCCTGTACAAGTATAGGGATTGCTTTGCGAACCACTGCACTGATGGAACACAGCAAATATTAAAGAACAGGGACTATACAAGGGCAACCTTACTTCAAGCTCCTGGCAGTCAGTGGAGAGGTTTTTAAATGGCCCCTAAACAGTAACTCATTGTCCAGTTGAAACTCCATGCACGTGTGGGATTTTACTGAAGATTCCTCTAAGCAAATGTGGGGTTTGCGGTCTTCTGCAGTAAAGCTGTAGTATGTGCCAGTAACAGCCAGCAGTCTAATTGCTTTCTAAATGTTGTAGCTTTGAGTAACTGTTCCTTACTTTTTTTACTTTCCTTATTCTTTTATATTTTGACCCTCAGTGTGAGTAGAAACACCTTCGCTTGTCCATGCATGACTTTGTTAGTCCTCCTCAAAAGAGTTATTCTGTATATAGTGCATGGCTTAACCAAACTGCCATGCTGAGGGTGAATGGGCTTAAACTGCAGCAAGGGAGGTTTAGTTTGGATATTAGAAAAAACTTCCTAACTGTCAGGATGGTTAAACACTGGCATGACTTGTCTAGGGAGGTTGTGGAATCTCCATCATTGGAGATATTTAAGAGCAGGTTGGATAGGCATCTGTTGGGGAGGATCTAGCACAGGGGTCAGCAACCCCCAGCGTGGGTGCCAAGAATGGCACACAAGACCATTTTCATTGGCATGCGAGGTGGGAGCTCAGCTTTGCCCCTCTACCCCATGTAGCCAGGAGCTTGCTCAAAGCCATGCCACCTGAGGATTAACAAAAGACCAGCTAATGCTACCAACCACCACCTAAATGGTAAAGCTCTGCATCTTAATTTATTTATTAATGAAGCTGTTGTATTAGCAACTTTAAAAACTATCACCGGCACTTGAACCGTACATACAGGTGAAAAGGTCAAATTTCAGCACTCCACCTCGGAAAGGTTTCTCACCCCCTCATCTCGATGGTCCTTGTTTTGCTCTGAGAGCAGGGGACAGGACTTGATGATTTCTCAAGGTCCCTTCCAGTTCTAGGATTCTGTGACTCCAGCAGGTAACCATCTAGTTGTCAAGCCACAAGGCAGCTTTGCTGCAGGGTACTGAAAGATGCTTGATTGTGTGTCCACCAGAAGCCAGGTACCTGAGCGTCAATAAGTGGTGGCATCAAGAGTGGTGGGGGGAAAAACAAAACAAAGCCACAAAGGTCAGTAAATTTTACAATCTCTTCTTTAGGCTTTTTAACTATTCAATCTTTTGCTCCTGTTTGTTTTGACAGAGGCCTGGTGGACCCAGCAATGTTCTCCGTGATGCGTGTCTAGTTGCTAACGTCTTAGATCCCAGAATCAAACAGGAAATCATCAAGAAATTTATTAAACAACACCTCTCAGAATATCTGGTCCTTTTCCAAGAAAACCAAGACGTAAGTGGAACGCAGCTATGCTATGGCTGGACTTTTCATTTTTGCAAAAGAAATGGATTTTGCTTTGTTGGCATCCACTGAGCCCATATTCACCCAGCTTGATGCTGTAATATTCATTTCTGAGCCCACTGTGTCATAGACGAGTAACCACTTGATAAGGTGCTACTGGAAGGATGATGATTTAGGAGATGTGGTCTTGTGCTGTATTTTTTCATTCTACTTAGCGCTAGCAAGGATTCTGCAGGCAACTGGTGACCTCAGGGCCGGAGATTGAAAGCCAGCTGGCAGCAGGAATCCAGGAAATCTTGAGGTCTACTCCGACTGACTGCTCTGGGTCTTCAAATTGCTCTTTAAACCGGGCATACCATGCACCGGGGTGCAGGGAGTAAATGAAGGAATGAGTCAGATTTTCAAAAACACCTGTGTGATTTAAGATCACAGCTCTCATTGAGGGTCAATAGACTTGTGCTGTTAAAGTCACTTTGGCACATCACAAATCCCTCCTGTATTTAAGCACTATGAGGATGTGCTAAGTATTGTTTTTGCTGTTCGTTTCCATATGACTTCAAGATTCTTAGCCCTGCTACTTCCGCAATGCCACTAGAATATACTTAGGGCTTGTCTACACTGGCTAATTTTTTTTTCCTTCAAAAAACCACTTTTTTTTTTCCCAGAAAAGTTTGCATCCACGTTGCAAAACTTGCTGTTTGGGAATAACAGGGTGTTTCACTCCACCAAAATGACTGAATTTTGCTGATTTCCCCCCTCTCTTTCAAATTGACTCAGTGTGTACTAAGCAGAGGTAATTATGACTTAATTGGCCTCCCGGGAGGCATCCCACCATTGCTCTTGTTTCAAAACTGAGCTCTCTAGGGTGAACACTCAGTTTTGACATGCTCTTGCAGTGTGAACACTCTCTTCAGAAGTAACTTATTTGGCATTAGAATGTGGAAATTGTTTATTTCTGAAAAGCCTCGCAGTGTAGACATAGCTGGAGGCAACATGTTTCAATATTAGCAGCTGCAGGATGTACATTGTTTTCCATCTCCTTCAGGTTGCTTGGCTAGATAAAATTGACAGGCGCTATGCTTGGATTAAACGTCAGCTGATGGATTACGAGGAGAAGTACGGGCGTATGTTTCCGCCAGAGTGGTGCATGACGGAGCGGATCGCCGTTGAGTTCTGCCATATTACGAAGTGAGCGCACGGCGGCTTGTGTTTCCTGCTTCCTAGCTCGGTGAATTTTGCTACGAGGCCGTACCATAGCAATCAGCATCTTTTGCTGACTTGATGGCAGACCTGTAAGATTTTAAAATGCTGCTGCTCAGTCTCAGGGTTATTGGCCGTGACTTAGAAAGAGGAAAAATGCTGTTCAGCTGATAATCCTGAGTCACAGAGGTACATTTAATTCACAGAAAACCAGCCTCCCCTGCAGCAGAGCAGTAGATAACTAAGATGACTGGGAAGCCAGGAGCTACCCTCTCAAAGAGCTAGCTCCTTGAAAGCCAACTCCTAGGAGAGCAAAAAGTATGTGCCAGCACAGGTCCCCCAGAACACTTGCCCTGGCTGCTGTTCTCTGACCCCAGTTATAAGCCCTGCTCTTGCCAAAGTTTTGTTACAGTGGGGTTTTCTGGCTAAGAGCAGTCTAATGGATGCTAGGGGTGGTGTCCTGTTACACGCAGTCCTCACAGCAACTGTGGGTATGGATTCTGAAACCTAATCCGTCTGGGAGTGTAGAAGTTAGACAAGGGGCTTAGAATTCACTTGAATTTAGTGATGAGCTGGCTCTCTAGGAGCTGGACCGAGTTACAGCCATAAGCGTCACATCTTTTTCTTAATATGAGCATAAGTAACTGACAGTTCTGTTCAAGCAGAAAATCACATCCTTCATTTTCTCTCCTATCCCTTTAGGACAGAGCTTGCTAAGATCATGCGCACGAGAGCTAAAGAGATTGAGGTAAAATTGCTTCTGTTTGCCATTCAGAGAACGACCAGCTTTGAAGGGCTGCTGGCTAAACGCTTCTCAGGGTCCACTCTGGCTGATGGGACAGGGGTAAGGAAACTTCCGGGCCCAGCCATTATAGGGTGAAACTCCCATCCTCCAGCTCTATGTGGGGCTGGGAGGAGCTATAAGGGATGTCTTCGGAAGCTCTTCTCTGCCCAAAAGATGTTAACCTGGATTGGGGAGCAGAGTTTGTTTGGTGGTGGGGTCCTTGAACCTCCACATGCAGCACAGAGGACCCCCTTCCTCCCCAACATATAGGGCTCATGGTTATGTTACTTCTACTCTCCCATGAACCTTTAATGAAATTACAGCTGATGCCCGTTTGCTGTGAAGAACCACAACACCCCCTGCCCCTCTGCTCTCTTGTTTGCTCACCTTGATAATTTTATTCTGATTCGTCAACTTTGATTTCTATTTTTGGTTCTCTGTGCCTTAAATATTGAGTCTGTTCTGGCCTGGCTATGGTCTGAAGAAGTGAGTCTGTCCCATGAAAGCTCATCACCTAATAAATTATTTTGTTAGTCTTTAAAGTGCTACTTGACTACTTTTTTGTTTTGATAGCGTACAGACTAGCACGGTCCCTCTCTGTTACTACACAACACAGCTGTGCTACGTGCATCATGACACAGATTTCTTGCACTCTGATGCAACATCATAACTAAACATTCTCTTCTCTGAGCCGCTTTCCAGTTATTGCATGGGAAGAACTGTTCTCCTGTCCTGCCTTAGTTGTGGCGCTTACTCTTTTTCACTGGGGAGAACGGCTTGGGGAAAGGAGTCTGGCATCTTGTGTGCTGCCTTGTCTCATTTTCAGTGTTCTCAGCACGTCCAGTAGCCAAGGGCATGTTCCTGGGTTTGTCACTTTGCTTTTTCTGCCTGGAATCTAAGCTGAGCAAGTGCAGTGCTAATCAACAGCCGCCCACACAGCACCTAAAAGCCACAAGTGGCTCAAAGGCCTGAGGTCTGAGGATTGCTGCTGTCAATCTGCAGTGGCCTATTTGGACTTGTGGAAGCTATGTAGGTGTAATGGTTTCCAGCAGGGCTCTGTGTGATGGATTGAACCATGGCTGTTTGGTGTCATGCAGTAGATGGTGCCAGTTAAGGCCTTTACTATGGCCTTCAAATGATTGATTGGCGAGTTCTTGACGGTCAGTTTTTCATTTTTTCAGAAAATTTATTACCAAGTGTGCTGTTCATTAACGGATTCAATGGGTTATTCTTATTACGCCTTCAGAAATGGGTGCACGGAAGCAATTATAATTAAAGAACAACAAAAGAGCTGAGAAGAGGGTTTGAAATGAGGAAAATTAATTTATTTTCCTGGCAGCCTTTCTCCCACTTCTGATTCCACTTAGGAACCATGGAGCCCTGGATTGCTGTCATCTGAGCTCTTTTTAAACATAAAACAAAGCACGTAATCATAGACAGTATATGGACAATAGTGAGCAGGGAGCAATGGCCAGGTCTGCTGCTGGAGCACTGTTCTGATGTCTGTATTCACTGTTGTGTCAGCAACTCTGTAACGAAGTCCCTGTTTGAAGGGGTTAGAGCCAAGTCTTGACAATGTGGTCAGGGCACAAGTTGACCAATGGGTCCCTTTGAATGATAGGAGCGTAACCAGTAAGACCCAGGCTGGCTTTGGACGCGTTGCAGTGTTTCTGCAAGTTCAAAGGAGGCAGTGGAGGTTTTCTGTGTGAGGGGTGCACAGACGGGGAGGCACTTCCTCGTTTTCTACCAAGCCCACTGTAGACCAGCGGGCAGAAGCCTCAGCTGGCAACAATGACTGACATTGCCACTAACAGCAAAGTTTCCTCGGTGCTTTTGTGCACCAGAACCAAGCAAATTGAACACAGAACCACCGAGGTGGCCGTGTTAGTCTGTGTCTTTGAGAACAACAAGTCCTGTGGCGCCTTGTAGACTAACAGATATTTTGGAGCAGGTCTTTGCCCATGAAAGCTTATGCTCCAAAATATCTATTAGTCTATAAGGTGCCATAGGACTTCTTGTTGTTCTTGAACACAGAACCGTGTGTCCCTATTGTTGGAGACCTTTACAGCTTTTTAAATGGCTGCAGTTGAGCTAGCTCTGTACCGTTCTTTGTCCATCCCCTTTATTTATGCAACCGGCAGATCTGTGTGTTAACCCCGCACACACCAAGGCTTGTCGTCTTCTCGTACTCCCTGTGCCACATCTCATTTGCCCCATAGCACAGCCTGTCTTGGCTGGTGAAGTTAGTTTGGAAACCAAGTGATTTGGATTGTCTCGGCATGTTTCCACCTACCGCTGGCCAGGAAGTGCTCTTACAAGGCAGGCTGCCACATCGGTCCTCTAATGAGAGCTGTGCTGTTCCCTGTCCTCTAGGAGGCTTTTCCCCTCTTAGTGCCTCTCCTGCACCATTCACTTATCAGTCAGCAAGGGCCAGAGCTGGTACTAGCTCGGACTCTGCTTCTCCCTGTTGCATGTTTAGCAGCAGCAGAAGAGAATTGGGGAGACTCAAATTGTAGCATAGCAGGAGGTCAGGGCTGTGGTGCATTGCGTGTAGTACTTGGCTGTACTTTTCAGTCAGTCTTTCATTTTATTGAGCCTTAAATTCACCTCTGCATGGTTACAAAGCAGACCTCGGGCTGATACTTGTCTTTGATGCTTTGCTATCGTCCATGATCTGTAGATCTAGTCCCATCATGGAATTTGGTAGTGAGGGGAGAGATGTGCATGGGGCTTAGAAAGGCAAAGTGAGAATACAGCAATGTGTCTGATGTCCCAAAAGGAAACTTTCTCTCCCTTTACTTACTTTCTTTTTTTAACAGAAAAAGGCAGAGCTGCCAGCTCCTTCCACCAACCCATTTCTGGAGGATGAAACTGGGACAGAGGCAGATGAAACTGTGATAGAGAGAAGCGATATAGACAGAGTGAGTTTTCAGAGGTCTTCCTCCACAGACAGGAGTCCCAGTATCTGAGAAACTCTTGACATTCCTAAGCCTTTATTTTCCCCCAAAATCCATTTGAGAAGTTCATTGCCGTTGCCACATGCTTAGTGTAATCTTGGTCCAGGAAGTACTTCATAGTAATGGTCCCTCACTTGACACTTCTGTGTGATTCAAGGTCATAGGTGCTCGCTTTATTCTCCTCCGGCATAGGGAGAATGGGCTGAGTTCTACAGGTAGAATATCTCTAGTCTGGGACTTTCTGGTCTGTCATCATCCATAGTCTGGCATTGTCAGGGACCCCCTCAATGCTCTGGGACTGGAGCTCTCTTGCGGAAAAGCCAGGGCTGCCAAACCAGAGAGCTCGCCAGCGCCTGGGAGTGGCTCGGTGTCTAGAGCCTGGCAGCCAGGGAACTGAGGTCTGGTGGCCCAGCGGGCAAGAGCAAAGGGGCTGGCACTGACCTCCCCAATCCAGACCGGACAGGTCCCTGGGATGCCAGACCAAGGAGGTCCAACCTGGATTCTGCGTTCACACCAACAACCAGATCAGCAGCTGAAATGTAACCGTGGAACCTTTACTGATGAGACACTAGAATACAGTTGGGTTTTCGGATCCCAGATGATATGTGCTGTGAAGGCTACCTTTGAAAATCACGTTCTGCTTTGTGAACTGAAGAAATTAAAGCTAGAGTGAATGAGGATTAATAAGGGAAGCTCACTGTGTGTAACTTTTCACTTTCACTCTGAAGATGAGTGGAGGGATTTTTATATTGTGTTTTGTTTTTTCTCTCTTTCCTCTCCCAGCACGGGAAAGCAAAGCATTTAATGCAACACTTTGCGTCTTCAGCACATACTACAAACACTACATGAAGGTGCTGGAAGTGGTGTTGTTTGTTTTTAATTGGCACAGATATCAAAGCCAACAAGATGCTTTATTTTGCTCTGTACAGTTGGATTGCAAAGTGTTAATTGTAACTTGGGGCGTAGAACCTCTTTATCTTCTGTGCGTTCAGGTCCTGGCTCCTTGGTGCCATTGAAACGCAAGTAATTTAAAAATCATATTGATAAAGCTCCTGAAGTACTTTTTTAAAAGGAGCTTTCATTCCTCCCGTTAAATATTAACTAAGCACAGTGGATATTACCTGGATGGCTCAAGTGATCATAGAATCTTAGGGCTGGAAGAGACCTCAGGTGGTCATTGAGCCCAGCCCCCTGCCTAATGCAGGACCAAGTGTAACTAAATCATACCATCCAGGCAATTCAAGTGTTTCTGAGCAGGGAATTGTCTAGTTCCCAGTATGCAGGGAAGTTGGTTTCCTTCCAGATGTGAAGTCTGTGCCAGTCTGTCACTTCATTCCCTGAAGGGCTGCTTAAGAGAAAGGTAGCCCCAGTTTTTGCATTCCTTGGATTACTAGCTCCTGAGAATGGTACTGTAATTGGCTGGAGCAGTGGGTGCATTCTGCAACGCCCTGCCTAGCCGTGGCACGCCTCGGAAGCAAGTTTCCCTCTTAGGTACCACGTGGCGGCTAACATTAGCATGTAATGATAGAGCCTCACTTGTTGCGCTGGCTTTTGCTGGCAGGAGAGGAGCAGAAAAAGGAAGGGGTGAAGGTGGAGAGGGCTGGGAAGTACCATGGCTCTAAGATGTTAGGGTTGATGGCTGAGGACATGTGGAAGTTGGAAGAGGACTATAGGGGGAAAAAAATCCATGTTAAAAAGAAACCCTTCTGGTGAGCCTAGCAGTTAGATTTAATCTGTTTACTTTGGCTAGTAATAAAAGGAAACTGGGCCAGCTGCAGACCTCCTTACTGTGACAACAGTATCCTTTTATTATTCTGTCAAACTCCGTGAGGAAATAGCTTAAACATCTGTACTTCTTGGACAGCATTCCTGCATTCTGAAACACTGCGTCTCCGCTACTGTTAGAAGATTTAGTATTCTGTCTCTCCAAGCAATGCAGGGTACAGGGGATGCAAAGACTGAGAGAGACAAACACAATCTCTGATTTAACCCTGCTCTTCCAGCCACAGGAACTGTAAACACCACTAGCTGAGTCAGTTCCTGCTTCCCTGCTGCACAAGGTGGTCCTTTCAGAGCTCCTGTTCCGGAGACCTCTGGGAGTGGTGCATTTTAGAAATACCATCTATTGCTTTCTTCCCAAAGCTGAGGAATGTACATGTTCAGCTGGAATGCACAGGCTCAGGGGACGGTGAGCAGTGGCTCTCTCCCAGAGTCGTTAAAGCTTGCATTCCCCAGTGGTGGTGGTCATGAAAAGGTTAATGAAACCAGGCGCCTGGAGTGTTCTGGCCTCCATAAACCGTTGGTTCACGTGGGCTTTGCAGCCCCACGTCTTTACTCGTTTTTATGTGCCTTGTTGTTTCTCTGAAAAGCTGGTGTGTCCACAATGCGTGCACATTCCACAGATGCCCCCGTGCCTCCTTGGCTTGCTGTGTAGGCAAACACATTGGAAAGAGCTCACGAGTTGGCTTTTTTGGGGTAAAAAGGCTTTTTCAAAGAGGGAAAAACTCAGCTCGTCATTGGCCAGGCCTTTGACCCCACATCTGGGATAAAGAATATGAGAATTCTACCACCAAAACACCAGTGCTCCCTTTGCAGGCTGTGAAATTGTCTGATGGCTAAGAAATGGAGAGGTAGAAAGTGCCCACATCAACTTTTAATATGTTGAACCATCGAGTACAACTAGAGCGCTTAAAGCACCAGTTCAGCATTGGGCTTAAACATGTGCAGAACTGTAAGTCCGTAAACGGTCCCATTGACTTCCAGGGAGAGGTGTTTACGCTCTTTGCTGAATCAGTGAACAAGGTTGGCTTTGCAAATGGAGACTTACAGAAAGGAGGATTTGCCATGGTTGTGACACTATGAGAATAAGGCAGATGGCCCCAGTTGTGCATGTACTTAATGTTGCAAATCTGGTCTGAAAAAGAGTATGATTAGTGATCATTTTAAAAACAACTCCCCTCCCCCATAAAACCATACATAGGGTCATAGTGATCCTCTAGCCAGCCCTGTGTGCATTGATAATTACAGCTCTGGGAACTGAGATCTGCTTAACTCAAATCCGCTTGCAGTTCCACCTGAGTGTGGCATATTTCACGTTTTAAAATGTAGGCATGTGTTCACTGTGCTTTTAAACAACTGCCGTACACATCTGTGCCGGGGGTCACCTTTTGCTGGTGTTTCCTTAGTATTAAATAGGTGGTTGAAAAGGTTAGTTATTTGCAGAGTGCTTAGAGACCCTCTGTGGAAAGGTGTTTTAAAAGCACAAACCATTCTTTTATTATAAGAGGATTCTACAAGTGAGAAGACAGTCCTCTGAAAGACCAGATGTTTATTTTACTGTAAGATGGGAGGGATTGAAAGCACTTCAGAGGGCGGGATGCTTATTCAAAATGTCCTTGCCAAATCAGAGAATTGGCCTGAAATCATCATGATGAGATTCCAAGAAGACAAGCACAAGTTACTTGACGTGGGAACAAAAAAAAAATCAAATGCTGAAGTACAAAATAGGGATTAACTGGCTAGGTTGGGAGTACTGCTGAAAAGGATATGTAAGTTGTAGTGAAACATAAATTGAATGTAAGTCAATAGCCAGTTGCATTTGTGAAAAAAGCTAATAAGATTCTAGGATGTATTAACAGGAATGCTGTATGTCAGATGCAGGAGACTGTTGTCTTGCTCTGTGTGGCACTCGTAAGGCCTCCATTGGAGTACTGTATCCAGTTCTGGGTGCCACGCATTAGAAAAGATGCGGACAAATTGGTGAGAATCCAAAGGAGCACAACAAAAATTATGAAAGGTTAAGAAAACCTGACTGATGAGGAAAGATAAAGAAAATGGGCATGTTTAGTTTTGAGAAAATAAGATTGGTGGGGGGTGTAATATGTCTTAAAATATGTTAGGGGCTAGTGTAAAGAGGAAGGCAATAAGTCCATTGAAGGTAGAACAAGAAGTAATGGACTTAGTCTGCAGCAGGGGTTAGCTATTCGGAAGGGCTTATGAATTACAAGTTAAACTTGGAATAGGTCTCCACGGGTGATTGTGGAATCATCTTTGTTGGTTTTTAAGAGCAGGTTGGACAAAAACCTGCCAGGGATGGTCTAGATTTACTTGTCCAGCCCCTGTGCAAGGGCCTCTTGAAGTCTCTTCCAGCCCCAAACCTCTGTTTCTGTGGACATCTTAGTATATGAAGGGTCCAAATCAGGGTATATACAGTATTAGCAACATTTCATCCTTCAAATAAAATAAACCAGGCAACTAGACATGAGACTATGGAGGCAAACCTCAACCCTATGTCTATTGCTGGCTATCTAGCAAGTAGAATTTTGGGTTACAATAAAGTTCATAAAGGATATAGGTCCTGCCATGCTATTTTCGTTGCTGTTTTCTGTAGAAGTTTGCAAGGTGGCACATTTGAAATCACTTCTCTAAACGGTTTCATTGCAGCCCAAGAAGCCAAAGACCCCGGACAACCCATTTCATGGCATCATTTCCAAGTGCTTTGAACCTCACCTCTATGTATATATTGAGTCCCAGGACAAGTGAGTAACAAGCATGCACCTTTTTTGTCTTGACTGAATGTGTCTTATGACGAGGGTTCTTTCAAATTCTGTTTTACTTGCTTTAATCTGCAACACTAGTTCCCCTCCTCCTCCTCTTGCAAATGAGCAGCTGTACAGAGACAAGCCTTCCAAAAACAGAAGCTGCAGAAGGGTGTTTGTAGTAACAGAGAGAAAGCCGTGCTAGTCTATACTGACACATACCATGCACTGCCAGTTTCACAATGAAAGGTGTCCAGAGTACGGCCCAACAAGTCATAACAACCAAAGCAGTCCGTTGCTCCCTGGCTGAGAGACTTCACTTGAAGGCACTACAAGTCCCAGCCTGCATCATCTTGGTCTGGGCTGCCAAAGCACATTGCAGGTTCCATTCACTGCCACAGCCCTTGATTCATCATTTGAAAAGAAGAGAGGCTGCCATTGGATGTGCATTTAGGCTTCTGGCAAGTTAGTACAGGTTGAAGCTCTTGTCTGGCACCCTCTGGACCTGACCTTTGCTGGACCACAGGACGTCAATATTGTCTAATACATTACCAATACTTCCACTGCTTACTGGGCTCTTAGAAGACATTTAGGGGTAATTTTCAGCTAGAATGCTGAGAGCCAGGACTGGTGACTGGAAACAAACTTCATGGGACCATGGGAAACTTGGCCAGACCCATGATAAGTGGTTGTCCAGCTAACTAAAATCACGCCGGATTACGAATGTTGCCAGATGAGAGGGCTCTGGATTAGAGAGGTTCAACCTATAGTGTGGCCTTGGGGTGGGCAACGTTTGAATGCCGCTGATGTGGTTGGGTCATGGTGTTGTCTCTGTTCCCACAAGCCTGGGGCAGTGATCCATGGTGGTTTTTTAGGAAGCGGGCTTTTCTCCTACAACATGAGCAGCGAAGACTTAGAGCACAGTCAGCTGCCCCTCCATGATAAATGCTTAATTTTTATCTTGTGTCCTACCCTAATAGTTTCATTTGTTAGTGTTTTACAGCTCCCTTATCTTTGCAGAATGTGGTTTTGCCCCTCTGTAAAATGGATGTAACATGGCATTAGAAAAGGTTCAGAAAAGGGCGACTAAGATGATTAGGGGCTTGGAAAGGGTCCCATATGGGGAGAGGCTAGAGAGACTGGGACTTTTCAGTTTGGAAAAGAGGCGGTTGAGGGGCGATATGATAGAGGTATATAAAATCATGAATGGTGTGGAGAAAGTGAATATAGAAAAATTATTTACCTTTTCCCATAATACAAGAACTAGGGGACACCAAATGAAATTGATGGGTAGTAGGTTCAAAACTAATAAAAGGAAATTTTTCTTCACACAGCGCACAGTCAACCTGTGGAACTCCTTGCCTGAGGAGGCTGTGAAGGCCAGGACTCTATTAGGGTTTAAAAAAGAGCTTGATAAATTTTTGCAGGTTAGGTCCATAAATGGCTATTAGCCAGGGATAAAGTATGGTGCCCTAGCCTTCAGAACAAGGGCAGGAGATGGATGGCAGGAGATAAATCACTTGATCATTGTCTTCTGTTCTCCTTCTCTGGGGCACCTGGCATTGGCCACCGTCGGCAGATGGGATGCTGGGCTGGATGGACCTTTGGTCTGACCCAGTACGGCCATTCTTATGTTCTTACCTTACAGGGGTATCCTGTGATTTGATTATTTGCATAAAGAGCCACATATGAACAGTGCCGCGAGTGTGCTAGCTAGTATTACGTGAATTTTTGTTATTCCCAGCCTGTCACTTTGCTGAGTACCTGAGTCACGATCAACTGTCAGAGCATCAAAATTTTTTCTCACTCTCTGCTGAGTATTTAGAGAACCTTTGAATGAAAGATATTCTAGCCTAGGGACTCTAAAACTTTTTCATAGGCTTGACCACATCTTCATATACAGCCTCCCGGGCACTGCCTCACCCACAGGTGATGCGATAACACCTTTGTGACAACTGCAGTGACTAATTACAGCGGAAAGTGATCATGGGAAAGTATTTAAAATAGCTTAACTTCTTTAAATATAACTTAAGGGTTGGGAGGTGGAGAAGTCACCATCATGTGACCAGCTAGCTCTCCGAGGGGCTACTGGAGGGGAGAGGAATGAATGGATTTTAAATGCATAGAGGCTTGTGGTGGTGGTGGTGGTGGCAGCATGCAGAGTATTTGATATTCATATTATACTGTAGGAGCGATGGGAAAAACACACACCCCACCCTGTGACCCAGTTGCATCAAAATGGCAGGTGTCAATCCTGGGGTAGTTTTTCCCCATCTCATAAATCCTCTGTGCTTTAAAAGGCATGCAGCCGTTGGCCTTCCTGGGGCCAGATTCCACTTACACAACAGAACAAAGGGAAATGTCTTTTTTCCTTTCTTGCCACAAACAAAAACTAAAGTGCATGAGCACTCCAAACCTCCCCCCCCCACCTCACTTCCCAGCCAACTTAATCCCCTTTTTTAGTAATCCTACCCCACCCTGCTCCTGTGCTCTCAACATTATTCTGCCATCCTCAAGATGTTTTACATTAGCTTTATAGCTACAGGCAGCAGGGAGTTCAAAGAAAAACAGCTACATTAGCTAAAATAAGTTTGCTTTTCTGTGCAGTCTCTTCTCCTGGGACTGAACTTTCCGAGGGATCTGTTTGATTGATATCTCCATATGGAGTGTTGCTCCAACAATTAATTGGGTATTTGGGCAGTGCATAGAAAGGGTGATGGGACAGAAGTTTTGTTTAGTGTTTCGGCGTTTGTGGCAGCAGCTGTTCCTCTTCCACTGGAAAATTGTTTCCATACCAGTCTAAAAAACCATAGTGCCAAAATCTGTAGCTGTTTCTGAGGAGGTACCTGAAAAAATGTCTTTAAAGGCACTTTTTATTTTTCCAAGCTTGGTTACTGTTCAGATTTCAGGTGTTGAGTTGCACTTCTGTCTCTCTGTGCTATAAGAATCTGTTTTATATGCACAACTTATCTGAGAAACATGAATATACAGAATGTTGTAAAAAAAACTAAAGCTCTATTATAGCAGAGCAGTAGCTTTGTTGAAGTTGAGACTTACTGTTATCAATCAATATTTCTAAGTCCTCTAAAACCCCCAGGCATTCTCGAACTGTCTTGAAAATCACAGGGCCTTACTGTGGTCCCACCTGGAGCTAGTGTTCTGAATCTGGAATCATTTGAACACAGAGTTCCAAATGCCTTCTTGGTGGTGACTCGACAATGAGTAGGATGTCTTCATGTCACCCTCCTATATGTGAGTCCATTGATGGCTGACCAGTCCGATTCTGGAGCCGCAGGTCTTATCACAGAAGGGACTGGTGTTAATAGCAGCTGGAGGGGTGTAGGGCAGTTTTTGCTGCTCCTTTCTTCTTCTCCACCTCTCCTGGTCTGCACTGCAGTGGGACCTCTCAAATTGCACTTAGATTACTGCTGTCCACTGGGGACGGTCATGGACAGTTCCAGAGGTATCCAATAGTAGTTTGTACCCTACAATTGACCTGGACTTTTTGATGTTATTTGCTCCTACTGCCAAGATGATGCATGCTCTCTAGGTTGAACAAACTGGCTTAGTAAACACAGTGGCCATGTCTACACTGTTCCAAAACTTTGAAATGACCATGCAAATGACCATTTTGCAGTTTACTAATGAAGCGCTGAAATACATATTCAGCGCCTCATTAGAATGCCGGCAGCTGCGGCACTTTGAAATTGCCTATCTGCTGATAGGGAATTTTGAAGTTGGTGGGGTCCTTTCGGAAAGGACCCCCCTCTGGACGAGCCGTGTGGTGGCGAGCCGTGGCAATTTCGAAGTGCCACGGCTGCTGGCATTCTAATGAGGCACTGAATATGTATTTCAGTGCTTCATTAGTAAACTTCAAAATGGCCATTTGCATTAGTAAACTTCAAAATGGCCATTTGAAGTTTTGGGATAGTGTAGACGTAGCCAGTGAGTTATTTATTCATATTACTTAATAGCTTGGTAGTAATCTTCATGGAGACTGTGAACCCTCCCATTCACCTGATGAAGAATGAAGCACTAGCAATGAATTCTGTCACTGTTTAGCTGACAGCTCGTTCATGGTAGCATTCATGAAGAACTTGTGTTAATTGAATGCCATCATAGCACTAGAAAAAGTACTGACGTTCTGGAGATAAGGGGAGAGGGGAAAAAAAGAGGGTAAACCTGGCAGTAGAAGGGTTGAGTCCACTAGGAATAAAGTAGGAATCTGCACTTAACTGATATCGTTGCAGTTTCTCTCTCTCTCTCTCATCTTGTTTTTGGAAAATCTGTTCCCAACTAGCCTACCATTGTTTGGAGAGGTTTCTTGTTTGCATATGGGAATAAGGATGTCATGTCTACAGCAGGCTCGTTTTCAAAACCTGGATAGGAGAGATTCCTTTTGTGGGTCTCACCTTCTTCGAATTGACTTCCTAATGGACAACTTTCCCTAGCTGATGCTGCTTGCCGCTGTGAGGCTGATGTGATGTTCCCATGGTATTTTGGCAGAAATGTGCCTATGTGTTCGGAGTCCGGCTGCCACAAGTTTGCCAAATCCAGAGCAACAGCTGCTGCAAAAAAACATCCCAAGCTCATCAAGGCCCAAAAGCACTTTCAGCATTTGGATCTGCAGCTACTAAAGTCAATGTGAAAACTTCACTCACCTCAATAGGAGCAAAATTGAGCTTCTTGTGGATTAAAACTTCTAAATGCAAATTGGATCAATGTCCACCATAAACATTTCCTTCAGCACAGAAGTCTCTCCACACCCTCCTCCCAGTACTCCCTCTCCAGTCTACTCCCCTGGAAGTGCCTGAGGGAATAGATGGGCTTTGCAACGTAGCCAGAAGGTTGGCTCATTCAATCAGTCTCCTGGTGTATGAAGGGAGGAATAGCGAAATCCAGCATCAAGGATCCTTTGCTGAAGAGGTGATCCAAGGTATTTGGCCACCTCCGGAATCTGACATTTGCCTGTGTCACTTAATGTTAAAACAAGCATAATGCAGTGGCATTGCTCTTCCAGCCCTTTGACGCCAGGAAGTGCTTGTGTTGAGAGGTCTTTTTAAGAGCCAGGGAATGCATCTAACCTTGTGTAGCAGAAGAACGTGTTTTGGAGAGCGACCATATGAGGTTCAAAGAAGCAAAAGCCCCTGACATTGCTCACTCTGTTCTGATTTTTCTCTCTCAAGACAACATGACTGCAGCCTACTAAAAGAGTTTTCTGTGCACACGTGAAGGCAAAGCACAGCTGCCCGGATGGAAAAGCAACTATTGAATTTAGTAGGATGTTTTCTAGGAGCAGCCCATGTCTGTTATCCTTTGAGATGCTGAAGAAATGCTGCAGGCTGCCATATGGGAACCATCTTCAGTAGGTATCTCTCAGCTGATGCTGCAGTCATGACAGGAAATTCACATGTTTTCTCTTGCCAATGAAGACTGGACCCTCAGCATCAGACAAGCGTTGCAGGACTAGCAACCCAGGACTGAAGTCTGATACTTGACACTTCCAGTTTAATGCTGCAGAGGTTGAAGAACTATATGCAATTGTTCAGTCAGAGCAACTGAAGGTAATCAAACAATATGGCTGCCCTGGGGCGATGGAAAGAGTAACTGCTTGGCCTTTTGATGGTTTATAATCCTACTCTGTGCTCCGGAGCACATTTAGCAATTGTAGGGAGGCAGGTACCAGTTTTGCAAGGATGAGCCTTTAGGTTAGGTAGGGCTAATAAAGTGCCGGAGATGAAGGGTCAGCCACATCAAAGTAGGGATCTGTGAGCTCTGCATGGGAGGTATTGTACTTTCCTCGCTGTTCAGGTAACACCTAGAGCATCATGGTACTAATGTAAATCTGTGGTGGCAGAGGTGATGGTGAATGGCAACAGGGAAATAGATACAGAATCCTTG
Source organism: Carettochelys insculpta (assembly GCF_033958435.1). Lineage (NCBI taxonomy): Eukaryota > Metazoa > Chordata > Testudines > Carettochelyidae > Carettochelys > Carettochelys insculpta. Next base: position 5,000,831 of record NC_134155.1, read on the forward strand.
CGGGTCTGTTCTGTGGTTCCAGTAGAGAGAGAGTGGAAGTTGTTTTTGGAAAGGTGTTACGGGGCCATTCCTGAAATCCAGCATCAGAGCGCAAAGAAAGGTGATTGTGCCCATTTCAGGGGATCCCAGTGTACATGCCTTTCCCAGCCTCTTAGGATTAATTATCTGGTTTGCCAGTTCTCAGGTGTTGAGTGTAGAGCTGGTTTGAACAATTCAGTTGAAATTAGGTATGGAGCTGGGAGGATCTGGTCTTCTTTTTAATGGAAAATTGGTTCTTTTGGCTAAATGATGTTTTTTTGCAGGAAGTGCCTCCTTTCTATGGAAATTTTTGATACTTTGTTAAAACCAATAAACACTTGAAAGCCAAAATATTTTGTCTGAAAATGAGAACAGTTCAGTTCAACATGAAGTACTTTGGTTTGTATTTTGCTGAAAACCAGTATTTTTCATTGGTGGGGAAAAGGGCCCTATTTTTCAGTCTGCTCTAATGGGACACATCACACAGACTACACATACTCTTAAGAACAGAAGCTGAGGTGCTGGCCTTGGAGAAGTAGGACCAAAGGAACCCCTTTTTGAGCCGATGATTTGTGTTGATTCTGAAGTGCTTGCATCAGCCGTCTGCCACACTGAAAGCCCTTTTCTTTGTGGTGCAGTAGATGATGAGTGAACTTGATTGGAACAGACACCTGTGAATGTTGTACCTTCCCTGTAGTGATTGCAGTTAGCAATGAACAGGTCAATGTTGGGGCTCTGCCACTCAAAGGAGGCAGGAAAAGAGCACCATGCTTGCATACAATAGCCAGTGATTAAAAAGAGCTTGAGTGAAAATACACTTTCATGTGTTAATAGTAATTGTTGTTTATTAATTAAGTGTCTCTGTGCATTTCCTGTACCATCTTATGGTAACCAAGGGAAACCATAAAACAGTAAGTGGCTCCAATGGGGTATCATTTTGAGCACATCCCTTTAAATAGCATGGCCCACATGGCCTGATTTGGAGAAGCCTAGACTGTGCAATATGACCTGTTACTTCAGCGGGTGCCAGGAATGAAAACTTGAGCCTAGGCTTTGTGCACTTGCTGGTCCTGGCAGAGGTTGTAGTATTTGAAGTTGGACTGGAGAGCCAACTGGAGCTGCTATGAGAAGTCTCGGTACAAAAGGTCATTGCTCTTTATTGTTGTATGAGCTTTGTGCTGTATGGGTGGGGGCATCGGAGGTCTGAAGCATCAGCCTGCTAAGATTTGAATTCACTTTATTGGTATCCTACAAGATATCTGGTTTGACGCATCTTTTTATTTTTCAGCTACCTGATTAAACTATCCTTTTCTGTTTCTTGCACTAGAAATCTTGGCGAGCTGATTGACAGGTTTGTTGCTGATTTCAAAGCTCAAGGGCCCCCCAAGCCAAATGTGGATGAAGGGGGCGCGGTCCTGCCCAGCTGTGCTGACCTCTTTGTCTATTATAAGAAGTGCATGGTGCAGTGTTCACAGCTCAGCACTGGGGAGCCCATGATTGCGCTGACCACCATATTTCAGAAGTACCTTCGGGAATATGCCTGGAAAATTCTCTCTGGAAACTTACCCAAGTGAGTTTAGTTTCCCAAGAAAACCTGGGGATACCATCTGGGAGGACATGCCATGTCATGATAACTGGTTAATAAATCAACACTTGTGAATGCCAGCGTGGCACTTTCAAAGGTAGTGCGTAGTTGTGGTATGATTCCCTTATGTACTGTAATGTTGAATTGAGAGATAGCAGAATAATTATTGCTGGGATTTTCAAGAGGAACTCTGGGTTTTAGAGCCCTGTCCCATTGTAAGTGAATGGGAGTCAGGCACCCTGCCGAGAACAATAAACACTGGAGATCTGGTTTTCACCGCTACCCCCAGTGGCTGACTCAGGCCCCAAAACACCATTGCTCTGTGCCTTGTGTGGTGTGCAAAGCGAGTGTGACTTGACCATAGAGGAAGCATTGCATGGCACAAGAGGCAAGGTAATGGATTGTTAGGTGCCCTTACATTGGGTCCTTGTGTGCGTGAGTACTTTTCCACATGCTTGCCCTAGTCATGCATGCAAATAATGAGCAAAGCCATTTAAACACAGTTTTGAAAATCAAAATTGAGACCAGTGGGATTCCTATATTAACTAGTAAAAAAAGATAATTTTGTAGTCTGCTGAAGTGACTTGATTGGAACTATTTTAGAGGGGTGCACGTGTGTACGCAAACACATAATTGACCTAAGACACATGTTCTATTAAACAGGTGACAGTGGAGTGAACTCATTGGAGTCACTGTGAATTTACACTAATGTAATTGTGCCATTGAATTCAGGGAAAATGTCGATGTTAATTACAAGTCATGTTCATATACAACTATTTGATATATCTGGGAGCAACTGAGTGAATTTCTGAAACAAGCTAAAGTATTTTACATCTGGTAGTGGGGTTACATTTTGGAAAAGTGGAAAGATTAATTTAACGTGTGTTCTCCAGTAGACCTCAGTTGCATTCTTTGAACATACGATTTTTTGTGCTCTGTTGCTGCTGTCCAAGATAAATATCGCTGTCCTATTTTTTTTTTTTGTATAAGAAAGGATTTGGGTTATAGAGAATTGAAATAGGCAAGGAATTTCCTGACTCCCAACTGTTCTGATCCTTTGATTAACTGCTGTGTATCAACAATCCACTAGAAGGAGGAAATATAGGAGAGAATCTGCGTACTCTCCTTTTAGTTCCTGCAGTATATGAAATGACGGCTAAACTTCGAGATATAGGTTGAAATCTACTTAGTTAAATAGCTTATTACCATGTTGCATAATAGCTATTGAGCTCTTCCTGTAGCTATTAAGTAGAGTATTGGAGTAATTGACAGCCAAGCCAAGGCTAGCCATGGAATGTGTATTAAATTTGGATAAGGGCTAATACACTGGAAAGGGCTGGATTTTCCATCACTTGAAGTCATTAAATCAAAGCTGATCTTTCTGTAAGATTTGCTGTAGCTGAAACAGACACGTTATGGGCTTGAAGTGGCTGAGATTCTTTTGGCTGTTTCGATGCAGCAGGTCAGACTAGTTAATTCCTCCTGGCCTTAAAATCTCTAAATAGAGTGTTGGGTGATGTGTGTACCTCTCCCAGAAAGCACAGTTGATGCTTTAGTCTCACAAAATTTGTCTTCCCCCAGAACAACAAGCAGCAGTGGTGGGCTGACCATCAGCAGCCTGCTGAAAGAGAAGGAAGGCTCAGAAGTGGCCAAGTTTACCATAGAAGAACTCTGTCTGATCTGTAGTATCCTCAGCACTGCAGAGTACTGCCTGGCAACGACACAACAGGTGAGCTTCCTTTGGCAACCCCTGTAATATTGTATCCTGTCTCCCATGTGATAATCTATGGCAAATCAGGAAATGAGGTACTGCTCCTTGGTGCCCGACTGCATGAAGTCATATTACAAGCTGTTTTGTTTTAAAATTAAAGGTCACTGCTTGTCTATATTTTAAAAAGTCAGAAATGTGCTGTGCTGAAATTGGCATAGTGATTTCTGCTGTGCATAATGATGTGCAGCCCTCCTGCAGTCATTAACAAATTTTTATTGTCAGAAGATGCTCATGGTGCAGTGAAGTTTGAGAACTCCTAGCCTAGCATTTTGGACAAACAGGAACTGTCTAGTCTGGTTACCATTCCAATCTCAGACAAGATGCAATAGTCTAGGATCCATTCCTGATTTAAGAAGCTGGCTTTTCCAGGAGTGCAGGCTGCTAAGTTATGAATTTAGGTAGAAAGCTGATTGGTCTGTTACCCGTTTTGTCCCCTAACAGCTGGAAGAAAAGCTCAAAGAAAAAGTGGATGCAAATCTCATGGAACGAATCAATCTGACGGGAGAGATGGATACATTCAGCATGTACGTCCAGCAGGGCATCTTTCCATAGTGCTGACAAATGTCAGAGATCGTCTGTTCAGTGATGGAGGCCGGTACTAGCAGAATGGCTGGTAGATGTAGGACATAAACCTCATGGCATTACCCGCTTAAGTCTGGAAGAAAGGTTTTCCCAGGCACAAAACCAATCTTTCTCCTGGATGGCCCAAGAGCATGAGTGGTATTGACCACGTATACAGTTGTTCCCCATCATGATGGCCAAAGGACCAAAAAGACTGAGAGCAGGAAAGAAAATTCGAGTTTCCGCCTGGAATAACATTTGCCTTTTGGCAGCTGTTTGCCATTACTGTTACATTTCAAGAAGGAAGCCGTCCTGGTTCATTCTCCTTCCTTACAGCAATTTCCCAGAGTACATCGGCAGTATTTTCATTCTCAAACACCATTTAATGTTAAAATGCTTGGCCCACAATGCAAGATCCTTGTATTTAAGGAAAGTAATTGAGGGGGAAATGACCATGCATTAAAATTATTTTTCTCCCATATCATATAAGACCATTGGTGTCCCCTCCTATAAGAGGGCCTCAAAGTTCTCCCCAACCATTTAACCTGTGAGGGAAGGTAGTCATCCTATCCCCATTTTTCTCCCAGCTGAGGAGCCTGAGACAGAGTGATTAATTGGTTTGCCTAGGGTCACACACAAAGTCCTTGGCCAAGCAGGGAACAGAACACACATACCTTAACTCTCTGATCTTAATCACAGAACCATAGTTCCTTGAAATTCTAATTGAGCAAGTGTTTAATCCTACTGTACATGCTTCCTGATGCTGCTCTCCAGTCCAGGAGCTATGATTTAGTAAAGATTGTAAGCTCATATTGCTCTGCTGCTACCAGAAACGTTGTTTCTAGCATTTTCCTGTTTGGCTCCAGCTAAGGTGATTCTTCCTCTCTCCCTGTAGTGGCAGGATGGGAACCAAAATTCCCATGTGGGATTTTCATACCCTTGGGCTCCTGTTCCTTCTCTAGCCTGATTTCCTTTTGATCTGAGCAAACTCTCTTTCTCCGTATTTGCTCTCATATCCCACGTAAGAAGAACAAATTCCTTGTCTATGGCTGAGTTTGGAAAGACTTTCCATGGCTTGATTGAGAACAGCAAAGCAAATTAACCCTGAATTGAGACTGTAATTTGCCATGCTGCCGTGTACTAGATTTCTGCTGATACAGGCAGTGGGAGAGTGCGCATTACATTCTTCCATGAACTGTTTTTATGACCCAGCTGTTTTGTGTTGCCATTCAGTTTCTGTTGCGGTTGTCTCACTTGGTGGCTAATGAGACGAGGTCTTGGAAGTTCTTTTGACAGACTATTTGCACATCTGCCATTTTGCATGGGTTTCAGTTGGACCTTCAGGAGTGATACGTCTGATAACAAAGGCTTTTTAGGCCTTTAAATCAGAATAGAGCTTTGGCCAGTGTCTGGTCAGCATAGGACACACTTATGAATCGGAGTTTGCTCTATAGGCGTTTTCTTTAAACAACAGACAAATCCCTTCTACTGGAATCTGGTGCTTAGTTATGCTTAGGAGTAAATAAAGCCATACAATGTTTCTGGTAACGCACCCTGACCTCAGTTTTACTGTACGTGTCGTGAGGGTCAGTAGCAGCTGATTTTTTTCTTCTCTTTGTAATTGCATAAGAGAAGGTGAAAATCACTGGCATGCTTGTAAAATATTTGTATTTGCGCTTAGCTAGGGAAGCATTAGTCCTTGGGATCGGTGTGTGGGTCCTTTGAAAAAGTGACAGGATGGTAACAAACAATATCTTTTTGAGGCAAATTGAACTGTAGTCTGAACATGGAACCAGGAGTCTTCTAGGGCCACACCTCAGCTCTGCTGATGCTTTGCTGCGCAACTCTGGGCAAGTCTCTTAGAGATGAATTTCTTAAGGACTTGTTCTGATCCTACCAAGTGGGTGTCTGGCTTGCATTTCCTTGCCTCCTTGAAAAAAGCTAACTGTGGTATCTCCATACCTCGGTGTCACTGCCTGTAAAACAGGGATTGTAGATGTCTTGCTCACAGGGCAATGGGGATTAATTGGCTAGTTTGTAAAGGGCTACAAATGTGCCTACAGATGTGTTTGTACAGCACTGAACTCAGCAAGGCCCCGTTCCGATCAGAGATTCTGGTGCTACTCTGACATAGATGATGATGCAGTGTGCAGTTGCTGTTTGGTCCATGCTGTGCTAGAAATCAGACATTGCTGCACTCCCGTTACTCCTGTAAGCCCCTCAGGCTGATTTTAAAAGGTGAATTTCTTTCCCTGACTTGCTCTGTATTGCTTTTTACCCCAGACTCTGTGCCTGGTGATGAAGCCCTAGGTAGGCTCCTAACATATGGAAGCCTGTCAGGAACTGCTTGCCTGCTATTAAACTGGCCGTGTTTCATTTTGGCGCTAAACCACAACTATTTCCTACATTGTGCTGACAGCAGAAGCCCTGTAGAACTCAGACGTACCCAGGCAGCCCAGTTATCTCAATCCCAGCTATCTTGCTATTGCTCGAGCTTGTGTAGTTTCCTTAGGGAGTAAATCATGTGGCGCCAACCAGATGGCAGAGAGGCACGGCAGCCAAGTAGTAATGGCCCACAAGTGTTTTCATTTTAGTGCAAATGCCCCATTGTTTATTTTAAAGACAGCAGCCGCTTCATCTCTAATATTTTTCAGGCTCATTTTTGACAGGCTGCCTGTCTAAGTGATTTTTTTTTTAAACAAACAAATTCTGGATAGGAGCAATCTTTCTATTTAGGGCACCGCTGCTGTCTTTGCATGCTTTTAGTGCTACTGGAGAGATCTAACAGCTTGCATGAGTTTCTGTGAGGGGAGAACAATACAGAGTGATTTGATAGCTGGTTAATGGCATTCATCTGTGTCAGAACTTGTATTTAAATATCTAAAGGAAAATTTCCTTGAGCAGGTAAGTTGCAAAGCAACACCTACAGAATTTTGGGAGATGGGAAGGACCTTAGAACTTAGCGAGTTCAGGCAAGGCCAGCATTGTTTGCAAGGCAAAAAGCAAAAGTTCATCAGGGGAACTAAGAGTTCATTCATGAAAGGCTTGTACTGAGGTTAAAATCTGTTTATTTAGTGGGTGATTGGCCTGTACCCCTTCTAGAGAAAGTCTGCTGTAAAATCACTGCTGGGCCACGCATTCATGGGGATGATGAACCTACAATGTTCTTTCGCTGTTGTTTTAGGTTAAGCAGTCTCTACTGGCCCACGGTTTTTAAGTCCAAACTTTAGTGTAATGGGATAAAACATGGCTCTAAGTAATATTTCTAATTTTTTTAAATGTCCATGGTTTAGCTTGTCCTATAACTCTGGAGAAACTTGAACAGTTGACTGGTGCAATTCTGGGCATATTATAAATGACCCATCTGCTGTCATCTTGCCAAAAGGAAGACAGTCATTCAGAACTCATCCAGATGCACAGTCTTAACTGCATAATTTAAAAGCCTTATTGTAAGGTTTTGTGGTTAATATATGAACAACAGAATGTCAAGTGGAAGCCACCCCAAGGCTGCATGGTATAGAACTGCGCAAAGGACATGAAATGTTAATTTGAAAAAGACAGGTCGAAGTGGTTTCAGAGGTGAGCTCTGCCCCCAGCACTGGATTGTTTGGTCATTGGAAGGGATCCATGTACATAGGTGCTGTGGAAGTAGCAGTGCTGGGGATTTGCTGTACTCCCTCTCTTGAAGCGGTTTCCATTATATATGTGGGGTTTTCAGTTTGGTTCAGTGGCTCTCGGTATCGTCACTATCCAAATTGTTCCAGCTCTACTGCCCATGTAAGTGGTCTGGCACATTACTGGGATTTCATTGCCACAGTGAAAGGCCATATATAAAATAGTCTCTGTGTAGATTATACCACATCTGCCAACTTCTCTGTAACTGACGGGCAAAGTTCTTGGGTTCTGCGAAGTAAAACGTCTAGCAGCATGTCTCGTCACAGTTCTGTACAAACGCAGCCTATGTTTTTTCTCCTTTACCATTCAGAGAAGTCAGTTTTGGCACTGGGTTGCTGAGTACTGTTGTAACGCATGCACTTGATTTTTACAGTGTGATCTCAAACAGCATACAGCTGTTAGTGCAGGACTTGGACGGAGCCTGTGACCCAGCCCTTACCGCTATGAGCAAGGTAGGTTTTTAAGTGGTTGCCTTCAGTCATACTCTGTAGCTGTTGCTCAGTGACACTGGTCAGTTTCAGTCTGGATGTTTCCTTTGCCCCATTCTGTGAGTAACTGTGTGGTACTGACTTGGTTTTTAAGGCTGCCACCGCTTTATAACTCAAGTCATGCTTCATTTCCACACGAAATCTTGTGTGACATTCGGTACAAGCTTCCATTCTCTTACGGCTAAGCAAACCACACAAGCAGTAAATGCTGTCTGTAAATGTTCATCCCTGTCCTTCCGTTTCGCTTCTTCCTGCTTGTGGGAATCTCTGAAATTTGATTAGCTCTGAATGCCATATGCACTTTGTCTCACTAACCTCTCCACACCAGGAGCTTTACCAAGCCTTTTCTGAGCCCTGTTCTAATGCTAGCTTGTGAATTGTTTGTCCAGAGATTCCTAAAGGGCACTAGAAGGCTAGGTTTTGCTCTGTCGCTTCTCTGATGCTCCCAGTGACACGTGGCACTGTGACAGCCAAGGCTGAAGCCCAATCTCTTCTTCTCAGTCACCAGCTCTTTTGGGTTTTATGGCAATTGTATTGTATTGTCCTCTTTCACTTGTCAGCCGAAACCCAGAGTTGTTTGTCTTGCCAGCGTGGTATAAAAAGCCCCGGTTGCTTTCGGCAGAGATGAGGATGATGTAAGTAAATTGAGCTATGGGTTGAGTTTTCTCCCACTTAGAAATATTAAGCAGAGGTCTCCATTTTGTAGCATCAACGTACTTCCTAGCTGCCATGGGTTTTAATGGCATTCTGGTTGGTGATGTATTCCAGCTGTAACTACCCTTTGTTCCCAGTCACAGTGCAAGTTGGAATGTGGCTACAAACAGTATTTGTATGTCCCAAGTGGAAAGAGGGTTTTTTAGGAAAGTAACACTATGGGAGGAGGGGATTAGCACGTTAGGTGTTGCTTATGTGCCCTGTCAGTCCCTTAGATGCCCTTATCCCTATTAAGATAGTACATCCAAACCACAGAGCTTTGGTTGTTTATACCATAGCAAAACCACAGGGCTGGGAAAGCAGCATATGGCTGGCCATTTATTTCTGTCCTTGGAACACCAGCATAATGAAATCCATGTGAGGGGAGTGATCAGATATAAACATGCAAAGCACTGTGAAACTTGCTAAGTAAATACTTGTCCTGTGAACGCCCAGCCCTCCATTTGTAGCAGACAGGCACTTGCTTGTATGCAAGTTTTACTGGAATTTTAAGTTTCTCAAGACCTATTTGTTACCCCTCTAGATGAATTACAGAGACATTAACATTTGGATGAGGAATACTTCACTCTGTTTTGAAAGTATGAAAAATGTGCCTATGAATCAACTTTTATTGTCCTATAATATGAACCCAAGCCTGTACCATGAGCTGTCGCTCGCTCTTAGTTCAGATCTTTCACTGTAGATAAGCCCTCAGCAATCTGCAAGCCAGGCCGTTCTGGGGTCTTTTTAACTCTGCAACATGGCTGTTCTCTTGAGAAAGCATTTGTGAGAAACAGAAGTGAATTATGAAATGCCCAAGCATCTAAGCATATCTTGGCTTCGTTAGTCGTAGAGAGATTTCACATGGAAAATAAATAATGTGAATATCCATTTCAGATGGAAATAGTCCTGGTTTTGCTCTCATCTTGAATATTTTGGGCAAATCTTAAGTGAAGCTAGGACTCCACCTTCCAAAATGTGCAGTCTTTGGGTATCCTCTTTGCTTGTAAGTGGAGGGCTACTTTTAATAACTTCTCCCACAGCTATTGTGGGATACCACTTGCATCTTATGATCTCTCTTCTAGCCCTTCAATTTTAGGGGTGGTATTTATAATTAGAATGCTTTAAGTATAGGTGATGCTGTAGAATGGCATAAAGACAGCACTATCTGAAGATTTAATCTGACTTGGCTAAAAAGGGTATGCTGGACTAACAATTAAAGGGCAAGAAGGAGTAGACTCAGCAATGGGAGGCAGTCAGTGTTGGGAGAGCTCATGACAGAAATGGGTTTGGAGGAGGAGAGGGAAGTTGTTGGCTGCAATTGGATTTGGAAGGCTTCTCAGATACAGAGGTAGCATGAAAAGATGTCAGAGTGAGAAAGAAATTAGTCCTGGGACAGCTTTAGGAGTATAAGGAACATATGAGGCTGGGTGGTATGGAGAGAATATTTGTTTTATGCGGTGGTAAGTGCCTTATAGATCAGTTGGACAAAGTGTCTCTGCTCCAGATGGCTTCACTGTGAAAGCTGAAAAGTAAGATGGAAAACTGGTCTTGAAAGTGAAGAACGCACTTGACTTGGATGCAGAAAATGAAAAGAAACTCAGTGCAAAGCTTCAAGTACAGAGTGGCCTATGTGAGGTGTTGGAGAAGCCCTTCGCCCCACAGCATGAGCCTATGTACGGATTGTGCATTGAACTAACTCATAATACACCTAAATAACTCATAATACACCTCTGCCTGCAGAGAAGATGCATACAGCAGAAAAGCTGTGATTTGTAGCGCTGACAGAACTCACAAAGCTGAATGTTTCTCAGTGAAAGGACCACAACTTGCAAAATAAACACTATTGCAAAGAAGCGACCACAGTTCTGTAACACAAACTGCCTTCGTTGGAACATTTGTCATCCATCTGTGTAATAAAAAGCAAGGATTTCTGCAACTCTAGTTACGTAGCAAACCACCCAGGTTTTGCTGATGGGCTTTTTTCGAAGGTCCTTGCTGAACCCCTCAGCACATTATACTTTCAGCCATGCAATTCTCAGTTGCTCATCCCTTTTTCTCAATGTCTGTATCTCGTGTGTCACATTTTCTCTCTCACACAAAGATGTGTGTGTGTGAGACTTAATATTTTTGGTTGTTTATGCATAATACAGTCAAAAACTATTTGGAGATAGCCCAAGACAAATACAAAGGAAAAAAAAAACATAAAAGTCCTGAAGAGTAACTTTAAAATGACAGGAGAAAACTTACCCTTTACCAGAAAAATTGGGTTCATATTTCTTGGGATGACTTTTCAGTATGTGTGCACTGAGCTGTACTGAAAAATGCATACACCCAGATCATTTAAATTTACTTTTTAATAAGCTTGGTTATCAGAAGCTTTAGGAATGAAACCCATCAGCTCAGCAGTACCTTTATGTTGATTCTAAATGTGCTCTGCATACCCTGACCAGGCATTCATTTTAAATTACCATCAGTGGGGGAATATGTGGTGCGGGGAACATGTGGCAAGGAAAGAGTTACTAGGTCTATTTCTTCAGCCATCATAGTTGCTCTGAGCAGCTGAAGAGCTGTTGGACTAGTCTGAACAGAGAAGTATAAGAATTACAAACTACAAACAGGCCGAGAGAAGACTGTCCCTCTTACGTCCTGAACACATGTCAAAGCAAAAAGCAGTCAAGTGGCACTTTAAAGACTAGCAAAATAATTTATTAGTTGAGCTTTCATGGGACAGACCCACTTCTTCAGACCATAGCCAGACCAGAACAGACTCAATATTTAAGGCACAGAGAACCAAAAACAGTAAGCAAGGAGGACAAATCAGAAAAAGATAATCAAGGTGAGAAAATCAGAGAGTGGAGGGGTGAGGGGAGAGGTCAAGAATTAGACTAAGCCAAGTATGCAGACGAGCCCCTATAGTGACTAAGAAGATTCCCGTTCTGGTTTAAACCACATGTTAATGTGCCGAATTTGAATATAAAAGCCAGCTCAGCTGTTTCTCTTTGAAGAACGGTACGAAAGTTCTGTTTCAGTAACACACATACCTTTAGGTCATTGACAGAATGCCCCATTCCATTCAAATGTTGACTAACTGGTTTGTGGATCTGGAGTGTTTTGATGTCTGTTTTGTGCCCATTAACCCTTTGTCTAAGGGAGTTAGAAGTCTGTCCAATATACAAAGCATCTGGGCATTGTTGGCACATGATGGCATGTATGATGGCACTACTGAACATGTGTGTCTCTTCTGTTTTGTTAGCTAAAAAGGCTTTGTATGTGACGTGTAGATTCTCCTATTAGGCAGCGGTGATTTGGCTGCTCTGACACGTGAAGCCACCTGTGCCACTCATCCTTTGCATGGAGTTGAATTTGGAAAGTCCTGTGGAATCAAAGCATCTGTAAAAAGGTTAAAAAGCGCAAGGGAGGATTACACATAGATCTGGGGCTTGGGCAAGCAAATTTGAAGGTAGATATCATGAAAACACATTTCCCAAAGACAACAAAAATAGCTGTATTTTTTCTTCCCCTCAAAGTACATCCAGTTTTCCATCCTAATTTTCTGGTATTCTGTTCATCCATAATTCATCTTTGTGGCTTCCTTGAATGTTAGGGTGGTTGTTCTAATCAGTTTCCTGGAACCATATTGCAACATGGAATCATGAGTCTTTACCATCACGCATTCAATGTGTGTACGATAAGAGCACTAAGCAGCCTCTCTCTGGGCTTTCTTACTCCTGAGGGGGAAATAGCTATGAACAAAGATGTCTTGTGAGGGACATGAAGATCTCAGCTGTTCACATCCTTTCAGAAGGTTTCCAACATAGATTTTGAACACTGTCAAAACATCAAATGTCTTACTACAGACAGCTATTCAGTTGTATGTCTAGTGAAGGCATAGGGAAATCAGATAGGGGATTCAATCATTATTCTGTTGCTGTTTATAGTTTTATGTATGTATTTCAGGTGAGCTGGAGTCTTGCATTCTAGTCTTCCACACCAGTAGGAATACAAAGTTTGTGTCAGTTGAGCTCCCATTTGGAGTGTGTCAGCTGCACTGGATTTTTTCATCTCTCTTATTCTAGCTGTTCTCAGCCCTACCAGTGTCAGGTCTCCTATTCCGATACAGGAATCAAGCCTTTTTCCAGGCACTTTGTTATATGCCCAGAATCAGAATTTAGGGGGATAATTCATCTCAAGAAATTGGGAGAGGTGAAAAGAAATGTTCAAACAGGCTGGAATTTCCTCTTAACTTCCACCCAAGGTTGTTTATCTCTGTGCTCCCCCTGTGTATCTGAATACACCGTTCCACCACCCACAAGCATTGCTACTCATTCTGACCTCAGCTCTGTCTGTCGATACGTTAGAGCCATTCTAGCTCTTCTTTCTTCGCACCTTCTCTCTTGTTCAACAGGCTCCATGCTTCTTAGACAGCAAAGGCGTCTTGGTTTCTCTGACAGGGGTTTGGTCATCAATCAGCTGACACAGAAGGCCACCTAGTTAAAGAATTACGGTGACTTTCCATGGAGATACTCTACAGATCTTTGTAAAGACTGGATTGGTAAAAGCCATTGCTCACTTAAGTACTCTAACACTGTAGTGTATTTTTACATTGTCTAAGTCTGGTGAATGAATGGGTCTTTTTCCCCTCCCCATGCAGATGCAGTGGCAGAATGTGGAGCATGTTGGTGACCAGAGCCCTTATGTCACGTCTGTTATTCTTCATATTAAGCAGAATGTTCCCATCATCCGTGACAATCTGGCCTCCACGAGAAAATACTTCACTCAGTTCTGTATTAAATTTGCCAAGTAAGTCTCTGCTCTGTCCCTGCTTGTTGCTAGCCTGGTTATATATTGGCCTTTTGGTACTTTAGACCAGTGGCTTTTGACACGTAGGTTATAAGAGCTTCCCACGTCTAGGGCAATGGGGGGTCACCTGCGGCTCTCAATGAGATTGTGAGGGGCTTCTAATCCTTGTTTCGAGTCTCCTGCTGAAGCAGGCTTGCTCAGCCGTCTGCATTGTTTCTTTTTCACATGCCTGGGCCAGCCCATAAACTGTTTTAAGGATCACTGACCATATGCCCTGTAAGCTGAGCACTCGGGCAGCCACCCAGGAGAGATTCAGGTGCTGCCCAGGTAATTAGCAGAGTGCCCAGAGTGAGCAGCCTGTGTTTTTATTGGTAGTGACGATCCACAAATGCCTTGGTGCACAGAACAAAATTTACTCCACCCATGGATGGGAAAAATTAGAGGGAACACTGATCACTGGAGCACCACTTTCTAAGTGCAGATGCTTCTGGGATGGGCCTCTGGAAGAGACCAGTTTTAAGTGTCTATTTCGAGTCCCAGGGCAGAAGAAGTTGACAGCCAGCATTTGGTGGGTATATGGTAGAAAACTGCGGCTTTGTTATGGGAATCTCTCTTCCTCGGTATAAAGCTGTGCTAGTTCCTAACACTCATGACAGCTCTTCTGCTTCTCAGAACACATTTTTTAAGCCAACCAGCAGTCTGGGAAGGCTCATTTAGCCAGAAGTAAACCCACAGTGCATGAGCCTGTCCTCGCGCGTCTTATTTGTGTAAAGACCGTCATCAGGATCGGGTACGTGAAGCCGTTGTGGTGAGCCTCTTCCTGGCCTGTCAGTGCTAGACAGATGAATAGTGATTGGAGGGAGAGGTGCAAGATTAAATCTGCCTCTCTTTTGCAGTTAGGGGCCCTGCTCCCACTCGTTTTCATTGCAGTTGAGTACCCACCTTTTTCAAACCCTATTTTAAATCCAGCTTCTGCATCTTGTTTAAAGCCTTTTTAGAGACCAGTTTCCTAAATCTAAATTAACTTTGAAGGGATATGGGCAGGATTTTTTTAAACTTCCTTTTGTTTGTCTGAGACCAAACACTGCAGGCCTATGAGCCGGACGAAGGAGGCCAGGGCTGTCAAGTTCTGTATGGGCAGAGAGCACTGCACAGGCTATAGCTCATGCTTAAAAACACCATGTGCCAGTCTTTCCAAAGTAAATCGTATAGGCGGCAAGTTACTCAGTGGCTGTTGGAATGAGAGCCTGGGTTCCTATTTAGCGGAAGAGGATGTAGTGGGATGTGTAGAGAGCCAGTAGCTTCTGCAGGAGGCCAGATAGCGTGAGAGTTGTACTCCTTTTTCTGTCTCTGGGTGTGCATTAGTTTACATTAAGGAGCAGTTACTGATAAATCATATGACACTGCCCATAATCACTGCACAAAATGCTGTCTGTCAAAATTTGTTGGGCATAAACTCTGTGTGGTTACACTTGAATTTTCTAAAGCTAACATGGTGATAAATGAAAAATCCATTTACTCAGCTGTTCACAGCACAGTCTTAATTCCTTGGCCGAGTTGCCTGCCTTTAAACCTTATTGCTAAGCACACACCAAGTAAATTGTGGATAAAGCACCCTGCTCTCTCAGCTGGGAATAGTTCATCTAAGCTGGAATGAGCAAGTGGATCAAAACTTGTTCCTTGGTAGACCTTAGAAAACTACCAGTCAAAGAACCTCTGAGTATCGCTGTGGCCCTGTTCCAGAGCCCTTTGAAATTGCAAGGGTCTTGCTGTCTGCACTGGGCCTGGATGTGAGAATTCACTTTATTCAGAATTCCTGGTGATGGTGACTTTGTCAGGTTACATTTGCAGTTTTTTGAAAGACCTGCCTCTAAACAGAACCAGTACAACCAGTACCTTGGTCTTTCTCAGCACCCATGTGATGTTTTAATCCCTCTCCATATCTGTGTGCCTTTAAGACTCTCAATCCAGTTATAGACTGGACTGTGTGATAGTTATTGCACCTTTTGTGTGCTACCCAACACTGAAAATCCTATGTACATGCTCCTGCATTTTAGGTGTGACTATCTGTAACTTTTTGCACTGGCAGCCACTTAATTCTAATATTATTGCACAAGGGCTGGTTTTCAGTTACAGGACCAAAAGAGAAAGGAAGCATCTAAAGTTGCAAAACTTAAAACCAGCTCAGGAAACTTGAACCAGATTTGCAGGAAGAAAACTCCTCACCAGGAACCTGATACGTCTTTTAGTGTATGCCATATTTTTGTCCTTTTGGGCCAGTACACACACACTCCCTATTAAACTGGCTAGTAGAAATTCAAGATGATACTTAAGAGCAACATCAGTGAACCCCTCTCTGACATTCTTAGGGTGCTTAAACCCACTCCTCTATTAGATAAAAAGTATAGCATGGAGGAAGAGGCTTCCACATCTGTATGGGCATGTGGTCAACCTATAGCCTAATTTAGGAAGTTGCAAGGAGATTCGAGCTGAGGAACAGAATAGAAACCATGGCGTGTGGTAGGGCTTTTAAAAGTAATCTTCCTTTCCTCTGCCCCGGATTGGCTCGGAGTTAGCTATTTAGTGTAGCATGTTGTGGATAATTAGAATGGATTTGCCTGCTGACTTGGAAGGCCTTTGATCAGCTCTTCAATGAGCGGAATTATGTGAAAGAAGATTGTGATATTCAGGCAGCATGTGCTAGACTGGCAGCAGCCCCAAAAAATCTTGATTTGGAGAGAGCGGCTGATCGGAACTTCAGAGGGTTAGTTAAACCTAAGCGATTCTCTAAGTGACTCCGGAGCTGCTGGATGCGTTGAACAACGTTCTGTAGCAGCTCATCTCCTATAAAACAAACAAACTGTGGCTGCTTCTCTGTCTTTCTTGCTTAGTGAGGCATTGTGTTTAATGTGTCATCAATGGAGGGGATTAAGAGAACACAAGCTTGGCAAAGCTACTCCTGTTGGATGGGAGCCTTTCAAGTGCTGTGGTTTCTGTTTTCAGGCTCCTAATCTGTCTTGCTCTGCTTTATTACCACCTTGGGGACTAGTCTGGTTGTATGAAGTGTTTGGATGTGATTTTACAGCTCAAACTGTAAATGAGTTGTGGCATTAAAATGTAGATCTCGGAGTACACTGGGGCACATTTTTCAAAGTGCTTAGCCCAAGCACAGAGAATGTGCAGTTGAATAAATATATATTCATCATCCTGGGATTGTCCGCACGTGCTATGGGGGAGCTGGGCTTTGGCGCTGACTTCAGGAATTGTGCTGTCTAGGCCTTCGGAGACAAGAAGCTCAGATTTGCAGTCATGCTGTGCTGCACTTGATGGCCTCTGCCAGCCAACACAAGGAACAGGGGTAGTGTCACTCATCTTGGCCACCATGCTGGACCCAAGAAGCTGTTTCCAGTTACACAGGGCATATTGTGATGTGCAGCATCCAGGGGTGGAAAAGTCACTCTGTGCTCATTGCGGGGAGTGCGGGTGGCCATCTTCTGATGCCTTGAAGCAAAACCTCCCCCCGTGAAGAATATGTCAGGACAACTAACAGGAGAATCCTGCAGTCACGTGAGTGCAGATTCCCTCCCTGAAATGCTGCAGACTTAAGCAATGTCTCTGTTTTCCCTTATGCAACATGGAAGTCTTAGACCTGCCCTTACAGCTAGACCTACATGTGTGATCTGGCATGCTCCTCCATTTGCAGTAAAGGCCTGCCACCAGCACTGCTACTGATTGTCCGTTTTATAGGCTTGTATGAACTCCAGCTGGTCCTGGCTCCTTCTAATTGCCCCTTGGGATTTATTTATACACCTGAAAAATGGACTTGCGACACACACAACTCATCATTGCCTTAATGCTTTCCTGCAGTGGGGGCTGGGGTTTGTTTTCCTACCGTTGTTTGTGCTGCATTGCCAAGGCTAGTTTTCTCACATGGCCAGACCGAAAGCCATTTAGGAGCAGCTCTGGTGCTTGCTCTCAGTAATTATCGTAAAATTGTTCCCCATTGAGGCTCCCCTTACACCCAGGGAATAGTTGTTCTTTGTGAGAGGCCACAGCCCTGAATCAAAAGTGAGGGGAGAAAATTCTTCCACTGAAGAAGTTTCTTTCCTTCAACTACTTTTCACTCATTTAATGAGAGCCTTCCATGTGCCCCAGACACATAGATTGTGTCATTCTGACCTGAGGAAGGGCAAGAAGAAATTACCTGGTGAGAATAACTGATAGCAGGACAAAGAGGGTCCTGGCCCAGCTGCTTTCCTTATAGAATGGAAATAAATAGCTTGACAGATGCAAAGCCGAAAACCAGACTGAATTCAGGTCACTGCCATCAACAGAGCTTTCTGCAAAGGGAAAGAAAACAGACCAACTCCAACAAAATGCAGGACTGAGCCCTTCAAGTTAAAACCTGTTGCTGGGTCCCATGAAACATGAGATGTGCAGGTGTTGGATGGAAGCCATGGGAAGGAAGCCAAGTAAATTACAAATGAGCCAATAAGCCAAACTGTTCATTAGGGTTCAGGTAATTTCCTTTTGCCTATGGTAGCCGTTCTTCTGAGTTCAGCTACTGAATGCATCTAGTTCTGCCCTTTGGTTTTATTGGTGTTTGTGGGCCTCAGTCTGATTTGTGTTAAGTCCCCTTTACATCCCCCTGGCAGTGTAAAGGGGCCTTAAGATGGCTGATGCTGCCCGGGTGGCATAAAGGGAGTGTAACTTACGTGTACTGCATAGTTTGGGTGCTCACACTTTTTAATTATCAACACGGGAAAAATTGAGACATGGATAAAACTCTGAAGCACCCATGTTGTGTTTCTTCTGTATACAGGGTCGCATAGACACTACAATACTGTCACTGTCTTTCGGATTGAGGGATCAGCTAGTGGGGCCTATCTAAGCAACCGTTTCAGCATTTTGCACCCTCGAAACACATACCCAGATGTATCCTCTTAGCAGTATCGGGGAGGAGGCTGATGATCCCTAGAATAACCATCCAGCTGCTGAGACCATTCCTGTGGGTATGGGCATGGGATTCCGTAGGAAACCACAGTTGACATTGATAAGACTTTCCTGGGCAAGGAGGGGAGCAGCTCTAGGTTTCCTTTATAAAACTGAAAATCAAGAACAAACAGAAACCTGGTCTAGAAAATCCATGTTGTTCAGTGAGTCGTTCAGGGTGGGCCTGGGTTAAGCACTGAACTAGGATTCAAAAGATCTGGATTCTGTTCCTTGCTCTGTTAAAGGGTGACCGTGGGACATTGGGCAGATCACGTAACCTCTAGCACTTTTCTTTCCCTAGCTGTAAAATGGAGTTAAGAAGACTGCCTTTCTCCCCACCTTTTGTTGTATCTTCATGGACTGTAAGATCTTTGGGCTGGGCGCCTTTGCTTACATATATAGCTCCACACACAGTGCGTCTCTGACCTCTGTGGGAATCTCATGATACTTCTATAATACACAAAAATAAAAAATTGTTTCCTGTACAGAATAAGTTCTTATTGTAATAACGATGCTTCCACTTTATCAACAGTTATTTACACCAGTGTTTTAATGTTTAATATATAGGATGTTAGCTTACTTAAGTGATAGTTGAACTGGCACGATAATAGTTTACTCTATTTTTACAGAAATACTTACATATAACATGTACTTGGCCCCCAAATTAATTTGTACATCAGCATGGTTAAAGAAGAACTATATGGCACCTATTTCTTTGTTTAAAAGTATTGCATATCTAGATTCCATTTGAGTGCCCTTGCAGGACCACAGTGGAAAAGTCTGATTTATTAGCTGACAATATTATGTGACTCTGGGTACTGACATTCAAATATGTAATCTTGGTACTCTTCTTCTCTGCAGCTCCTTCATTCCCAAGTTCATCAACCATCTCTTCAAGTGCAAGCCGATTAGCATGGTGGGGGCAGAACAGGTGAGAAAAGTTAATTGCACCCTACTGCAGAGCTGTCAGCTTCATTGTGTCTACGCATCAAATTGTACAGAACGAGGGCATCTGTTGCTAAGGAAATGGAGGTGGAGGTGGTTATGTATTGTCTGAATTTCAAAATAAGAGTCTCCAGTGGTTACTTTAGGGCTTTATGATCAGTGCTGTCATGATACGTTTTGGCCAGCAGGATAAAGAAGACTGGTTGGTAAGCAACATGACTAGGGTTAGATCAAGTCCTGGATTTTGTTTCCAACTCTGCTCCTGCCTCACTGGATGACTGGGGACAAGTCCCTTAATTTCTCTGTACCTATGATTATCCTGGTGTAAAATGGGCATTGTGGAACTTACAGTACCAGCCTCAAAGTGTTGCAATAATGACTTACATTGCTGAAGAGCTTGGTGAAAACCACTCGCTATGGGTAAATGGTTATTTATGGCAAGAGCTACAGCAGGAACAGAACCTCATGGAAAGTAAATGTTTGTCTGTTTAGGTCTCCTCCCCAGGTAACCCACCCACCCATCTTCCCACACACGTGCGCACACACCCCTGTTTTGCTGCCCACCTGCAGTCCTGTGAACACAACCGGAAGAGACTGGAAATTGAAGTCTGAGGCTCCTCTGCTGATTGGCTGCCCTCGTTGGAAGGGCTGGGGCAGAGGCACCACAGATGGCTGTGCCAGACGTGCCTCTCCCTCCAGTACTAGGTCCAACGCTGTGCTTAAATGGTGCTGAGTGCCCTGTGCAATGGCGAATTTCATCCATTATTCAGATCGTCTGATCCTGAAACAGGACTTGATGCAGCAAGTGTCACATGATAGGTGACAATTCTGCTATAATCAAGTTGGCTGCTGTGACTTTTCCAAATGCAGTTATTTAATAACAGAAAAGCAATGGCAGAGCAGCCACAGTGGAAAGGCAACGCCATTTGCATGGTAAACAGACTAGAGAGGCACCAATGCACATTGGCCTGTGAGCCTGGAGATGGAAGCTCAGCTGCAAACGTTGCCTCCTTTAACAGAGGGAACTCTGATCAGCTCCTGAAATTGCCTCCAGCCAAAAGCCTGTCACTCCATTGTGAATGATTGTTCCTGCTTCAACATGCACAGTAAACAGTCAGTATCCATAGAGTGTGTACTAGTTTAACTAGAAGCCCAGTTGCAGCTCCTCTTGCAAGCGGAAGTTGGGCTGGAAGGAAGTTCTAGACAGAAACTTGTAATACATATCTAAAGGGTATAGGCTGGGGCTTGTGCTGGCGCTGAGAGGAGCTCCAGCAGGGGGCTGGGCCAAGCTGCCTGCTGGCTGCGGGAGGAGCTCTGTTGGGACCTGAGCTAGTCCCCAGGCTAGCTGGGGAAGGGGCTGGCACTGGAGGGGGCTCCACTGGGGAGCTGGACCAGGGATGGAGCTGGCAGAGTGAGGGGACAGGGCTAGCCCCTGCGTTGGCTGGTGAAGGGGCTGGTGCTGGCATGGTGCAGGGGGAGGGTCTCCATTGGGGAGCTAGGCCAGGCCCCGTGCTGGCCGGGGAAAGGGCCAGGGTTGACACAGGGCAGGGGGGTGGAAGATGGAAGAACCTTGCCCAGACAGATGGGCAGACACAGCAAAAATAATACATGTTGTATTGTTCCTACTCCCTGGACATGTCCAGGGTAGTCAGACCATGAAGGCACCTGGTTAGGAGTATTGCATTTTGAGTTGGCTGTTGCTTTCAGAGCTAGGAGATTTGTAATGATGTAAACATCTGCTACTCAGCTGCTCTCTTGGCTTCTTTTATTACTTACCTGCAGAATGTGTCTGGTTTTTCAGTTAGTCTCCTTTGGAGAGAAACATCAAATCATGAGAACAACATGGCTGGATTCGGAACAGGGAAAATAGGGCACAGCTTTGTCAAGTTACCTTAGGGGAAGTAGGACCTGTTTTCTGGAGAAAAAGAGCTTTAACTGGAGAGGTGCAGGTGTGCTGATGGTTTGCCGAACAAGTCCCGAGAGACTGGCTAATGTTGAAGGAAAAGGAAGCATTTTATAGTAGTCTGCCTGCCACCTGTGCCTTCTCATTGGGGAATTGCTGCCAGCACTTTGACCATGGTTACATGCTGCTCAAGCAGCCCCTGGTTTCTGAAGCATCTCAGGTGCACAGCTCCTGACGCTGGCGTCGGTGTCTGTATTTAGCAGCAGGAGCTGAGGGATGGTAATGCGAAGGGGAATCTTTCACAACGAAACATTCAAGCAACACCCTCTAAGTGGCTTTTAAATAAAGGCAAAGTTGTAATCCAATCCAGCAGAAACCCTGGGTGCCTGAATTATAGCCGCAGTGAACCCTGTGCTGAGATCAGTTGCTGGTGAACGTGCTGTAATAATGACAGTAAGATGAAGAAAAACAATGGAAGTGTAAAAGAAAAGAGAAGTTGCTGCCTTTGCTTGGCTTTTAGCTTGTCTCCCAGCTAGTGTTTCATTCCAGCAGGATGTGAGAAGGTGGATTGCAGGTACTTGTTTGCATTCCCTGTTAGAGCAGTTTGGGCAACAGAATGCTGCACTGAAGTGCGGGTTGCTGCGCTCCACCATGGCTGGCTTTGAAGATGTGCACAGCTTATCGTGGACGTAGTTTAAACAAAAAACAACATCCTTCATAGAGCCTGCGGCTCCCAGTGGTGCCATTTGTGGTTTCTGCAGGTGCTGGCAGCGTTCTCTCTCGAGTGTTTTTTTGTTTGCAACGTTTCTCCCTTCTGAATACTGAAGTCTGCCAAGGAAATTTCAGCGGAGCGTGCAGGCTGCTTGAGTTCATCTGATGGATCTTGGCATTTTATGAAGCTTCCGAACAGCCAGGGAGAGCCCTGATGTTGGCTTGGTGGCTCAAGATGAACCAACGCAGCCGTGACTCAGCGAGGAAGTCTGGCTGGGAAAGGTTCAGGGCTAAGAGGATTGAAGCATCCTTTTAGATGTTGTGGGGACTTCAGAGCAATGTGATGGGGGAGCGAGACAGGAAGAGTTGTGGGGGCAGGTAAGAGGCAGATCTAGAGTTCTGGGGTGTAGAAAGGAGTTGGAGGAGAGAAATATTTCTCAAGATCTGACTTTGGACACAATGTAAGGTGCACAACTTGAGACCCTTTCAAGTGAGCCTGTTTTTCAGAGAACGCTGGACTCCTGCACTCTGAAAGTTAAGCCCGGTTAAAATATCTGCATTTGGACACCCAAAATCTAAGGCACTCAAACTCATTGGGGGTTTTAAAATGTTAAAACTCTCAATTTAAATGCTTAACCCTCAATGGATGGATGTCTGTTTGTTTGTTTTTAACTGTTGGGTAATTAAAAGCAGACAAACTATTTTTTTTTGTTTGTGGCTTTTTTTCTTTTTTTTAAAAGGCTGAAAATTTGTGCCAGGGGTACAGCCCAGGGCAGATTTTTTTTTTGTCTGCATGAATTCTTAACCCACTTCTGTAGAGATTTATAATAAAAATGGTCCTTATTGTACATCCCATGGACCGAGTGTGAGATCTCACGTTTAAATAAGTGACAGACTTGCTTAGGATTCCAATACACAATCTGCACAGTTATCCCAGGAGCAGAAACACAGAAGGGAGAAACGTAGAAGTAAGGTCCTGAGTACTCTTGGCCATCAAGAATCTCATGGCAGTTTTATCGAGTGTTGGTGTTAAGCCCCGTGTCCTGGCTAGCTTCCAGTGTGGCCATTTATGTCTGCCTCCTTCACTTCCTTTTGTATTTCCAGACAGATGTGATATCCCTCTCTTTAAAAACTCTGTGGTCTGGTGGTGGTGGTACAGAATAGCTGCTGAATGGAGCATAGCAAACCCTTGGAGTTGTTGCTGGATGAGAGACATTGCGGCATTTATAAAATGCCTTTCATTTAGCCCCACGTGCTTTACAAACCATTTCTGATGCACCCCAGCAGTGTCAGATTGATAAGTGTGCTGCAGTTTGGAGATGGGGAAACTGAGGCACAGAAGTGCTTTGTCTTAGCCTGTCACACAGTGGGCTCAAAGGCAGGCTCTGGATTAGAACTCTGAGCTCGTAACTCCAAGTTCTTTATCTCCTTTTGTCTCTGTCTGTCAGAGAGCCCCAAAGCTAACAAGGTAGCAAATAGCAATAGTAAGGAGGGATGTTTTTTCAGTGTCTTTGGCATTTACTGAAACAATGAACTTTCACACCTACCCATGTGTCAGGGAGGGCAAATGACTGGACAGGTTAGGAGAGTTTGCATTACCATCATGTTCAGGGTGCAGCTATTGCCTGTCATCTCAGCCATTGGCTTCCTACACCTGTCTGTTGGCTAGGATAGCCCACCTCTTTGTTTTGAAAATATAGCTTGGGTAGGACAGGGTTTCCGATGGGAGCTAGGTGAACTGATGTCTTAAAAGCTGGTGGCAGGCAGGAATAAGAAAGTGGGGCTCTGAGCAATGTGCCTTTGTGAAATGAAACTGGCTCTTTTTAAAAAATAAATACAAATAAAAGATGTTGCTGTGTTTGTGTAGTCTGTGCTCCTGCTGCTTTCCCTAAGAGAAAGCAAATGGCTGAAGTTCAGTGCTCAGTTGCCTTGTATAATAATATTATTAGTGACTCTCAGTTGCTCCTGGAGCTTTTCTGAGCAACCCTATGGTTAAAAGTGATTAACCTGTCATCAGGTGTATGTTCTTGTGTCTTGTTAGGATGATGGGATAACTTACCCAGTGCTGCTCTCTGGCCACTCTGTTATCTAATGCAAACTGGCCAGTGCAGGTCTGTTAGTTCCTTACTCCTGTTAGTCTCTTACTTCTACTTAGTTAGGTAGAAATAAGTTATTTCTGAATAGCGTGTCCATACTGCAAGGGCATTTCCAAACTGAGTGCTCTCACTAGAGAGCCCAGGTCTGAAATAAGAGCCGTGCATTTTGGGTGTGTATCCCATCATGCCTGGCCTCACTAGGCACTGTGGGATGTCAACAGGATGTCTGTCTGTGAGTCCACTTGTTTGTGTATCTGAGTGTGCTTGTTCAAGAACTCCTGAACCACCCACCGCTGAAGACGGCAGCGAGGTTGCATGCATCTCTCTCTGAGGAGGCGGAGTGACTCCTGTTCATTTTCAATAGGTCTCGTGTGCCAAACCTGTTCTGGGCACTTGTGAAAAATCCCACTAGGCTTCTACCTGAATCTTTAGTGGCCCACAGAGCCTTGTAAATCTGGCCGTGAGCACAAATGTTACCACAGTAGCATTGCTTTTTACTGCCACTGCTGATCTGTGAAAGGGAGCATCTCGGTGATTTAACAGTCACGTTCAAATCTAGGCACCAGTGCAGTGTTTGTCAATGTGGATTTTTATTGTGTGGAATTCTGTCTCCACTGCAATGAATACAGACCACTAGTTCATCGCTCACGTGCCTTGAGACAGCCGTAGGATGGTAATGATAGTGTTACTTTTTGTATCTGTTCCATGTTTGAGCTGGTGAACCTGCCACGACCACCCTGCCCAGGCTCAGTATCCCAAGTATGCTAACTAACGTCCGGTAGCTTAGTATGTTATCTAAATGTGGTGTGCCTAGTGGTGTAACGCAGATGGTTGTGAGTCTCTTGCAACGCTGGTTGTGTTGTGGGAGCACACTTCTGCCGGAGTCTAGCCCTTTTGCAGGAATTCACTTTTCATCAAGATACCTGGCACCTTTCCTATCCCATGTTAACAAATCCAATTGTGCCCCTCTTCTCTTTAAGCAAAAACGCAGCCCAAATGATTCAGGTCTCTGCTCCACAGCTGATCTCCGCTCTGCTTTTTAATTCATACCTGGGACAGTCCAGAAGGATTTAGTTATTGAGCTCTGACTGATAGCACCTTTTCCAGTTTAGCTATTTTGAGCAATAATCCCTTTCCCGTCATACTGCCTGAATAAGGAGCCAGTTTAGAGAAGATTCCTGTCCCTATACTGTGAGCTAGATTGAGTCAGCCAGTGGGTTGCTGTCAGTGGTTTTTTAGTGTTTGAGTAAGTGTGGAACAATTAATAGCAATGCAGGCTCATAGGCTTAAAAGGGCTCAGGTTGTTACCAAGTTGGTCTCAGTATCCAGTTAACAATACAGCTTACCAATGAGTGACGATGTTTCACTTATAAGCACCCGTGAACATATGATGGTTGAGAAATCCACATGCTGCGGACAAGCTCCCAAGCTGGTGTAAATAGCCATAGCTCCATTAAGGTCAGTGTAGATCTGCTGATCTACACCAACCACGAGGTCTGTTCCTTTGAGGCTCCATCACAGTGAATCATTCCTTCTGTGCCAACAGTGATGCAAATGCCAAGAGGTTTTGGGTTTGTAAAGAGTTCAACTGTTAGCCTTTGTTGCGATCTAGCTGAAAATAGCACTTGGTGGCTGGGAAGAAGGTAACAGCTGAGTGTGATTAACTATTACAGCTGCTGTTGGACACTCACTCTCTGAAGATGGTTCTCTTGGATCTGCCTTCCATTGGGTCCCAGGTGGTGAGGAAGGCTCCTGCCAGCTACACAAAGATCGTGGTGAAAGGCATGACGCGGGCAGAAATGATCCTGAAGGTAACTCTGGAGAGTCTTTATTCTGAGTCCTGAGTCTGCTTTATTTGGCAGCTCACAGTGTGACTGCCAAGGGGCTGTGCTCTTGGAAACCAGTATTACCGAGAAAAGAGCCACATGTGTGCTCGTCTGTACAATCTGGTTGTCGTTTCCAGGGCATCTCAGCAGAGAGTTGGGCACTCAAATCCTGTTGACTTTCAGTAGGGTTTGGGCTCCTAATTCCCTAAGGCATTTTCAGAAATCCCTTCCCCCATGTGCGTCAGAGCAAATGTGACTTTGAGACTTTCATGCATAACTGGCTAGTGAGAGCCAATTTGGGCTGGTGTCACATCTGCTGTCTAGTGGAATGGCCACACCGCTCCGGTATCTTGTTGAGCAGCCTCCTCTTTTGCTTTTTGAAGCTTCTGACTGTAAAATGACCCATGACCAGTTTTTGCCATAACATAAAAACAATGAGAAATCCTGTGGCACCTTATGGCCAGGAAGTCCTGTGGCACCTTATAGACTGACAGATATTTTGGAGCATAAGCTTTTGTGGGCAAAGACCACATTTGCCACACTTCCAGGTTCAGGGCCTGGTTGGGGTTTTAACTGAATTTTCTTTCTTGTGAGATTCACGTGGGAAAGTACAGACTAGAAAGTTGAAAGCAATGGCACAGAATTCAAAGAAAATTGAACCCAAATAAACTATGACTAGTGATAGTATGGCAGGAGTACGGCACATGGAGCTCCCAGCTGAGATGAAGGCTCCTTTGTGCCACCATAATACCATAGTGGAAGAAAATCCTTTCCCCAAAGAGCTTGTGCTCTAGAGCTGAGGTCAGCAGCCTTTCCAAGGCTGACTGCTGACATTTGACCTCTTGACTTCTTTATACAGTCTGAGAGCCAGTGATCCTTTATTAAAGTCACTAATAGTCCTACTTACAACAGCTTCATTACTAAATAAATGAAGATGCAGAACTTTACCATTAGGTGGTGGTTGGTAGCATTAGCTGGTCATTTGTTAATCCACAGCAGTATGGCTTTGAGCAAGCTCCCGGCTGCATGGGGGAGAAGGTGCGGGACTGAGTGACCGAGTTCCTATCGGTACATGTGCCAGGGTTTGCTGACCTCTGCTCTAGATAGACAAATCAAAAGGTTGTTATCCTGCCTTATCATGCTAGCTTCATCAGTCATGATATGAAGCCAGTGCAAGTGGTGAGATGCTTGTATTGACATTGCAGCAGACCCACAGATCCTTCAGGCAGTGCACAATCACTCTGCAACTATTGAGGTAATGCAGAAACCTGGCAGTAGTAGCATGGCTGCTTTTTCGCATAGCACAGACTGTCAGTGCTTGTGCTCACACTGAGGGTGGGATTTTGGTCCTGATGGAAGCTTGTTACTCTCCTTCTAGTCAATGTTTCCTTTACCGTATTGTATTACACTGCACTCTCCAGTCATGCTGTGAACCCACCATCCTGGTGGTAAACGGGTGACTGGAATAATTGGCTGGCTTCTGCACCCAAAACAATCTGGTAACCATTGATTCCCATTCCCTTTCTATGCATCAGTCCCCTCAAACCCCAAAACCTGGCATCTGTTGTCAACATCACATGCAAAAATATACAAAGTGAATATTCTTAGATGAAACTCAAGTTCTCAAGCAGCGTGTTTCCTCCTGTGCCCATCTCTCCATTTTTATTATTGATGGAAACATCTATCAGTTTGTCTGCATACTGTGAACACAACGTTTACTGACGTTTTACCAATAAAAAGCTAATCCTTCCAAGCCTATGTACAGGGACATTGCTACCCCCTCCCAAACACAGTTTGGCTATACCATCTGGAGTGCTTTCAAGGATCTATCATACTACGGTCTGGAGGGATTTCAGGTGAAGAGGAGAACTCCATTGCACCCTGTCATGTGGGGTACATTACTGCACTGTGCTTTACCTGCAATTTTCATTCTGTTTGTCTCATTAAACCTGGGTAAGGCACAAGAATGTTGTTAAAATAAATACCATGACAGGCCAGACACACCAAGAGTGTTCCTTAGTGAGACTGGAAGAAAGGAGGGGGAAGGGTTCCTTCTCCTACAGCTACAGGGTCCTGGGTTCCAGCTTTCCACCGTGGCACCCAGTTTTACCAGGGTTATACATGGAGGATTTTGTGTGTGTATCTCTCTGGGCTGCTGCGTGGGGAAAATCAGAATGCCCATCGCAGAATCCAGCATGGGGGGAGATGGGCCAACAGGAAGCACTTAGGAGAGTTGGGAAGACCAGGAAGGTTTTCTCTTCCCTCACTACGACGTTTGGCTGACTAGTGCCAGTGAAAGATTTTTTTATAGAGCTTGTTGTACAGCCACTTGCCTGTTTTGATGTGAAAGGAGCTAATCCTCTTTCCAGCTTCCAGTCTCCATTTTATTCACTCCTCACTTGCTCCTGGGCCAGGAGCCCATCTCTCCCAGCCCCTGCTGCAGGTCAGCAGACTCCACACCAGACCAGCTGCAGCGCTTGTGGAGAACTGTTTCATGCAGATCAGTCCCAAGAGCCTCGTCAGACCTAGAGGGGCCATTAATGTTGGTAGTGTTATCTCCTGGCCTGCTGTGGCATAACGCAGATACCAGTGGGCAGCTCTGAGACATGAGGTTACATGTGAGATGCCTTCAAACAGCCCATCCGTGCAGGTATCCCTGGCTAACTTCATGGTATGTATAGCGACAGGAGCCTAGCCAATGAGTAGAACTGGGCAATCTAAAACCACAAGAAGCTTCAGGCTCCAGTTCAGCCCTGGAGCTCTGACCAGCTGTACTAACCTGACTTGCTTTTTGAGTAAAACCTTCTTCCCCTGCTCAGAGCACTCTGGCGTCATGGGTGATTTGGTGGCTTTGGGGCAGTGCAGCTCATATGGCAAATCCCCCTGAAGCCGGTGCAGAGTTACACATCTGTGTGCTGATGCCATTCCCTGGGGTTTCACTGTCCCCTTGTGGTGTAGATCTTGTGTCCCCGAATCTCAAGTGGCTTCCTCCAGCCTCTCTGAAATGGCGTGAAAAGCAGGCAGTGCGAAGCAGTCCCCCTGACCGCTGCTCCCCGTGCTCTCCAGCTCTCCAGCTGGCTGCTCTGTGCAGTAGAAAGGTCGCGTGGGCAGTTAGCAGTCCAGGCTCACCAATGGGGCACTAAGGGAGCTCCCCCGTCCGCACATGTTGCCTGTCCTGAGCTGAGGCTTTCTGGCTCCAGAGCTGTCAGTGGGCAAGTTCCTTCTTCCCGTGGTGTTGAAGAGACTCCTGCTTCTCTGTTGAACGAAGTGAGACTTGGAGCCCCGTCCAGTGTGCCTGAGGCCGAGTCCTACAGCAGCTGCAGCACAATGCACGGCCCCTGCAGCCTCTAGGTCTGTTCAACTTCTGAGTAACAATTAGACAGTCCTCTCCCGGCTCTGGGAGCCGCTGTTGCCTTTCTCCTGCTCGTTTGCCCACACCTTTCAGTAACAGTAAGCGTCTTGGCCTCCTTTCCATTCCTTAGGCATCTCAGGTTGCACTGGTTTGCACAGAGACAAGGCCCTACGCTCCTCATTCTGTGTGGTTGTCTGTGTATGTTCCACTGTAAGACAGCCCGGCTCTGGGTCAGAGGCCTGTGTGGTGATCGTTGGCAGGACAAAGCACAGGGACTAGGCAGGAGAGCTTTACCCTGCATCCTCCAGAGCTGTGTTCTTTGCAAGCCCAAAGATTTATCCTGCCGTCTAACCAGCAGTTCGCCTTTTCCCCAGGTAAAGCAGGAGCAGGACTTTGGCTCTTCTGAAATGGGCCTCGGTTCAGAATCGTTGCCTCCTTGCCAGAGTCCCTCTGCCTGGATCTAGGTGAAATGATGACAGCCCTTCACCCATCGCTAGTGCCAGCCTGTGTCACCGATAATCCACATGCCTGAATTTAAGTTGGGCTTTTGGAAGCTCTGCTTATATTTCAGCAGAAACTTCTCCTGCGACTGGCAGTCTACTCTCCGGATAGCTGATTGGTGGGTGGGTTCCTGTGTGCATTGCTTGTGTCTGATGCACCCCCACCCTTCTCTCTCTCTCTCTCTCTTTGCAGGTGGTTATGGCCCCTCACGAGCCCCCCGTTGTATTTGTTGACAATTACATCAAGCTCCTGGCTGACTGCAGCACAGACACTTTCCAGAAGATCCTAGACATGAAGGTTTGGCCCAATCCAGCAGAACTGACAGTCCTGTAATGAAGTCCCCCTCTGGAAAAACCCTGAATGCCTTGGGGGCTGTTTCAGCAGAAACGTGTAGGGCTTTGGGACTAGAAAAGGCCACTGGGGAAGGGCTGCTCTGGAAGCATGGAGAGCTGCTCCTAAGTGATAGTACTCGCGCTGCTTTCCCTTTCCAGGCTGACTGGGGGAGTTCGGACTTAGCTTTCCTGGGTGCAGAACAGTGGGGTGGCTGTACGCTGCACTGCAGGGCAGGAAGAGGAGACAGATTTGAACCTGTGACTCCAGTTGCTCTTTTCCTACACCCCAGGCCCAGGGGCAATAATGCTGTCGCTTTAGATTGTGATCCCACTGTCCTTTGTCTCTTAACAGGGCCTAAAGAGAAGTGAGCAAAGCAGCATGTTGGAACTGTTCCGCCAGAGGCTGCCCACCCCTCCTTCCGGGGCAGAGAACACTAGCTCCATGTCCCTGGCAGCTCCCACGCCTGAGCAGGAGTCCTCACGAATCCGGAAACTGGAGAAGCTCATCAAAAAGAGACTGTAGGTGAAGAGAAGCAACACCTGCTGCCTGCCTTCCCTCCCCCAGCAACTCCAGCCAGGTCTTGTGCAGGCCCCCCATTACCCTACACTATGTCACTCCGAACAAGCTGCAGAATCACTGCTGGGCCACGAGGTACATTACCCGTATTGCAGTCATGGAGAAGCAGCGTGACTTTGCCAAGGGATGAGTGTTTCCTGGGTCTGTGTCCCTGTGATGGATTAGCCCTGGGGCTTCTCCATGCCCCCAGCGTGCAGGAGGTGCAGTGACTTGGAGGCTGCAGGCTAGGAAAACAATTTGACTGGATAACACCCCAGGTTCGCCAGCTGCCCACGTGATGCTACTCACAGCTCCACGTGGGGTCTCCCAGTGCAGTTTGCTGGCCTGTCCCTGAAAGTGACAAGACACTGTTTCCTCCCCATCAGAGAGCTGCTTATTTCTTTAAAAAGAAGATCCCCTAAAATCTCTGGGTCCTGGGCCCCAGGACTCCAGCAACCTTCTTATAAAAGCCCATGACAGGCCACTGCAACATCTCCTGTGTCAGTAAAACACCAAAGCGAACCTTGATGGGAAGCAAGGAGGGTGAAACCTCTGCGTTCTGAGCAAGTCGCTGGCAAAAATCGTACCTTCCTACTAACAACCCAGCAGCCTCTGCTGCAGCTGATGCTTTCAGGCCAAGTTCTACATCTGCTGAAGCCATCTCTGGCCGCGCATTATTTTCTCCCATGCAGCAGGCTCCCCCGCCCTCTCCAGCCAACCCTACACCTCTC
Source organism: Carettochelys insculpta (assembly GCF_033958435.1). Lineage (NCBI taxonomy): Eukaryota > Metazoa > Chordata > Testudines > Carettochelyidae > Carettochelys > Carettochelys insculpta. Next base: position 5,032,370 of record NC_134155.1, read on the forward strand.
TCCCTGCACCACAAAGGGCTGTTTCTGGAATAAGCCCTCAGAAGCCAAGCATCTAATGATACCATCCCACCATGCTCATGGCCTCCTATTTCCTGCCAGCTGGAACCCAGAATGTAGGTGTGCCTCTTTGGCCCGGTTGCTGCCTGCAGGCAGAGCCACTGGAAATGTTCATTTTAATTATAAGCTGCTGCTGCCAGGGTTTCTTAGCAGGATGGAACTCTCTCGCCAGCCTTGAATGTTAAAGACCTAGTTCTCCACTCGCTTGTGCTGCTGCAGCTTGGAAGGAGTGGCTCCAGATCTGTGCCGGAGGATCGGAGAGGGTAATTGGCCCCAGGCTCACCCAACACAGCTTGTTTGAAAATAACCTGGGTTGCAGTCCAGCTCCATTGGAGTCAGCCACAAAACGTTTGTTCATTTCAGGAGAAACAACACTGCGGTTGATGGGTCTTAATTTAGTGACACAGTCACCTCCTTGTTATCACCACTGGATTTCTTTCCAGCCCCGCCCGCCCCCCCGCCCCCCCCGTAACCTCGCCATATTCGTGCCAGCTGGTGATACAAGACCACAAGGATTTTGGTGGCAAGAGAGTTCAAGTGCAGCCTCTCTTCTGTAATCCATGCTTCCCTGCCCCTTCTGCAGGAGGTTTAGGCATGCAGTGGTTGTATAAGGTGAGGCGTCACTGCAGCTGACTGCAATCGGCTCAGGAGAATCCACAGCACATGCAGTTTGTTTTTCACAGCTGGATTGATTCGGGGACGGCTGTGGGTACAGGTTCATTAGTGCTTGCACCCACTGTCGAGGGCTATGTCGCTCACGTGCGGGAGAGGAAGAACACGCTGCAGATCAAATACCCGCTTATTTGAACCACACGCAAACCTGTGTGTAAAATCAAAAACGGGGGCGAGTTTGTAACACTCGGGAGTGGGGGAGGGGCACCACATGAGAAATGTTCTTGTTGCAGCTGAAAATCTTCCTTGAGTCTAGCTTCATGTTCACCTGTTTGCACTGACCAGTCCCAGCTCGCTCTACCAGCTCTGTCCCATCTGCAGAGAGGGGAGATGGGCTCTTCTCTCAGCTCATTGGAGGTTTCACTGGGATCTCATCCCTGGATTATGGCTTCCACGCTCATGTTTGAGGACACTGGTAGTAACCCCTTGCAACAGTGGGCAATTTGTTTGGCTCCTGTTACAGGTAGAATAGAGATCTGTTAAAAGCTAGAGGTAATTTTAAAAACAAACCTGAAACCGAAACCGAAACCACCCACTGATTTACAGCAGCTCCCATTTCTGGTCAAATAACAAAACGGTTCTAATATGAGCAATACTCTGTACTACTGGCTTTCCTTTAGTTACTAGCTTATTTGACGGGCTGGACCCTGAGTGAAGATTAAATACTCATGAGTCTCAACACTCTCCTGTCCCTCCTGGGGAGACCTTTTTTGGTGTCTGCATCTTGAACAAGTCCAATATTCATGCTGCATCCCTGCATCCTTTTCTTTGCTTTAATTTGCTAATATCCAGCAGGTGGTAAGACAAGGTGCCGAAGTTCTTACGTACGCTGTGTCTAACTCCTTCCCAACATTGTGTAGCGGGTGACCCTGTTTCTTCTGTAGGTTTTAAAAAGTGGACTCAAATATGGATGTTTTGGACTAGTTTCCCATAATTCCCCTTTAACATCTCAAAGTGTCATTCTTGTATGATTATGTACCAGCTTTGAATGAGAAGCTCTGCTCCTCGTTCACTTTTTGTGTTAATAATGGATCTATTCACCCTACGTTTTCCAAAGTCATTGGTGATTTTTGGACTTCCGGCTTGAGACCTTGTCAGTGGCCTGATTCTCAGAAGCTGAATATTTAGTGCTGTTGAAAAATCTGCCCCCGTAAGGTGACTTGAATCCGGCACCCAGTCACTAGTCATTTTTGGAAACATAAACACCAGTGTTTTCCCTTATCAGTCCAATGTGAATGGGACAGTAGATGCTGTGCTTGGGCTGGTAAGGTGTAATTGTGACTTTTTTTCCAAAACTGACCAATCAGCCTGTCCCCTGATAGCTCGTGAGCTGACAGAGGGATAGCGGTAGAATTGGTAATTCAGAAGATACCAATTTTATCTGACCAGAGCTCTTAAAATTAGAAGTGAGCCTTAAATGAGAGTTGAGAGGCAGCGACAAATCTTCACAAGCTCCTAGGTTTGAAACTGCTTTGAATGGTGAGCTGGTGTTACAATGCTAGCAGTCCTGGCAGAGGCAGCTGGACATATACTCTAGGGGGTCTGTATTGCTGAGCAGTGCACCTGAAACGGCGTTAGCAGAGGGAGGGCTTTTTGTAAACTTGGCTGAAAGTGGGTGACAAGCTCCAATTACATGAACATCTGCAACCTTATCAGAAAGCTGTTGGATCGCACCACTTCCCCTACCTGCAGATTATTGTTTCTGACCCTTCTGCTAGTTTTAGAGCCTGCATTCTCAGGGAGCAGTGTTTGCACTTGATACAGATCAGTTTGCAAAGGCTGTGTGTAGACTGCCTTCCCTGAAGAGCAAATAATCAAACCTACTGTGGATTATTAGTTACTACCAAATATCGCGGCCAAACCCTGTAGGAAGGCAGGCTCTTTGCATAGATTCATCATCTGTGTGCTGCACTGGCAACTTCACTTTAGATTAATTTTTTTCTCCCAGTGGAAAAAAAAAGGTCAGGGTGAGTGGATGAAATCTGAACTTCTTCCATATTACTGTATCCAGAAGACTCCACAGTTGTTCTCTGCTGTTCAGAATTCAAGGAAAGGTTAGCAGAAAGCAAACAAAAAAATCAGAAGCATGTTGGAAACCCAGGTGTGTTGAGCTGTACCCTGTAAAGGACAAGTTTGTGTTTCTCTTCCTTGATTTGAAATTTTCATCTCTTGTTCTTGTGTATTTGAGACTGAGGGCTTCTGACACCTACACGTCAGGCGGCTGAGTTGTACATTTTCTGAGGATGAAGTAATCGTATAAAATACCTTTTTAAGTTGTCTGTCCAGGAACTAATTTCTTGATGTATATTGGATTGTGACACTAAAGCTAATTAAGTCATCACTAAAGACCCTCTTTGAGCCTGTGTTATGTAGGACCTTCTGCAGGACTAATTGGATCTCCAGATGGGATCCCCCTTCCCTTTGCATTTGGGGGAAAGGAATCCGAAAGCTGCGTGTGCACCTGCCTATACACACACACGCATGCACTGCACAAAATGCCACCTTTGTCCTGGGGGCGTTTTGACTATGGAAGAATTTTATGTCCCCATCTTTGTACCCACCACTGAGTGTTACCTGATTGGTTTTAAAATCCTCTTGTGCGGAGATCATGGTATAGTTTCATTTCTTCCCCTCTCTTAGCAGACGGGTGTTCCCTCGTGTTAACTTTCCACCACCTCACAGTTTTCTGAGGCTCCAGCCAAGTGACCTTTCGCAGACAATATTTGTGTTTGTAACAGCAGAGCCAATGAGAGATTTTCCCTGTCCAGCCATAAGGGAGGCAGACCAGGAAAGTTAATCTTGTGTTAGTCAATAATTTGATGTAACATCTTTCCTGCTTACCTTCTAGAAGAGACTTCTCTGGGAACCTCTTTATTAATAATGAAATGTTAGTGACTTCTAGAATACAATAGATATTTTCTTTTGCTCTGGTTCATTTACATTTTCCAACATTTCCTCTTGTCCTTCCTTCATCAAGTGATCAGGCTCTGATGTGCGTGTTAAGCAACCCCTTTCACCAAACTTGCAGTGATGAATGTTTCTGTCTGGGTTATATCACATGAGTCATAATGTGTGTGTGTGTGTTTCTCCTGACTGCAGTTTGGGAGGGGTAAGAGGTATTTCTGTCAACAGGCAATTTAAGGCAGGTTGGGTCTTTAACATGCTGTACTTAAATGAGCTGAAATATATTATCTCCAGCTATGTCAAAAGTTGTTTGAAGAAAACACATTCCTCTGTGTGTGAGTGTTACAGGTGGGGCTGGTAGCACCACCTATTGGCTGTTGTTAAGGTTGTCTGACACTTCCCATCAGATTGTTTTCAAGTGTGACACTATAATAAAAAAAAAGCAAACATTATTCTGAGATTTAGCAACAAGAGGTTTGTAAGCTAGACACAAGAAGTAATTCTTCTGTTCTCCTCTGCTCTGATTAGGCCTCTACAGAGTATTGTGTCCAGTTCTGGGCACCATATTTCAGGAAAGAGATGGACAAACTGGAGAAGGTCCAGAGAAGAGCAACAAAAATTATTAAAGATCTAGAAAACAAGAATTATGAGAGAAGATTGAAAGAACTGGGTTGGTTTAGTCTGGATAAAGACTGAGAAGGGGTTATGATGAGAAATATCAAGTACCAAAAGGGTTTTACAGGGAGGAGGGAGAAAAGTTACTCTCCTTAACTCCTGATGATGGGACAAGAAGCAATGGGTTTAAATTGCTTCAAAGGAGGTGTAGGTTGGACATTAGGAAAATCTTCCTGTCAGGGTGGTCAAGCACAGGAATAAATTGGCTAAAGAGGTTGTGGATTCTCCATCAGTGGAAATATTTAAGAGCAGGTTAGAAAAAGACTTTCCAGGGATGGTCTAGATTCTAGATGATGCTTGGCCCTGCCATGAGTGCAGGGGATTGGACTTGATGACCACTTGAAATTCCTTCCAGTTCTATTATTCTATTGCTTATACCTTTGCCAAATTCTAAATGTTGAGGCTGACATTTTCCATGCCCAGGTGTCTGTCACCACCGTGCTGCTATTTATGAAACCCACCAAAGTCTCCTGTATTTCTCTAATGCGGCTCCCAGTAGAGGATGACAGCTTATCCCTGGTGGTAGTTACTCCGTTGGCTCTGCAAGGTGGATCTAAAGGCTCCAACCTTCCTGACAACCCATGTCGGTATTGCTATAGTGCTGCTTTGTGGGCTTTCTCTTTCTTCAGTTTGCTTTTCAAAAAATCTAGGAAGTTGCATGCACGCACGCACACACACAAAAATTAACACTAAAGTTGCAAAGTCAAACACTCAAAAGTTAGGGAATTGCACAACTAATACTTTTTCTGTGCAACCTTAACTCAGCACCCTGCTGTGTGCAATATGAAACCATCTTTCATTACATGATCACTAACTTTTTTCCCCACCTACCACCTTAATTCTGGAATTTCCTAACTTGTGAGTGACTTAATATTGTTCATTGTATGTTGCTGTGTGTGTAATAGTTATGCGGTGGTAGCCATTTGGCTTTTATTAATGAAAGCATGCACAGTGGAATGTCAGCTGCAGTCCTCTGTGATATATTTTGGAAGACAGATTCTCCTGACTTCAGGTTGCGTGAATGTGTTTTAGAGTTCTGTTGCTTGGTTTGTTAACTCATCAAGCTTCAAATAAGAAATTCTGCTTTTGTTTGTGTTGATTTTGTTCTGTCCAAAACACCACAAAACCCATTTTCTACCACTTAAAACGGATCTATGATGAAACTGATTAATCTGCTACAGCACAGGAGGGTGTGAACTAGTTCAGTATTGTTCTGACTCTTGTGTCGAGATGCTCTCACACTGGGTCAGCTCTGAGGCTCTGTGCAGAAGGCTGTGAATCTTGCTTGCTTGATTAAAAAAAAAAAAAGAAGGGCTGCTTTCTTGGGGATCCTTTCTTGTAGAGCCCCCAGAAGGATACTGTTCAGAAAATGAGTCATTCTCATTTAAGGGAAGGAAATAGCGAAATAAAAAATACAGCAAGCGTTTCTGTTAATCTTGCCAAACCCTTTGCTTATTTTCAGCTTTGTTGCCAACAGTCAGTTTCCTGCCTGCAGGTGATGCTTAGTGCCCACAGAGCACTTTATAAGCATTAACTGAGATTCACAAGCACCTGTCTGAGGTAGGTAAATGTTGTGTCCATTTTACAGATGGGGAAGTGGAGGTACAAAAAATCTTGTCTTGTTCAGGGCAACACAGAGAGTCTGTATCACAGCCAGGATTAGAATAGAATTATTGGCTCCTGGCCTCATGCTCAGATGTCACTATGCCACAGTATGTTCTTCATATTGGTTAAAAAGAGGCCATATTAAGTAGCAAACAGAAGGGAGCCACTTGGGGCTATAAGGAATTTGATCCAACTGCTAAAGGGAAGAGTGAGCCACATGCCAGAATCCCAGCGGCTGTCAGAAACCATGGGTGGCAGAGACTGCATCTTCCAACAACGAGTTTAAAGGGTCGGAAAGGTGCTCCACACCAGCAAAGACACACAGAGATTTCTGCATTTTGCAGCAGAGGGAACTGCTGGAAACTGATCAGGACTTCTGATAACTAGGGTCACATGCAATCAATGTTCATGAATGTAATCTACATCTCAGGGGAACAAACATTTATACAACACATGTCCAGTCACCTGCCTTACAGTGTAACTGAGTATGATTTGAGCACCTTACCTTTTTTGCAGTCCATGCTGAGGGGGGAAGAAGCCTGGAATTTCCCATTCTTTGGAAATGATTATTCCATCATTATCAAATAACTCAGATTGCTCCTGGGTTTTTTCCTCATTGATTTTTTTTCCTCTGGACCAGCGTCAGTGTAGCTATTGTGATTACTGATTACGCTCAGAAACATGGCCTGGGTGGAAAATCCCCTGTGGAACCAGCTGGCATTAGAGGAGGTAAGTGAGGTGGGCAAACAAGCTGTTACTTATACATTGTGGCAGAAGAGGCAGATGATTTCGGATGCCCACCTTGAGATGCCCTAAAAGAGCCAGGGTTTCGGAGAGGCTAACAATATGGGCTCCTTTAAAGGGTCTCACAATGGACACCTAAAATTGCTAATGATTTCTAAAAATAATTTCCTTCCCTTCTTACATGGAGTCACAGGAGCCTTTGTGACACATGCTGGAATTGTTTACTTCGCCCAAGATCTCACAAAGCTTTTCCTCTTGGGTTGAAGTTGAATAGTAACTGGATGCTGTGTCCCATCAGCTCTCATGACTTAGTGCTGGGCCATGTCAGCACTTGGATGGGAAACTTTCAAAGACCACCAAGGCACAGGATGAAGGAAGAAAGAGTGGTGTAAAAGGTGTGCTCTGAGTGTATCTTGGATCCAGACCTCCCCTTTAGCACTTTGGTGTCTTTCAGTGGAGGGGTAAAACCTAGGACCTGGTGACTTGTGGTTATTAATGTACGCTTGTCAGAAGAGAGGGTTTTAACTCATATTGCCAGTGGGCTCTGATGTTCTTTTACCTTCTGTCCTAAGTTGGTGTGTAATGTTTGAACAGTTGCTGCATTTAAGTGGTACGTAAATGGCCTCCCAATGCCACTCACATAAGTACTTTGGGATCCTTCAGGGTAAAAGGTGCAATATGAGCACAAAAGACTCTTGTTCCAAACTATCAAAGCAGATTTAGCATTTGATTTACTGGACTTGAGCAAAGAGAAGGCAGGAAACCCAGGACTTGGCTTTCTGCAAGGAGTGAAGGGCTCTTGGGATACTGACACTGGTGGTTTTAGTCACTGTTTACTACAGATGAACCCAAAGGAGCAATCTGGTGTGTTCCTGCTGCATCTCTAGATTCACTCTTTATGCCTGTATTGGCCGCTACTGAGTGGACCAAACTTCTGCATGAAATAAACGTCCTCTCCTGGCAGTTTGGATTCTGTAAATTCAGATTTTTTGAGAGTGGAAATATAGCTTCCTCCCACCCCACCCCCACTACATTCATAAATAATTGTGTGAGCGCCTGGAGCCCTTTTCTCAGTTCGGAAAGGGCTTTTGATGGGAGATTTGGAAGTAAAAGGCGATTTGCTCACACATTGTGAGCGAGACCAGTGTCCTGCCTTGGCTGTATTGAAAACAAATGCAACAAAACGCCTGTCCAGCACTTTTGCTCTGCCCCTGCTGATTTGATTCAGGTTTTAATGTACTTTTTAAAATGCACTTTTCCAGGGAAGACAGACAACCTAATCCCATTTCTTCAAAGGAATGTCAATTCCTTACGGAAGGATCCGGAGTTCCCAGCAGTACTTAGCTGCAAACCACAGACGCCTCTGGCTGAAGGCTCTGTTCTGCTTTTAATTTGGGGAAGTAGAGGAATTCTTTTGAAGGGTTTGGGTTCTCTTGTGCTGGGCCTGTCAGGCTAGACTGTGTGTTACTGTACAGCGACGTGTTTGCTTTGGCTGCCAACAGAGCTTTTCTTTCCTCCACAGGAGTCTTTCCGCCATCAAATCTGATGATGCGGCATGATTATTTATTGAGGATTTTCTGAAAACCATTCTATTAGCCTTAGCACTACAGGAGTTAGGAGGGAAAGCTCTCCAATCTTAAGCCCTGTCTCAGTAGCTGGGGCCACTCAGAAATCCAATTAACCAGACAAGTGCAGGTTATATGAGGCACAATTGTAAATGGAAGTTTGACTTGGAAAGGGCTATAGCATCTACACAAATGTGCACTGCTATAATAAAAATAATGCCTTTAAACGGAGTTAGTGCAGCTTTGGTGAGTAGACTTGCACCTTGGTTTAATCCTGGTTTATATCGATTTAACTTGGTCTTCTAGACCTACAGGGGCAAGCTAAGCTGGTAGACAAAAGGTATTTAAGATAAGTAGAGCCCTGCAAAGATACACAATTGGTATCCACAGCTGCAAAAATGATCTGTGGATATCAACATCCGTATCTACTATATGCAGCAGAACTCTGCAAATTTTCAGCATTCTAGAGACAAAATTTCTATCTGTATCTACAAAAATGAACTGCGGATCCCTGCGTCCATATCCACAGAGGTGGCTACCCAGAGATATAAAGAGGATATCTGCGGATTAGCAAGGCTGTAAATGTTAAGGGTGCCCACAATGGGGTTTGCACCAAATTAACTAATTTTAAAAGAGCACCTATAAGGCCTGGCTTACACCTAAAACTTATAACAATCAGTTCTGTAGCACCTTAAAGACTAACCAGTTTGTTAGGCCATGAGCTTTTATGACTAAGACCCACCTCTTCAGATGGAATAGGCACTCGGAATCTAGGGCACATATAGTAGTGTGTACTCCCAGAATCTGAAGAACTGGGTGTTAGCAACAAAGCTCATGACCAAATAAATTTGTGAGTCTTTAAGTTGCTCCAGGACTGCTTGTTGTTTGTGAAGCTACCCCCAGCACACTAACACAGCTACCCTTCTGAGGCTATGTCTACACTGCAGGGATTTTTTTGTTTTGTTTTTTGGCTGTTGTTTCATCGTTCTAATCTAAGTAAAGTCAGAAAATCGCATTCATGCAGCCTCAGCAGTGGGAAGAGGAGCATTCTCCTTCACAGCCACAGTTCATGCCCATGGCATTGCAAAAGGACCCTTCAGATGAGCAGATAATAGCTGTGCTTTGTTCACATGCATTCCGTTTCCGACCTTGAAGAGGATGAGGGTCGGCAAAAGTAATTCGCAGAGCTGGAGTAATTTTGAGAGAAAAGCCCTTTTCTCAGATTATCTAGTTTCGCTGTGGGAATGCTTGGGGTTTTTCTGGTGTGTTTTGTTTTGTTTTTTTTCCCCCAGAAAAAGTTTTTTGCTTTTTTTTTTTTGTTTTTTTTTTTTTAAAAAAGAAAAACACGCACTGGAGACAAGCCCTGAGACCTAAAGCTTAGGTGACCTAGTTGCATCAGGCAGGGCTGTGAAATTTTCACACCCTGAGCTGCTTAGTGAGATCCACCTAATTCTTGCTGTAGATGGAAGGGATTCCCTTGACAGGGCTACCTGGTCCCCGAGAGGAGGGTTGGCTACATTGACAGATTTTTTTTTCCTCTCAGTATAGGAAGTGTCTATGCTATTGAGCTGCCCCAGCACTAAGGCTGTACTCCTGTAGTACAGACATCCAGAGGTAAAGCAGGGCAACTTCTATGTGCAAGCAAAAGCCTCCTGGGCCCAGATCCCACAAACCCTTAACGCACGTGCCTAACGTCACACGTGTCCCCAGTGGAACTGCTTGCAGGAATAAAGTAAGTGCACAAGTGTTTGCAGGACAGTGGCCTGAACAAGGAGCACCATTTTAGGCTCCGGGCATGCATACCGCTGCCTGCTCTAAACAAATAATGCCACGGGGGGCTTGGAGATTGCTGAAGTTAAAGGAAATCATATCCACTCGACTGCTTATAAACACTTCCCTCTCCACCCCCGCACTCAAATTGAATTATGTAGCTAGACCGGCAGTTCTAGATGGAGTAACCGGAGAGCTGTATTTCCTCTATCCCTCCCAAGCAGTGACAAGTGGGTGTCTGACTTGGAATATTATGCTGCAATCAGCTAGGTGTAGGGTGGCCTCTTAGAACTCCTCCCGTGTGTGTTACGGCAAGGGCCATGTAAACCTAGCTCCAGCTTTGCTGCTTGGAATGACCTCGGCTGGGTGTTCCCAGTCACAGCTGGAAAATGCTGTCCGTCCATGGCTGGCTTTTTTCACGTTTCCATCGTGGTTGCTGAGATTTTCTACAGGGTGAATGTAAACCATTTAAAGCTGGAAGAAAGGTCTAATGCAGCACACCCTGGCTTGAGACCACCTCTGGAGTTCAGTAAACATGCATCCTGGCTCTGTTTTGCCTGTATGGGTTTAAAAAAATGTGACACCAAAGGTAACTAATACCTTGGCAGTTACTTTTCACTCTTGCTTATGAGATTAGTAAATAGGCTGCTCCCTTGGAGTCACAAGATCTGAAATTCATGGCCAAGTGTTTGCATTCACCCACTTCCGCACTGATAAAACCATGGGAGTGACTTTGACCAGCGATAACACAGATGGGTGTCACTTGTGGGTATAAAACTGACTCAGCCCTCTGTTGGCTTGTGCAGGATGTCTGTCTCATCATGCTTAGTGAGACGAATGAATATGGCTGTAAAATGAGGGGATGTAAAGATGCTCACAGCAACTGTAAATTATCCAGGGGGCTTGTGGCCCAGTTTCAGGCAGGGAGTGGTGGCTGCTGGTACGTGACTGCAGTGAGGTGGGAGCTATCAGCCCTTTGGGTACCCAGTAGGCTAGTGTGGGAAAATTCATTTGTTTCCTCCTCTGAAGGAGGCTGCAGGTAGATCAATTCCCCTTCACCTTAACAAATACCTTCATGAAGGGAGGCAGAAGGGTTAGTGTGGTGCTGGAAGGCTGGGCAGGGCTGTGCCCAATGATCCCTCTAATCTTTTCCACCCAGGTGCAGAATAAATTTTTGTGTGCCAAGGCATGTATGAATGTGCACCAGCAGCAGCAAGCAAAAGCCTAGCCATGGGCACTGTGCTAATCAACTGGGGGACAAATGAATCTCTCCTGAGCACCCGCACTGCTGCGCAGCTTATGAGGAACACTGTGGCTCTGAGGGCTGGCTGGCCACTGTAGACAGGATCAGCATTCGATCTTACTTCTCTTCCCAACAAAAGCCAGGACAGATTCATGGAGTGGGACTGCCGGGTAGCTGCATTAGCACAGGATTCCTACTTCCTCTCGTGTGCACATTGGCTGTCGGTCTCATTCCCACTCTCTGAAAGTCCTGACCCAGTGTGGGGCAGGTGGAGATACCCTGGAGCTTTCCTAATGACTTCAGGAATAAGGGGACTTGCATGGAACCAAGGAAGTTGATGGGGATACATCTATACTTCCAGGGGGCTGGTGTGCCATGATCAACCTTCCAGGGATCGATTTTTGCCACGTGTGAAGATGTGGCAAAATCAATCTCTGGGCTCAGCTGTCAACCATGGTATTCCAGGCTGATGTGTAGACTAAGGGATGTGGCAGGAGCCTGAAGATGCCTGGTCTACATCAGGGAAGAAAGTCGATCCTGATATGTTGATTCTAGCTATGCTAATGGGGGGATAGAATTGCATATCTGGGGCCGACTTTGACCCCTAGTGTAGACCAGGCCTAGGAGAATTTCTCCCGTGGACCTCTCCCTGTGGGGGCCAAGACAAAATCGATGTAAGATACTCTGACTCTAGCTAGGAACATTGTATGGCTAGAGTCAGCGTAGTTTATAAGGATTTCCTCCGGGTGTATGCCTGGCCTGGGCCTCGTGAGCAATATTCCCTCCAACACTTTCCCTTCCTGGGCAGAACATAATTGTTCAGGGCCCTGAGATGCGGCTAGTGTGCACCACCCGCAGCCACACAACCTGCCCAGCAGTGGGTGGCATTGGAATCGTGCCCAGCGGCTGCCAAGTGCCCAGCTTACAGGGAGCCTGCCCCGTAGCCCAGTGCAAGGGGGGAACAGCGCAGGGGTTTGAGCATTGGCCTGCTGCACCCAGGGCTGTGAGCGCAGCCCCTGAGGGGACCATTTAAGGTTCAGGGCCAATGGCTTTAAAAAGCACCTCTGGCTTTTTCTGGGTGCTTTCCCCGCGCCTTGGGGGGTGGGGAGCCGCGCGGAGAGCCGGCCGGGCGAGGCACCGCGCGGCGCTGGGGCCCCGGCACCCGCGGACATTCGGGGCTGGCCACGTGCTGCGCCGCAGGCTCTTACCGCACGGGAAGCGCCGTCGCTCTCCTGGCTGCGGGGCGGGACGCCGCGGCCCCGCCCGCTCCAATCGCCTGGCCGGGGGCGGGCCCTGCTGCCCAGCGGCCGACGGGCCAGGAGCGCCTCCAGTGCTGCCGGCCAGGGCCATGGTGGGGACGCTGGCGCTGCCCGAGGGGCCCGAGCCGCTGGATAGGAAGCGGCGCGGCGAGCGGGTGCTGGACAGCCCCGACTCCGGCCTGCCGCCTAGCCCTAGCCACTGGCTGCTGGCCGCCGGCCCCGAGCGCGCCGCGCCCCCCGGGCTGCCGGAGCCGGACGCCGCGGGCCGGGCGCCGCCGGTGAGTATCGCGCTCCCCTGGCAGCGGTGTGAGCGCGTGGGGATGGGGGCTGCTAGGGGGCGTATGGGCCATGCACCGCGTACCGGGACCCGGAGGCTGCGGGGAGAGTGCATGGAGATACGCACGGGGCAGCGGGTGCCGCTGGGGGTAGGTGAGGTGCCTGCCCGGGGTTGTGCTGGTGGCACCTGGTCCAGGCTGTGAAGATTCTCCCTCTTGATGGTTGTGCATCCCCCCACCGTCTGTGCTTTACCCGGAGTGGCTGCCCCACTCGGTATGTCCCCGGGGGCAGCGCACAACGCGGATGACTGGCGATCCCCGTGCACCGGCAGCTTTCCTCCTCCGCCTGTCTCCTCTCCGCAAAGATGCGGCTCCTGCCTGCAGAGTGATGCAATTCTTTGGCTCTGCTGCTAAGCAGAGTAGACAGAAAACCAGGTCAGGAACACTCGTGTGCTTCTTCGAAACAAAAGCAGCCAAGTAGCACTTTAAAGACTAGCGAAATGGTTTATTAGGTGAGCTTTCGTGGGACAGACCCACTTCTTCAGACCAGGACAGACTCAATATTTAAGGCACAGAGAAGCAAAAACAGTAAGCAAGGAGGACAAATCAGAAAAAGATGATCAAGGTGAGCAAATCAGAGAGTGGAGGGGTGGGGGGAAGGTCAAGAATTAGACTGAGCCAAGTATTCAGACGAGCCCCTGTAGTGACTCAGAAAGTTCCCATCACGATTTAAAGCATGTGTTAATGTGCCAAATTTGAATATAAAAGCCAGCTCGGCTGCTTCTCTTTCCAGAACGGTGCGATAATTCTTCAGTAACACACATACCTTTAGGTCATTGACAGAATGCCCCATTCCATTCAAATGTTGACTAACTGGTTTGTGGATCTGGAGTGGTTTGATGTCTATTTTGTGCCCGTTGACCCTTTGTCTAAGGGAGTTAGAAGTCTGTCCAATACACAAAGCATCTGGGCATTGTTGGCACATGATGCCATATATGATGTTAGTAGAGGAGCATGAGAAAGTGCCCGTGATTCTGTGAGTAACCTGGTTAGGTCCAGTGATGGTATTTCCAGAGAAGATATGTGGACAAAGCTGGCAGCAGGCTTTGTTGCAGGGAAAGGTTCCAGGACTGGTGTTCCTGGGGTATAGACTGTGGCTGTTAGTGAGGATCCTCATGAGGTTGGGAGGTTGTCTGTAGGAGAGAACAGGCCTGTCACCCAGGGCCTTCTGGAGTGTAGCATCCCGATTAACAGTAGGTTGTAGGTCTTTAATAATTCGTTGCAGTGTGCTTCTTGTCTGCTTGTGGGGCACAGATATGCCCTGAGTTCTGGGCTCCAGCGCTCTCACCCCTCTGGCTAGAGGCACAGCAGAGGCTGGAAAGTTTGTTCCACTTGGTGTCTGTCTGTGCCTCTCTAGGGAACTGCCCCTATGCTCTATAGCTAGTCCATGCATCTCCCAAAGCCAGAGAGCTGGGGGTTAGGGTGGGGTCCTGCCATGGCGGGAAGGCTGGGTTGTCGAGCTGTCTGCACACCAGATGGTATCTGTCCTTTCCGAGCCCTGGGACTACATTTATGAACTTAATCACATCAGAGTTGCAGCTGGAACTGCCACAAATTTTCACCCAGAATAATGCATTTAAGCAAGAAAAGTTGAAAACAAGTGACCTGACCTCCCCTTTACCCTAGAATGGCTGTGTAATTTATCTGTGCAGTGGCCCTACCCACAGAGTGCCCCACCCATCACGTACTTGGCATGAGGGAAATGCCGACATCAATAGCAGGGGTGGGTGGTGGAATTGTAGAATCGTGAAACTGAGTTACTCATTTACAACACCTCCCAGCTTCCCGCCTGTGAGAGGAATTGCACAGGGCCTCTCAAACACAGGCTGTCTGCAGTCATTTTCCGCCAGGCCTTTTTGAAGGTCTGTCGCACGCTTGTCATTTGCCAGAGTGAAAGCTGCAAACTGGCATCAGCAGGTTGCCCTTAGAATACTAACTAGCCTGGGCTCCAGGAGTGAATTTGGGGCTCCAATTTTTCCAAAGGTGCTGAGTGCTTGCAACACATTGATTCCACTTGCTGTTCGCGGAGCTTGTTAACTTCTGAAAATCAGGTATTTTACTGTAGCTGGTGGACACTTCATTGGCTTGACCACATCAAAGAAAATGCAGGGAAAATGGAGAACAGCATAGAAGGGTCATAGCTTGAACAATAGGTTTTTGTAACATCTCAGCTCTGGGAATGCTCCTTTAAGAGAAGCAGGATTGGTCCTTAAATACAGCCTGTTTGAAGGTAACTCCAGCAGGTCACTCTTCTTCTTTCCTAGCTAAGGGGGCCTTGGCAGAAAGGGAAGCACCTTGCTGTTCATTTGGTTCCCTCAGAGAGGAGACGGGGAACTTCTCCATTCCAAGCTAGGAATAGAGGTTCCCCTTTCCTGTGGTCCACATACATACTGGACACAGCTGAGCTTGAGAAATAGGGAGCTGGGAAGGCTGTTCCTGAGTCCATGCAACTTAATAACCCATGAAGGTTTCTGTTGCATTTTAGGTACAGATTTAACTGATGAATCCAGTCTTGAGAGGTTTCATGCACACTTTGCAAAATATGTATGATAAAATAACCAAGCATAAATCCACGTGGCAGACGTTCCATGCCGTGTAACCCTGTACTACTTACGGAGGACATACCCCGGATTCCAGCCCCTTGCAGTATGGATGCCCCAGAATTACCGGTCACACCTATTGTGTAAATACGTGGGTCTCAATAGAATTCAATAGAGCAGTCAGTCATTTACAGATTCTGTTTTGGATAATGATAACCTTGTCCATGACATAAGTGGTGACTAAATAAACACCCCCTCTTGGGATAGTAATAAATCGGTATATTAAAGGAACTTTTTTTGCCTTTTTGCAGAATGCTGTGTTGTCCCCCAGTGCTCTGCCCACCGGCTGCCCTGCAAGGTTATGCCCTTTATCCTTTGGTGAAGGAGTTGAGTTTGATCCCCTGCCACCAAAGGAAATAAGGTAAATACAATCAGTTTTAAACATCCCCTTCCTTGGGGTGTATAAAGCCATTAATATTTAACAATTACTGTGCAAAGGAGCCTTAGGATTTACTAATTTGTCCCTTAGATACAAGCTCAATTATTTGTAGGACCGTATCATTCCACTGGGCTAGGACATTCCTTATGCCCTTACCCAGCCCTTTGCAAAGGAATGCTGCCTCTTCTAACCACCTAGTAGAAGGCTATTCAGGGGAAGTTGTCCCTTGTCTATTTATTATGTTTCACAGTTCAATGTACCCTTGTTAAATCTTATGTTCTGTGTAACCACTTGAAAGGTAATCATAAGCAAAGATTTTTAAAGGGAAGAGATTTCTAAAAGGTTTTATTAGGGGAAAGGAATTCTACTTTCGAGAACTGATGGTTTTATAGCAGAGTGCTCTGTCTTACCAACAAGAGCTAATCCTGTGAATTGGAGGGAAAAGCTAATATTTAGAGAGGTGGAATTTTTTAAATTCTGCCTCTTTCAAAGAATATTAATTATTCCTTTAGACATAATTTTATGGAGCAAAAATGAACAAAGTTCCCTTTCTATAGCAGTGCAGGCAGAGGTAGAACAGCACGATAGATCAAACAGCAGGCTGATAGATGGGAGAGGTAAATATTTTTGATTATTGCTGAAAAAGGATTCAGTCCTGAGGTTACAAGTATCAGAAGAGCAGTCGTGTTAGTCTGTATCCGCGAAAACGAGAACTCCTGTGGCACCTTATAGACTAACATGCATCTGATGAAGTGAGTCTTTGCCCACAAAAGCTTTTGCTCCAATATATCTGTTAGTCCTGAGGTTGAAATTGATGCTTGGTACCATGCAGTATCAGGCCCCAAAATGCTAGGGGGTGAAGTAGAGAGAGAATTTTTTTCAGTGCACACAGGCTTCCAGTCCTATCTTACATTACAAAACCAGACATTCTTGATATTAATTTTCATATCAGAAGCGCTCAGTTCACTAATTGTATTATTTTCTTCCAGTCAAGTCCATGCTGGTTTTAATCATGAAACCAAGTGCGTATGATTGATCGCATTTGCCTTGGCTGTTGACTCTCAAGCTGGGGAAGGATAAAGAACCCCAACCAGACTCTTTATGAGTAAGGATACAGAAAGCATCATATGCTTCCATGGGAGGAGCAAGCAGTTAGCACATTATGAAAATCAGGCCACTTACTCAGGGAGTCTTAACATGGATCTAGGTGCCTGGCTGGTTTGAAAAAGGTTGTGTAGGACCACAGGGCTAAGATGGTTAAAGTGATGGAGTTTCTGGAAATGCCAGTAAAAGAGGTACCCTGCCTAGTACTGGCACTTGGACAAACAGTGAAAATGCCAAGTGTGGTTTTCCTCTATCCTTAAATGGAAAGCAGATATCAGCGGGAAGGTAGATCATTTAAATATAATGTCTTTGCCCTGTGAGCACTGGCTGCTGGAACAAAGTGAGGTTCATGCCAGTATTCCCTGTATGCCAACCAGGAGAGACTAAGGTGCCACCCAGCTAGTTTCCAGAGCTCCCACAGCTGGCAGTATGTGTTTCTATTATGGTGAACATCTGCACATGCCTTGCTGCACATAACAAAATGTATTCCACTCCTGGATAGAAGAAATTAGGGGGAACACTGGGTCACATTGGGGTCTCATTTGTGTGTTTCAGGTACACCTCCTCAGTGAAGTATGATTCAGAAAAGCACTTCATCGATGATGTCTATATGCCAGTGGGGTTAGGCATATCCTCGTGCAGCCAAACAGTTGTTTGCATCCCCGATTGCACGTGGCGCAGTTACAAAGCCGAGGTCCACTTTGAGCCACGGAACAAACCCCTGCGTTTCACCAGCACCACCATCGTCTACCCAAAGCACACCAAAACTGTATATACCACCACTCTGGATTACAACTGCAGGAAGTCTATACGGCGGTTCTTGTCCAGCATAGAGCTGGAGTCTGCAGAATACCCTGGGAATGATTACCTCCTGGATGGCTGCTAACTGACATTTGTCTCTCTTGCTATGATTCGTCCTAGTCCCTTTCTATTGTACTGTACTAACTCTCCACTAGCTAAAGTGGGTTTAAAAAAAAAATTGCCCAGTCATGCTAAGGGAACATTACCTGTTGCTACCTCTGTCCCAGCTTAAAAATTCAGCTTTAAGCATCCATATGGTCTGCGAGTAATTTTCTACGGGAATTTAGTGTTTCAAGGTATCAGTTGATCCTCCTTTAGAGCTTACGATTCCCTCTCCTGCTCCCAAGTTGCAGTAATCAAAGGAAAATAAGGGAAATGTTTCCAAAGAGGAAAAGTTAATTACTCTTTCCCAGAGAAAGGGAGAGTCCAGGATCGTGGAAAAATGTATTTTACTCTTCATGATGATGTGTAAAACCAATGACAATTCTCTTGTTGCAGAAAATCTAGCAGATAATTCAGCCACTTGTAAACAGAGAGCCATAATTAATTTCAGCTTTGGTCACAAGACCTCCTATTTCCTGGTGAAGCAGAAGGTGCTGACATCCTTTGGCATAGGCTAGCTGATGGGAAATCCAGAATTTGATAGTTAAGCAGATGTCTTTAATCACATTCAAGCCTGTTTTTAAAGATGTTCCTTTAAAGTGGGGAAAAGGGAGTTTTGATTATAGTAAGAGTTAATTTTCATTTGGGTAGCTGTAGAGAAGGAACTGGCAGAGAAGGAACCGGGTCATCTTTCTTCAGGCTCCCTGTCTGGGTGATCTTACAGAACATCTTGTGTACTTCTCAGTTAAGTAACCCTGCCTCAGACTTGAGCAACAGCTTGTCAGTGCAGAGATACTAGAATATGCAGGCACTGTACTATAACATGTAGTGAAGAATATTAAGCAGAAAACTATATTTAAGGGGTGATGAATTTTGGAATCCCAAATATAGACATCACAATGGTTTCAAACTGCTAGTAGCTGGTGTGTACTAACACTGGCCCTGTTCCTTGCTGAAGTGGAGCTGCAATAGTGAGAGAATGTTAGAAAATCCAGTGTGGAGGTCATGAAATAGAAGTAGAATTCTGGGAATCCGGGAGTGGTTTGCCAAAGAAGGTACTGATCATGACAAAGGGAATGTAAAACTGTCAGTTGGTTAGACCTACAGCCATGCCTGCGAGTTCCATGTTGGACTTCACAAAGATCATTATTTTAAGCTTTTGATCTGATAGCTTGGATGATTTCACTGAGGAAAAGAAGGTCTGCCATACCAGCAGCTCTCTGAGCAACCCTGCAGTAACAAATCAGAATGCATTTTAGCTGGTGGGCACTGCAAAGTGGTGGGGGAGGTGCAGGAGAGAGGTGGGGAGAATAAAAACTTCAAATATTCTTAACCTGTACCTTGACATTGTCTTTGTCACACTTTCATGCACTTTAACCAAACAAAGCCACCAAAATTGTTTCTTTGTTGAAACTGAGGAATGCAGCCTAGAAAGCATATGCTTTTGAAGATGTGGCTTATACTCTTCCTGGGTGTACTAGTGAATTATGCATGATCCATAGATGCCAGATCATGTATTTTTATGTCTATCTAGCCACTGTTGTTTTTGTTTAAAAGAAAAAAAAAAAAGCTGATACTCAGCTGCCTTCCCCCAATCAGCCAGTCCCATGGCTGGGGCTGCTGAGATGCCAGTACTCAGTACCAGCAAAAAAAAGGCACTCTATTTATCCATCCCCTCCTCCCTTCCTTCTCCCCACAAACTCCTTGGGTCCAAAATTCACCTCTCTGCAGAGCACCAGCTCAAGACCTGCTCTCAAAAGGGGCCATATTTAGGGCACAGAGACAAGATCAAATGTCAGTGGAGAGAAAGGAATGCAGAATATGTGCAGGTTCGAGATTATTATTGGGGTTGCAATAAGATCATTCATATGTTACAAATGGCTTCTGCAGAGGTATACCTTGACTTTGGTACAAATGGTATATTCTGCAGTGTGGTACTAGTGAAAGCTGAATGATTCGAGACTGGAAGTGCAAAGGAAGAGTGGGATTTGTTTTTGTTTTTAACCTATTTATTCACTTGAATCAGGAATTCCTTTAATCTTTGTTTTCCTGCTCTGTAAACCCAGATGTGTTAAAACATTTCCAAGGTGTTCAAATAGCCATACCCACAAGAGATTATGGGTATGGGAATTCTGACCCAACCTTTAACTTGTGTAACCCCACTGAAGCTACTGGGGCTGCATGGGATGTGAATTGGGACCAGAACTACCAACGTGGGTAGCATAGCTAGTGCCAAACGTGTTTGAATACAGTCTGTCCTATTTAAGAAATGCTAATTACATTCCCACTAAGACCATTCCTTAAGAGTTTGCCAAAAGTGCACTTATGCAGGGCATAAGCCAAGCTCTGTATGTAGAGGTTTCAGACATAACTTCTCCTGTGAACAGGTTATTTTATTATTGCTAGGTAGTTTTATTTTAGAATTGTAACCAGTACCTGTTCCAAGTTAAATTAGAAATAATTCTTACACTATGATTTAAGACACATGCTTTAAAAACACAGATTTCTTGATATTTCTCTTCAAAAAGATGTAACTGCTGGAAAATGCTTTTTAAAAAAAATCAGGTTACTATACTTCAAGACCCTGGTTATCATGATGCAAGATCCGAAATGTTCTGCTGTCTGTATGTCACATGATTTCTGCCCCCCTTTCAATTTGCTTTTTGTCATTTAACTAGTAATAAATTATATGAAAACCATAATTGTAGGGAAGTGTCTCTTTAATTCAAGCCTTATTGGTTATTTATTGGTCTTAAATGCAAACTAGAATCACAAATGGATGGCTCATCTCTGCTGCACTAACTCTGGATGGCGAGTGCTACTACTGAAATTAGTGGGTGAGTACCATGTGGAAGCATTAGATATAATTTATTATACTATTTACTTAGCACTAAAGACAATTATATTCAGCTGATCTTAGATCCTTGGTTTCTTCTATCAGTCTTGATTGCTGCTAGATTCTCTAATAAGCCATATGGCTTCATGTGTTCAATAAGACACTTGAAAATGTGCTTTGAAGACATTTAAAGCCTCTCCAGGGCATGTATTTGAATTTTACATCTGGTACTGTGAGTTTTGGTTTCTGATATGTATTTTGGCACATACCGCAAACAAACCCATTGTTGTATTCTAATGAACTGACTATTCAAATCGACAAAACACTCTCTTTTTATTATGGATTTTTAAAGGGGGAGGTGTGGAGTTCAGGTGCTCAGATGCCACAGTGATGGGTCCAGTATATAAACATGAGTAGAATTTATTATATATTGAACTAAAAAATGTTTTTGATTGTGACAAGCTGTTCCTGTCTGAGATGTATAACTTATGTGTCTGGCTGCCTACAGTCTTGCTAAATCCTTCTGAATTTCTAGGCTTGTAAATTTTATTTGTAATATTGATAGAATGGTAGGAATCAATGCCACAGAATACCAGTTCTTTGAGTTATTTGTTTTTTTCATTGCTTGTCTGCCCACCTCTTTGCAAAAGAATTTGGTTTTCATGTAATTACACTGTTGGAATCTAGTGAGTCTTGAAACAATCAGAAAATATTAATAAAGAACCAGCTTGCTATTGCAAAAGAGCTGGTGGCATTTGGAAGCCAATTAAAGGGAACAGGGTTAGAGGATCCTTTAGTGATAAACTATTAAAGAAAACAGTGGAATCCTATGCATATAAGACAGTAGTTTTTAAAAAAGACAAATTCATCCAAACACCTAAAGAAACTTCTTTTAAAAGGAGCATGTTTCTGAGTAGGCAGAGAGAAGTTACAAAACCATCTTATCTCTCTTTTCAGATGCTTAGTCATTTGTCCCCGTATCATCTCTTTCGTCTGTCCTTGGCTACTTTTTAATATTCTGATATAGTAAAACTATGCTGGGGGAGTCCAAAAGACATTTATGTGTCTGATGATAAGCAAAGGCATCTGAGAGTTTTGGTAGACATGAACAGGGAAGCTTACAAAGTGAAAAACTACTATTTTTAGTTCTTCTTAGCCACTTGTGCAGGAAATGCTCAGACCCATGTTGCTGCAGCACTTATATGACACTGGTAAAGACAACTGTGTCCCTTGTGAAAAGGGCATTTTTCTATTTAGTGAATTTTGTTTCTGATCTAAACCTTTTGCCTGCAGGAACAAATACAGTAAGCTTTTGTAACAGAAGAAAGTAGTACTGACTAGCAGTTAGGCTATGTCTAGAGAGTTTTGTTTGCAAAACAGCTATTTTGCTGACAAAACCCACAGAGCATGCAGATTCCCAAGGACATTCTGTCGACAGAACGCAGCACTTTTGTTGACAGCTATACCCTGCTCACCACAAGGAAGAATGCTTTTTTTTTGTCAACAGAGGCGATCTGGATATTCCAGGGGCCCTTCTATTGAGAGAAAGGGCTTCTGGGATACTGGGCAACCCTGCCTGCTGTGCTTTTGGCTGACCATTTTGCCAGTAGATCGGCCGGGCAGTCCGCTTAGCATTCTGTCGACAACTTTTGCCAGAAGAGATATTCCAACAAACTCTAATCTAGACGTAGCCTTAGAGAACAAGCCAGACACTTAGACCTGGATTTTAATCCCGATTGAAGAGTATGTGACCTTAGGCAAGCCTCTCTGCATGTCTCTGATCCTACCTAGTCCCTGTACGCAGTATCAAATCACTTAGCTACATACTGCCTCAATTTCCCCACTTGCAACATGGGCTAACATCTGCCCACTTCAGAGATATTGTGACACTTAGTGGATTCATGTTAAAAAGCACTGAGATAATCCAGTAGAACACTACTGCTTATGAATAATACGTGAAAAGAGGGTACTTGAAGGCAGAGTAGTGTGATGCAGAAGACTTAAATAAAACCATTATGATAATTGTTTTATTTTCCACTTACCATGTAATGTTCTATAAAAAGTCTGGCAGAAGTAAATAGACTGTCCTGTTAGTATGGGGAAAGAATCCCACTTAACAACTTTGCCGTGAACAAAGGTGTGTACAAAGTTTCGATGGAACAGTCTTGTTGCTGTTCTGTTTTAAATATAAATATAAATTAGAGAACAATGCTGGTTTACACAACTTCCTGAGAAATATTTGGTAGTGCTGCTGCTTGTAGTTCAGACACAGTGGTAGCTAGCTCAGCATTCATGGCCTCTTCATCTTTGTTTTCCTGAAAATAAGGACTCTGATGATTTTCCTGATATACAGCCTGACCACTCTTTGTGCATGGATCTTTGTTTGAAAGTAATGGGAAATGGCTGAGAGTCAGACATGGCTCTGTGGGTAACTGTTGCTGGACATATAACCCATAACGTTTCCTTCTGTTAAGTTTATAGATATGCAGCCTTTCTTCCTCAGCAGCAGGATCTTCAAGTTTCCCATCCCATCGAAGGCTTTCATTGATCTGATCAATGTTCTGCTCTGTTTGGGTAGAACCTGAAACAGTGGAAGCTGATGATAAAAGCTTATTTATTTCTGCATCAATGTGAATCCCCTTCACAGCTTCTTGTATTGGGTTGGGATCCTCCTTCCCAAGGCTTAGTACTTGAAGTAAGTGAGCAGTGAGTGTCTGATGCTTCTGGCTTTTGCTGTGATGTTTATCTGTTGCAATGATAAATAATATTAGCAGAGAGTTTTTACAGCATCACTGTCACTTCTGGCTTTACTATTAATATGATCAAGAAAGATGCAGATTAACATTCATTACACATAATGGACTCACAGTCAAGAAGCTAGATTTATTGACATCATATCATGCACATAAAAGCTGATTAACTGATGACATTTATAGAACAGCTATACTCATATAAAATGTACTTATCCAGAAATATTTAATACTCATGATACTTTCCTACTAGCATCATGCCCGATTGGTTCAGAATGACTACTGCATTTTTTTAAAGTATTTGCATACTTTGGTATTTTGTTTTTTTTCAATGTGAATGTTAAACATTTGAGTTGTGTGGCAAAAGCTGAAATAAAAAATTATGTCTATACAGTAATCCCTCAAAATGCCTGATTTTGAGTTGTGCTTAACTTGCATTAACACAAGTTAAACACAACTCAAAATCCTGCTCCCTCTGCCCGTGGCACAACCACCCTGACCTTCACAGCCCTAATTCAAAACCCCTGGCACTGGTTCACCCCCACCCTGCACAGCTCCAGTTCACCCTCTGACTCCATCTCACACCCCACCCCCACTGCACTCAGCTCCAACTCACCCCGTGTGTGGCCCCAGCCCTGGCTCACTCCTTCCCAGTGCCCAGCTCCTGCTCACTCCCCCTCGCGTGGTCCCAGTTCACCCCCATCCTGCCTGGCTCCGGCTCATCCTGTTGCACAGCTCTAGCTCATCCACCCCCGCTGCACAGCTCCAGCTCAACCCCGTAAAGCTGGCTCGTCACCTGCAGCCCTAACTCACCCCAGGCTTAATCCCCCTGCTCCACCTCCCATGGCCTCAATCCACCACCAGGCTTAACCCTCTACAACTGCACCTCCCAGCCCCAGACCTTACCTTCAAAAGGAGCTCTAGGGCGCTCTTGCTGGTTCCCCAGCTGCAGACTGTGTTCTGCCATGAGAAAAAAGTGCCCCCCCTCCCGACTTACACAAAAATTGAGTTATGCAAGGGTGCGTGGAACCAGAACCCTGACATAACTCGAGGGACTACAGTATTTGACAACCAGCTCAGGCTTTCAGTGCTCTCCAAAGCAGGTAAACAAGATGGTTCCTGTGCCAAGAAAGTTACAGTCCTAAATTGAGAGTGTGTCACCTGCTAGAGCTAGGATTAATTTGTCTCCAGTTAGAGTTAGTAATCAGATTCCACTGACAAAAATGTCTCTTGCAATCTATGCTAGAGCTATTTTTTTTTTTTTTTTTTAAATCTTGCTCCATTTATGCCTTGTCTTCCACCAATGGTTATGCTAAGTAGCTTTTGTCATTGCAATAAGTTAATTCTGCTCCTTTCTAAAGTTTAAACTTCAAGAAATAATCAGCTTTTTTAAAAAAATCCTGCTGTTTTAATAGTGTGAGTAGTGTGCTTTTAATATCTGACATTAACCCAAATTCCACAACTATAGTAAGTCTGTTTCTTTACATGACTGAAGACAACCTCCCCATGAAGCTTTGAAATTAACTCCTACTCTGTTGATGCACCAGGAAGTACATTAGTGATCAGACAAAATTTACTCTCAACAATGAAATGCTGAGCATTAAATCAACCATAGTTCAACTCTGTAAAAGACAACCAAAACATATGTCCAGCTACCACAAATCTTGCTGGAGTTTTGTGAAACCACTTATATTACTCTGATAGCTGTCTTATGCCTCCTACAGTCCACAGTAGTGAGCTGCATGTATTTCCAAAGAATCATTTGTTTAAAAAAATAAAAGCAGAAAATATAACAAAAAGTGGAGGTGAAGGTGCTAAAATTCATAAGATTCCTTTTCACCAAAAGCCCAGAATTATTTTCTGGGCTCAACAGCAGTTTTTGTTTTTTTTTTTAAAAACTATGACTGCACGATAGTGAAAAGGATGTCTAACTATCCCAGTACAATACTAGTTTTCTACGCTATGAACAGTTAGGTAATAAAGCAAAACTACCCATTCCAAAAATTTATTTTTAAATAATGTATACACACACTCTAACGTGTACACAGGAGTATAGCAGACAATCTGTGTGTAGGCTGGCTGATCAGAAAGCACAGTCAGTAATATTATACTCATTAACCTATAGTTGATTCTGCACATCCCTCAATAACAGCGTGGACAGCAAAGTAGAGACAACAGACTCAGTTCTCCACCACCTTACCTTTTGTGTAGTCATGTACACCGGGCAAAGAGAGCATAAAACTGTCTTTCGTGTTTGGTAGCATGTTCTGAACACTGAGCTGATGCAAGTGATGGCCCAAGACACGGGAGGATTGGTCCACAGCAGATAGTGGCATGTTATGTAAAAGCCAACATGGACATGGTCAGAACCAGTGTGGCCTTTGAGAAGTGGCAGCTGCTCCCCACCATGCAAACCTTCTTTCCTTCCACCTTTTGCAGGCCACGCACCCACCTCCCAGGTGCTGTGCCCACCAGCCCCCATTGCTATAACACAGCATAGCTAACCTGTCTCCTCAGAGGCAGAGGGGCTGCTGCCATGCTCACTGCTCCTGGTGTTACTGTCATCATGGTCTGCTTTCTTTTTCTTCTTCTTTGGCTTCTTGTTGCCTGTGGCCTGGGGTGAGCTTAGGGATCCCTTAGCTGGCAGCTTGCTGCTGGCCTTACCTCTCTCTTTGCGAGGCAGCACTTCCTGTATCCCCTTGTATCCTGGGCTCTCCTGCATGAGGCACAGTCTGGCCCTCACAATGAGCAGCTACAGAGCCTGCAAATTGGGGTGGAGGGAGAATTTTAATTCAAGGGCTTTTCAGTGTCCACCTTCATTAGCAAGATAGTCCAATATCTTCCTAGCTGAGGCCCCACGCATCCCCTTCAGCCCTCCCCACCTACTCCCTTCAATTCCACTTCCTTCTTCACTGCCCTTCCTCCAAGCCACCAGAATGTCCCCCTTCCTCTTCCTCCTCTGACCTTGACTCCCTGGAGGTATCCTTTGGCATCCTCAGTCCTACTATACTGTGCCGCCACCACCCCCAGTTCCTGCCCTAAGCATCCTACTCCCCGGAGATCTCAATCTTCTGATCCCTGCCTCCTGATCTTACCCTCTAGCGATCTCCCACAGCTCTGTATCCCCAGTCCACGTTCCTCTGGCCCTACTCCCCAGACATCTGCCCCCACGGAGTCCTGCCCCTGAGATTCATGTCCCCAGAGAATCCCCAGGCCCCCTACTCCCCAGTCACCACAATCCCTCCCCCAGTCCCTATTCTCCACAGCTCCCTAGGGATCCTGTCCCCACAACCCCTATTCTCCACAGCCCCCCAGGGATCCTGTCCCCACAACCCCTATTCTCCACAGCTCCCTAGGGATCCTGTCCCCACAACCCCTATTCTCCACAGCCCCCCAGGGATCCTGTCCCCACAACCCCTATTCTCCACAGCGCCCTAGGGATCCTGTCCCCGAAATCCCTCTCCCAGCCCCTGTTCTCCCCCGGGTACCTCTAACCCAGTCCCTGCCCGCCGGACTTTACTTGCCAGGATCCCCATCACTTCCTTGTCCCTGCTGCCCCCTACTCTCAGGGTCCCTCGTCCTGCCC
Organism: Carettochelys insculpta; assembly: GCF_033958435.1. Taxonomy (NCBI): domain Eukaryota; kingdom Metazoa; phylum Chordata; order Testudines; family Carettochelyidae; genus Carettochelys; species Carettochelys insculpta. Next base: position 5,059,357 of record NC_134155.1, read on the forward strand.
TACTGCCGATGCTTGCCGCGCACCCGCCCCGGCGGCCACCTCCCGCCAGACACGCCGCCGCCACTTCTCTCCCGGGCCGGGTCCGCGCCGCCGGCTCCTTCCCTCAGACGCGTCTCCATGGCAACGACTCAGCACCTACGCCCGCGCCCTCCGCAAGAACAAATAGTCCCTGTGTGCCGCTCCCCCGCCTTGAAGGTGGCGCAGCGATCAGAGCCGGACGCGGGCTCCGCGCTGTAGAGTAGGCGGGCAGCGGCTGCTCTGTGTCCGAGGCTCCCGGCCCGCCGCCCTTCCAGAGCCCCGCTGCCAGTCGGCATGGGCCGCACCGCCACGGGGCCGGCCTTGGGTAAGCCAGCGGAGCGCTTGCCCGGCCGCCTCTGGAGGGTGAACCAGCCACGCTCCTGACTGAACTGGCGCGGGCAGGGGCGAGAGGGGCTACCCCCGCCGTGGCGGCGGGCCGCTAGGTGTGGCCCGTGGTCGTTGTGGTCACCGCCGCCCCCGTGGCCGCGATGTTGCTGGTTTCTGCCCACCTGTTTTTTAACCGTATTTTTTTCTTGCCGTGTGACTCCAGTGACATGCCCGTAAAGCGGGCGTGAGGCGGGTGCGGCTTGCGCACGCCCTTGGGAGAGCCCTGCGCTTCCTCTGCCTCCGACCCCGGCGCTGCTCGGCGTCAAGAAGCGCAGCCCGCAAATTCTGGGTACGCCCCATCCCCAGGAGACCGCGCAGGCCTCTCACTAGTCTAGGTTGCCCCTCCTGAGGTCACGCCATGATCACTAATGCTGCCTGCAAGTAAGGTATTACTAAGGTCAGGTCTGTGCTAGTAATTGCACGGTTATTAGAATTGACATCTACAATCAACTTACCTGGCATCCTCACACAGGGGGTCAACTGGAGACTCTCTATTGACTTCCATTACTCATGGCCATATTGAGGAATAGAGGGGTCAGTTGCTGACCCCAGATATGTAGGAAGTCAAACTGCCTACCAGGTGCCCGAAATCAAACCTCAGAAGATCAAATCTGACTGGGTTGATCTTTGGTGTATAGACATACCCTAAGTCAGCATGATGACACCTAAGCAGCGCTCCAGTAATGTTTGGTGGCTTGAATCCTTTTTAACCTTGGCCAAAGTGCGACAATAGTATAGGTGGCAGTAATACCAGGCAAAAGGTAAATGGGAACAGTAATTAAATTGTTACAATTAGTCTGGTCTAGCTGGAAAATTTAATTCCAGTTTTTCTTTTCTTTTGACAGTACTCCATCCTGATGATGTGCAAATACTATATTTACTTTTGCTAAGAGGAGCTCACAAACCCTGATGTTGAGTGTGGTAGAACCTGCATAGTGTAACAGGTGGTGGCCCTGATTCTGTAGAGACTTGCACGTGGGCTTTTATGTCCTATGAATGGGTGAAGTTCACCATGGCTACATTTACACTAGCCCCTTCTTTTTGGAAGGGGCATGGTAGCGAGCAAGTTGGGAAGATAGTAGTGAGGTGCTGCTATGAATATGCAGTGCCTCATTGGCATTATGGCGGCTGCCTGTGTAGATGAGGGCTTTTCAAAAGGACCCCCCCAGACTTCGAAAGCCCCTTTTTCCTAAAACCAAGTAGGAGGAAGGGGCTGTTGAAGTCTTGCGGTGGCCTTTTGAAAGGCCCCCATCTACACGGGCAGCATGTGATTTCAAACGTGGCACTTTTGAATTGCTTGTGGCTGCTATTATGCTAATGAGGTGCTGCATATACATAGCAGTGCCTCATTAGCATCTTCCCAACTCACTCATTACCTTGCCTCTTTTGAAAGGAAGGGGCTAGTGTAGACATGGCCCATATGTTCATATGTGCTGTGAATTGAAGCGTTTCCTAAGTCTTTGCAGAATTAGGGATTAACTATGGTTTGCTGCTGGTTACCCTGCAGCTACATTTCCTATTTGCAAGGGAGTCCTGCAGCCTTTGTCCAATTGTCTGGGATTATATCCTTTTACAAAATCATGACTCTATTTTCATATGCCCTGATGAGTTAAATCTCAGCCTCTTAACACCTGCTAGACCTCCTCACCCTATAGTTACCCTGTATCTCTGCCATCCTAAGGCCTATCATTCGCTTCACCAACTAGGACTCCTGGGACCCAAATTCCCTCTCCCCTTCAGGGCACCTAGGTCCATGTAGCTGTGACATCCAAGAGCAACTGCTGGAGGCCATCCTAGCAGATGTAGTGGGCCCATGGCTAGCTTTCAGGCATTTACTCCCTCCTACGTGTGGCCTACCTGGTACTGACAGGCACTTTGGAAGGCTGTTTTGGCTCACCTCTGCTGTGTGATTGGTTGGATGAAAGGGAGGGGAAGTGCCTGTTTGCTGCTGCCAGTCAGCAAGAGGGAAGGTTTATGCAATGTGGAGAAGTCTGGAGGTGATGCAGAAGTTGCCATGTGAGCCAGAAATTCAGCTCCATAAAGGCTTGTAAACGATACTTGAGTCCTGATTTCTTAACAGAGTAAATGAGCCTCTTGTCTATGACTCATTACCTAACTTTTTTTTTCTGCTAAGTATTCCAGGCAAAGCCATATAAATTTAGAGATTACTCAGTTTTCTCTTCACACAAATATAACATTAGACCAATGACCATGTGTTGCAATAATGTGCTTGGTACACTATTAGTGTAGGGTAGTATTTTGCACTAGCTTCTCTGTGCCTCAGTTTCTTCAACTGTCAAAAAGAGAGAATTCTTCCTTGCCTTCTGGAGGAAAGGTGAGGGATGAAGGGGCTCGTGGGGGACTTAGTTAACTAATTTTCTGCTGTCAATCACTGTGTGTTGATTCCACACAGCCGGAAAATGACAAATGTTTTTACCAGTCAGCCTTAAAGCACTCAGCAGGAAGGGCTGAAGCATTGCTAGGGTCCTTTTACAGAGAAGAGGTATTGTCAGTACTAAACAACAGTGTGTTGGTAGGGTATTGGAGTCAAAGACACAGGCCACTCAGTGGGTCGGTGTCACAAGTGGAAAGAGATGTACTGATGGTCAGCCAGCCCTGTGCTCAATCCACTACTCCAACCTCACAGGGGTTAGTAGAGACGGGGAAGGGGGAGACATTAGAAAATGACCACTATGCAGTATTGCAAACTCTCGCCATATCATCACAACTCTTGCAGCATGGGGGTGTTTGTCTTACCTGTCTCCTGAAAACCTATTGAAAGGTGTCAACCCATGAATGTTTGCTTTCCCCTGTTACTCTCAAGGGGTCTGAAACCAGCAAGATGGCCAGTCTAGCCAGGTGTGATAGTCAGGCTGCAGCTTCTCTCTGTTTTCAGTGAGATTGAAGCCATGCCTACAGTCAAAATGGGTGCTGCTCCAGGACTCTGGGGGTTGGACTGGATGCAGGAGCTGGGAGGAGCAGCAGGGACACTGAAATGAGGTGAGAGACAGAGTCAGGGAAAGCAGGAAACAGATTTATTGGGTGCAGGGGGATGGCAAGTCAGGAGGGAAACTGGGAAGAGTGCTGAATGTTTGGGTGGAAGCTCCCACAACCAGGGAGTGATGGTGCGAAAGGAGATTCCCCTCTGAACAGCCAGGGGAAGGCCGTGGCAGTGTTGCTAACTTTCCAGGGCTGGCTGCAGGCCATTTGGCACAAGCATGAGGAACTGTTGTGATAAATTATTCCCTTCCTAGAGGGTGCAGGGCTGGACAATGGGGGCAGAGCTCTGTGTGAGAGCCTGGGGACCTAAGAACACAGACCAGCCCTGCCACTGAGTGCTCACTTTATGTATAGTCCGGGTTATGGGAGCTGGCGATTTGATGCTGCTGGGACCAGGGAGAGGTGAGTCCCCAGGTGGGAGCATCAGGGAGATGCCGTTACTGACTCCTGTGTAGAGATGGCCTAAGGCAGTGTTTCCCAAACTTAAAACATTTGCGTACCTCTTTTGTGACTTCTGCCTTATCAGCATACCCCTTCTCCCAGTGCCATCTCCTGATTTTTAGTAGTTTATTTTCTGCCATGTACCCCTTGAAATCCTTTCATGTACCATCAGAGGCACTTGTACCACACTTTGGGAAACACTGGCCTAGGGCAACAGGAGGCAAAGTGCTGCTGCTGCTGTAGCAAAAATCATAGGGAATGACTGGCAGTTCCCCAAACTTAGGGCTGAAGAAAAGAGTCAGTGGAGATTGTCTGAGCAGCCAGGGATAGGCAGGCCTTTGTGTGTGTGTTAAATGTTGACTTTTCAACCAGAAATTCTTCCATGCTCATTGGCAGGGGAATGGAGAGGCACTAAAGTTAAGACAGACTGAAAAATGTGAATGAAAAAATCTGTTTTCAAGGTTACAATTTTGGGTGTTGGACTCACCTGATACCGCCTCTGCCTAGCATTTTTCTTCTCTCCTCTATTTCAAAGCAAATCATTTCACTAATGGTTCGCAGCATGAGGGAAGAATGTACCACAGCTAAGCAAGTAAATACGAGATATTTTTGTGATGTGGATACTTGTGCCTTAGGAATAGGATTGAGACCACATTCCAGCCTTCAGTCAGTGAGGGTCAAAACTAGATCAACTTCAGATGCAGCATCCCTCCTTATTGAGCAAGCAGCAGCACTGCAATTGCATGGGCATGCAGACTTGGGCTGAGTCTGCAGGGAAATCTGTTCAGCCACACTAGTGTGAGGAGTTGGGGAAATTTGCAACACTGCCAGTCTCCCTTCTTGGGAAGGATTTGAAACCAGATTTCTAGCAGACAAGCACTTTGCAACAGGTTCCCCTTAACAGGCAAAGCCCTCCATATCCCTTCTTTTCACCTACCACAACTTCAGAAAACCAAGCCAGTACGGTAGACTTTGACCAACTCAGGCAGCAGCTGCTGTTTCTGCAAGTGAGCACTAGCATACAATTTCCAGTCCTGAAATTGCAACACCATGCAAGTGAGCAAGGCTTGTCCAGGGGGGCTGCAAATCTGCCTGCCCTCTGCCCCACTTAATGATCTAGCCTCTTGCAGGAGTGTGTGACCCCTGGGTCCAGCTGCGCACGTGGGATGACAGTTTAACGCTTCGGCTCGTGCTCCGAGGTCTGCACAGCCCTGGGGGCTGCCTCCTCTTGGGATGCTCTGATTGGCTGGGCAGAAGCCGGGGCTGGCGCGAGGTCGCTGCTTCACGGCTTTTGGTTCCTTGCAGCCGTCGCTAGAGGGCAACGGGGGCGCATGGAAGAAGAGCAGTAGTCAACGGCCGTGCACGGTAAGGAGGACGTGGCTAGTTGTAGCCTCCAGCCTGCAATTATGCAATCAGCGAGCCCCGAACACAGCAGCCACGCTTGCAAAGAGGGCCCTGTGGTGAGGATTAGCAGCAGCTCCTGTTAGATGTAGTCATGAGGGTGCGGGCGTTTTTTAAACAGCCCCCCGCCCTCTTCCCCCAGTCCAAGAGGAGGTTGCAGGGGACAGGGAATGTGTTTGCATTTAAGTCTGCCAGTACAAATTGATCGGTGTTATGGGGTGATTGGGAGAGGCCCGAGTACAAGCCACTTTTGCAGGAAGTTCTTGTACTTCGTAATTCAGAAAAGAAAGCAAAATATCCCCGGGCAATAACTTCTGAGGGTGTGCCGGTGAGACACTGTCACTCTGCAGCAAGCAGGTTGGGTGAAGTGGGAAAATAGCTTTCTCGGGACGACGGCGAAGCAAAACATACTGCTGGGTGGATATTACAGTACTAAGGTGGATGTTAGCAAAAGAGTTGGTTGGCTTTTCCCACCCGCCTTCCGAAAGAGGATCAACAGGCACCGCAGGATTAGAGTCGATGAGGATCTGTCTGTTAAAAGGCTTCCAGCTGAAGTTGGTATAATGCTAAAATCTCCCTACATATAGTAGTTTATGGCATATGAACTGTTTGCTGGGGGGCAGGGAAAGCGGGGTGCTGTTTTTTCTCGTTAAACTCCTACCGATGCGTGTCTAATGCAGAGGTGAGCCTGGATGAAAAGCGTTTGCCGTGCAGTTACTGAGGCAAAAGCAAATTATTCTCTCACTTCCTTGAAATGAAGGGGGTTGATTTGCATTCTGTTTACTTCTCCCTCGTTTCCCTCTACTTCTGAAGATTGAGAGGCTCAGATCCAGGGCTGGTGTTAGCCCATTTGAGGACTCTAAACAGAGTATTTTGGGGTCCCCTACATCACGTAATAATTAATAGCTCCATTGAGCTGCTCAGGGCCCTAAGCCATTATGCTCATTGCTGGCTCTACTTAGATGCAGTTTGGCAACACGTTAGGCTTAGTCAAGTTGTTATGAAATCAGATTCACAGGTGCTTACTCACAAGACAGATCCTGGGCTCCAGGCAGCAGTTCTCTGACCACAGTTAGTAATAATGTTCTTATCTCAAAATGTCAGTAATGGATTTTTTTTTTAGTGGTGGGTATTCCTAATATGGCACAGTAGCTAATAGTTCCCTGTGGGATCAGAAGTGAGGGGGAGGAGTGAAGAAAGTTCCCTGTAGAAAACAGGTCAAACTGATTGTTGCTGTTAAGACTGAGGTGTACTACAATAAGGTCCGTAGACTCCAGCTAATATCAGAGCTCTGTTGTGCTCTGTGCTGTACACGCACATAGCAAGATGACCAACCACGGATCTTTCTGACACCTTCTCTCAATGAGCTCTTTGTTCAGTCCATCTTTTCTCTGCCATCCTAGAACAGGTCTGTATTAGAAAGTTAGGTTGACCTAGCTTCTACACTAGGCCAAAAGGTCAATCTATGTAACTGCATATCTGGAATCGATGTATCCTAGATCGACTTTTTTTCTCCCCCCCCCCCCGCCCCCCCGAATGTCCACAGAGCAGGATGTTGACAGGAGAAACTCTCCCCTGGGCCTCCCTTCTCCTCCTTGTCCTGAGGAGTACCAGAGCCGACTGTAGAGCCCTAGGTGGTTTGATTTAGTGCATCCCCACTAGGCATTCTAAATAGAACCCTGAATGAGTCAATCTGCCAGTAGATGTACGCTCAGGGATGTGAAGAATGTAAACCCCTGAAAGAGAGAGCCAACCTAAGCCCCAGTGTAGACACAGCAGATTGATGGAAGAATTCTTCCACTGCCTGGCTTCTGCCAGTTGTAGAAGTGAATTTACTGCAGTGATGGAAGAAGCCATTTGATCTCTGTAAGAAGTATCTAGTTGTGCTGCTGCAGTTCTCTTTGTAGCATAATTACTATGCATGTATCCTTGCTATGTAATTGTACTGCGCTATCAATGTACGCTCCTAAGCTGTAGAGGGGGAAGGTTAAAATATTTATTATTTTGGTCAAAGTTTGGGGAAAAAGCTTTCAGAGCTTATAATGATGATCAAGATTGTGGGGCAAATGGATTGCGATAGTTACAGAATAAAAGTAGGGAAGGCTGCTATTCAGTTATTATTTTGGGGAAGCTGATTATTATTATGCTGTACTTCTAGACTTGCTGGGAATTACTCTGCCTGAGTTTTCATCAGTCTCTTAAAAGTAAATGCCATAGGATTGGCGCCTGGGTAGGAGGGCACATTTTGACTCTGGAGAAATGGGCTCTGTTCCCATGCTGACTTTGATACTTCTGTTGGAATTCCTGCTTGTAAACAGTAACAAATGGCACCCTGTCTCTCACCTGTTGTTTATCTTGTGTACTTCAAGCTCCTCCTCCATTTGTTGGGGCTCACTGCAGGTGCAGTGATTGGTCTGGATGCTGGAAAGAAGTAGAATCAGGACCTTAGATTGTAAACTGTGAGTGGCAAGCTATTCCCAGCTCTGCCAATGAGCTGCTGGATGACCTTGGGTAAATCCTTTCTTCTCTTGGTACCTCTGATTCACACTCAATCTGTCTTGTTTGTCCATTCTACATTGTAAACTCTTTGAAGCAGGTGATGTCTCTGGCCATGAGTATGTACCAAATGGGGCTCCATCTCAGTTGAAGCCTTGATGCACCTCAGCAATACCTGGAGGGTTTCAGCATTTATGGGTGCTCTCGCCTACTCAATTCCCAAAGCAGATGTATAAAATGCTGCTGAATACAAAAGGAATGCATTGGTGTAATTTTTTTTTCCAGTCACTTGTCATCTAAGATAGATATGAGGACATTTTGGTAGATGTTGTGTCAAATCCAGACTAACTATATTTTCCATAAATATGTTGAGTGTTCTATTCTTCAGGTAAAGCACCAACTAACATTTATATAAATGGGTGTAGATTATAGAATCAAAATAGAATTTGAAAATTAAAAGAAGATACTATTTAAGTGAATGCATTTACCAGAAGGTGTTAACATTTAGCAAGCTGTTTTAAATAAAATCTCAGTAAATCAAAGTCTTTTTTTTTTTTTTAAATTCATTCTAATCTTCTGATCTGGAGTAGGGCCAATATGGAATCATGGATCCTTAATACCAGTTCTTTATCAATATAAGGATAATTTCACTGTTTCAGTACTATTTATAACATGTTTATTGGTATGTAGGTATGTAGTAAATATTCAGGTTGTGTATATTTTACGTAGAGGCATAAAACTTTTTAATGTAAGGTTTTAAAATGTCACAATTCAAGGTAAAGGCCTATTCTTGAAGTCCGTGCTTTTGTGAGTAAAACCGCTAAATCAATTGGACTAATGTGAGAAAGGATAGCATTATCAAGCCTTAAATTTGCTTAACTGTTCCCACTGTCTCCTTTAATCTAAGCTGCTTGCGTTGTGAATGTAAAATGAAGCTAAGGTAGCAATGTACTTGTCTTCTTTTGAAATAGGGTTGTCATGGCAACCTACAGTTCAGTATGAAACCTGATGAATGCCACAGGCCGGTACCTCTAAGGGGAGGTTTGTGATTAATTCCCATATCCTGATTTTTTTTTGCAAAATTACTAGTTTTTCTAGAAATTGTTGCTATTATGGAGAGAAAAAATTGTGGTCCTTTATCCACAGCAGAGTGCAAGTGTAATCTGGCTTTGATAAGTGAATCTTCACAGAGACTATATATGGATGTGTGGCTGTTTTGTTAGTCTATTGAATCAGTGACTCTGACCAAAGCCTAGCAAGTTGCAGACTAATTGTCTAGAATATTTAATGTAGACTAGTGCATGGCCAGTGATGTTTGCTGAGATCCAACTGTAATGGTATTTCTGCCACCAGTAGGGAGAAACCATTTCCATTGCTCATCAACAGCAGTAATGTTTCTCATTGCCATAGTTAGATGTACTGTATTGCGTTACTGTGGTAGCTGAAGTCAGTGGCAGAATTCCCAATGGCTTCAATGGGATTGGGACCAGCCTGTTACTATATTGCTAGATGGGGGAGGGATAGCTCAGTGGTTTGAGCACTTGGCCTGCTAAATCCAGGGTTGTGAGTTTAATCCTCAAAGGGGCCAGTTAGGGATCTGTGGCAAAATAGATTTTTAAAAAAGGGTGGCGAATGGTGCTTGGTCCTGTCAAGAAGGCACAGGACTGGACTTGATGACCTCCCAAGGTCCCTTCCAGTTCTGTGAGATGTGTATCTCCATATATTATAGTAACCACAGAGCAGATCAAATCGATGATTTAAAAAAAGTATTTAAATTAGATTTAAAAAAAAAATCAATAAAATGCCAAGGTCCTCATTTAAAAATAAGTTACAACTAAATCTCATCTACAAACATGCTATACATGCACTTACAGTCGCATAAAATGAATTAATGGCTCTAGTCTGTCCAGCCCAACCACTTGCTCTTGCTTCTTGAAAATTCTGGGCTTTCGGTTCTTCTCAGGAGATTAAAGTAATATATGCCAAAAAAGACACAAGCTGCATATCATTGTTTTTGTTCTGTGCTTATATGGTGGTAGACCGTGGCCAAGCACAGCAGAGGAGTTAGTTAAGACAGACAATATATAGGAATGGAACCGTGGTGTGGACTAGAAAGAAAAACGAAAGGAATTATCCAGCACACACACACACAACTTCCTATATCTCCCCTCCACGCACATACTTTTGCTGCAGAAAAAACGTTATGACATCTGGGTGTAAGAGAAACACTATTCAGGAATATCTTGAAAAAGTTTGTTTTTTGAGTGGAAAAGGTGTCAAGTGTAAGCCTTGCAAGATGATGATGCAGGGCCTAGTTGTGAAAATGAAACATCATAAAAAAACCTGTTTATGGCGGGGGGAAATGACATGGTTGAGGATGTGGATATGGCTGAGTGGATCAGCTGGTTAGTAACTTAAATACTTCACTTTGCAATGCATCATTCTTCAAGATGTTCTGTCTTTTTCGTGTGAATTGACGAGTAAATCCCCAAGCTGTTTGCTGTGTTGTATGTTGCCAGAAAAAATTAGCTTAGTTAATCCTTATGACTTGTCACATAGAGGTAGCAGTGTTAGTTTGTACCTTCACAAAACAAAAAAGCATCCCTGTAGCACTTTAAAGAGTAACAAAATAATTCATTAGGTGATGAGCTTTTGTGGGACAGACCCACTTCTTCAATTAGTTAACTAGGTCTAGAATCTATCATTCAAGTGTACAATACAGAAAGCTGAAGTAGGAGAAATCTAGAGTTGCCAGTTGGCATTGTCATTTTCTTATTTTATGTAAGACATGCCCCTTATTGTGCAACAACATGGCCTCAGACTACAATGGTGATGCCATAAATCTATTCCCTATTTTACTTCAGCATAACTCAGATTTTCCAAGGGAATCCCATTCTATACTTGTTTTTTCAAAACCCCCTGAGAAGTGCCAGTGAGTTCAAAGGGGCTTACTCCAAAATTAAGTGTGCTCTAAGCACAGTCAGTTTTACCTTTTTGGTAAATTTATTTATTTGTCATTTAAATCGTGGTTTAAATCAATCCCTCCTGCAAGTCAGACTTTGTAGTTACTGCTGTGACTGTTTAAGTATTCCGCAGGAGATGCACAGATCACCCTCTATTCTTCTTCGAGTGTCCCCGTGGGTGCTCCACATTAGGTGTCGGGCTCGCCCGGCGCCGCAGATCGGATCTTCCAAGCAGTTTCTGCCGGACCGTGCATGCGCCGGTGCGCGCCGCTCCCCTGCGCGCTCCCGGCCATGTGCGCGATCCGGTCCCCGCCAGTTCCTCTTAACCGCCGTCGGCTGCAGACGGAATCCAACTAGGCTAAGGCCAAGTAGCGTATTCAACGACTTTATCTGTTTTTCTTTAAAGTTTTTTTCAGGCACTTAGGCTACTATAAGCTAGCCGGTTGTTATTTTGTAAAAAAAAAAAAAAAAAACAACAACGAACAAGCTGCGAGAGGGACAGCTCAGCCAGTCCCAGTAACAAGCGCTGGAGGCCAGGAGCTAGGGCCATCAGCCCTCCTGCTAAGGCAGGCCATCGGATGGGGAAAACGGCACAAAGAAGGTGCTAAGTACCCACTTAAAAACTCAAAGACTCACCAACAATGTCCTCTTCAGGTTTTTAAAAAAAAAAAAAAAAAAAAAAAAATGTGAGTCCTGCCGAGAGGCGATGCAAGTGTCCGATGGGCACAGTCTATGCATAAGGTGCTTGGGGGAGTCCCATGTGGCACAGAAATGCGCCTTCTGCGCTAAATTAACAACCAGAGCACGGAGGGACAGGGAGATGAGGATAAAAATGCTGCTTCTTGATAAGGCCCTCCAGCCAGAAGCACCGGAGCGGCCGCAGCAGGAGGGACCCTCCGGGGCCCTTAAAAGGAAAGCTGCCTCCCTCACTCCATCAGCGCAGAAACGGAGGAAAGTATCTCCAGCCCGATCCCTGCCGGCAGCAACAGCGAGCGGGACGGGAGGAGCAAGCAGCCCCCAGCCGCAGCAACAGCTGATCGGCGGCGGCACGGAGGGCCACGTGGAAACGGCTCAGCCTCCGATACTCAGCCAGCCACCCCGCACCGCAGGCAGAGCGGCGGCTAAACAAGCGCCGGTACCGGCGGCACCGCAGGGAGCGGCACCGACCCCCGGGGAACCGGCGGTGCAGAGCGCGCAGGCACGCAGCCTGCCGGCACCGGAGGACACCGCACATGCGGCACCGCCCTCGAGCGTGCCGAGCTCGGTGCGGACGGGGCCAGAATCCCCTGTATGCTCCCCAGCCCGATCCCTGCCGGCAGCAACAGCGAGCGGGACGGGAGGAGCGAGCAGCCCCCAGCCACAGCAACAGCTGATCGGCGGCGGCACGGAGAGCCACGTGGAAGCGGCTCAGTCTCCGATAATCAGCCAGCCGCCACGCACCGCAGGCAGGGCGGCGGCTAAACAAGCGCCGGTACCGGCGGCACCACGGGCAGCGGCACCGACCCCCGGGGAACCGGCGGTGCAGAGCGCGCAGGCACGCAGCCTGCCGCCACTGGAGGACACTGCACGTGCGGCACCGCCCTTGAGCGTGCCGAGCTCGGTGCGGACGCCGGAATCCCCTGTATGCCCCCCAGCCCGATCCCTGCCGGCAGCAACAGCGAGCGGGACGGGAGGAGCGAGCAGCCCCCAGCCGCAGCAACAGCTGATCGGCGGCGGCACGGAGAGCCACGTGCAAGCGGCTCAGCCTCCGATAATCAGCCAGCCGCCCCGCACCGCAGGCAGGGCGGTGGCTAAACAAGCGCCGGTACCACCGACCCCCGGAAAACCGGCGGTGCAGAGCGCGCAGGCACGCAGCCTGCCGGCACCGAAGGACACCGCACGTGCGGCACCGCCTTCGAGTGTGCCGAGCTAGGTGCGGACGGGGCCGGGATCCCCTGTATGTCAGGGGCGGAGTTACCTCCTCAAGGGAGGGGGAAGACTGCACACAAGAGGAGGCATTGCAGCCCCTCTCCGCACAGGGCTGTGGAGTTGCTTTCTCACAGCCCTCCGCTATGTTGCAGACTCCAACTAGAAGGCAGGGGTCCCCCCCCAGCCTACCCGGAGCCCCCTTCTCCATTTTCTGCAACCAGCCTCACCCTGGCTGGGACCACGCAGGGCATAGACACCATCGGCAATCTACTAGGGAAAATCCCTACAAACGATCTCGTACCCCTGAGGGCAGTTGCGACCGGGGACAGAGACTTAAGCATCTCAGGGGGGACTGGTTATGGAACCCCAAGATTTTTCCTCGCAAACCTCTAGTGAGAGGGTGTACCATCATCAGCAGGAACCGGAAGGGTCCAGAGAGACGTACCCCAGCGGTTCCTCGCTCTCCTCCCCGGATGAGGCTACGGCCCCGGGGGACGTCCATCCTCCAGACGATCTCAAACAGTTCCAAGAGCTGTTTTACGAGGGTGGCCTTCACGCAAGGCATCCAGACAGCAAAGGTGCAAGAGCAACACCATAAGCTCCTCAAAAATCTGAGACCTCCGGCCTCCTCCAAAATAGCAATACCGCTGATGACGCAATCTTGGAGTCTGCCACTATGATATGGCAGACTCCTGCGACTATTCCGCCTGTCCACAAGAGAGCGGAAAAAAAAAAATATATACTTCGTGCCGACGAAGGGCATGGAGTTCCTGTTCAGCCACCCACAACCAAATTCTTTGGTGGTGGAGTCGTCGCAACGTGGGGGAACAGACAAACATGCCAAAAAGCTAGAGCTGTTGGGCAGAAAGGTCTACTCCTCCTCCACGCTACTGTTGCCAATGGCAAATTACGCAGCGCATCTAGCGAACCATAATTTCGACAACCACATTAGGTTAACCTCCCTCATGGACTCGCTTCCAGAGGGCACGAAACCAGTGCTCAAGGCCATCATCCGACCATTTTATAACCAGTGGCAAAGGATCACCACAGACAAATGGGTGCTGGAGATCATAGCCACGGGGTACGCCATCCCCTCCCAGTTGCTCCCACCGCCATGACCTCCACCCGGGGCCCCACCTCCAGGAGGCCTCCCATGTAGCGAGGCTCAAGCAGGAGGTAGACCATCTCATGCTTGTAGGGGCAGTGGAAAGAGTGCCGGAGCAACTGCAAGGGAGAGGGTTCTACTCGAGGTACTTCCTCACGGGGAGGTCCATCTTAGATTTTCGAGGCCTCACCGGTACCTGCGCAAGCAACGCTTTCGGATGATCACAAACGCCTCCATCCTTACGGCACTAGACGATGGACATTGGTTCGCAACCCTCGACTTACAAGGTCCTACCGTTTGGGCTCTCCTCAGCCCCCAGAGTCTTCACTAAGACCTTGGCAGTGGTGTCAGCCTACCTGCACAGACAGGGGGTATTTATATTCCAGTATCTGGATGACTGCCTACTCAAAGGGGCCTCGAAGGAGGAGGTACTACGCATAATATGTGTCACAGCAGGCACGTTCTCTTCGCTCGGCCTGCTTATCAATCTGACAAAATCAAAGATAGACCCCACACAGGCATAGAGTTCGTAGGGGCACGCATAAATTCTATTACAGCGAGGGCGTATCTACCAGAGACTCGCTTTCGGGCCATCGGCTCCCTCGCGCAAGGCTTCACCTTCAGCCCTATGGTGCCGGTTCTGATGTGCTTACAGCCGCTGGGCCACATGGCAGCAGCGACGTTTCGTAGAACAGAACGCCAGGTTACACATGCGCAGCATGCAGCATTGGCTGGCGAGCGTATACAAACCGGCAGCACACACTGTTCACAGGATGGCGTCGCCCACAACAGAGGTGCGCAAATCCCTGCAATGGTGGGTAAACCCCGGGAACCTGCTAACACGGGTACCCTTCCACCAACCACACGTATTGGTTTTTCTTACTACAGATGCCTCCCTCATAGGGTGGGGAGCACACATGGGCGAAGAGGTGACGCAAGGGCTGTGGTCCTCCATGGAGCAGTCACTGCACACAAATATACTGGAGCTCAGAGCAGTGTTCAACGCCTGCAGACACTTTCGAGACCAAATGAAAGGCAAGGTAGTCGGGATCAGTACAGACGATACCTCCACCATGTTTTATATAAATCGGCAAGGAGGAGCTCGGTCCCGTGCCTTATGTGTAGAAGCAGTCCGGTTGTGGAACTGCTGCATCGCCAACAATATAACCTTGAAAGCCTCGTACTTACCAGGCGCTCGCAATGTGAAGGCAGACCAGCTGAGCAGGCGTTTCGCACTCACGCACGAGTGGCAGATCCGTCCCGATCTGCTGCAACCGATTTTTCCACGCATGGGGTTTTCCCCAGATAGACCTGTTTGCTACTCGGCACAACAAGAAGTGCCCACGATTCTGCTCCAGGGCAGGACTGGGACGGGGGTCCCTGAGGGATGCCTTCGCGATCTCATGGAGGGGCCCCCTGCTTTACGCTTTCCCTCCCACAGTGCTCATCCACAAAGTGTCGCAGAAAGCCAGGAGGGAAGGAACCTGAATGATCCCGATAGTCCCAACGTGGGATCGACAGCAATGGTTCCCCCTACTCCTGCGCATGTCGGACCGGCCACCGATGTCCCCTCCGGTGGCGCTGGATCTGCTCACGCAAGCCCAGGGGTCCATAGTGCATCCGCACCCCCAAGGCCTGCGACTACAAACGTGGTTAATCCATGGCTCAGCTCCCTAGAGAGCACATGTACGGAGGAAGTGCAGCAAGTCCTAGAAAGTAGCAGGAGGACTTCCACCAGGAAGACCTACAAGCAGAAATGGACTCGCTTTACGGCATGGTGTTCTACCAAACAGCTAGCCCCCTTTCGGTGCCTATGGCTGTGATATTAGAGTATTTACTGGGCCTCAAGAGAGGAGGACTCTCGCTATCCTTGTTTCAGGTCCACCTGGCCGCCATTTTGGCGTTCAGACACGAAGAGGAAGGGCACACGGTGTTCGCCCATCCCATGGTTACCAGGTTCTTCAAAGGGCTGGTAAGCCTATACCCCCCTCAGAAACCGCTTCCACCTCCGTGGAACTTGGACCTGGTGCTTCATGCGAAAAGGGGACCACCGTTCGAGCCTTTGGCCACGGTTTCCCTCCGCCTCCTTATGATGAAGACGACCTTTCTTCTCGCAATCACGTCAGCTCGCAGGGTGAGCGAGCTTGAGGCAGTTGTGGCAACGCCACCCTGCACTGTTTTTCCAAGGAGGCGGTAACCATACGGCTGCATCCAGCCCTTGTTCCTAAAGTTTCTTTCTGAGTTTCATACTAACAAACCTATTGTTTACCCTTGTTTATCCAAAGCCTCATAACTCTAACAAGGAGGCGCGCCTACACCTCCTGGACGTGAGGAGGCGCTAGCTTTCTATATGGACAGGACCAAGTCCTTCCGGAGAACGGATAGGCTCCTAGTCTCTATCGCTCCCAAATCAAAAGGAGAATGTCTCTCTTCGCAGAGAATCTCTAAGCACATCGTATCTTGCATAAAAATGTGCTACAAACTCAAAAAGACTCCTTTACTGGCCACGCCCAGGGCTCATTCCACTAGGGCGGTGGCAGCATCAACAGCCTTTTTTTCAAGGGCGTTGCGCTAAAAGACATTTGCAGAGTGGCGACCTGGTCATCCTGTGACACCTTCGCCAAACATTACGCCCTTCACAGGGTATTCCAAGAGGATACCCGTCTCTCGGCAGCGGTCCTCTCGGGGACAAGCTGCACATAATCCGATTACCCACCTCCTATCTTGGGTTACTGCTGGGTAGTCACCTAATGTGGAGCACCCACGGGGACACTCGAAGAAGAAAGAAAGGTTACTCACCGTAGTAACGGTGGTTCTTCGAGATGTGTCCCCGTGGGTGCTCCACTACCCGCCCATCCTCCCCGCTCCGGATCTCTGTTTAGTGTTTTGCAGAAGCATCCGAGGCGGTTGGTCAAGGAACTGGCGGGGACCGGATCACGCACATGGCCGGGAGCGCGCGGGGGAGCGGCGCGCACCAGCGCATGCGCGGTCCGGCAGAAACTGCTTGGAAGATCCGATCTGCGGCGCCGGGCGAGCCCGACACCTAATGTGGAGCACCCACGGGGACACATCTCGAAGAACCACCGTTACTACGGTGAGTAACCTTTCTTTCTTCCTTCTCTATAAACAAGGGTTCTCAACAGATAAAATCCAGTAGAATCCCTGCTAGCAATAAAGGGCCTATGACATGTTTGAATAATTTTTGGATCTGCCAGTAGATGGCATCTGGTAGTGTTCTGAAACAGCCTTGCAGAACTGAGTGCTTGCTAAATGGCATCTCAGTATGGTGTCATGTTCTGTTATTATATTGTGATGGTGAGGTTATCCCACACCTTCGTAAGTTTACAGAGCATCTCAGTGAAGTGGGGCAAAATGAGATCCAAGGGGAAGCATTTCACCTTTTTTAAATGCAGGGAGTCAGTTTGCTTCTCAGCTTCAGATGCAACCACTATTGGCTGAGTCTTGAGGAGTAAAGGCACTTTGAAGTAGCACGGGCACTTCGAGGTGCCTGTGGCTCCACGCATGCCAGCACTTTGAAGTTTGACACTTTGAAGTTGCTGCGGGGTGTGGGGGGAGAATTAGCCTAATGAAGTGCTGCATATTCACTGCAGCACTTCATTAGTAATCTCACGTTGGCCTGATTAACATGCCCCCTTCAAAGTTGGGGGCAGGTGTAGGCAAGCCCTATGAGAAGTCACTTTTGGATGTCTCCTGAGGGTTCAGTTCAAACTGAAATAGGTCAGGATTCTGTACTGCTAAGGTGTGGGAGCTAGATTTAGTGTTATCAGACTGGGCTCATTAAAAATTCCCCCTATGAAATGTTTTAAACATCACCAGGTTCTGCTCCAGATTATGGAGGGGAACGGGAAGACTGAGAGAGCGGGAACTGATCCACATGTGAAGGAAACAGTGGATTATAGTGAAGAGCTGTTTTTCACAAGTGGTGAAACAGGAGATTTATTGGCCAGAAAATCTGATGGCTTTTTTAAAAAGCGTTCTGACTTTATTCTGTTTTTTGGTGGACAGGATGGGTTTGTTTCAGGTTAGTGATTGAACTGTGTCTTTATGGAAAAAAACAAAACAGTTCTGAGGAAGAGTAAAGACTGGCTGAAAGGATTAGAATAACATTTTAGTAAAACACTTGTTTGTGCCCTGTGGAGCAATTAGCTTAGAAGGGACCGATCATGTTACAAAGGGAATGGAAGCTCAGAAAGATTGTGACTCACAGCACTCACCAGCTTGACCCTTTGGTTGATGATCCCTGGAAATGAGAGTGAATTAACGGTCTCCTGTTTGTGTTACAGCCATTCCTCCTGAGTTCTCTTTGGCTGTGGTGCCACTGATTCTCTGTCTGACTTTGAGCAAGTCACTACACCCTTTTGAGCTATAATTTACAGTTTGTTCAGTGCTTTTGAATTGTGAAGGGAGGTGTATGTATTGCAAAGAGCTGTAGATAGTATAAAAGGAACGTATTTCAGTCTTTTGGTTTTGCAAACTTTGTAGGCCCCAAATGCAGATCTGTAAGACAGACCAACTGAATGCATATTTGTCTGTCATATACACATGCTTTGCGTATGAAACTTATCCGTTTGGGGGCCCTTCATGCAAACAATGAGCCTTACTAAGGTGGAAAGGCTGTGCGACCAGGTATTGTGTAGCATCTGTGGGATCCAATTAGTTGCACTTTGTTGCCAACAATCTAGAGAAGGCAGCAGATCTCCCCAGTCTTCTGAGCTGCACTTTGAAAACTCCAACTGCTCTTGCATGGGGAGAATTCTGCTTTTGTTGTTTTGAATGGGCCCCTCCATTGTTCAGTAGATAGTTTGCTTGTTGGAATAATATTTTTTCTTGTTATCCCAAAAGAGCCTACTAGTGGCTTTTTTTGACAGACTTACAAAATGACCTGTGCAGAGTCAAGCAGAACAGCAGCTGAGTTGGAAATAGAACACGAGAGTCCTGAGTAGCAGTCCCCTGCTTAAAAATCTGATTCTCCTAGTGCTTGGACTAGAACACAGGAGTTCTCTGATTCCTCATGTTTTGTGTCAATTCTCCAGTGGTTTCCAACCTGCAGTCTGTGGACCCCTGGGGGCTCACAAGGGGGTCAGTGAAAAAAATAAGATAAATAAAAATGATTATGGAAAATAAGTTTTCAATAAATTGCAAAGTTACAATCAATTGTTATTTTTAAATTATGTATCTTCCAATCATGTTATTAAGTGCAGTCCGAAAATATGTTTTAGTTTTCTTTTTTATTTAATGAAGTGTACATAGCAGTTAAAATTGGCTTTGGGTACTTTTAATGGCTACAGTTCTGTCAGTGCAACCCTATGGTATAGCTGCAATTATACCAGCGTAAAATTGTTCTAGTGGGGTACAGGGATTCTTTTACTAGCTCCAAGACCCGTGCCGTGATAGCTTTTTACTTGCACCTATCTGTGGGAGTTCGGGAGAAGGGGGTTTGTATTGCTTTAATTATATCAGTACAGTGAAACCAATACAGCTGCTGTGTGTGGAAAAGACCTTAATGATTCCTGATTAGTATCCATAGTCCAGCTCCACCATGGCTGTAAATCCAGGCCTTTGTTTAGCTCCAGCTGTTCAGTGATTGCAGCCACATGTTTATTCAAGGACTGAGTAATGCTAGTTGTCTGGAGTGCACCTCATGTTGCCCCAGACTACACAACAGCTGCCTTGTCCGACAGACGAGGATGCTGTCTGTGGGTGCTGGAAGCTGAGGACCCCTGCAATCGTCGCAGTAGGTGTGGTGAGTCTCACTGTGGCTCTTCTCATTCTGACTTGATCATTCTTGTGTGCATAGGAAGATCTTAGTTAGAAATCGAAACACCCTGCTTAGCTGTTTGTCTGTTTCCCCGTAGGTGCTCCCAAAAGGCTAGTTGTTTCCTGTTGGCTTCTCTGAACATCTAAGCATGTACCTTCTACACAAAAACCATACAGTGCAGCCCAGCTACTAGTGTTAGTGTTACGGGGAAGCATATTGCTGTGCACAGTGAAATAGCACAGATGTCTTCAAAGCCCTGCCGACAGTGTGGTAGCTCATTTTCAGATGGGTTTCACTTTTGATCCCTTGGCTCTGCCTCCCATGTGATCGTGAGAGTTTGTAAAGGAGCAAAGCAAGTAAAGATGGTCTTCAGAGCTCAGTGACGGAGGGAGAAGTCTGAAGCTGCTCAGAACTACTGGGATGCTCTGCAGATTGTCCCAAGCAATTTATTATTCTGCCTCCTATCTTTGTTCCAAATGTACAAAAGCAAAGCTCTGTCAGCAGCAGTAAATTCCAAAGTGGTGTGGGAGGGCTTGGTGCTGCAGGAAGCTGGGCACTCTGGCACTGATCCAGCAGAGCTCTTGAGCGTGCTAACTTTAACACATTAACTTGAATGGGTCTTGCGCCTGAGCCTTTTGTTGAACTGAAGACAGTCCAGGATCAGCCCCTGAAAGAAGGAAAAAGGGAACTTCTAGATGTGTTGAAAACAACCTCCCACCCCCTATAGGTGCCACAAGATTTCCTGCTCTCCCACCCCCTGTGTTCATAAGGCTCAGGCGCAGAGCCTGCTCATTTGCTAATGTGGCTTTGTTGAAGTTTCCTATGTGAATAAGATCTTCTCCCAGGAGCATGGCTTACAGGATTGGGCCCTTGATCAGTGGCATCATCCAGCCTTCTCCTGCCAGCTTCTCTTTACACAAAGTATAGAGTTCTTGGCTCTGGCTCACCAAAGCAGATGACCAGAGCTGCTTATTTTGCCTCTTCTCCAGTGAAAAGGTCTAGCCACATCTGGGGATTTCAGTGTTAACTGCAAACTCTGAATGTTTAAAACTATCTACAAGTGGAATCTCTCTAGTCCAGCACACTCTGTTCCGGCAACATCTGTTGTCTGGCATGATTTTATTTAGCCAGATATCCATTTATCATAGGTGTGGACAAGTTTTCCACGGTCCCATAAAATTTGTTTACAGCCACTAGACCTGGAGCTCAGTGTTCTGTGCTGCTGTTTAGCTGTAATTGACCCCTAAATGTCTTGTAAGAGCCCAGTAAGTAGTGGAAGTGTTGATGATGTTGCTAGACAATATTGACCTCTTGTGGTTCTGCACATTCTCTGGTTCTGCACTGGTGAGGTCCCAAGGATACCAGATTAGAGAAATTCAGTCTTTAGTTATATTAGATCATCTGCTTTACTCTGTCCTCAGAGCTGCTCACCACGTAACTCCCGGTAGCATTTATGTAGCATTTCAGTGAGGTTATAGAAGGGAAATCGCAGGGCAGAAGCAGAGCCAGGTGCATGTAAATTACAGCTTAAGGTCCTGACTTCCAAAACTTAGCCAGGCCTGCCCTTAGCTGGTATAGGCTCTTGTTGCTCCTTAAGGGAGTAATGATGATTTACAGTAGTTGTGGATCTGGCCTGTGAGTCTGGGATTCCATGTAAAATGCGAGTAGTTTTCTCACTTGCAGATAGTGTGGTTGAAGATGAGTTGGATATTTGCAGACCCAAAGAGCATCTTAATTATTGGTGTGTGCAAACACCTCATCCACATGTGCGATCATCCTCTGCCCCCAGCAGTATTTTATGCAACTCTTTCATGTCTTTGAGTGACGCATGTTTCCATTGCTGGTGCTGTTCAACTGACACCTTTTGCATTGCTGATTTTTCTGTGATTCAGAGGAACTCCTGCTTGATTTTTTTGGAGTCTCATACATTCCCTGTTGGTGACTTAAGGAGCAGCAGGCTGCGGAGATTCTGAGCTGATCTACGTAGCACAGTGCTCAAGTGATCGAGACCTGTGCCTAATTAAACTATTACTGAAAATGTTCTGGTAATGCTGCAAGGTGAATTGCATCAGGTTGAGCTTATTTTCTGGCTGCTTAGATGGAGCTTAACTTAATGAAATTAACTGACCGCAAATGAGAGGATTTGGAACAACTACATGAAAATAAGTAGTTGGTCAAAATTGACTTGGATAATCTGAATGTTGGCAAACCTGGGCTGCTGTCGTGGCCAGGCATTCTGAGCCATTCAGACACTGTAGAGGTGGGTGTGTATAGCAGAGAAGCCATTTGGGCACATCTGCACTGCATACTAAGCCCAGGTTCTGACTCATCCCTGAGCCTGCTTCTGTCCACACACACAGGCTGCGTCTACACTTATGAAAAACTTTGAAATGGCCACGCTAACGGCCAAATCGAAGAATACTAATGAGGTGCTGAAATGAGTATTTAGCGCCTCATTAGCATACCACCAGCCACGGGACTTCGAAAGTGCCACGTTTAGCTCACCCGCAGCTCGTCTACCTGGGGGTCCTTTTCAAAAGGACCCTGCAAACATAGGAATAAGGGGATTTTGATGTTTGCATAGTCCTTTCGAAAAGGACTCCAGTGTAGGCGAGCTGCAGGCAAGTGAAACATGTCACTTTCGAAGTGTTGCAGCTGGTGGCATGCTAATGAGGTGCTGAATATTCATTTCAGTACCTCATTAGTATTCTTTGATTTGGCTATTAGCATGGCCATTTCAAAGTTTTTCGTACATGTAGACACAGCCACAGTGGCCAGTCAGGTCAGCAAGCACTCAGGTTCTAGGACCCTGCAGCAGGGCTGGGTCAGAGCCTGAGTCCTGCTGTTACTCAAGACCAAGCCCTGTCAGTTTGTGGTGTGGATGCAACTCGTGCCACGGACCCAAATCAGAAGGTCTGCACAGTGCAGTATGGATATGTTCGTGTGGCTGTGAGACCTTAATCCAGAAGTTATAAACCCAGGTTTCTGATACAGTGTGGCTGCTCAGATATGGAGTTGGAAACACTGCAATAAAAATCTCCCTGCGAGAAAGCTTGGACTCCAGTCAGATCTTGAACATCTATGCTCCAATTTTATAGCTCCGGAGTCTGAGTCCTGCGACTGAGTCAGCTAGTCCAGGCCAGCCGCAAGTGTGCTATGGGACTTTATTGCAACTTAGACATACCTTGAGACCACAAGCCTGGGCCCCAGAGGATCAGGTCTACAGTGAATTGTAGAGAGATCTGTAGAGCCCGTGGGGCCTTGCTAAGAGCTCCCAGAAACTGTAGTGATGGGCAGCTTTTACATGCATGGAGTGATAGGTTGCACTGCCCTCCACCGCAGACTTTGATCTGGGAGAGCCCAGGTTTCTCCACTGGCACATGCTGCAAAGCCTTCTTTTTCTCTCTGGCTCCTAAAAAGGTGGGTGGTGGGTAGCCACGTGTGTGTGTGTGTTTAAATGTTTGGTGCTGGGTTGTCGGGTAACTTATGGATCTGTTGGTTTGGGGCATTTTTGAAAGATCATCAATGGAGTCCCAAGCTTGTAGTTGTAGAATAGGAACAATCCAAATCAGTACATCTCCAGAAACTAAGCCACTCTGCACTGGATAGGGAAAGATGGAAGGAAATAGTGAGAGAGGCATCGGACACCAACAGGCGCTGAGCCCACGGTTATTGATGATGATGAAATCAGTACAGTAATTCATTCCTCAAATGGCTCATGTCTCATCAAAGGCCTGACATTGAAGTGGTGTGGTGAGGTCTAATCGCAAACCTTAGGGTTCTGAAAAGTGGGGGGGAAGCTTCATCCTTGTCTGTGCTTGCAGTTAAGCTACTCAGTGCTGGTTCATGTTGGCTTGCTGTCAGTAATAGACACACTTTGTGATTTAGACAAGGCTCTGGGTGAACTAAAGACACCCACAAGTGCTCCCAGCTAGCAGACTTCTGGACAAGACTGGCCTGTTCTGTATAATTCTGTGCTGGATCCACCTGTTTCTGAGAAACTTGAAGCTCGTCTGCGGCAGGATCAATGCTAATTTGGTTCTGCCAACCTCCCACAACCTGAGTAGCCCATGGATTAATTAGTGTATCAAAACAGGCACAGGGTCTCTTTAATGGGCAATTTATAGGCTAATTGGCATCTCCTGAGCCTTCCTCCGATAAGCTTGCTCACTTGCCATCTGACTGAGAAGGACCAGAGCGTGATGCATTTGTGAGTGATTTACGTAGCATGAATACATCTGGCCACTGCAGCGAAGGGCCTAGGTCTGAGAGGTAAGCCCGATAAGGCAAATCCTGGGTCAGAGGGAACATCACAGCAACTCTCCTCTGTCTTGAACCCCAAGTGTGTCCTGGAAGAACCCTTCTGTTTGGCTAATGGTATGTTCTTGACATCGTGTGCTTGTCAGTCAGGTAACCTGGCTAATAAAGAGCCTCTCATTAGCTTGGGCCCTTTGGGACAATGACCTTGCTAATACTAACAGAAAAGCTGTATGGACATACCTGCCACTTACCCAGTGCCGCTCCATCCTGATGAGATGCTTGCATGTGATCCCCTCTCCTTGGAAAGTCATGCTCCGCATGAGGATGACTCTGTTGGCATGCTGAAGAGCAGTGGTGGGCATGCAGCCCACTGGGACTCCGCCTGCAGTTGCCCCACCATGCGCTTCTCATGCACTGGGATACTGAAGCCCTGTGCTTCCTACAGCTCCCCACCTCTCAACGCTTTTGGAGCACACATCTGCAGATGTGTGCACCTTCCTTGCTCCTCTCCATCCCTTCCAGAGCTCGAATGCCGCAGATCAGTGGTTTGTGGTGTTCCAGCTCTGGGAAGGAGCGAGGGGAGTGGGGACAGAGCACAAATCAAGCAATTTCATGTGCTCTGAAAGAGACAGGGAGGAGCAGGTAAGTGCAGAGCTCTAGTGTCCTGGTGTGTAAGATGCTCACGGGGAAGGAGGACAGATGCGAACCACAGATGGTGCCCCAATGGGCTGCAGCCTGCTGTGACCCACTGAGGTGAAAGAAGGCCACTCATTTGACTCATTCCCTATTCATGGTTGTTCATTCCTGCAAAGAGGGTGACCCTGGGCACTATTTGACTTCATGTGTGTCTCTGCTTCCAGCTGGACACTTGAAACTCTGTACTTTGAAGTGTGTGTCAGATATCTTAACTTTTTAGAGAAATCCCAGATAAAGGACACTGCAGGAAACACAACCACACAGTCTTGGTATCCAGAGGGTAGCATGAATTGTGTCCCATGTCTGTGTTAGGTGGCAAATCACATCCTCAGACTGAATTCTTCACAGGCTTTTGGCTCAGAGTTGGAGTACTAAAGAATAACTCAGGTCTTTGTTAGAGCTCCGGGGATTAATGTGCAGATAATCTGAGTATTGATAAGGGAACTGGATCTCTTGGCATTTTTGGTTCTTATCTGCATGGGAAGGCTCAGTGGCAAATCATTTGATGAGAATAGAATCTGCCCCTCCCTTGCAGTGTGTGATCTGGATGGCTCACTCTGGCAACTTGGGCTAGAATTGAACCTGGTCATAATATATGGTAAGTCCCAGGTACTGTATTGAAGGCCTTTGTCCTCTAGCTGGGACAGAGGATTATGGATAATCAAATCCAGTCTTGAGCTTGGAGCAGTGTCAGCTTTTTCCATCCAGCTCATCTGGGTGTGGCAAAACCAAGTGCATTTAGCTCAGTTTTGTTTGAGGTTTTGGGTTTAGTTTGAACTTGGAATATGAGCTGACCCCAACTCATGTTCTGGATTCAAAGTCCTCTGAACCTTGCATGTGTTAGCTGTAAACCGAAACATTGCCACTGGCCAGTATCTTCAGTGGGCCAAACCAGTGCATTCATACCCCTCTTCTCTCCTTGATACAAACTTGTCCAAAGTTCAGTGGTGTTTGCATCTGATCCCTGCAGTCAGGACCCATCTCAACTCTGCTACAAGGCAAGCTCAGTTCTTGTGACCATAAACACATGAACTTTGCGCATTTCTTAGGTAGTGCCTTGCACAGCACAGATCTTTTGATTAAAACCTTCTTGAAGTGTTCTAGTGACAAAAATCCATATCACCAGGAATGAAGTATTGTGTAAGACAGCAGATAATGACTGTCAATTTCCTGTGTACACCTCTTATCCTCAGCCTGGTATGCTTGTCCACTCACTTGGGTATTGCCTTAATAAATGCACTGCCCCTGCCAATGCAGTAGATCTGAGGGAACTGAGACATGATAAAGTTTCCTGGCACTGTAAGTTTGTTTTCATAACTTGGGGTTGGGAGTTCTTTACAAAGCTGCTGCCTTGAAGATGATTGATGGCAAAGAGGCCTCCTTTTATCATACTGTGTCAGATGCACTTCATATCTCTGCTGTGTTTAGTGTACAGTTGGAGTCAATTGTACAAACCGGCTCTTGGCTTTCTGACCACTGTAGTCGGAAAATTCTGGACCATTTTGAATCTGGATTTTCCCACTCCCACATATGTGGAAGTATTTGTAAAACTGCATTTAAAATAAGATAACCGTCCTTGTTCATGTTCCATAGCTTCCATGCAAGGGATGGAGGAACCAGAACAATCACAGATATGCTTCATTTCATCCATAGATCTCAAAGCAGTTTGCAAAGGAAGGTGAGTATCATGCCTTCTGTTTTACAGCTGGGTAAACAGGGCGGTAACTTAACCAAAGCCACCCAGCACTCCAGTGGGAGAACCAGAAATAGAACGCAGGCCCCCACATCTGGTGTATGTTTGTCTGGCACATGCTGCTTCAGTGTGTTTTGCCATTATGACTGGGCTCTTGCTGGCTGAAAATGCTGCTGTTCTGAGTCAGGTTTGTTGGATTAATTGGCTGAGTGTTCAGTTTATGAAGTTGTTGATGCCTAGATGGAGAGGTTTGTAAAGCCTTCTTCTTGTTAGGTCCTACAGCTCTTGATGGTGCAGGTTCCTCAAAGTGTGTGATTTCCAAAGAGCACCACCACCACAGTCTTTTGTTTATACTTGAAACATCTTGAACCCATGTGACATATGAAGTTATGGTGGCTGTAAGCTAGTATCTGGCTCTCAGCATAAGCTAAATGACAGCCAGTGCTAGGATGTAGTAGTATCACATAGAGTGGTGAGTTACATTGCAGCAACCACACTGTTGCACATTCTGCATCCTGACAGTGTACAGGAGGGAATGCTCTGGAGATGAACAGCACAGTGGTTATTTGGTTTGATTGCTCTGGGGACACCTGCTAGCTGTGTTCTGTAAACCAGCTGTCTGCCAAGCAGGGTAATAGGAGGTGAGGTTTGGAGTATGGGAGTGGCTGTGGAGCCTGCTAAGAATGTCTGGGAGCAGGCTGGGCGTGGAAAAGATATTAAAAGGTTCAAAGGAGCGATGATGAAAAATTAGTCCAGTGCTGGACTACCTGCAGCTGATGTTATCAGAGAGATCCTGGTCATCATGCCTGCTCCACTGCCCACCCAGATTGGGGCAGTGTGACATTACCAAACTTCATCTGACTTCTGGATTTGGCTTGAATTTTCCTAGCACTCCTGTGAGCTAAGAGGTCACTCATTCCCTGTTGTCAGGCTCTGGGTAGGCAACAGCTTGCAAACTGCTTAACCTCAAATGGCTTCTTCGTAAAATACAGATACTGATTCTTTCTTGCTTCCTAGGGGATGAGCTGAGCCTGTGTGTCTCGGATAAGGTCCTGGGATGGGAACTGTTATATTAGACCCTTGCTCAGCCTGGCTCATGCACAACTTAGGCCCTGAGATTTAAGCATGTCCTTAAATGATAAGCTTTAGCAGAGCACACTGTCATTAGGTGCACTTACAATTTGAAGAAATTGGGAATAGCCTGTTGTTGAAAAGGCCCTGAATTTGGACAGACTGCTGCAATGCTAGGAGGGGAGATCTCAGTCTGGATACACACCCAGCACCATTCTGCCAGAGTCTGAAACTTCAGTATTTCATTAGCCTGTTTGCACTTGTCTCCTGGCTGAGCTGTTAGGCTCTTGAGGACTGTGTCAGTGCTGGGACAATGCAGGAAGCAAGGAGGTGGTTTATCCTTTCTTTCCTTTGCTATTCGTTTACTCGGTTATAGCAGTTGAGTGAGTGTTCTTGTTGCTAAGGTTTCCTCTGGATGATGGGTGCTGGTATGTGCCTCAGAGACTAATTAAGTATCAGAGGGGTAGCCGTGTTAGTCTGGATCTGTAGAGCAACGAAGGGTCCTGTGGCACCTTATAGACTAACAGAAAAGTTTAGAGCATGAGCTTTCGTGAGTTAACTCACTTCTTCAGATGCTGGTCAGCATCTGGCCAGCATCTGAAGAAGTGAGTTAACTCACGAAAGCTCATGCTCTAAACTTTTCTGAGAGACTAATTAGACAGCATCACAAAGTAGTGGCTAAAGGAAAATCAGGCCAGAGCACCAACTGCACCAAGACAGCGGTCTTGGGGAAGTGGGGCATCCCCCATAGGTAGCTTGCTAGCAGGAGACCTGTTAATTACATTAGCAGGGCAGGGGCTGCGGTCTGAGAACTTGTCTCAGGCTGGCCCCTTGTGTCTTTTTTAAAATATTAATGAATTATGAAATGGCTAAATAATTAACGAATTTGCTATATATGTGAGACATGTTAGCCAAGTCTTGCCTTTTTGTGAAGTTTCCATCTGCCCTTTATAGTCTGGGCCAGGTGTTTGCATTCTGCAGGCTAATTGCTTGGAGCAGAAGAGAAGCAAGAGGCCAATCTGTGCTGATGTCAAACACCCACAGGTTCGCTGGCCAGGCTGCTCAGAGCAGAGGACATTTGTGCACAGACTTCTTTGTACCTCCTAAACTCTGCACTGGCAATAGGACCTGCGTCTAACAGACGCTGCTGTGTTAGCGAGGATCATTTGCTCAAAGAAACAGTCCACGCCCAAACCCTTGAATACAATATGCTCCACCTTTGTTTCTTGAGCCTTATGATTCAGCTTTTTCTCTATAAAATAGGCACCTAAATACCTTTGAGGGCATGGGCCTAACTGCCTCTGAAACCACTGGGAGTTGGGCACCTAAATACCTTTGTGGGTCTGACCTACTGTCATTGGCAGGAGGAACCCAACACAAAGCTCACGTGCTTCAGTCTCCTGTCTTTCACATTGCCCAGCCCCAAAGCATAGGAGTGCTGCAGAAGCCAGGTGTGGGTATCATGGTCCTAGGGCTGACTGTACCACCCCATGTGGTCTCTAAGCGCACCCTCTCTAGAGTCAGGTCTCATGTCTTCACCTCTTCTGGGTATTCGGCCACTCCTGTACCAGGCCCTGCATAGGTATCTGTCATGCTTACTTAGCAGTTCTGCTTGGATGCAGCACCTAGGATTGCTCTCTTTGGCAGTCTGTGATCAGAGGATGCAATGAGCAGGCAGCCTTCTTAAACCAAAGAATAGGCTATTTCAATAGCAGGGATGAAGCATTGACAGAGAAAGGGCTTTAACCCCCCAGCCAGATCTCTTACCCAAAGGTTTGCTGTCC
The DNA here is from genome assembly GCF_033958435.1 of Carettochelys insculpta. Lineage (NCBI taxonomy): Eukaryota > Metazoa > Chordata > Testudines > Carettochelyidae > Carettochelys > Carettochelys insculpta. The sequence continues at coordinate 5,088,359 of NC_134155.1, forward strand.
CCTAATGAGAGCCTTGGCAGGCGTGCCTTCTCTGGACACCCCACCAGGTCCTGGAAGTCAGCCCTGTCCCCCAAAATAGCTCTTTTCCCTCCTAGAGAGGGATCCCTTTAATGTTGCTAGACTGCTTTTGTTCATGTCTGCACGTGGGCTTTTGCCCTGCGCAACCAAACAAAGTTGGTAAATTGTCTGGATCCAGGAGCTAGAATCTCCAGAACTCATTGCCAGGCTTAACAACCCTGAAATGTTTACCAAGGTATGGCTTATCCTGAGCTCTTGTTTTCCTTCCTGCTTACAACCCCTAATACTAGGCCTATATGTTCATGCAGCAAACTTCTCAGCAACCTGTTCAACATACCATATTCGTATGACAGTAGGGAGCTTTTTCGATTCTGTCACAGATATCATCTGCCCTCCACTGGTCTCTTGCTCAGAGATTGTTCTGTGCCTTTAAGATGATGACCTTTTTATACAGACACATCACCTGCCCCACTGAGCTTACGGTCTAAACCAACAAGACAGACAGACAAAGGGTGGGAGACAAGTGATACTCTTACTAGTCTTGTGTTGTGGTGCTGCATATCTTCTCTTAACAAACATTTATTGAGAGGGTCCCAGAGACATTGAATAGGCTTCTCCAAGCCACCTTTCTCTAGTTCCTCCTCATTTCTTGACAAGCTGCATGTTTTATGTTTAGCTACAAAACTGAAAACCTTTCCTCCATGCCTGAGAGAGATCCTGCCCTCTCCCATGTCACAGCCAGACATTGGCCTGGCACTATAGTTTGTCTTTTCATACCCTGGCTTTCCCCAGGCTCCAACTGCTCCTGCGAAGATATATGTCTCTTGCACAGCATCTCGCTAAGGTGCATGAGAATGGTTTGTTCCTTAACAATTATCAGGAAGGTCTGTGTGTTGTAGGGATCCTTTCTTGTCAAAGATCCACTCCCTTCCCTTGTTCCCAACAGCTTCTGTGGCTCATCTTTGGAGGGGCATGTTCAGAGTTACATAGGGGACTCTTCTTATCTAGACTTGGCTGATGGAAGTGCTCTGTGCTGTTGGAAGAGTGACTGCCTTGGCTTAGTGCTGTCTTCACATGGCCTCCTGTACCTTGCTTCTTTGAGCTGTCCTTGAGAGGCTCTTTGACTCTTTACCGTCTGATGTGTGTCCAGCTGAGTTGCAGGTTTTAAGCACTGTGTTGTGTTGCTCACTGTGGCACATGACTCATCTGGAGCTGTTTACACACATGCACATGGTCAGCCTGATTCATACTCTCTAGGTGTCTTGTACTGTTGTCACTGTGCTGGCCAGGGCTATTCACTAAGGAACAACATTTCACTACTGGCTCTAGGAGGAAAAGGGCTTGGAACATATATGCATGGCATGTTCCCAAGAGATTGACTGACAGAGAGGAACCACATTTAAGGCAGCGAAATTTCACTATAGACAGAATGAAGTTTGACTGTGTGAGGAGCAGGCCTCATTTATAGTGTTCATGACTTCTGTCCTTGTTCTCAGTGTTGTCTCACCTGACCATGTTCCTAATGAGCAGGCTCTGTTTTACAGTAGAACCCTGAGGTACATGAACTCAAGTTGCATATATCTCATGTTAATGCGACTCTGAGTGGTGGGGAGCTGGTGCCTGGCTCCAGGCTGCAGACCACTCCAGGGAGCCAGGAAACTGACCAGCACAGCAGCACTGGTCAATTTTCTGGCTCCCATGCATGGCAGGCATCCTGGAGCCAGGCACCAGGTCCCTGCCACTTACAGGAGCAGGGAAACTGACCAGCTGCAGTTTCCCCTCTCCTGTTATCAGGGGGCAGCCCAGAGCCAGGCTGTCAGCTGCCTGCCACTCACATGAAACTGACCAATGAAATTTGACTTAGGCAGTGTTGTGCAAGAACACAACCTCCACTTAAGTCGGGAATCTACTGTACATCGTTCTGCACTGAGATACTTGGGACACTAGCGCCTCAAGGCTTCCCAAAGCTAATCCTGTCTCTATATCAGCATCCAACCCTGAGAATGTGCTAGAGGCCAGACTAAGTTCTGTCCATGCCTTCTGATTCAAGCAGTGATTACTAAAGCCCTGTCGTAGGAAAGCAGATAGTGAATCTTGGCTGACAGGTTAGTGCCTTCTTGCTCCCGGCTGGAAATAGCTGTGCCCAACCACTTGGGGTCCTTAGTAGATCTCATTTCTCGGTGGGAGAGATGTTGAGAGCCACCCACAGCTCCAGGTGAGGTCAGTGGAAGGAGCTAGTAAAAATCTTCCAGCAGAAATAATGTTTCCATGATATAGAATAGTCCATCTAAAGACTAGGCCTAAATTCCTTGAGCCAAGTCCCTCCTTCTCCTTCTGTTTGCAGATTGTGTTCAGAGAACAATGGAGAGGCAGACAAGCGTTCCAGATAAGAAGAGGCAAAAGAGCATGATGCTATGTGTTTTGATCACTCGTGTCGGGTGAACGTTCGTTATTTACTAGGGTGTGTCTAGAGAATATGTTCAGGTATGTCCTGGTGAAAGCCTTGATAGCATGCTGTTTTATTCCAGCCTGTCATACCACTACCAAAACAACTAAAGCGCCCAATATAAGGGACTGATGGGCCTCTCTACCCTATAGAAAATACAACTGCTGGCAAAGCTCCCCCTCTGCCACTCCGAGGAAGGACTGAATTATGCACTGATGGGCTTAAGACTTGGTCACTGCATCTTAGTGTTGCATGAAGTTAATTGAATTACACTGGCGTGAAGTTGGTTCCCTGTGTCTAATGAAACTTGCCCCCTCAGCCCTCTTATTCTGTGTGAGTATAAAAGGCCTGGGGTGTGAGGTCCAATAGGCAGGTGCTGCATGTCTCCTCGTTCTGCCTCACCCTGGTTGACCCAGACATCTAATCCACACGATGCCAGTGCTGTGCCTTTAAACTTGTCACGAGCCACAGGTTGGCTCTAAAACAGGATGTTTCTGCTGAGAACAATGGTCATTTGAGCCACAAGAAGACTTGGCCAGCTTTTAGAAGCAAGGGGGCAGCTCTAGTTTGTACGGCAATGACAAGTTTAGCAGATTAAAGCCACAGTGACGCAAGCTGCCCTCATCTGTATTTAAACAGAACTGTGAGTGCAGAAAGGGAAGGGACACCACTTCGGTGTTTAGGGGGAACTAACTTGATTTTCCCCATTTGCTGCAGCGTGCTTGTTACTTCACTTGGGCTGTGCAGGGCCTGACTGTGGGAGTGCAGTTGCTTTAGACTTCCCCACATGCACAACAAACACATATAGAGTAATGGCATTACTGACTTCTTCAGGCATCTCGGGCTGAAATCAACTGGTCAGCACAAAATGGAATAGGAAATCTCAGATTGTTTCTAATTCTCATTCCTTAATTCTTTTACTATTCATTTTAAAGTCTTAAATTTTATTGCACCGGTTGACATACAGAGGCAGGCTGTGGTTTTCAAAGCCATCTAGGGAATTTGGACACCTCATTCCTAGATATGTCTAAATCCCTTAGGCAGCTGTGGAAATCACAGGGTGGAATTGGAAGACTTCAGTCACAGCAATTGGCTGGACTGTGCTTAATCTCTAGGGCAGCACATCAGGTTGTTACAAAAATGCTAAAGGAGAGGAGGAGTTCATGCCTGCCTTTCTGCCTCCTTTCAGCATGCAAGGAGCAATATGACAGGGATGAGCTTGGTCACTGACCCAGTGCAAATGTGGCATCATACGTATCATCCATCTAATGGGTTGCAAGTTCCCTGAATGTTCCCAAATCCAAGTTTGAATGAAACCTCCTCTCACTCATCACACTAGTCGTGATACTGTTGGCTGTGACTTTTAATGTTTTATAGCATATGGGATGCAGTGAGCAAAGGAAAGAACATTCACCTGACAGCGCTAGGAATTCAGGGACTGAGCCAGATTTCTGTTATGCTGGCGTTAAGCACCATCTCCAGATTTGCATCCTCATAGTCATGGTACAAAGCACTAATTCGGCAAAGCACTGTCGCCTGTGACTTTGGTGGGACATGAGCACATGCTCAAAACACTTTGCTGGATCTAGACTGGACTGTTTAGATTGGGAGCCAGTGGTCTACACCAAACCAATCCCTGGAGAGCTCTCAGGCTTGTCCGTGTGGGCTTCTTGGCATTGGCTGCCAATTTTTGGCCTCCTGGTCAGTGCTCCTCAGGCAACAGTGGCCCGATGGAATGGGCCCAGGGTCTGAGACTCTTGATTTGGATAGAATAAGACACTGGTTTTGTCCCAGGCTTGATAACATTGTTTTGGACCAGAGCGTGCATACAAAACAACATCAAACAAGCGTCTGCTGCACTATCCGGTGACGAGCGTATGATGCCCTTTATAACAACATCTCCATGGGATTGTGGCAAAACAGCTGGTTCTCAAGACTGATGCCAGCCATGACGTGTTCAGCTGGCATTAGGGTTATTTTCTGGTAAATGTAAGAGTCAAGACTGATTCACATCTAGCTACAGACTTCCGCCAGGCTTGGATGGCTTTGCAGTCCATTGGGGCTATGGGTGTCAAATCCATTTATATCATATGTTTGGGTCAGTCTAGAGCCCTCAGTATTAGCCTGGAATATTCGTATGTTTCTGTAGCACCTTGAACCTCTCTGACCTACAGAAGTGGGAATTGAACCTCTGGGCTATCTTATTGTCAGGGGTGTACAAACACAGGGCATGCATATGATGTGTCTGGAAAGCTGTGTGTGAGAGAGAAAGTGAGTGTGTGGATGTAATCCTTTAAAAATGTGTCCTAATCATGGAAGACATCTCCACTCTTCCAAGCTGGATTACCATGATTCTGTTACACTGTTATAAAATTGCAACATCTGTTGGCTTCCTCAGTCCAGGAGGCAGGGATTCATGGTGCAGAAGTCTGACTCTGCTGTGTGTGAGCAGGTCCAGTATACAGGACTCCTGCTTGCTGGGCCCTCCAAGGTCACTGAGTGCTATAAAAGAAACGCAAGTGTTATGCAACCAGGGGCCATGAGGGAAAAGTGCCCAGTGATCTGAACTTTATGATTAACATGCTCCTCTTTGTACAGTCCCTATCATCTCAGATACTGGGATTTCATCTAGTAAATATAACCTATTTTTTAAACTGTCTCATCTTCGTGATTAGTGTAATGCATTGAATGGAATTGCACAGCATTTCTTTGTCTTCCCTTCCTGGCTCGACTTCCTGAGAGCCAGTCGGTCAGCTGCATAATTGTCACAGTACCGCTCCCGCTGGCTATGGTGTGGGATCAGACGTGGCTGTTGAGTGTTGTGCTGTGTTGTTATAGCCTTCACCCTGCTGCCCCAGTCCCTGAGCTTTTCCTTTCTCTGGCTCCAGCAAAAATCCCGCCTTTTCATCCCCTGTTTTTCCTGTACTTCTACTGCTGGGCAACAAGTCCTAGTTCAGCTCTGGCTAGGGGTCGGTGGGGGGAAGAGGGGGCAAGGAGGAGAGAATCCATTGGTGGACTTGTGTCCTTACTGTTCAGGTTCACAAAGCTCAAGGAGAGTTTGGAATAAAATAACTGTTCTGTCTCATGGCTGGTATTCCTGTGCTGGGGGCGGGAGGGCCGGGATGGTGCTTGATACTCAGCCAGTGCTGTGTTGGTGAGCTCAGCACAGAGGGAGCGATCTGTTTGCTCAAGCTGTGTGCTTTCCTGTGGGAAAGGGCCAAGGCTGGGCTGCTTGTTGCACATATGTGCGGTGCACTGGAAACAGCAAGCTGTGTGTGTCAACAGCAGAAAGTGAGAGTAGGCTCAGTCAACTGAGCAGCAGCGTGGTGGGGTAAGTGTGCTATTTATGGAGACCGGGACATGTGTTTTCTTGGGTTTAGTGCACTTTTTGTTGGTGACGTGACTTGTTTGGTATTAACAAATGTCAGAGGAGTATTTGCCCATCATTAATGCATTTACGTAGCCAGGTTATCTCTGCCCAGCAGGTACAGTTTTAATGCTAGCATATGTCACCATCAGGGGAGGTAAATATTGATACAAGCAACGCTGTATATTTAATAGCCCTGCTTATGCAACAGCTGCTTTGCTGGAGAGGTCTGACCACGGGCAGCTCAGTACAGCAGGTCTGACTTTGTGTCCACCAAAGTTTTTGCTGCTGTTCACTCTCTTATACTTTTGTCTGAGGTGGTGCAAGGTTCCTTAGCTGCAAAGACTCTGCAGTGGGGAGGGGAGGCATTCAGAAGTGCCATGAAGTTGAGACATTTGCTGCCTATTGTGGTGGTAGCACATTGTGGTCTGCAGGTGATCTTACTGTAGCTGAACAGTGGGAGCTGCTGGCATGGTCATACTGGTACAGAACAGGAACAGTAGCATTTCTGTTTAGTTCTGACATGCTCTGGTGTTAAACAACATATCATAAATAGGCTGATTTCCCTTGGCCAGACGTGGTTAATATAATCTTCAGTGATTAAAACGGAGAGTTTTGTGGAACCCACATACTTGATACTGTTTATCCTGATGGTTGAATTTTGGATTTCACTATAGACAGTGGAAACCATCAATGTCTGTTTTATTTTTCTATTTAGACACTTTGTCATCTTTTCAGGGCCATGGTGCTGGCATTGCAAGCACCAAAAAACCAAGAAGTCCTGTGGCACCTTATAGACTAACAGATTTTTTTGGAGCTTAAGGCTTCGTTGGCGAAGACCCACTTAGATGTTGACATGCATCTGACGAAGTGGGTCACTGCTCACGAAACCTTATGCTCCAAAGTCTGTTAGTCTATAACGTGCCACAGGACTTCTTGTTTTTTGGTGCTTGCAATGCCTGCACCACAGCCCTGACAAGCTGACAAAGTGTGTGAAAGATATTTCTGATATCTGGCATGATCTGTTGTTTTTGCGGATACAGACTAATATGGCTACCCCTCTGATACTAAGCACCATAAGGCATTTTTGTTCCGAAGGAACTGGATTAAAGAAAAGAGTAATGGTGAAATTGACTAGTGTACATGGGTTTCCTGGATTTTTATAAAACTGAAGTGTTGAGCCATGTCTTAAGAAGGAGGGTGTTTATTGAAGGGTTGGGGTTTTTGAGGTGGAAACCCTGTAACATTTTTATTGGCTGGTGCAGCTGGGAATCTCACACAGTAACATATATAATTTTTGCTATGTTTATTGTCGGTGAGATTAGTACACAATGGATGAAATCCTGGCCACATTGCAGTCGGTGGCGAAACTCCCACTGTGCTTTACACTTCTCATCCCTATGCAGTTGAGATAACTGGTGCGTGGGTGATGCGATTGCTTGTTACCTCTAAAAGGGGAGGGAACTTGTACAGATAGCAATTGCTTGCAGTGCTACTCTGTTTTGTACTTAATTGAATGTCATGTACTTAATTGAAGGTCATGTACTTTGCATCATGTCCTGAATTAATCCAAGCAATAAGTGTTAACTTGCTTGCACCTGAGTTCAGCTGGAGCAGAGCTGACTCTTAGTTGCTCTCTGGTTAGAAGCCTATGGCATTATTGCACAGCAAAAGTGGCTTGATTGTACAGGCAATCTGGGTGACACAAGCGCTAGTTTTGAGGCTGGCCAGACCTCCAAATAGCTAAATTTAATCCACAGGAGTGCCTTGCAGTTCTTCAGTGTGCAGCATAAGTTCAGTTTTATCCCATTACTTAGAAGTCAGAGTAGGAATTGCGTAAGTAATACAAAGAAGAAAACGTCTACTGGATGGTGGGCACTTAATTGTGATTTTTCTCAAACAGCTGGTGATTTTGGTGGATTAAGATAGCTACACTGTCTGGCTTGGGCCTCCTAGCCCTGGTCCTTCCTTGCTAGCACTTAGTGGGGCATAGGCAAGTCCGTCTGTCCCACTGGAGACTGGTGGGGAGGAATGGAGAGGGACCACAGCTTCTAGCTCTGACACACTTTGGCTGTGTGAAGGGCGTATATCCCTCGCTGGGTGAGATGAACTGAGACAAATGAGGCTGCAGTAATGACATGAAGTACCTAACATAGCTCCAGCTGGTTACTTTGGGGTCTCTCCTCCTTGCCGTTCTACAGGGTGATGTGCAGCCTGCGGAGCGTGCTCTGAGTCACTCTGTGAATTATCTAGGTAGGGTGAGTGTCCATGCTGCTTCCAATTCTTGTGCAGCCATTATGTTGACTCTCACGTGGCATTGCTCTGTGGGAGAAGACATTCTCTCCCCTGCTGAACCAGGGCCAATCAATCTGAAAGCTGCAGTGCTGGCCAGTGGAAATGAGTGTCACTGCCCTGCTTGAATGCATCAGTGTGCGTCCTCCTAGGAGCTGAGGGCAGACACACCCTTTGTGCATACCTCTGAAAACGCTAACTCTGCAGACTATTTTGGCTTTTCTATAGCCTTAGATGCGCTTCTGTCCATCCCTTTCATACAGGGCCTGTCTAGGTTAGGAGTGGGCTGGTCCCAGTGCGGAGGAAAATCTTGTCTCCCACTTAAGCAATGGATATTCCACAGACTCTAGTAAAAGTTCCCATGCATAGCCTCCCTGCTTCCTCGGTGCATGGTGCCTTCATCTGTGCTCTGGATGGAGCGTCACTAGGCATGCATGTTGTGTTTACCTTGGCTTACCACTTAGAGCAGTCTGTGGCTTTTTTCCAGCCCTACTGGAATGCACAGGTGAAGTCCCTCATTAGTCACTGGCAACCAAAGCTGAGTATAGATGCTGTACTCAGAATTTTTTGCCATCTAGCCTTAGAAAGCTGGGCAGGCATGTCCTTTTGCAGCTAAACCCCAGCTGTTGACATGAATAGCTGGGAGGACTCTACTTTCCAGAGTGCTGCAGAATTCTTGGTCCTTGAGCAGATTCCACACACACTGTGCAGTTCCTCTTCCAGGGGCCACACCCCAAAACACACTTGTCCCAGGGCTTGCAGCTTGCTATAAAAGCCCTTTAGGGTTTAGAAGTTTACAGCCAAGGACTGCAAATTCTTCATGTTCCCAGGAAGAACATGGGGCCCAGGCAACAGGACTCCCGACTGATAGATTGATTTCATTCTCCTCTCTCTGCCTCAGTTTATGCGTCAGTAAAATGGGGTGATAATAGTCATCTGTGTCACCAGGTTGGTGGGAGGGGAGTTGTGAAGCTTAACTAATGTTTGCCCAGAGCTTTGAGCTTACCTGATGGAAGGTGCCACTTTTCATCCCAGAAATTACCTTAACTTAAGGGAGGACCACAGGAGGAGATGTGGGGAGGTGGCCCTTGGGAAGAGGTGCTGGGGAACTCCAGGGGGTGTCCCAAAGGGGGAGGGATGCTCAGGGAGAGGCCCCTAGAGGGGCATGCAGGGGACTTGAGGGGTGTTCCAAAGGGGGAGAGGGACATGGGGGTGTAACTTGAAGGGGGGAGAGGTGCTCGGAGGGACAGGGGGGCTCCAGGGTCTCGCCTACATCACTACCTCTACCTTGTAGGTGTTGCCTTTGCTGGAGAAGGGAGGTGGTGATCCCAGGCTGTGGTGTGTGCAGGTGGGATGGTGCAGCAGTACCATCCCACCCCTCTCCATGGGGCAGCACTTGACCCACACCAGCAGCTCAAGGGGAGAAGGGTCCCAGGTGCCAGTGTGCTGGGGGAACCAGGCTGTCCTCCTGACCCAGCCAGGAGCTCACTGGCTGCCCCCGTCACCTGGCACAGGGCCTCCCAGCAATGCCTCCACCCATTTTGATTGGCTCAGAGGGTGCTGTGGTGGTCAGGGCGCCATTCCCATTGGTCACTGCGCTCCCTCAGCAACAGTGACAGTGGAGGTCACGGGTGAGGGAGGGGAGGCAATGGAGGCTGTTGCAGGGGGCGGGTGGGGAAGCCAGCATACGTCACAGGGGAGGCAGCAGAAGCTGTGGTAAGGGGGAAGCTGATCACAATGCGCCCCCTGTTTACAAAATTTTGTGCCCTCGCCCCCCACTTTGCACATACCTGCTCTATGCTTACCAAATGACATACCACCCCGTGTGTGTCTGTAGCATCTGGGCTCAAGCTAAGCATCCCCAGATGCAAATATCTGCACCTGTATTCTCAGGGAAACCCCTTGACTGCTGGCTTGATTAGAATTGGAGTGTGGTGTAATGCAAAGGGGGCAGGAACCAGAGGAAGTCCGAGAGAGGGAGGTTTTGCTTGAACGCTGCTTATAAAACCTAGTGCGTTAAATGAAACGCATTCCCTGAGCTACTAGCGTGAGGAATATTTTGTGCACTAAAAAATAAATGGACCCAGTAAGTAAGTGCCCAAGTGATTTTAGCCTCAGCAGGAACTACAACAAGCTGCTGGTGCTTTTACAGAATTTTGTTGGGGATCCAGGAAACCATCCTTACTCTGAAACTGCTGCTTGGGAAACGCCTCATGCCGTCTCGCTGAGAGCATTTGGATGAGAGACAAGCCTGATGAAGAGACTCAGGAGCTTTTATTGACTGTAGACAATGTACTTTGGTCAAGAGTCTTTCCGACATTTTTCTTTCTTGTCCCTGCTGAAATCAAAACTATATAGATCAGGCCTGAAGGGATGTAGAACCAGCAGCTGTTCACGTTTCCTCCCCTCTCATTGATTATCCTGGTGTTTCTGAAGTGTTAGAAAACCAGCTCAAGTTTTAAAGCACTTCTTACAAAAGCATTTGTCTGTATGCTACACTGGGTCGAAGCAACAAGGCTTTGCAATATGATAAGCGAGCCCTTTTGTGTAAAATCCTCAGCATCTGCAGAGCACAGGCTTCTGAGGAAAGTTGTAGGTAAAAACAAGTAAATTACAGATGGAGAAAGATGTTTAATGCAGCAGGTTCACCTGTTAGCCAGCCTGACGTATTAATTAAATACATTTCCTTATATAGCTCAACTTAAAGCCTCAGTTGTTTTTGCCCAGAACATCTACAGGCCCATAGCAGCTGTTGAAGACCAACAATTTCCTCCCCGGAGCAACAGATAGACTAGATTTAACTACGATTATCTGTGTGAGGATGCATTGATCTGGAATTAAACAACAGTCCCTGATTAGGGAATGACCCATCATTCATTGCTGACTACTCCATTAAGAAGGCTGTACTGGCTACACAGGGACAGTCTAATATGTCTAAAGAGATCCCATTATGGTGTTTGGGTCAGCAGCCAAGGATCATTTGGAGGGAAAGTATAACGTGAAGGGACAAAGAGGTCACAATTCTTACAGCACTGATCAGTGTGGCAAGAAACTTTGGCTTAGATGGTTTTCCTGACATCAGGCTTTTAGGACCATCAAAATGCATCTTACTCAGAGGTGCAGAATCTGTCACCAGCTTTTTTGTCAGCCTGGGGCAGTAAGAGAGACAAACAGAATGCATGTCTCCTGACACTCCCAGCTCTAGGTCCCAGCTAGCTAATGCACTGCTCTGAGGAGTGAGTTTCTTCTAAGAACTTGAGTCTTGCTGTGCAAAGATACATGGGTGCTGCCAGTGGTTAGTGTCCATTGAGTTCACCATGCCTGGATGTGCTCAGACTACGAGCCAAGATCTGCCTTTGGATCTGAAAGCTGGAGCTTGGTCTGCTGTCTGCATGGAGGGCTGTGCTCCATCTAGGCAGGTGGGTGGTTAATGACTGACTGAGTGGTTGGTGCTGTTTTCTTTTCTTTCAGGTGTGATTTCTCCAGGCTTCTCCTCTGTGTCCTGCCATGGCTGACACTATCTTTGGCAATGGCAGCAATCAATGGGTGTGTCCCAATGACCGGCAGCTGGCGCTGAGAGCCAAGTAAGTGCTTCATCATGCTTCTCTCTCTGTCTGTCAACAGTAGCAGCCACAGAGTGTAACCTCCTACAGCGTTCACTGTTGTTTTTCAGGCTGATTCTCAGACTTTAGATCTGAGAGAAGGACCTACGGATATAAAATCCTGTTCAATGAATTAACTGGTTAAATGCTAGGTTTAACTGCTTAACCGTTAAATGAGGGGCTAGGGGAGGGAAGCTGGGGCGATGCTGCCCGTGGCATGCCAGAGACGGGGTGCTCTGGCCTGGCAGGATTGTCTCTGACTGTGGCACTGCTGCAGATGGGGATGCTCCAGCACAGCCAGAGAAGGCCCCGTTTGCAGTGACCTGGTACAGCAGTGCTGCCAGTAGGGGTGCTCCAGCCTGGCCAGACACCCCCTGTCTGGTGTACTGTGGGTGGGGGCACTCTGGATGGGCCAGAGCAGCCCCAGTCCCTGGTGTGTCATGGGCGGGGAGAGCTCCTCGCTGGATGGACTGGAGCAGCCTCTCCAGCTCCCCTTCCCCACAGACCAGTGCAGATGGACTGCTCCACCCCCTATTGGTTAACCATAACTGGTAAGCCTCAGCTATTTAGGATTAACAGATAACCAGTTAATTGTTAAGATCCCTAGAAGGACCTATACTAGTTGTCTGTGAGACAAGGCTCCTGGATCGCTGAGCATCTGAACTGCGGAGACACAGCCTGTGAGGGGAGAGGAAGGATTGCCCAGTGTGTAGAGCAGTAGCCTGGGGCTTGGGAGCTCTGGGTTCAACTCCTGGCTCTCTAGCAAGCTTCCTGTGTATTCTCAGAAAAGTAGGAGTGGTGTGTGGTTCATATAAGTACCTTCATAGGTAAGCCAAAACCCAGATTAGTACTGGCTTTGTGAGACAGGAACCACCCCCCTGCTAACTACTTCCCTACAGAATAGCTTCTCTTGGCTTTTCCTTCAACAGACTTTCTTCCGCCCCTCTGAGGGCTGCTCCACACGCAAACTAGAACCAAAACACTGCATTGGTCTTATGATCTTCCTGTGAAAGTCAGTGTGGAATTAGCACAGGTCAAGAAACACTAGAGCTGTTCAGTGGGAAATAGGACGTTTCCATTCTGAACAACTCATTGGATGGGTTGGGACCCCTGGTATGCTGGCTGAGGTGCTGAGACACCACTGAGCCTCCGTTCTCTGTCATCCTGGGTCCACTTTTAACTGGATTTTCTGAGTCGGACTCTCCAGCCTCCTCTAATAAAACCCACAGGCAAGGCCCCACTCTGCTGCAGATACAGATTCCGAGATCAGCACTGAGAGGACTTAGCTTAAGGGATTTACTCCAGCGCCCAGATGTTCCCCTGCCTTGGGGTACTAACCCAAGTTAAATGAAGTTCACCCCTCTCCTTGAGTGAAGGAAGGAATAGACAGCTTCTGGCCACCCCATTAGAAATTATATAAACTGGGTTATTGTACGAGAGAAATAAGTTTACAAATAACTCTAAAAAGATCTGTTTGAAGTGGTCAAAGAGGTAAGAAGTAGAACAAGCAAATTACTAAGAAAATAGTATAAAGCATGCAATCTAAACTAGATGCACTAAGAGCTGGTTACAAATAACAATATCCTAGTCATTATTTCAGAAGTCTGTCACAAGACAGATGTCTCTTGATCAGGGTCCAGCAGTTCTTCTGCCCTCTTCAGTCACAGTTCTTTAGTTTCCAGGTGGTTTCATGTGTCTCTGTGGGATGGGGAGGCAGAGATAAAACAGGCAGACGACAATCATTGTTTTCTTCCTTCCTGCCTTATACAGAATTTCCACAAGGCTGGAAACTTTCGTTTGATTCTCCACCCGTCCGTGCAAAAGTACAGAATTCAAGATGGATTCCATATCCCATCACATGGTCATGTGTCTCTGTAGGGGCCCTGGAACCATTCTTCACTGACTGATCCACAGGTTATCAGGAGAACTAAGCTCTCCATTGTCTCTTGCTAACGGGCCACTGGCACCGTGGGCTTTCTCATGGTTGTACTCAAAGGGCAGGCTTCACCCAGCATGAATATGCTGGTAATAGAAACATACAGTACATATTCCTAACTCCAGAAGCAGAAGAAGTGCCTGTATACAAATAGGATAATCTTAATCCTAAATCCCAACTTTCCCAATGATATCTCGCATGACCCATTTTACATAAAGCATACCTCAGTTACGTCATTCATGTCAGAAGCATATTTTTGTAAAGAATGTGGAATGACGCTTGCAGCCAAGTAGTTAAGTGGATGACTCAACTCCTCCATTAGTCATTTTGATTCTGGTTTGTGGGTAGTCTGAGTCCTAGCTCATTTCAGACCTTGGAGAGGGCTCCAATCCTGCCCTGCTCATAAAGGGTCATACTCTGGCTCATCTAGAGACTAAGGTGTAGTCTACACTAGCACCCCTTTTCATCAGTCTAAGGTACTCAGCTTCAGCTGTGAACAATTGATGTGCACAGACCTATTTACTATTGTATTTTCCAAACAGGAGTGTCAGCAGCTGACGCTCTCCTGTTGACTTCACCTACTCTTCTCGTTGTGGTGGAATACTGTGCTCGAGTGTGACGACCTTGATTTATTACGTCTAAGTAGACATGATGAATTGACCACTGCAGTGTCAATCCATCCTGTAGTGGAGCCAAACCCCTAGGGCAGGCGTGTCCAACCCGCGGGCTGCATGCGGCCCTGGACAGCTAGTAATGTGGCCCCACAAGATCGTAAACTTTTAACATTATTATGTGATTTATATACATTAACTATATTATATATTTTATATGCAGCCCAAGACAATTCCTCTTCACTCAGTGCGGCCCAGGCAAGCCAAAAGGTTGGACACCCATGCCCTAGGGGATAGCTGGGTGTCCCCTCACCTCTGACTGCCAGGTGTATTTAGACTGAATGTAATGGCCTGGGTTGACTCCTTACTCTAGTGAAGTGTGCCAAGGTTCAATTTATGACCACTGAGAGTTGTACCTCTATCCCGTGAGATGGTCCATAGCACCAGGCCTGGGGCTTAGTTTGCTACTGAGTCAGAAAGGGGCCACCAGGTAGTGGCTTGCCTGCCCCACTAGGAGCAGTACCACCCTGTCCATGAGTCTCTCATCCAAGTAATGACCTGTGCTGCTTAGCTTGTGAAATCTGCCAGCACCTACAGAGTGGGCTGTTAATGGAGGCTGGTGCAGTGTCCAGGTGTAACACTGACAACGTGGCTGCCTTGCTGGAGGCCAGGTATGTCATTTGGCTTCCCTGAGGACAGTCACAGGAGTCGCTGCTTCGATGTCTTTGGAAGCACAGCTTCTATGCTTGGATGTGTAGTTTCTTTCCTGTGCCATAGCTTTCCGACATTCCCCCTTCCCCCCACTCTGAGTTCCTCCTACCAGCCCTCTATTTAATGAGCAAAGTGGGTGGATGCAGAAACCAGTCCCAGCAGTGCCCCATCTATAATTCATGGCTTCCCCCAGCTGGTGCCTGCCCTGTTGTTGGGAGGAACGTGGCATTTGATCTTGTTTTCTCCCTGAAGTCAGATTGCTGGCAAGGGGTGAATACACTGAAGGAGAGGGGACTGGGATAATTCAACAGGTTGGATTACATCTGTCCTAGCATCTTTCCTCTTGCAGCATCCTACACCCTGTTCCCCTCAGTATTGCTCTTAGCTGAACCTCCTGGGTCAGCTTCAAACTGCTTAGAAATGTGACAGGGCCCAGCTGAACAGGACTGTGGCTCTAAGTGGGACGTGCAAAGGACAACACCTCCTACAGCCACTGCAGCGGAGCTCCCCTTAGGCTCAGCTACTGGGCACTGAGCCACATGTTGTCATGGTGCTCTGTGTTGCTCACCTAGGCCGTGTCTACACGTGCACACTACTTCGAAGTAGCGGCACCAGCTTTGAAATAGCGCCCGTCACGGCTACACTTGTTGGGTGCTATTTCGAAGTTGAAATCGACGTTAGGCGGCAAGACATTGAAGTCGCTAACCCCATGAGGGGATGGGAATAGCGCCCTACTTCGAAGTTGAACGTCGAAGTAGGGCACGTGTAGACGATCTGCGTCCCGCACCATCGAAATAGCGGGGTCCGCCATGGCGGCCATCAGCTGAGGGGTTGAGAGACGCTCTCTCTCCAGCCCCTGCGGGGCTCTATGGTCACCGTGTGCAGCAGCCCTTAGCCCAGGCCTTCTGGCTGCCGCTGCTGCAGCTGGGGATCCATGCTGCATGCACAGGGTCTGCAACCAGTTGTCGGCTCTGTGGATCTTGTTGTTTAGTGCAACTGTGTCTGGGAGGGGCCCTTTAAGGGAGCGGCTTGCTGTTGAGTCCACCCTGTGACCCTGTCTGCAGCTGTTCCTGGCACCCTTATTTCGATGTGTGCTACTTTGGTGTGTAGACGTTCCCTCGCAGCGCCTATTTCGATGTGGTGCTGCCCAACGTCAAAGTTGAATGTCGACGTTGCCAGCCCTGGAGGATGTGTAGACGTTATTCATCAAAATAGACTATTTCGATGTAGCGTTCACGTGTAGACGTAGCCCTAGTGGTCTCTGAACCCTCTACTAGTGCTAGTGAGTTAGCCCATAATTCTGTGAGGTGTAAGAGAAGTCAGACCATTTGACAGAGAGGAGGTACAGGCCCAGAGCAGGATTGTGAGATCCCTGCAGGTCAGTGGCTAAGCTGGGGGTGAACTCCAGGCTTAGGGTTCCAAAAGTGCCTACTAATGTTGGGTGCCCAACATGAGATGCAATAAAGGGGTCCGACTCTCAGAGGGAGGGCTCTCAGCAGGCTTCTCTGGGGCCTGGCCTACACTAGGAGGAAAACTTGATTTTTAGATATGTAAATCCAGGTATGAGAATAGCATAAGTGGAATCAACTTATCTAAAAACTTTTGCTGCCATCCACACTTTGTGAGGTTGATGGGAGAAACTTTTCTGACAACTTCCCTTACTCCTTGTGACCGCCAGGAGCACCAAAGTCTATGGTAACACCATGACCGTTCAATTTAGCATGTGCCCAGTGGGGCATTAAATTGAACCTGGAAGAATTTACCCACAGTGCATCAATCTTCCCATGTGTGTAGAGACACACTAAGGCAGCGAATCTAAACCTTTCCAGATTACTGTTTCCTTTGAGTCTGATTTGTCTCGTGTACATCCAAGTTTCACCCCACTTAAAAATTACTCACTTACGAAGTCAGACATAAACATACAAAACTATCTCAGCATGCTGCTATTGAAGTATTGATCATTTTCTCATTTTCAGCTTATAATTATGAAAGGAGTCAGTTGCAATATAAATATTATACTTTACTTTTCAGTGCCAGGTATACAGAGCAGCGTTAACACGTCGTGTGAAATTTTAGCATGTACTGACTCTACAAAGTCTTTTTCTGAAGCCTGTTGTACAACTGGGCAAATACCTAGATGAGTTAATGTGTCCCTAGGGAGATGCCTGTGTGCCCCCTGGGGTGTGTGCACCCATGGTTGAAAATCTCTGCACTAAGATGTCGTGGAGCAGTGGAAAATGAAGTTATCTAAAATCCATTGGTCATTCAGGGGCCTGAACATTCCAGCTTTAACCACTACACAGTGTTTCCTCCTTCTGCTGACATCGCACCTGGACGAGTCAAATGTGGGGGCACTGTAAAATGAAAACTAGCCCTCCTCAAAAGCAGGGGATCCATGGGCAGGAGGAGCGAAGTCACTGTCAGGAAATGGGTTCTCAGTCCTGTGGGGAAGGTGAAGTGCAGGATGGCCATGTTGACAGGTTTCTGCTTGGTACCTAGCCTCTCTGCTGAGGCAAGTCGCTGGCTGTGATTTGCAGGGCTCCTGGAGGGTAGCAGAGCATATCTCTGCTCTTGCAGCTGTAAATGTGACACTGCCCACCCTGCAGGCTCCAGACGGGCTGGTCGGTGCACACAAACCAGACTGACAAGCAGAGGAAAACCCAGGCACTAAATCCGAAGGAGCTGGAGGTCATCCTGGAAGTCATCCGCCGGGCAGAGAAGCTGGACCTAGTGGAGCAGCAGCGGATCGGGTACAGTTGTGCCTCCTGGCTAGGGACTTGCTGGTTATTTTCTCCCTGGAGGGAGGGTGGCTCTCCGGTCCTGCAGTGCTGCATTCCCCACATAGGCTTAGCGTCTGTTTGGTCAGTGTCTTCCCCTACCTATGTCTAACTCTGGTTTGGGCTGAGAGAAAGGCAAGATGGGGCTCACTTCCCCCTCGCCCAAGACAGCATTTCTCACCTCTTCTCTAGAGCAGAGGTTTGCTTTGACTGTAGCCCCTGGGGCAATCCCTTATGTAGCTGGGGGGTGAGCTTGGCCTGGCCACGCTAGCCACAACCGTGGCTCTGGATCAGGCCTTAGGAACCAGACTTAGTGGTGCAGCACCCAAGCATGGGGGCTGGAGTCATAATTCCCGGGTGATGGTTTCTGGCTGCCCAGTAATTCTCTAGGGTTGTTTGCTAGGAGCAGGGAGCATGCTGGAGTATTCTTGATGGCTGGAGTCATTAACTGACTGGCACCATCCTCATCCTTTCGTACTTTTGCTGTGCCACGTGTTGTTTGACTTGCGGCTGAGCTGAAGCACTGGGCTGGCAGAGGGGATAGTGTTAACCATGTGTCTGACTGTATCAAGTCAAGCAAGTTGCCCAGCAGTAAGCCACTGTGGGCACACTGTTAATGGGCAAGGTGAAAGGAAGACCCCTGGATCAGACATAGCTTGTGCAAAATTCCCCTGATACACTGAAACCTTTCCCTGGAAACTGATTGCCCTTGACCTTGACCTTGGGGAGGGTGCTACGTAGCACCACTCGTGGCGGCATTCTGTGTGAGGCTGGTGTAAGACCCACTATGAATGCTGCTAAGGAAGCATGAGATGGAACCTACTCCCCCTTGGCTGGTTGCGCAGGGTAGAAGGACCCCTGCCCCCCTGCTTGCTGAAGTTCTCCTACTAAGTCTTTACTTTTCTGTTGTGCGGAGGCCACGAAATGTGCAGTGATGGCTCCTTGTGTCTCTGCCCTCGTGCCTGACCTCATCACTGTAGGGTCTGTGCCCCTTCTAAACAGACCTGGCTTTCTTCTTGCTGCCTACTTGGCTTTGTGGGGCTCTTGTATAATGAGTGTGGATGTGGGTGAAAAATGGCTTTGCCTTTTCTCCCTTGGCACGGCTGCAGCTAGTTTCTGCCTCTGATAAACTTCAGTATTATTATTGTGCTCCCAGTGTAAATAGAAGCCCTGTGTTGTGAGCTAAACCCATCATCCTATCTCTGTATGCCATTCACGTTCTCTGTTCAGGTTGCAGCCCCTGCAATCCCACTCCAGCTGTTGTGGAAGCCACACGTGCAGACTTCTGCTGCTTTTTTTGCTTGGAAAGCTGCAAAGGATTGCTGGTGTTGCCCATGCTGCTAGGGTCCCATAATTTCCAAGTTTGGGCTTCCCAGCTTGGAGCCAGGGATGACGTGATGTCACTGGAGCACCTACTCCTGCACTGACAGTCCGTGGAAATGTCCTAGAGCCTGAGCCCCCACCAGTGGGGATTCCCTAGCTTCCTCCATGCCCTTTGTTTTGGCACACAGCCATTGTGATGCTGCTTCATTAGCTACCCTTCGTTAGAATGCTGAAACAGCCCCTGCATGCACTGTGAACATAACTTCTCTGCTCTGCACTCACTACCCAAGCCAGGGATGCACTATGGCTGTTCCCAGGCAGATTGGGTTGTGTGAGCTGGGCTTTGTTATTCGCATTTTGTAGACAGGTAAACTGCGTTAGTCTCAAGGCTGCATGAAGAGATATACGTATCTCATAGAACTGGAAGGGACCTTGAGAGGTCCCAGAGTCCAATCCCCTGTCTTAGAGGCAGTAGTAGGCCAGGAACAGAACCCAGCTGTCCTGATCTAACCACTATGCTCCTCCCTGGAGAGCCTGCTTCACTGAAGTAGCTCCAAAGGAGTCTCTCTCATTTCTCTTCCCTTGCAGGCGCCTGGTGGAGCGGCTGGAGAACATGAGGAAGAATGTGATGGGGAACGGGCAGTCTCAGTGCTTACTTTGTGGTGAGCTTCTGGGACTGCTGGGGACTACATCAGTCTTCTGTCGGGACTGCAAAAAGGTGTGCTTGCTCTGCAGCTCATTTTTGTTTAAATACTCGAGGTAATCCATCTTCGGTTGCTCTTGTGTACTGGCTGGACAGTGTTTAACTGCGGTACACTTCCTGCTAAACATAGCAAAACATCTGGTCCCCGTCCAGTCCCTAATATCGCATTAAATCTCTGTCCTCCCAAGATCTGTATCTAGACCCCCAGTGAATTGAAGCTACCTCTGGGGTGGAAGCTATCCGTCTGGCAAACAATGGGCTTGCACAGCAGGGAAGGGGGACGCAAGTATAGTCAGGTGGGAGTTCTCACAGCAAGCTCTATGCGTCTCATTATTGAGAGCTTGTCTGAACTCTACCCTGTAACGGCAAAGCACTTGGTTCATCTACGTTAGTGGTGTGAATGTGCAAATCTGCTCTTTTGGGACTGCACTTTGAGCTGTCCCCCTGACTAGAGCATGGTTAAACCTTGCTGCAGGCTTCTCTTGTGTTTGAATTAGATGGCAGGTTTCAGTGTGCAGGGTTTTTGCTGCAATGCAGTGTGTTGATGGGACATCACTGCTTGTCCAGACTCCAGCAACAAAGAGGTTAAGCTGGAGAGCTGCAGTCTCCAAGGCAACCACCAGTTCCTCTGAGAGCCTCTGTTGGGACATTGCTTTTTTCATGCATTTGAAACCCATCCTGCCCTGGGAGAAATTTCCCTTTTCCACAGTCTGCCTCAGGGAAGTGTGAGCATAGGTGCGAGGCTTGTTCAGGGCCCAGCTCAGCCTTCAGGAAGGGAGGACTGTGCAGGGGGCTGCAGGGAGCTGTCCATATTGGCGGTACTCACGGACCTCCTAGTTCCCTTCCTCTTCACAAAGGAGGTGGCCACTTGGAGCCAACAGCATGCAACCCATCCATCAGTTCTCTCTTGTAAAGATAGAGAAGTGCATGTGGGGACCCCAATTAAGTTAGCTGCTCTGATCACAGGGGAGATGGCCCTGTGTGTGGGCATCTGCTACTCTTGGGCCCTGTGGGAGCAAGTGGCTCAGAGCTGCTATTCATGAAGGTCAGTGCATGTTTACTGCATGTCACTGATGGAATCCCCGGTGCCCTCTTCCTGTTCACTTTGGTGGCAGTGGCAGAACTCGTGAGGCAATAGCTGCGCTCTGCCATGCTGGACAAATCAAGGGTGCAGCTGTGGATTTGGGACTGTTGTAATGTGCCTGTGTCCCAGCTAGACTCTCACTGGGTTGCTGTGTTTGGGATCCACTCGTGAGTTGGGTGCCTTTGGTCTTCGGTTGATCTAGGGAGGATCCAGAACTGTCTCTGGTCCTTCTGGACATGGACTGTTACCCCTTTATGGAGGTGGGACCTCAGAGACCTGCAGGCCCAGGACCAGCATAGCCCCCTAAGACACCCCAGTAACTTAAGATCATCCTGTTGCAGAGCTCCAGCCTTGTGGTCATCCTGAGTTATTGTTGCTTTCTCCAGGGATAAGTGAAAATTGGAGCACAGAACACACAGGATTTACAAAGGCTTCCAGCCCAGTTACTCTTTTCTTTAGCCAGCACATGATCTACCAAGTCACACCTGCATGCCCTTCCCTGCCTCGCCTTCCTCAGCTCTCCTGATAATCTTTTGGGATTCGATCAGAGCCCTAAAGGGGGTCCAGCATCTCTCTCCTGCGCAGGGCTTCTCTTCGAAATGCTCCCCCTTCAACAAAATCCCCTGCTAGGCAAGTGGTGGCTTTGTTCCCAGCCCAGCTGGCCAGAACTACTGTTCTTGTTTTGACCATTGTCTTTAGCCTACCCATTATATTGCCCTGTTAGATCTAGTCCAAATGTCGGTGATTCTTAACAGTCCACTCACCCAACCTGGTGGCCCCTGCCCTGTCTCCTTAGCACCAGGAGTATGAAACGGGGACTCGGTAAAGAGTCCTATGTCATAAGGAGAGATCTGGAGAGTTGTTAAGATCCAACTGGAATTCAGAAGGTATACATAGACAGATTCCCAACTGGTCACAGCTGGAGTGGGTAGGTGGAAATGCTTGAACCGTCAGGCCCCTTATTTCAAAGCAGTCCTCCTTTCAGGGACCCCATGCAGAAGGAAGGAGAGAATCCCTCTAGAAGAGGTAACAAAGGAAACATCTGCCTTGTGGAGGAGGACCCAGAGCTGAGAAGACCTGGTCTGCATGGACCCCATCCTGGGCATAGAGAGATGGGCAAACCTGGGTGGTCTCGGCAACTGTCCTTGGTGGAGCAGAAGTCAAAGGTCGCTTGGGTAGCCTGAGCACAAATCCTTCAACGAGTTCAGTCATTGTAGGGAAGTGAGGGCCAGTGTGTAGGAGACAGTGATTTATTTCCTTCTTTTCAAGCAAAGAGAATAGCAGGATATGCCCTGCTGCCCTTACTTTTCCCTGGAAATCCTGCTTCCAGCACATCTACAGCCAGCTAGGCTAGAACTAGAGGGAAACGTCCACTCACTGAGGCAGTTTCTGGTTCCCCTTCCAGTGAGTCTCGTGCTGAAAATGGGGCAGAGGGTGGCATGAATTGCCCCTCAGTTTCACCTTCTCTGAAATCAGGATAATTTTACCCATTCTGCGGGACACATTGGTTTGTTGAGAACCCTAATGCATCTTGAGTTCCTTTCATGGTAGCCCCTGTCCAAGGGGAAAGTGGTTGGTTTTGTTTTGGTTTTTTTTTTGTTTGTTTGTTTTTCAGACAATTCCCCTTTCACAAGCAATTCGTTGGGCATATATCAGAAAAGATGAGCTTCAATTCAGGGAAGAACCCTGCCATCTGGTGAATTTCACAGCTGTTATAGTGGAATAGGAACCCCCTGCTGTGTGAACATCTGAGACTTTGGGTGCTACTTGTTTGACTGTGCGTTGGTTCTTTTCACTCTTTCAGTAGTGTGATGTGGGTGGGTAGTGAAGAGGAAGGGCATACTACAGACTTCTAGCTTCCAGAGGTAGAGTTCAATGTAACTTCATGCTCCCTCCTGCCCACCAAGAGGGGAGCTCGGTCATGCGTTCTGTGTTTTTGTGCAATAAGCAAGGACTTGTCAGGGGATTATGGATTTCTGAAGTTCATAATTTTCTTGTTAATGCTGTCATCTTGTTGGAATAGCAACAGCCTCCCCATTTCATTTAATAACAGGATTTTTTGTAGTGAGTGCAATGCAATACATATGAAACAGAACAATGACTACATCTCAAGTGAGTTGCTTCTGTAAAATATAGAGCTTTCAAGCCCTTTGAATCCTGTGGATTTTCTGGGGCCTACCTTCTAGTTTAGAATTTGGTAGTAAAATTATTTTTTCCTTTTCAATACTAAAAAGAGTTTTTATTAGTTAGAAATAAATACAACATGGCAAGCATGAAATCAGCATAGCATTTAAATGCAGAGTGTACATGCAGCAATTGTAGACAGTCTGATATTCTGCATACTAAGGATCTGTCAGGAATGACTATTGTAAATGTATCATAAATATGAACTTAATAAATAGGTGAAGAATGAGACTACCATTTCAGCTAATGAGCGACACAGTGGTGTTTTAGGTGTCTGCAAATCCACGTATTTATGGGATGCTTTCTTCAGCAAGTCTGAGAAGAATAAAAATAAAATAAAATTTAAAGAAACTGCGAAGCCTGCATGATGAACAGTGAATTATTAAAATAGGTGGCTTGGAATAAAAGTTTTGCAAATCTCCACTAGGGGGAGTGTTTGAATGCATTATGCTGTGTTGCATTTCAAACGTGACAAGGTGTTAAAGGCTGAGTTTCCTGCTAGTCATTCTTCAGAGAGCAAGAGAAGTCAGGGTGCAATGAAATTGGCAACAGGTAATGACTGCACACTCTGCTGCCTGAATCTACTGTTCCTGTCACTTTGTGTGGCAAGGCATCAAGTCCTGACAGCCCCAGTCTGAATGAGGACAGCCAGATACTGTTATTTCACAGCAGGTGGGAGGGATGAGAACTGGGAAGAAATGAAGAACAGCATCTCTGTGCAATTGTTTAGTATCCAAAGCCTCCCCTAAAAGCCCCCCAAATATCAAGTGGCTGACCAGGCAGAGCACAGCCTGCAGGGCTGTTCCCTCCATTGCGGGCCACTCTGGTACTGTGTTCTATAACCGTGGAGCAAAGTTTTCTCTCTTGGGGCTCATTTGTCCTCAGCTGACTCTGCCTGCAAGTGGCTGCATTTGCATGCTGGTTGGGTGATGCTGCTGGAGGGATGCTGGTAGAGCTACCTCCAGCCTAATGGGTATGAGCCGTATCACCGGGAGGCTCAGCGAGGACAGTGGTTAGGCCCTGCTCTTTGCAGTGTTAGAGATGCCCTATCCCAGACTAGCTAGGATTGAGTTTGGAGTCCTGGCATGAAGGTAAAAACAGAATTGTCAGTGATCCCCTCACCTGTTTGTACTGCAAGGCTCTGGGTGAGCCTCTTGGCTTATTATTTACTTCTTTGGTGTAGATCATGGAGTTGGAAACCAGAGCACTCTCCACATGGGATTTAGAGACTCAGAGGGATTGGGTCTTGGTAGTGACTTTTCAGTGAGTTGGTGGCAGAGCTGGGGTTAAAACTCAGGCACACAGCTTCCAGACTATGCTGCCCAAAATAGTCCATCTTTAGGCTCGTGCCAGATGGGCCAGTGGAACAGGTGTCGGTCAAAACAACCTACAGAAGTAGCATGGGTCATCCCATTAGCTCATCCTCAGCAGAAAGGCCAAGAATTGGCTGGGACTTGGAGGCTGAGTCCTCATCCCTGGGGCTGAGCCCAGTGGGCCAGAGCAGAGAAATATGTAAATCCCCAATCAAAGGCTGTCTTTCCTCATTGATATAAACAGGATTTCACTCTCCTAGGCTCTTGGCGGGAGTGACTTTCGGTGTGATGTCCAAAGAAGCTCAAAGACTGCATCCCATTCATCATTCAGGCTGTAGTCCAAGACTGATATGCATCAGCTTTGTTATAGATAGGGCCCTGCTGAGTTCATGGCCATGAAAAATGCATCAAGGACCATGGACTCTGGTCTTTTGTGTGCTTTTACCCTATGCAATGCAGATTTTAGGGTGAGACCAGTGTTTTGTCAAATTGGAGTTCCTGACCCAAATGGGAGCTGCAAGGGGATCACAAGGTTATACTAGCAGGATCATAGTATTATCACCCTTACTTCTACACTGCCTTCAGAGCTGAGCAGGCAGAGAGCTCTGAAGGCAGCACCCCTCCGACAGCCGCACAGAGATAAGGGTGGCAATACCCTACCTTGCCACCCTGACTTCTGCACTGTTGTCTTCCAAGTTGGGTGGCTGGAGAGTGGCAGCTGTTGACTGAGAGCCCAGCACTGTAGGCACCAGTGCAGAAGTAATGGTGGCCATACTGTACCATGCCATATTTACTGTTGCACTGCTGCTGGTGGCGTCTATGCCTGTAGAGCTGGGATCCTGGCCAGCAACTGCTGTTCTCCAGCTGCCCAGCTCAGAAGGTAGCAACTCTTTTGGCTCAGGACTCCTTTGATTACAATACCACGGCATTTCTGATTTAAAGAGCTCAAATAATGAAATTTACTGGTTTTAAGACTCTTATCATGAAATTGACCAAATGGACTGTGAGTTCGGTAAGGCCCTAGTTTTAGAATATTAGATGGTTCAATCTATAAATGGCTTGTTATGCCAGTGAAGAAACAGAAGTTCCCTTATACAGAAACAGGTTTCATAAAATGCTATTTAGATGTGCTCTGCAATGAATACACCTGTGCATGTAGTCTGCTCCTCTTCCAGGTTAGCAGAGAGTCAGTAACTGCCCAACCACTTCCTGATAGGAACACTGTCAGATTTAAAAAAAAAAAAATCACATAGGTCAAGTGGGCTTCTTTGAGCTGATTTTTTTTGAATTTTAAAACTTTCATTTTTTTTCTATTTAACCTTTTTGTATTACAGTGAAAATAAGATCATTTCAGTTGCTTTTTCTGGTCAGTTTCAGCGCTGCTATGTTTGAGTCTTAGCATTTGCAGTAAGTGAATACTTCATTTGGGGATCATTTTAAAAGCAACCAACAATCTGGGAAATATTTTGTTTTAAATGTTACTCCTGATTCTCCTCTGACCCTGCTATGACTCAGATGTAACATGCCTGGAGGAAGTGAGGCAGTCTCTCTTCTCACTAGCTTTGGAGGGGCTCCACTGGTATCTGCAGTAAAACTGGTATAAATGAGAGGAGAATCAAAAACAATTGTTTTTGCAGAACTTAAAGCTGGGGGGGGGACGGAGAACATGGTATGGCACAGACCCTTCAAAGTGGCATTGTGAGGAGTCTGTGAGGAAGCTATTGACGGTGCCATGTGTCCTGCTCTTTCTCTTTTTCTTTTCAGAAGGTCTGCACCAAATGTGGAATTGAAACTCTTGGGACCCAGAAACGACCTCTGTGGCTGTGCAAAATCTGCAGTGAACAAAGAGAGGTAAAGACCTGCAATGGAGAATGGTGCCTGGAAAGAAATACATGCAAGGTGCCAGAAACTCCTGTACTGTGCCTCTGAGGGGAAGGGAGTGTGGGTCTCGGCTTGTGATGCTAAGGCAGTCTACCACTGAGGCTAGGATTATACTAGGGAAATAAGCTTTAGCTCAGAGGCTGAAGACACCCTGTGTGCAGTGTTCCCTGTAAGCTGAGCGCTTGGAAGGCCACCCAGGAGAGATGCAAATGCTGCCCAGCTGATTAGCAGAGCATCCACAGCCAGGAGCTTGTGTTTCTATTGGTGGTGCACATCTTTACTTGCCATGGTTAGTGGGAACATTACTACTACTACTATATAACCCTTGTACTCTGTGTGGAACAAAGGTGATGTACAAGTCTTCTCCTCTTCACTCTGTCTTGGGACAAAACTTCTAGCAGCTCCAGGAGTACCCCAGTTGCTGACCTTCAATCTCAGTAGACCTTCTCCGTGTTGTCTGAGGTCGTCTTCTTTTGTGTTTTCCTTGTGGGTTCCAGGCGAGAGCTTGACAGACTGTTCTGGAGGATGGTTTTCTGAGCGTGTGGCTAGCCATCTCCACCTCCTTCTCTTGATTTGATCCTCAATTGGGTCTTGTCCTGCTCTGTACCAAAGCTGCTTGTGTGTATAATTCTGGACTCACACCAGAAAGGCCATGCTGGGTGATAAGCCTCTGGTGATCTCCAGGGAGTTAAACTAGCGAGTCATCCACATGTTCTGTACCCAAGACTGAAGTCCAGGTTTGTAACTAAGTCCAGACATGCTTTATACTCTACAGAGAGCTGGATGCAGGAGCTCAACTGATACCGGCCTCTGGCTGTATGTTCTCTCTTTTGTTGTATATGAATTATCTTTTCCCATCTTCGCTTAATTACCTTTTTTCAATTCTTTCTATAAAAATAATAAAAGCTGTGATCACTAGACAGAAAAGAACATTAAAATGTCCAGAAAGAAGTGTTATGTGCACCCAGCATGCCGGGTGGTGATAACCTTTAGAGCTTTCTCAACAGTTGAAACCACAGTTCCAACCAAAGTGTTTTTCTAATGAAAACTGATGGGACCTATCTTCTTAGATGAGTAGGAAAATAACCTTATCTCCTCCCCTTCCCAAATTCCATCTCTGGTTTCTTTTCTATCTGGAACAGAGAGCGACACAGCAAATAGCACCAGAGGGCGACTCTCACTCTGGGCTCTAATCGCAGTGCTGCTGGTGGGTGATCTCAGGTGAATCACATTGCTGTTCTATGCCTCAGTTTCCTCATCTGTAAAATGGGAATGATGATACTGACCTTTGTAAAGCACTTTCAAGATCTTCTGATGAAAAGTGCTATGTAAGAGCTGGTGATGCTGTATGTGTTATATGATTCCTCTGCCCATGCTGATGTGCCTCGGGCCATCAGCCCTTTTTTTGTTAGATTTCTCCCACACCTCAAAAAGCAAAGGAATCAGGGAGAAATTTAAGGTGCAGAAACAAATCCTTCCTCACTGCTTTATCAGGGGGAATGGCACCCTGCCTGGGTGGCTCCTGCAGTTGGCAGTTCTGGGGTTGTGCCCAGTGTGTGCCATAAAGGAGCCAGTCATAGAAGCTGGCTCGGGCTGTGATATCACAGAGCTAAGAGCTACAGTAGCTCTTTGCAAACAGTGGTGAATCTCTATAATCCCCCTGTCTGATAGGGAACTGTAGATCTCTATTTGACAAGTTAGGAACAGGCAAAGATCTTAAGGCAGCATCAGCAACCACTTAAGTATGTGCTCATCTCACTGAATCAGCAGGGCTTAAACACATGGTTTAACTTGAAGCAGATGCATTGGGACTGAGGTGACTTGCCGAAGGCTCTGGAGAGTTGGTCTCAGAACTGTAATCAAAGCTCCTGGCTTCCACTCCTGTGCTCAAACCGGGTGAGCAAGCCCAAGGGTGGGTGACCTGTCAGTGTTACACCCCTCTGTGGCATTGAGACACATGCCCCCAGCAGGTTCACCCCACATGTTAGGCTGGACGATTTGAAGCACCTCATCAGCATGCGGTTGTCGGCCAGTGATTTTTCTGAGTCACAGCTCTGGCTGTTTGCACAGTGTTTACGACGTTCTTAACCAGGTTGGGTTGTGCTGATGAGTGAGAGGGGGATGCTGGCATCTAGACCTATATCGGTATCTGGTATGTCTCAGCCACCTTTGGGTGCCAACTGGCTCTACAAGTGCGGCGTGCTGCTCGGAGGGGGGTGCCATAGAAGGCTTTTTGCTGTAATTGGGCAGTTGGGACTGGGAAGTTATCAGAAAGGGCACCTTTGCTTTCTGCTGCTTCCCTGAGCGTGTCCAAATTACCCATCCAGAAAGCCAGTGCTACCTTCCTGGGCACTTGTCTTCACTTTACCTGTGGCACAGCACAAGCAAATCCTGTCAGCCGTCACCTGGTCCCAGGCGTGTCATTGGAACACAGAGGAAGATGCCTCCCATGGTGCTGGAGTGGGCACAGTATTTCGGCAGTGGTGCAGCACTGCTTGCTCAGGGCAGTGGTGTCCGTATGGCTCTGCAGCTCTGCACTCAGCCAGACCAGAAGAGGTGCCAGGGTTTGTGTGCCTCTGTGATCGTTTTCCTCACCAAGTGCTACTGCTGTGCACCTGGCTTTGAACGAGCAGCTGTCATTGGAGTGCCCTTGCAGAAATGGTGGGCATGGAGGACCCTTTGGATGAGCACATCTGGGAAGGACGGGGAGTCAGTGACCCTGGTTCTCTTCTTGTCCCTGCCACTGAATTGCTGGGTCACAACACACTGGGAGTTACTGGAATCACGCTCAGAGGACAATTTACCTCAAATCAAATCACCCATACTAAGAAGCCTGAGCGGCTCCACTGGCTGTCTGGAAAATGTCCCTGTTCTATCTGAAAAAGACCAGCTGGGTTGGTGCTGGAGTGGAGAAGCAAAAAATGGTTTATTCTCTCTCTGACGCTGATGATTCGGCCTAAGGAGCAGTCTCCTGCTGCACAATGGAGGCAGTGTAGTTCTGCTGTGGCTCCTTGTCTCCCTCCATCCTGACCTCCACTGGTGCCATTCTCAATGCAGGGGAGATGGTCTCTGCACTGCTATTGATGGCTGTTAATTCCCCAGTGGGCCTGGGCCAAAAATAAGACCCAAATAACAAAGCAAATGCCCAAATCCCTTAGGCCCCTTTGGAAATCTCAGATAGTCATTTAGAGTCCTCATCACTCTGCTTCCCTGAAGCCTCTGCTGGGCAGGCTGCTTTGAAATGTAAAAAGAAACAAGTTGCTCTGGCACAGTGTCATGTTTCTGGAGAGTTTTGGTCATTAGTGGATTCTGCCTGCGGCTGGTGCCCCAGCCACCCAGAAGCAAAACGCCTTGTTCCGCAGCACTTAATGCACTAAGTGTCATGTGTAGTTTCTGCGCACACCCATTTGCACCCACCTGTGAATGGAAGTGCTGCAGTACTGAGCAGTAACACGGGCAGGCAAACTAAATGGCGCCTGGCTGCAGCTCGTGATAAAACATCAGCTGTGACATCCCAATTCCCACCCTGCAGTATCAGGAGACGGTTTGGGTCCCTTGCTGTGAAATGCAGTTGAGCTAATCTGCGTGAAGCTGCAACTGTTCTGTGTGTCACACAGGCAGCCCAGCTGTGCCTCTGCCCCCCGCCCCCCGGTGTCTGTTGCTGTAGCTTATTACATGTAAAGAAGGCACTGTTCTTTCTGTACAAGTTTTCCTAACAGATGCATCCAAAAGGCTACAGATGGGTTTAAAGTGGGACCCAGGTGATGTGGATGGCCCACAGTACCCTCTGTTTCAATGCAGGTGCAGATAAAGGCTCATGTTCCAGAGGCCACACTCATTGCTGTGGGGATCTGGAAGCATGTTGTACCTTCCACCCCTGCACTATGAGCAGCATCACAGAACTGGCCAGGTGCATTAGCTGGAATTGCATCTAACTCAATATCAGAGGTGTAGCTGTGTTGGTCTGTATCCCCAGAAACAATGAGAAGTGCTGGGGCACCTTATAAACAAACAGATATTTGGAGCATAAGTTTTTGTGGCAGATACCCACTTTGTCAGATGCATAAAGTGCCTCAGAGAGGAAATTTGATGAGACAGCCATAGACTGATCCAGTCTAGCAAATCCTTCTCCCCAAAGGAGCCTGTTAGCTAGCTAGCTCCTTTTGCTGGGCATGACAGGGGATGTCTGGTGTCAGCAAGGGGATTGTAATGAGACCGATTGCTACCCTGACTGAGCTTGGTAAAGCAGTGAGCCACACTCAGTGAAGCTGGGGTAGCACGCAGTTGGTGGATTGGCAGAGGAACAAATGAGACTTGTTCAGACAGCTGTCAATGGAATAAGGCCCAGGTCTCGGGGATTTTAATCAGGGCATTTGTGCAGTGGGAGCGGTTCCCAGAAATCGGAGCTCCTACACCAGAGTGACTTCATTGCTGGAAGAAAGTTTGGTGTGAAAATGAAAATCTTCCCCTTGTGATTCCTTAGTAACAGAGAGGAATCTGTGCTAGTCTATACACTATCAAAACAAAAAGCAGTCAAGTAGCACTTTAAAGACTAACAAAATAGTTTATTAGGTGAGCTTTCGTGGGACAGACCCACTTCTTCAGACCATAGCCAGACCAGAACAGACTCAATATTTAAGGCACAGAGAACCAAAAACAGTAAGCAAGGAGGACAAATCCAGAAAAAGATAATCAAGGTGAGCAAATCAGAGAGTGGAGGGGTGAGGGGGAAGGTCAAGAATTAGATTGAGCCAAGTATGCAGACAAGCCCTTATAGTGACTCAGAAAGTTCCTGTCCCGGTTTAAACCATGTGTTAATGTGCCGAATTTGAATATAAAAGCCAGCTCGGCTGCTTCCCTTTGAAGAACGATGCAAAAGTTCTTTTTCAGTAACACACATACCTTTAGGTCATTAATAGAATTCCCCTTTCCATTAAAATGTTGACTAACTGGTTTGTGGATCTGGAGTGTTTTGATGTCTGTTTTGTGCCCATTAACCCTTTGTCTAAGGGAGTTAGAAGTCTGTCCAATACACAAAGCATCTGAGCATTGTTGGCACATGATGGCATATATGATGTTAGTAGAGGAGCATGAGAAAGTGCCCGTGACTTTTTTTTTTTTGTGATTCCTTGTATTTTTGTGATTCCTTGTATTTGAGGACTTGCCTTTTCCCAGACAGGGCAGGAATAAGGGCTGTCTATCACCCGGCATGAAATACCCATCTTGATGTGCAGAAGAGAGGTCGCCCCATCTCACCATGGTGCCTAGACCTGCCCATCTTGGTGGGCAAATGGCCAGCCTTCCTTCCTGTTGTTTTTCTGAATCCCTGCATGACCCATTAACTCTGTGCTTTGGCTGGCTTTGACTGGTCCCACCAAGTTCTACCCAGCCCATTCCTGAAATACCATTTACTTTATATATAGATTTACATGTCAACAATTAGTGATGCTATCACCATAATTAAAATCCTTTTCAAGCCTCTGTGTGCATTTACAGCTGAATGTACATCTGAATCTGAATTTACAGCCCCATTTGTAGCAATAAATAATAAACACAACTTAGCTGGTGGAGGAGGGGGAAATAATTAAAAAGAAACCCCCAACCATTAAGACCCAGGGAGAATGAAATGCCATCAGGAACCTAACAAAAGCTCCACTACGCCTTCATCAATCCCCTCTGTTTTCTTACCTCCCTTTGCTAAATGACGTTTTCAAGGCTGGCTGCCTCTCTTGCTTTATCATAATAAACCCCACATAGGTGGAAGAGTGCTGCTCTGAAGAGATGTATTTCACCTCTTCCCAGGCTTGTTATAAATGGCCCTAGCTGATGGCACTGCTTTTCCCAAGTGCTTTTGGCCAAAGTACTATGTTGCCACAAGAATGTTTATTTTGGGCAACTCTGGCTGCAGTCCAAGTACTGCACACCTGTTTGTATTTCAAAAAGCTCATCAATAGCCAAGCTGCTATTTTTGGGGCTGGGTGCGAATGTATAGAATTAAAATAGCATCCTATATCATGGGCCCATGACAGAAAGGAGGGTGGAATGCAGAATAATTGAACCTGGTACCAACTGCAAATGTGGAAAATTCTCAGGTCAGACATGCAATAGATTTCCCTGTTCAGTAGGGAGGGTGTAGATGGTGATTTCACTGTCCTTCAATTTGCCTCGTCCTCTGTTGCCCACCGCAGAAGTAAAGACAGCTGGGTGTAAATAATGGAATTAGAAATCTCCACGTTACAGCAAAGCAGATGAAGGCAAACAATGACGTTAAAGAGCATTTGCTTGTGTAGCTTATCTCAGTGCTATGCTGTAGGGTTGGATTGAAATGAATTCATAGGCATAACCGACACCTGGGCATCAATAATAAATGTTAGCCCGGTGTGGTAATACAAGCGCTAACATTTACATAAGGCTTTGCATCTTCAGAGGGCATGGCAGATGCTAATTAAGAAACCACTGCCGTCTCTGGTTTGCACGTAGGGAAATTGAGGCCAGGAGGCCCAGTGATGCTACAGGCTAGCAAAGGAATCTGCAAAAGAGCTGGGGTTAGAATGCAAATGTTGCTGCTTTTCCTGGAGCAGAAGAATGTGCATGAGGTAGACACACCCCCCTGCTAGTGCAGCTTGGTCCCACCACATCCTCTGGGTAATTTTGCTGTTGAAGGCAGGGTGCTCTAACTAGAGAGGGCTTGTCTGGAAGACTGGCCCTTCCTGTTCACCTCCAAACAAACCCCCTGTATGGGCACTAGTGGGTAGGTGGCCTCAAAGGCTGCAGCCAGGGTGCAGCTTGGCTGCCCCAGCAACTCTGTGCTCCTTCATTGGAGCAGCTGCCAAGACCAGGAGCCAAGGATTCCTCCTCGTCCCTCACCACCCACCCACACACACATCCTTCCCCCTCCACAGGAAGCTAGTGCCAGAAAAGGAAGGGGTGCTGCTGGTCCTTAGATGCAGGCCTGGAGAGTCATTGCCTCTTGACTTTGAGTGGCTCCCTCCCCTGCATGGGCCAGCTGTCGCAGCAGCCAAGGCAATCATGCTTCATCGCTGGATAGTTATGGTATTCTGCCCCACTGGGCGCACCTTACGCATACCACGTGTCTCCATTCTAAAGTGACAGCCTAGCCCACTCCATCCTCCACCCTCTTTTCTTGGTCTCTTGCAGCCCTTTACAGTGGCTGGGTTGGGAATGCTTCCCTGCCTCAGGTCGCTTTCGAGTTTCACAACTGAAGCTAAATTGACTTGGATGAAATAGATGTTGTTTCCGAGCACCTGGTTGTGGTTCTCTTCCTGTGATGTGAACGAGGACTTGATTCAGCTGCAATGGGAGTAGCCTGAGAGCTATTAAATCACAATGAATGTTCTGGGCTCAGTGCGGATATGGCTGTTTAAATCGTTTTCCATAATGAGCGGCTGAATCAGGTGTTTGATATTTTAATTTATTTAGGGCGAACAAAATCTCCCTCAAGGCAGATCTATCTAAGCCCAGATAGGGCCGGTGTTATTGTTCAATATTAGCTTCATCCTTGGTGTGTTTGCCCGCAGAACCACAAAACCATTTTGCTTATGATAGTGTGCCTCACAAAGCCTGAAAGTTCAGTTATAGAGAGGAAGAACAGCCCAGAGGGTAGAGCACTGGCCTAGGAGCTGGGCAAATTGGGTTTAGTTTCTGCTGGGTGACCTGGCTACATCCTACCCTGCCTCTGTTCCCTTAATTTTATGATGGCGATGAGAGATTTATGTTCCTTTGTATGGCAACATCCATAATCCGGCATGACTTTAGTTTGCCAACCACTAATCATGGGTGTGGCCAAATTTCCCGTGGTCCCGTAATGTTTGTTTACAGCTGTCAATCCTGGCTCTGTGTTCTGTGCTGTTATTTAGCCGTTGTTTGCCCCTAAACATCTTCTGAGAGCCCAGTAAGCAGTGGACGTGTTGGTAAGGTGCTAGAAAATACTGACTTTCCATCATCCAGCAAATTTTCTCATCCAGCACTGGTCAGGCCTTGAGGGTGTCAGAGGAGAAAGATTCAACCTCTAAGGTGCTTTGAGAGCCATGAATAAAATATGCAGTGTAAGAGTGAGGTGGTATTGCATATTGAACTGTTTGTGTTATCCATCTCTCCTGGTAAGCAACCCACCAGTGAAAAGCAGTATTTGCTCTCCCTGGTTATGGTGAACTCCTGGCCTCACTGACATCAATGATAACCATAACCAGGGAGAGCAAATACTGCTTTTCTTGGAAAGCATAAAGCCCAGTGTTAACAGCTCCAAACTGAAGCATCAGATGCTGGCTTTTATTTTTGAAGCATCACTGCAGGTGTAGCTTACTTAATATTAATCAAGAGTCATGCTCTTTCATCTTCGACTGTAATGCTGGCCTGTTTGCTGTGCCGTGATTTTGATTTGTGGCCATTAGTGCTAAACATCATGGTTATGTCTACACTAGCCTCAAACTTCAAAATGGCCATGCAAATGAAGCGCTGAAATACAGATTCAGCGCCTCGTTAGCATGCGGGCAGCTGCGGCACTTCGAAATTGACGCGGCTCGTCCAGACGGGGCTCCTTTTTGAAAGGACCCCGGCTACTTTGAAGTCCCCTTATTCCTATGAGCAGATGGGAATAAGGGGACTTCGAAGTAGCCGGGGTCCTTTCGAAAAGTAGCCCCGTCTGGACGAGCCATGCGGCAGTGAGCCGCATCAATTTTGAAGTGCTGCGGCTGCCCACATGCTAATGAAGCGCTGAATGTGTATTTCAGCACTTCATTAGTAAACTTTGAAATGGCCATTTGCATGGCCATTTCGGAGTTTTGGGCTAGTGTAGACACGGCCTGTGTGTCCTGACTTGAAAAGAAAATAGACCATTCAGACTTTGTATTTGTAACACAGCCAAATGTATTGAGTTAATAGTGGGCCCACTCTTGCCTATGTTCTGCCTTTAGAACTCGTCTACACACAAGGTTTTGTACTGCTATAACAAACTGAAACATCAAATGAAACTCACAATAAAAATCAAGTGAGTTTGGATGTCCACAGTGCAATCAGAGATGCGACAGCAGCATGTTCAGACATGACTGATCTAGCTTTGATCTAGGTAGCTTGAATAACAATAGCAGTACAAACTGGAGTGTGGGTTAGCCACCCGAATAATTATCCAGGTCTCTGGCCTCTCTCAGATCTGCTGCTTCTGTTGCTCTTGCTAGCTAGATTAAAGCTATTGCAGGTACGCTGCTAGTTGCATTGTGGAAAGAGGCTGTGGGCTGTTGCTTTGTGTTAACCCCAGTACAGATGAGGGGCTCATGTTTCTTAGGCTGGACCTTAGCAACAGCTTTGCCGTTTTGCAGCCAGTGTCAGGGTGGGGTGGGGAGGGAGGGTGGCTTTCCACAGATTCAGCTTCTGCTGGTGAAACCTTACCTGACTTAGGGCCCATGTCTAAGCCAGGCCTACAGCACAGATGTACATGGATAGACCTGTGTTGTTCGGGGACGTGGATCTTTCCCACTCATAAGTGATACAGTTATATCAACCTAGCCCCTGGTGTGCACAGCACTGTCAGTGGGAGAGCATGCTCTGGATGCTGACAGCCCAGACAGCATGCCTCTTCCCTTGAACGGTCTCCACACCCTGTTCTGTTTATCAGCAGAGTCAATGCTGTGTAGCTGGAGGCAATGTGAAATGACAGACATGTTCTTTATTAACTAGCAAGTTGGAAGCTAGGGGCAGGGACTGGGAGTGTGTGGTAGAGCTTTGGCTGCCTAGAACATGACAGTGCTTAAATGCTATGGCTTTGGTGGCTGTACTGTGGAAGGAATTGGGAATGGCAGCTCTTTAGGCCAGGGTTGGGGAGCTGTTTTTTATTTGGGGCCGCTGATCTACAGAAAAAAATCAGTTGTGGGCCACACGCAGCCCCGTGGAGGGGACATGGAGGCTCAGGAATGAAATTAGGGGCCAGAAATTAGTGGTTCAAGGTGTGGGCGGGGGCTCTGTTTTGGGAGCAGAGGGTGGGGTGTGGACGAGTTTGGGGGTGCAGACTCCAGCCATGTGTCACTTACCTCAGCCGACTCCCATCCACTGGCACAGTGAGGCTAGGGCAGAAGCTGCCATGAAGTGGTCAGGAGGCTCTGGGCTATGTATGCTGCCCCCCCGCCACCTGCAGGCACTGCCCCCTCAGTTCTCATTGGTTGTGGCAGGTGCACACGGACTCTGGCTAAAGCTTCCCTAATTGCCTCTGCACTTGGGAGTCACAGGGGCAGCTGGCCATCCTGGCACCCTGGCTTCCCTGTGTAATGGAGCAAGCCAGCTTCTGTGAGAGGCATCAATGGTCAGAGCTTCCAGCCCAGAATGCACAGGCTTGCTGTAGGCTGGCTGAAATTTAGCAGGGGCCTGGATGTGGACCACAGGCCAAAGGTTCTTCATGCTTACTTTGACCCTCCCTCTCTCCAAATCCAGCTCCTTGAGCCCAGGAGCAGGTCTGTCATGCTGCAAAAGGAGCTTTCTGGGCCAGTTGCTAGCAGCTGTTTGTTCTCATGGTTCATGTTCAGCCCTCAGATATTTTCTCATTTGCTCAGATATTTTCATGTTTGAGCATGTTGGAGGCTGGGGTATCTGGTTTGATAAGAGAACCCGTGCCATGCCAGAGCAGATGTGGAACAATGGAACCCCAGGTCTGAGCATGACAGGCAGCATGGGCCAGTGCAGAGAGCAGTGAAGTGTGAATCAGGAGACTTAGAAACTGTTCCCCAGCTTGCCTATAACCAACCATCAGACCTGGGATAAATCACTTCACTTTCCGTGCCTCAGCTTCCCCATCTGTGAAATGGGGATGAAGCTGATTCTTCCTTGCATGCAGAAAGCCTTTTGGCAGTCCTGGTCATTGCTATCGTCATCCAGTGTGTCAGGTGCTCTTTGATTGTGCTCTTCTATAAAAATGTCAGTTGCAGAATCCTTGGTGCAAATTACATGTGCCCACTATTAGAGCACATTTCCAAAGTACTTTGAGAACTCTGGGTGAAAGGTTGCATAGCACCTAATATAGCTTTCTTTCCTCTGTTGGCTGCCCCAGGTCCAAGCAGAACTGCAAGATGCACATTATGCATGAACTATTTAAGCATTTCATCTATCAGAATATATTAAATTGGGCACAGTGTCTCATTAGTTCACTATTCTGTGAGCCATGAGGCACAAATGAAATTGCAATTTTCTGATATTATTTCTTCTCCATGCTGCATCTCTCCTCCACATCTCTGCACTTCATGTTAAATACATTTAGCATGAATTCTTGATCACAATGGTGGTGTTTCTAAGTGGAGTGTATTCTGACAAGACATTACATGTTCCTGCCCTTTCCATGCCTGCTGCATGTTTGAACTGTCTGAGGCTACGTCTACACGGGGATGCTACATCGAAATAAGCTATTTCGATGAATAGCGTCTACACGTCCTCCAGGGCTGGTGCCGTCAACGTTGTTGGGCAGCACTACATCGAAGTAGGCGCTGCAGGGGAGCGTCTACACACCAAAGCGGCCCAAATCGAAATAAGGGTGCCAGGAACAGCTGCAGACAGGGTCACAGGGTGGACTAGCACTTCCCAGGCAACAGCAAGCCGCTTCCTTAAAGGGCCCCTCCCAGACACATGCAGCCTGCACAGCACACGGTCTGCAGAGCCACAAGCACGCACACCCGTGGAAGCAGCATGGATCCCCAGCAGCAGCAGCAGCCAGAGGGCCACACACCCGCTCCTGGAGGAGCAGTGCTTGCCCTGCTTAGTGCCATGCAGGAGGCAGCTGACCATCTTTTATTTGAGGAAGATGAGCTGCCCCCAGGGGATGAGGAAGCAGCCCCAGACCTTGCTGCCCTCCCAGCCCCCCCACCCCACCGCACACGCCGCCGGCTGTGGAGGTACCCCACGAGCATGGACTGGTGGGAGCGGCTGGTGCTCGGCGAGTAGGACAACGAGCGCTGGCTCCGGAACTTCCGAATGAGCCGGCAGACATTCCTGGAGCTCTGCCAGTGGCTCACCCCTGCCTTATGGCACCAGGACACCTCCATGCGACATGCCCTCACCGTCGAGAAACGGGTCGGCATCGCTGTCTGGAAGTTGGCCACTCCAGACAGCTACCGATCCGTAAGGCAGCAGTTTGGCGTGGGTAAGGCCACCATCAGGGCTGTCCTCATGGAGGTAAGAGGACCCGGGGGGGGGAGCCCTGGGAGGAGCCCAGTGGGGGAGAAGCCCGGGGTGGAGGGCCAGACACACCCTGCACACCCCTCACCGGTGGTCTCTCATGTCCTTCCCCTGCAGGTCGTCCGCGCAATCAATGCCCTGCTCCTCCACAGGCTCGTGCGGCTTGGGGACCTGGATGCTGCCATCGTGTGGTTTGCCAGCCTGGGCTTCCCATATTGCTTTGGGGCTCTGGATGGGACCCATATCCCCATCCGTACCCTGGAGCACAGCGGAGGACGCATCTTCAATAGGAAGGGATACCATTCCGTGGTCCTCCAGGCCTCGGTGGACAGCCGAGGCCGCTTCCTGGACATTTATGTTGGGTGGCCTGGCAGCACCCACGACGCCCAGGTGTTCAGAAATTCGGGCCTGTGCCGCTGGCTGGAGGTGGGGACCTACATCCCCCAACGGGAGATCCCTGTGGGGGACACCACCATGCCCCTCTGCGTCGTCGCAGACGCGACGTGCCCCCTCCGGCCCTGGCTCATGCACCCTTACACGGGCCATGTCACAGCCAGCCAGGAGCAGTTCAACACGTGCTTGAACCATGCGCGCCAGGTGGTCAAGCGCACTTTTGGCTGCCTCAAAGGGCGCTAGAGGTGTCTCTTCACCCGCCTTGATGCAGGCCTCACCAACATCCCCCAGCTTGTGGGCGCGTGCAGCGCACTCCACAACCTGATGGAGAGCAAAGGAGAGGCCTTCTTCCTGTGCTGGGCTGTGGAGGCTGGCAGGGCTGACGTCCAGCCACCCGCTGCCCCCAGTCGACAGGTCGACCCTGAGGGGATCCTGGTCCGGGAGGCCCTGCGGGCCCATTTTGACCAGGCTGCGGGGTGAACTCTGGCAGGGCCAGCTGTGGGTGAGCCACCCACTGCACCCCCGCATCCTCCACAACACTCCCTGCCCCCACGCCCACACCACAGAGCACCCGAGAGCACAAACCCCCACACTTTTCTTTGAAATAAATGGAAATGTTGTTTCAAACAGAACACTGCAACCTTATTATTAACAGAAGAAAAGGGGGGAACTATGTACATGGGGAGGCAGCTACTAAAACGGGTCCAACAAAAACTATTTACAAATGGGGGAATATGTACAAAGAGGGGGGCCACGTCCTTGGCCCCGCACCCTAAAGTCCAGCACCCAGTGTTGGGGGGGCGCGACCCACGTCTCGGCTGGAGCCCTGGTCGAGGCTGGGTGGGGGTCAGGAGAACCAGCAAATAGGGCCGGCTGGTGTCCACAGGCCCCGGGCCCCCCTCGGCGGCAGGCCCGAGGGTGGCAGACGGTGGAGGGACGGCGGGTGGAGCGGCAGGTGGCGCGGCAGTGGGGGCCAGGTGCTGCACAATGTGGTCGAAGGTGCGCATGAAGGCCCCCCAAGCCTCCTGGCACCAGGCCAGCGCTCGCTCCTGGAGCTCTAGCCGCCGCTCCAACATCTCCAACTGACGGCGGAGGGTCGCGAGCAGCTGGGGGTCCATGGCCGTCCACAGGTGGCTCCTCCGTCGGCCTCGTCCTGGGGCTGGTCGGTGCTCCGCCGAGGGGCTGGCCTGCTGGGATGGCCCCGGTGGGCTCTCTGGGACCACGGACACCTCGCCGGCGATCTCCGGGCCCTCCAATGGTGCAGCTGCGGAACACAGGGGGGAACGAGTGGAGACAGCCGTTAGTGTGGCCCCTGACCCGTGGCCCTCGTCCTCCGGCCCTCATCCCCCCACCCCCACTGCTGCTGGTTCCCCATCCCTGTCCCCCGGAGATGATGATGCTGCTGCTGTTGCTGCTGCTGCTGCTGATGATGATGGGTGTCCCCCCGCCCCTCCCCCGTGGGGGACCCTAGGTTCCGCTCCCCCCATCCCCAGGGATGGGGCATGGCGCTGTCCTGCTGGGGGGCAGAGGCTGATGCACTCTTCTGAGGGACATGTCACTGCTGTCCTTGGGGCCATGGTCATCTGGGCGTGTGGAGGGCCCTGGTCATGTCTCTTGTCGTCCCCCCCCTCCCCCGAACCCTGGGGGTGTGCACTGGGGGGGTACATACCTGACGGTCCGCTCCCATGTTCGGGGGCACCCATTGGGCGGACACCCTGCTGTAGCTGCAGGATGGGAGGGCGATGCGGAGCCCCCCGTCGCTGGAGGACTCTCCCTCCTCCTGCGGCGTCCCAGGGGTGGGCTCCTGGGGGGGCCCCTGGGGTGCAGGGCTTGCCTCCGGGGTGGACTCCATCTCTGGGGCCTGCTGGGGCTCGACGGCCGAGGTGTCAAGAGTGGCCGGGGGGGAGGAGGTGTACCGGGGGCCCAGGATGGCCCTGAGCTCCCTGTAAAAGGGGCAAGTGGTGGGGGTGGCCCCAGATCGGCTGGCTGCATCCCAGGCCCGGGCGTAACCCTGCCGCAGCTCCTTGACCTTACTGCTGATGTGGTCAGGAGTGCGGGCAGGGTGACCCTGTGCAGCCAGGCCCTCAGCCAGCCGAGCGAACGCATCCGCGTTCCGCCTCTTGCTCCCCATTACCTGGAGCACCTCCTCCTCGCCCCAGAGCCCCAGCAGGTCCCAGATCTCGGCCTCTGTCCAGGAGGGGCCCCGGTGCCTGTTCCCAGCTGGCTGCCAGCCTGGGAGCCCTGGCTCCCCTTGGCGGGGGATGCCCTGGGGGCGCTTGGGGGGCTGGCTGGATGCCATGGGGTGCAGGGTGGTGGGCTGCGGCTGACAAGGAACATGCAGGCTGAGCATGTGGCTGTGCTGGTGCCTGCACAAGCTCTCAGCTTCCTGCACAGGAAATAAGGGGGCGGGGAACTTTAAGGGGCTGCTGCACGTGGTGACCATAGAGCTTAGGGGCTGGAGAGAGCGTCTCTCAACCCCTCAGCTGATGGCTGCCATGGAGGACCCCGCTATTTCGATGTTGCGGGACGCAGATCGTCTACACGTGCCCTACTTCGACATTCAACGTCGAAGTAGGGCACTATTCCCATCTCCTGATGGGGATAGCGACTTCGACGTCTCGCCGCCTTACGTCGATTTCAACTTCGAAATAGCGCTCGCCACGTATAGATGTGGCAGGCACTATTTCAAAGTTGGCACGGCTACTTCGAAGTAGCTGGCTCGTGTAGACGCAGATTGAGTGTCCTTCTCTTTGTGTTTGTATTTTCAAGCTGGTCTTTTAAATGGCTTCCACTCAAAGCCATCTGGAAAATGAACATCAAGCTCCCACAATGCAGCACCAAAAGCCAGCTGTTGTTGCTGTGGCAGAAATATTGTTGCTCTCATCCATTTTATTTTGGGGTTACTTTAGAATTGCCCTTTAGGACTCTTGAAGGCAAAGTGGTGCTGATAGGGCTCTGTTCTTTGGCCCATTTATAACTTTGAGCATGTGAGTAGCTGTGTTGCAGGCTAATGGAAGTTGCCTGTTTGAAATGAGTGGGGTCTTTCAAATCCGTTTGCTTCAGGAGATCTGTGCCTTGTCATAGAATTTTAGGTGCTGGGAGACCAGCATACTATCTAGTGAGAACAGGTGTACAGAGAGGGGATATCCCAGACTAGGGCCTGAAAGGGGCTTGCATGTTTTTTACTCCACAGCAAGAAAGGGATAGTGAAGATGGGACCAAGGGGTGGGAGGTTTGCTGGAAATGAACTTGGCTTCATCTGACTGGTAGGAGTTTGTCCTGCTCCTGTCCTGGTGGCAAGAGATATCAAGAGGTAGCAGTTTGTGGGCCCTGGGATTTCATCTTGTTAATCCTGGAGTTACTTGAATGAAGCACATGTCATAGAATAGTAGAACTGAAAGAGACTTCAAGAGGTCATCAAGTCCAGTCCCCTGCACTCATGGCAGGATCAAGCACCATCTCAAACATCCCTATTATTTATCCAACCTGTTCTTAAATATCTCCAATGATGGAGATTCTACAACCTCCGCAGGCAATTTGTGCCAGTACTTAACCTCCCTGACAGGAAATTTTTCCTAATGTCTAACCTAAACCTCTCTTGCAGCAATTTGAGCCCATTACCCCTTGTCCTATCATCAAAGGTTAAGGAGAATAATTTTTCTCCCTTCTCCTTGTAACACCCTTTTAGGTATTTAAAAGCTTCTATCATGTCCCCTCTCAGCCTTCTGTTTTCCAAACTAAATAAACCCAATTCTTTTAATCTTCTCTCTCATAGGTTGTATTTTTTAGACATTTAATCATTTTAGTTGCTTTCCTCTGGACCCTCTCCAACCTACATCTTTCCTAAAACATCTCAGGAAAGCATCTTAGAACTGAAGATCTCAAGAAACAGAAAATCCACTGCTTTCCCAGTAGTTAGTTGCAAGAGCTAGGCAGCCAACTTCGCTGTTACACAGTCGTGCTCTATTTCTAATATGAATTTATCAGTCTTATGGGAATCTCTGACACTCTGCTGCTGCCACGTCAGGGAGGTTGCTGTTTCTAGGGAGCAACCCTGAGTCTCTCGGTTCTTGCAGTGAGTCTCACTAGTAAGCCTTGCAAAGAATTCTGGTCTGTTTCAGATCAGCCTTTTGAGCTGTCCTTCCCTTGTGTTTTGTCTGGGCAGGAGAAAGCTGGAGCTTCAGAGGAGGGTGTGGGGGGAGGAATGTCACTCCAGCAGCCATGACCTTATCCCCACAGGGATGTCCCGGTGGTTACACAGTAACTTGCTCCAGGGAGCTGGTGTTACTCTGTCACTGCAGGTCTCAGTTGGGTTATGTTAACCATCCAAAGGGTGCTGCTGGTCTATCCCAATTGATGGGGTCAGCCTCCGAGCACGAACACACACAGACCTAGGGGTAGATACATCCTTATGGTGGGGAAGGTGCTTGGTCCTGCCAAAGGGCAGGGGACTGAAATAAATGACCTCCCAAGGTCTCTTCCAGCTCTGAGATTTGTATCTCCATATATTATACTATTATATTACATCTCTGTTTGCAAACAGGTTTGGAAGAGGTCCGGTGCATGGTTCTACAAAGGGCTGCCTAAGTACATCATGCCTCTGAAAAGCACCAAAGCCAAAGAACTGCGCCTTTGGCCTCAACAAGCTGAGCTGGGTATGCAAGAAGAGAAGGGTGTTGAGACCAGCCACTCCTACACCTGGGCCAGAGGGAAAGGTCAGTCATTAATTTCCTCCTCATGTTTTTTTTTGTCTCCATAATGGAAAGCACAGCAACTGAGCTGGATTTCTGAATCCTCTTGGGGTTCAGGGTGAAAGCCAGGCACTGAGCTGTGGTGGGATTTGGCTCGTCTACAGTAAAAGAGGTTTTCATTGCAAGCCAGTCCTGAGCTGGGCTGTTGTGGACTGGGCCAGGGAAGGAGAGCCATCGGAACTCCATTCCTTTAACTTGCACAGTATGGTCTGTGGCAGCATGTTTCCTAAAGCTTAGCACATGGAACTGGGAGGTCTCAGTTTCTGCCACTTGCTCAATGTGACTGAAATCCTCTTCCCAAGCTTCCTGCCTCAGTTTCCTCCATAGCAAGGGGCTTAATGATACTGCCCCACCTCGCAAGTGGATATTAAAGTATGCAAGGCAAAGCACTGCTCTGCTCAGTCTGCCCCCACTATCATCGCTGATAACTACTGACTACAGGATGGTGAGAGAGGCCAGACTGGGTGCTGCTCACGTGTGGTGTGTGACTGGGGGCAGAGCTCAATGTCAGAGAGAAACAAAGAGGCTCATTCACTAAAAAGAGCCATCTGCTTTTCTGAACAGGAGAGGCTGGTTCTGCTATCTGATACCCTGGATCCTCTCTTCCAGGCGGAAGTGATGTAGGTAAAGCCAAGAGCTGCACTGCTATGATTGAGAGGGGTGTTCAAGCTTCTGTGGTCTAGTCCAGTATTTCTAGCCCTTTTTGGTCCTGGGGACCAGCTTGCTGCCTCTGTAAACTGCGTCGTGAAGGTCTCCAGGACTGGTGCCAGTCTATGGATTGGCAGTTGAGAAGT
Organism: Carettochelys insculpta; assembly: GCF_033958435.1. Lineage (NCBI taxonomy): Eukaryota > Metazoa > Chordata > Testudines > Carettochelyidae > Carettochelys > Carettochelys insculpta. The sequence goes on from NC_134155.1 coordinate 5,132,716, forward strand.
GCTGGGCTGTTCCATCCTTCAGCCCTTTGCCGAGGCTGCCAATAGGAGGGTTGGCTGTGATGTAGCACTGTCTGCTGAGATTCATCCATCATGCCAGTTCATTTAACCCTTCCCACTGATCAGCCATTAGATAATGGCTATGTTCAGTCTCTGCTAGCTCGGCTTGTGCCCAGAGGCAAAAGGCTCTGGGGGTTGTCCCAAGCCATCTGCACCAGCTTGTGGTTGGGTAGGGATGGGATGGTAACTGCTGCTGCAGAGTGGTCCAAGCATACACAGGTTGACAAGGGTGCCCAAAATTTGAACAAACCGTCTCAGGCTGGGTAAAATGAAGCTGTCGGCTTTCGTTCCCCCAGAGCATGGGCACATTGATGGCATACGGAAAGGGTTCGTGGCACAAACTGATAGGTACAGAAGCAATGAAAATATACTCCTCCCCAGCCCTGGAATAGCTGCCTAGGAGGAGCTTGGGATTTCAGCTGCCCTCTGGAGCAGGTAAACTAGAGAGATCCGTGCTCTTACCTGGCCTGAGTGCTCCTATGCTTTAGTGGTGCTGGCCTGGCTCTGTAAGTAGAATGAAAGACTGACTTTCTCTCTCCAGCAAAACCTAACATAAGGGCTTGTCCCCGTAAGGGAGCTTACTGCCAGAATTACCCTGCTGTAGTTACACAGGAATACCTTCCCTCGTAGATGCTCATGTTCTGGCAGAAGGGGGCATTTCTCCAGTTTGCCTTGTGTTACGTTGGAAGTGAAATAAAACCCTCTACTGAGAGAGTAGGGGAGTCCAGGCCCAGGCTGCCTGTGCCGCTGTTTAAAAGGGAACAAGCCCCTCTGAGTAGGTAATTGAATAACAAGGGCCAGCTATAAAGTCGTCATGGCTCAGCTTCAGGGTGGTCCTCAGAGAAGCTCTGCTAGGGGAGAGGCCTTCCCACAATCCCCAAGTCCCGCTTGGTACTAGATCTCATCAATGCTAATGCACGAATAACGTTTTTAAGGATGAGGCTTCAGCATTTTGTTTTGCTGGCCATACTAAGGCTCAGACTATGGTAAGACTCTCAGACCCTCCTGAAATTTTCGTAATTAAAGACAAAATCAATCAAGAATAGACAGTTGCATTTCCACCCAGGAGAGGGTTAGAGGCGGGTTGTGTCAGCAAATAAGGCCCGTTGATGTTTTGGCAGTGCTAGGTGTATGAACCTTGGAATACAGGGCACTGTGTAAATGTGAAATATCATTGCTGCGTATGACCCATCTTCACTAGCTGTGCCGGCCCAGCTGAGTGGCAAACAAGTCCATCCAGCACCCCACCCTGCTGGCCCCAGGCCTCTAAAAGAAAAATAATTCTAGTTTTCTTGGTGGTGAAGGATCCTTCCCTGTGTGGGACCCTTTGTCTTGCCTCCAAAGCAGCTGCTCAGAATGGGACAAGCTACCCCCTGCATGTTTCAGTGACTCTGGAGTCATGTTATGCGTGCAGCTGCTTCAGGACAGTGAGTGGAGCTTTCTGCACTGGGTGGAGTTTGGAATCAATGCCAAAAATGCCATTCCTCATTCTCACCCCCTGCCTGCCCTGTTCCAACTCAGTAATAGATCTGGGTAGGGTGCTGGTAACCAGTGTCTCTGAGAGGCACCACAGGCTCTGGGGCAAGGTGTGAGGTGGGGCCTGGCTCCATGCCCCAGAAGGCCTAGGGCATTTGGCCTTCCATGCTAACCTGGCCTTGCTGCCACACCCGCAGCTGCCCGCAGCAGTGCTGCTGACGCGATTCGAAGGGGCCCAGATCTCCAACCACTGCTGCTACTTTGGCAGTGGCATCGGCCAGAGATCCAGGCCCCTTTGAAACGCCAGACTCTTTGTGCCCCCCCTCTGTTGGTGGGCCTGCTGGTAACTGTATATTGTGTCCTGTGCCTATCTGTGAAGCGTGGGGGAGGAGAAAGCCAACCAGAGACAGGCCTTTGTTTGGGGTGTTAAGCTGGAGGAGGTGGTGGGGTGACGGAGGTGCAAAGCCACGGGAACAGGCTTGGCTGCTGCTCTGCCTGACACCTATGAGAGTGTTTAGTGGAGGAACAGCAAGAGTGTTATGCGCACCCATTCTCCTTCACTGACTCCAGGGTCTACTGCTGCCTGTTGTATTTCCATAATAACCAAGCAGTGGCCATGGGAACTCTAATATTAATTTGTCACAAATACGTGTTGTCACTGAGAGATTAGCAGTCACCTTCCCCGCCTTCGAGGATGGCTCTGCTAGCTGTGATGGAGTTTTGGGGGTTTGCAACGGGTCAGGAGGGACCTGGGCAGTTAGAAGACAGGTGCCAAATTAACACTAGGCACTTTCTTCAGGCACCTTCGCCACCCCCCTCCCAAATCTGGTTCCTGAACAGTTGTCAGAATTTCACATAGCCATGTTCGCAGCTGTGTCTCTGGGCATCCCCAGCTCTGATCTCTTCTAACTGTAAAAGTCCTGCTGCTGTGAGATGTGCTGATGTGTCAGTCACTCTGCAGGTGGCACAGGGCAATGCAGCTGTTTCCTGATGCATCTTTGCACAGGAATTCTGTCCCTAGCTCGTGGTGCTGAGTGAGGTGTGGGAGAGAGCTTAGCAGAATGGCTTCTTTGCATGTCCAGGGAGCTAGGCAGTGCCAGTTCTCAGTGTGCAAGTGGGATCCTCTTCTGCAGAGGGAGAGCGAACTGGCTTCCTGGGGAGTCTCTCCCTGCACTCCCACTGGTGGAGCTGTCTGTGCATGAAACAGCAATGCTGAGAGATTCATCAGATTGCAGCAGCGCTACTGCCAAGGAGATGGCCTGATGTTTGTAACAGAACTCGGCTCCCCTGTGACCTTTCCGTTACCAGTGGTTCTGCCCCTGCTGAGCTGTCAGCCCCTCTGATCCTTGGAGATGTGTTTATAAAAGCTTAATAACAGAGTCCTGCTCCTGTGCTACCCCAGCTGTGGATCTTAGCCAACCCTGTTGGCAGAAATCCCTTTTCTACACAAGTTCTCCAAGGTGCTGGGGGGGGGTGTGTGTGTGTGTGTGTGTGTGTGTGTGTGTGTGTGTGTGTGTGTGTGTGTGTGTGTGTGTGTGTGTGTGCGCGCGCACGCGCGTGCCCACACACACTTGTTACAGGGTTCTTAGCATGAGGGTTTTTTTCTGTCTGTGAGGACGATGCATGTTGCAAACCTGGCTGAATGCTCCTTGGAGAGGCAGGGCTTCAGCATGCCCAGGCTGAGAGTGATGCCCGGGGTTGGATGTAGGGAAATATATGTGCACGTGGAAGTCCCCTCTGCTCAGCACTGCAGACCACAAGTCTCTGCAGTTGGGGCTTCTGTGACCCCAGCTAAAGCTGAGAATGGGGGTGTGCAGGCAAACCTGGCCAGCTCAGAGCAGGGGTTGGTTTGGCTTAACTGATCCCACGAGCTGGTTGCTCATTGCATTTCCCCATCTGGGCCTGAATGGCGGCCAGGAGCTCGGCTCTCTCCTCATCTCAGCCCCAGAACGGCTCTCTTGTGAAATATAATTTCAGATACAGTGACAGGAAATGCAGATGCTGGGCCCTGGTGCTTCCTGAGGCCATGTGGCTAGATTTCCTTGCCTGTTTCCAGAGTGAAGTGAGAGCTGGCTCCAGCTTTGGCTGCATTGATATTTATGCCTGTTAATGCTCAAAGGGCAAAAAAATCTTTTATCATCAATTGGACTTAACTGCCCAGAACATCACCTCCCCTCTTGGCTACCACACTACTCTTCTGTCATCTCCTGGTCCAGCCCTACCTGGGCCATCCTTCCATCCTGCCTCTCCCTGTTCCCTCTCCAGCCAGATACTGCTGTGGCCTCCATCATTTCAGGTCTGAGTCCCTGTGGCTCAGAGATCAAATGGCTTCCTAAAGCCACATGGGGGAGTTAGAAATTGAACTCCTAGAGATCAAGCATTAGCTGGGACCCTGGAGACCCAGGGTGTGTTTCCTGATCTGTCACAGACATGCTATGTCACCTTGGGGATGTCACTTAGCCTCTGCGTGCCTTTGTGAAATGATAGCAGCTCTGCCCTGTCTCACAGAGGGATTGTGAGGAGAAAGATTGTGAGAGCTATAGAAGTACCTTTGGCTGACTGTGCCCTGAGATTTGGCTGACTGCGCCCTGTCTCACCTTCCAGGTTCTGCCATCTTTGCTTTTTTCCAAGTAATATTGCCTGTCCTTTCCAGTCGTTACATCCTCACTGTTCTGTGCACAAAGGACCCTGGTGTCTGGCAGTCCCACAGAGCACCTTGTGTGGCCCTACATCCCAGAATGTGTGACTCATCAGGGCTGTCCCCGTAGCACTTGCAGTTGTGTAGTTGGTCTTTTCCTGTGAGTGAGCTGAACATTTGTTTTCTGCACACCTTTCCCCTTGTACTTTCTCCAGGAGGTGGTGGTTGTTAGACATTTCTTCTCCCCCACAGTACCTGGGGCTGATAGCTCCAGGAGAGAGAGCTCAGAAAATGCTCTTTAAAAAACAGCACTTGACTGATAAATACAGCTCGAATGCGTGAGACTCAGCACCCACCTCCGCTGTTTCCATTGCTGGTAACAGAGTACAAAAGCAGTCTTGGATTTGTCTGATTTTTCTCCCTGTGGCTAGCAAACCTTGTGCTGTGCTCGCAGGCATTGTTCCCTCTGTTCTTTTCCATCCGTGGTCAGAATAATTTTATTATGTGCACCAGGGCATGTGTGGATGTGCACCACTGACAGAAGCACATGATGTCCACTGTGAGCGGCTGTGGGTGCTCTGCTCATCAGCTGGACAGCACCTGAATCTCTCCTGAGTGGCCTTTTACAGGGCAGTGTACAGGGAACATTGCTCCCTGGGGCAATGGCCTGGTACTGAGGAATCAGCAGGATGCATTCTGTTCTTCCCACTGCCAAATTTCACCAGGGTGCTGTGAGGAGAGGGAAGCCATGGTTCTGTTAGGTCTTTTTTTTAAAAGAGCAATGGTATTGACTCTGCTATCTTTGCCAAATTGAAACAGATTTCTGGTCTGCCCACTAAAATCCTCCTGCCATTTTAATTAGAGTACAGTATGCTGTTTCATCTCCTGACCCGCTGTTATGTTTCTATGAGCTATTTAAAAAGCCACTGTATTCCACTGCAGATGTGGCTGCAGGAGAAGTAATCCCTATGTTTATCCCTTTTTAACAGTGTGTTGGCTTACTTAATATTTGTAAAACACGCCAAGATCTTCCAGTGACAGGTGCTACCCAAGTGTCAGGTCTTATCATTAAGTAGAGCTTATTCACAGGGCTATTGAAGGAAAGGGGTGTGTTGACTTTTCATAAAGATCTGTCTAGGTTCTCCAATCTCCCCCCAGATCCCTCCTGATTTCATTTTCTTCACTCAGATTTGTTGGTGCCCAGGAAAATGTGGATTGGAGTCAATCTCAGATCATTAGATGGCAACAAAAGCTACCGAGTTTATTATGTTGGCACTTAGAGACCCCACACAGCTGAGGCTCCATTCTTATAGGCTCACAGTCCAGACAAGAAAGAGACAGAGTGTGAGGGGAACCAGAATCTTGGAAAACTCGCACAGTAACTTGCTCAAGATCGCACAGCAGGGCTGGGTCTAGAATCAGAGTCCTTTCTCACTGGGTTATTTGCGGGGCTGAACTGCTGCTCTCTTGTAATTTGACTTCAGGACACTGAGCATCCATGCCTTGTGAGGCCTCTCTGCTGTCTTGCTTCATCCCAGCCCTCACTCTTTACAGGCAATCTTGGCATTCTAGTCCTCGGGATTGGCTGATTGGCAGAACACCCACAGCCAGCAGTGTGTGTTTCTACTGGTGGTGCTCATCCGGTCATGCCTCGGTGCACATAAAATTTATTCTGTCCAGAGATGGAAAAATTAGAGGGAACATTGGTGGTGAGCGACTCTCCTCTCCTGTAGTGCTGGAAAGGCTTCAGCAAGGCCTTTTGCATTGTCACATCACAGCCAGGTAGCTTAGTCTGCCCTTAACTGTTTTCATGCATAGATGTGAGCCACAACCAGTTATCAAAGGAGAGCCAGCTTGCAGCGCTCTGCATCTGCCAGAACTCTCTGGGGAGGCTCTTTTTTCCTTGCATGGGCTGTTTCTCACAGATTCTCCCCCGTGAATACTGTTGGAGAATGAGACCCAACAAGCACTTAGGACAGGCCTATGGTGGATCAGAACAAGAGAGATTTGGCTTTGCCACATTGAGCCATATGGCCAGTTTTAGTTTTGTGTTCAGTTACAAGTAAATCCAAGGAAGGGCAGATATCAGACTCTCACCTCCTAAGTCCTCGAAATTCGGTCTCTCCAGACAGGCACCTGGGTGAGCTCCCCAGACCCAGCACCTGTTGTAGAACTGTACAGACAGAACAAGGGGCAGTGTGTGCTTGGCAGGCTGTAGCACATCAGGGTGGACACTCGCCACAGCAGTGAGAAGGGTAATCCAGTTTCCATTGACCTAACCCTGGTGCAGGCAGTGCTAGGTCAGCTTAACTACATCACTCGGCTGTGCATTTCTCGCACCCTTCAGTAACAAGCTGGGTTGACTTAATGTTGGAGCATAAACTCAGCCTAAGGTGTAATCTGGACCTGAACTACTGGTATCCCTGCTACACTGGATCTAAAACCAGCGCCGGTGCTCTTGATGAAGTAAAGCCTATCTGCTGGGAAGGGAGCAGTATCTGGACTCAGGACTGTTGGGCACCACGACACATTTCTGTTATTGGAGTTAAAGGAGTGACTCCATTAGCTGGCAGGAGTAGTAGGCTTTTAGCCTCTCTGTAGATGAGTCTCTGGGAGTATGTAGAACATCACATACTTCGCAAGCAAGTTCCTAGCTGTGGGACATGCTGCATAGGGACGTAGAAGCCTGTTTAATTAGTTAACCTGTTAAGTATAACTGGTTAACCAGTTAAACAGGAAGGGGGCATCTCTGGCTAGGCTGGAGCACCACTTCCCGCAGCAGCCTCCCAGGGCTGGAGCAGCCCCTTGCCTGCAGTGGGCGAGGGGCTGCTCCAACTCTTACTGGTTGACCGTTAACATCCTTAATGCTGTATCATTTCTTATGCTGCTTTCCATTATCCAAGCACTTCCAGTCATTCATTCAGCAGTGTGGCAGTATCTGTCATGTGTTTGTTCACTCTCTCATCCTCTTTCCAGAGGGAGAGACGTGTCCGGTATGGTGTCTTGTTTTGGTAGGGCTTTGTTTGTATATGTGTCGATGTCAGAAAGGGCAGGTCGAAGAAGCGAGCCTGGTAATTGAAGCAGGAAGCTTGGGATGATCTTTAGTTCCCAGAGGAGCTAATTGCTCCATCCTAGGCCACTCTCTGTGAATGTGGTGTGTCCCATGCTGCTGAGCTTCACCCTTAGTGGAGAGAGTTCTGTTGTATGAGAGGAGTGAAGTTGTTCAACCTGACCTTCATCCCAGGGGTCATGGCAGTCTTCTGAATACCTGTCCGCAGACCATGGAGCACCTGCAAGATTTCATTGACACTTGGAACTAGATTCTCCCCAGAGGCAGCTGCAGGTCCCCTGCTGGGATGGCAAAGCCAGCATTAGTTGGGTTTCACTTCCAGGGAATGTTCCAAGCCCCTTTTGGGATCTCTGCTCAGGCTTCTGCATGAGAGGCATTTACTGAGAGGTTGGAAATTAAAGATACCAGAACAGGGGAATGGGTGTTTATTGCCAGGGCTTAGAAACTTTCCCTGACAGCCAGAAGACAGCCCCTGCCATTCACTAGCTTAGGGGGCAACAGGTCTAGTGTTCACAAATTTCCTAAGCATCTGAAAATGCAAGTGGCTCTTAACAGTTTCACAGTGGGTCACAGGGGTATAAACAGCTGTACTGAAACTGGCTCAGGCTGGCTTGTGGGGGGCAATCTACAAACCCAAGATTCCGGAGGTGGGGAGGAGAGAAGATAGGACCCTGATGGTCTGAGTACCAAACACAGGTTAGGAGCTGGGTATCTTCTCATCCCCACCCAGCAGCAGAGGCCACATCTAATGGATTGCTTAAAAAACACAGCAGTAAATCTCAGTCTGAATGAGATGATGGAGGACAAAGATATCACATGCTCTGAAAATACAGCCGCGCCGAAGCCGCCTAGTGATATTTCAGCATCTGCTTGAGTGCCAGATTTGTTGTCTGAGCTCTACACAGCTTCAGCAACAAGCCAAGCAGACTTGAGAGAAAAATCACTTTTCAAAAGAAACATCAGCACTATGGGTAATATCAGCACTAACAGCACCAATCAGCATTAGAGCAGAGTGGGCTGCTCCTGCCATCTGTGATGTCTCGCAGTTGTTAATAGCTGTCTCATCCCAAGCCATTCCTCTCTGGAGCATTTAAAGCCAAACAGGGTAGCAAGATACAACCATCTCCCCTTGGTTCATCTGGTGAGCCCTCTTTAGCTGTCACCTCTTCATCATGCAAGACAGAAGGGAGACCTGACCCAAATACCTACAACACATGCACCCACACACACTTTTATTTTAAGTGGCTCTATGAGGTGGGAACACAAATGGAAGAGTTTATTAATCTAAACACTTTGTTAATAGACTCGAATGGGCCCATTTACTTTTCAGCAAAAGGGAGGGAATTTACATTACATATTAGGGCAAGCTTCCTAACTCTACGGATATTTAAGCTGGGGATAACAAGCAGTCTTTTAGCACCTTAAAGACTAACAAATGTATTAGGTCATGAGCTTTTGTGAATAAGACCCACTTCTTCTGATGACTGGAGTAGACACTTGGAATCCAGGGTTTATGTGGGAGGGGGTAGTCATGAAGGAAGGAAAAAAAAAAGGGAGAGGTCACCTGTCACTAGCAGGACCAACAGAGGAAGGAAATTAAGTTAAGTAGAAAGCGTCTCATTCCTGAGGACATCAAAGGTAGAGAAATTGCCCATGTAATGCATAAGATATTTCAGATATCTATTAAGGCCTAATTTAAATGTCACTTTTGCAAATGAATTCCAGTTCAGATGTCTCCTTCTGTAATCTTGTGGTAGGATCTCGTTATAGAAGAATCATTATTGTCCTTTACACCCTACTGGTATGTAGGGCAGCAACAAACGTCTTCCACTTCTGTCTGTCACTGGCCAGCCTCTCAATAGTGCCCCAAGTGCGATTCATACTCTTCATTTCTACTTCAGCAGTCTGGTACCATTTTGTCTTGGTCGTCCTCCGTCTTTCCTGGGCACGTACCCAATCCATCTCCAGCATCTTTTCATAATGATGGTGGCCATGTCATCTTGCTTGCACTGTGCAAGCAGGTCCTGATTTAAAATTATTGTTGGCCAAAAAAAGTACAGAAGATAGAAGAATGGCTACTTTTAAAACTAGTATTGAATGTCTAGGGAGGTTAAAGTGTTCTATGGGTTTCTGTGCATTCCAATTCCTGATGTTGGATTTATGTCCATTCATCCTTTGGCATGGGGACTGTTCGGTTTGTCCAGTGTACTTGGTAGAGGGGAATTGCTGGCACTTGAGATGTTAACCAGTAAGCCCTAAATGGATGAGGCTCACTGATTTACAGTTAACGGGGGCTGGAGCAGCCCTCTGGGATCTGCCAGGTGATAGCTGCCGAGAAAACCTCCTTGTGTATCCACAGCAGCCCTGGGAGGACTGCAGAGGGAGGCGGGGGGCTCCAGCCTATCCAGAGCATCCCCCGGCCACCCTCCCCTGTTTAGTCCATAAAAGTTAACATTTACTTAGTTAATTAATTAAATGGGATTTTACATGCCCAATGTAGGCACAAGAAGAGGCTTCCAAGGGACGTTGAGTAATGCTGTTGGAGGTTTTTAAGAGCAGGTTGGACAAACACCTGTCACAGGGATGCGCTCCGTTTATTTGATTCTGCCTTGGTGCAGACAGCTGGCTTAGGTAACCTCTCAGGGTCCCTTCCAGCTGGACACTGCAGTAATTCTAAAACCCAGGCAGTAGGACGTGCAGCTCAGGGTGCCTTTGAAATTCTCAGCCCTAGTCAATAGAATAAGAACATGTAGCATATGGCATATAGCAACAGGCTTGTGATTTTTCATTCCTGCTTGATGCTTGGGTAAAAGTACTGACTTTTTAACAAAATTAAACCCCCTTGTTTTAAGGCTCTTGGACAGCAATCCAGACGGGCCAGTATATTCCCACTTGTAATGCAGTTATGGGCTCTTATAGCACGGCTTCTTTCTCAGCAGAATTGATTAAAGCAGATGAGAGGCGCGATGTCTGACGGCGCGGTACACAGATGAAGGCTGGGCCAGCCCAGGAGGGCGAATCACAAACACAATAAGAGCTGCTGCCATCGAGGAACAAGCTGATTGGAGGGAGAAAATTGGCTGGTGGGCTGCACTCCATCTTCAGCGCCGCAGAACCATTCCGATCAAGATTGCCCTGTAAAGATAACTGGCAGCGAGGTCAATTTCTATAGCTTTCCAATAAAGCCGGCAGCCAGGTTTAATATGCTCAGTGCTGATAACTCAAGCAATGCTTTATTTTAGATATTAACATTTTTGTAATAAAAAAGCACGTCGCAGAGCAGACTGCCTACACGCGATAATGCTCTTGGAGGTCCTTGGTGGAACTGCTTAGCAGCCTGCAGGGAAATAGACCAGTCCTTGTCCCCTACAATGTAAATCAGTGCAGCTTTCTGAAGCGCAGCTAGATAATCTGAGTGCTAGTGAAAGGTGACCATCCTGTCTTTGGTACTTTATATCATCCATTGCTATAGTATCCGTGCATCTCAAGCTCTCTGAAGTGTTTATCCTCCCTGTGCCCCAGTGAGGCAGAGCAGAGCCATTCTCTCCATTGTACAAATGAGAAATTGTGGCCTGGAGACAGAGAATGACTGCCCAAGCTTATGGAGTCAGTGATAGAGCTGGGAATTGAATCCCAGGTTAGCACCCTCTCCACTGTGGCTCTTCTTCCTCTTTGCCATGGACAGTGATGTCCTTTCTTGATCTGGAGAATAACTATGGCACACAATATGCTGGCAAGGCGAGCTTTTCCCCCACAAGACCAGAACTGGGTGGGATCAGCCTCTATGACATATGTAGTCCTTTCTATACCTGGGGATAGTTAAACTCTTCCTTATGTGGGATGGGGTCTGTGGTGAAATCCACTGCCATGAAGAAAGTCAGGCCCTGGGACTATGCATGGGCTTGAACTGTGCACAGATGTAGTGCTGGTTTTCAGCACAGGACTGAAGAGCCACCCTCTGTAGGCTTTGATTTCTGGTATCTGGTGAGGGGAAGGAGGCTCTGATGAACTTATCCCCAAGGGGACCTGTCTGGGTGTTGTGTTCTCTCTCACCCAGAGTGTCTCTGCCTAGCTAGCTTAACCAAGGGAAAGTCTATGCTAGGGAAATAAGGTGATTTCAGATGCTCAATTCTAGCTACAGCATTTGCATGGCCAGATTCAACATATCAAAATTGACATATTTCCCTAGCGAAGACCTAGCCTATGTAGTCTTGTGTCGACCTCTTACTCTATGCATGGAGTACAAGGGTCGACAGCCAAGCCCAGAGAGGTGGATTTTGTCACATCTGCACTACATGCACAAAATCGACTTCCGAAAATCAGCTGCCAGCAGGTCGATCTTCCAGTTAAATATAGACAAGCCCCAAGAACCTGGACCAGCAAAGTACCTCCTGTTGATTTCAAAGGCACTTGGCCCATCCTGAGGCCATGGGCTATAAATCTGTGTCTCGTTAATGTATACTCTTCATTAGGCTGGCCTTGTGCTCAGTTCCTTGTGCCGGGGTTCTCTACTTGCTTTGCTGGTATCGAGGTTGAGGGACTAGGACAAGGCAGCCCTGGATTCTACCACCAACTTCTTGAATGACCTTGGGTCAATTACTTAATCTGCATACACCCCCCACCCCAGGGAGAAGGGTACTTTCTTACCTTGCAAGCCTGACTCCCTGCCTCTTTGGCAAGATGCTCTGAAGTTATGAGTGCAGGGGACTGGACTTGATGGCCTCTCGAGGTTCTTTCCAGTGTTGTTATTACGGTGCTAGCAATACCAGAGAGTGTTTTCTTGTGGAGGTGTTTCAGCTTGTCACTGGATCTCTCTTAAAGCTGAGCCAACTTGCTTCACACTTGCTGCAAGGAATTTTGAACTATATTTGAGAATAAGACAATGATTACTGGACTGCAGATGCAGCTGCCTGAATCAAGTGATCAAAAGCCGTGCCAGTCCAGAAAACAAACCCATCCTAGGACCCCTGGGCTGGGACAAGCTAGCCTGTCCTTCACAACAGCTCCTTTCCACTTGACATAAAACAGCTGGCACTGATGTTGGGTTTTCTTATGAGACTGAGGTAGCAGAAGTGCTTGTGTATTCCTCTTCAAGGCGCACCCTTTAAAAACAGAGCTTGTGAAACCTTGGGTTGGGTCAGGCCAGCTCCCATGGATCAGGGACCCCCCCTCCTCTGGCTGTGCATTAGCCTCCCCCAGAAAGTGGTGGGAGCCCCACTGGGTGGAAGTCTAGAGGTATCCTGGGCTGAGTGCTAACACAGACATTGTGAGGTGTACACCTGCCCTGCACAGCAAATAGAACAAACAGGTCTCCTCCAGTGATGATTGCAGTGCTCCTGTCAGTAAGCCAAGCCCATGCACGACTGCTGGCATACAGGGGGAAGTGTTTTGAAGAGCACGGGGCCAGGCTGCGATAGGTGTTAGTCATGTGACTTAGTGCATGACTGGCACGTGGTGGGATACTACTGTGAGAAGCATGGGAAGCCCTATATAGGCTAGAAATGAATGTGAGGGACATGTAATGCTGATGGTTGAACTGCACTTTTCACCATATAGCGGCAGTGTTGGCCCACCAGGGACTGACCCTTGTGGGCTGCTGCCTTTTTTTTTTTTTTATTACCCACCTCTGCTCTAGAACCAGCTCTCTTGGCTCCCTAGCCTGGTCCCCACCCTGCCTGCTGGACTGTGCCACCTTCTGAGGTCCCTGTGGAGCGCTTCCATGGCTGGTCTTGTGTAAAGCACTCCACAAACATAACTGCCGCCCACACTGAGCCACTGAGTGATGCTTCATAGTAGTAGGCATCCTTCAGTCTCCATAGACTATGGATCGCGCCCTTTAAAGTTTCAATTGAGGACTTCATTTACACCGTCTACTGTGACTTTGAAGACCCACATGAGAGTGACAGTCCTTGCTGCATCTCTTGCAGATGTGGTGGGTGTCTGGCAAGTCCTTAGTGTGCTTTCCGTGCACTCGCTTCTCCTCTGCTAGCTGTCTGAAATCAGGGCAGCTGCTTGCGATGGGCAGTGCAGGCCAGGCTGTGGCCATGTGCTCTGGTATGTAACCTGTGAGGCCATGCCCAGACCAGTGCTGTGTGGGAGAGGGTGGGGAGGAGTTCTCAGTGAGCAGGCCAGTCCTTGAACTGACTCTAATGTGTCCTGGAATCATCAGACCTTTGTAGAAAGGAAAGCCCCCCAAGCAAGCGCCAGTAGCTCTGTAAACTGCACCATGGAGAAAGAAATCTTCAGCTATGTGTCTACTCCAGACCTTGCAGCTGCAGACATGCCTCGGGAAGGTCTTCTGTGTGGCAGCCTGTGCCAGCAGGAGAGCGGTCTCCCTCTGCCATACTTCAACCACCCTTAACAAGCAGTGCTGGCTATGTCCACAGGAGAGCATCTCCCACTGGCATAGCACTGTCCACACTCACGCCTCTGTTTTTTTTCCACCCCCTGACTAAGGAAAGTGCTACCAACAGACGTGCTGCTGTAGACCAAGCCTTCAAGTCCTTATGTTCCCAAGTTGGCTTTCTCTCCATCTGGTCCTTACCGCCATCTGGTAAGAGCTGTGAATGTTGGGGCCGGCTCTCACTTCCCTCCCTTTGTCTCTTGCAGTGGTTTCTAGTGACAGCGAGAGCGACTCTGAATTCAGCTCCTCTAGCCTGGATGACAAGTCCTTATCTGGGGGACCCAAGGGTTTGAAAATCAAGAAGCACCATCCAGAATCAGGTGAGTAGTCACGTTCTGCTGGCCTGGCTGTTCATCAGCTGAGGCTGTGGCTAACCCCAGGAGTTAGGAGCTAGTGCTGAGGCTCAGTCTCCATCATGTATGTTTGCAGAGTGCTGGGTCCCTCGAGCACAACTGAGCTAGAGTGGCTAATGAATAGTAGTTGGAGACAGGATGGCTCAGCAGCACTAGTGACAGGAAAGGTCATCCCACCATGAGGTCACTGGTTTGCTAAAGGCACTGGCCTCCCGCCAGTCAGTCCCTGTAGCCGCAAAGCCTTTCAGCTCCCACCCCGCCCCTAGGCAGGTGAGCATTGCACACAGGTAGTGTATGGTCTCCCATTAAATAATAGCACTGCTTGAGGGTCAGCCTTTTTACCCCAAAGTTGGGTGCTCAGCTGCCTGTTGGGTGCTGAGCTTCACGCTGTGCAGGGCAGGCCTGGTGCCAGCAAACGCAAAAGGGATGTGACCTATGCCTCCCGCCCAGCCTGGCAGCGAGCAAATGAGTGGTTCCTGTCCTCGGACGGCCTGGGCATCTGCACATCTCTGTCCGGTTCCTCATGCACATGACTCATAGGTTTGGAATCACCATGGAGCCCTAGTTTGCCTGAACAGGGTGGCCAGGGAGACTGAGCTCCCAGAGGTGGGGCAGGAGGAGGTGTGCTGGTATGGTGGGGTTCAGGAAGCAGCTTTGTGTCTGCTCTGTGGGTGTCTAAGGCTAGTAACCTAGCTCCTGTCACACTCCTAAAACCCAGCAGCTCCCTTCACTGAGAGAGCCCCGCATCAACCACCTCCCCTGTGTTTCTGCAGCGGCTGACAGCGAGTCCTCCAGGACGCCCAGCAGGAGCACCCACTCCAGTGCCTTCTCAGAGAGCCGCAGCAGCCTGGGCAGCGAGCATGGCCAGAGTGACCTGCTGGCAGAGGAGTGCAATGCTAAGGCCGGCACAAGTGCTCCTGGTGAGTGAAAGGCCCTGTCACCCCCAGGCTGGCTTCCTCTCTGGCACAGTACCCTCCTGAATCCCAGGCAGGCAGCCTGGCCCACTGAACTGCTGAGAAAACCCCCATGTATGTCTAATCAGCATCCACATCAGAGGGGCACATGTGGCCCTTCCAGGGGGTCAGAGAAACCTGGGATTCAGGAGCCAGGTGGTGGGAGGTGTCGATGGCTTGTGATGTACAGGAAGTCAGATTGGTTGATCCAATGCACCTTTGGAACTGTATGATGCTAAACATCATGTCCAAGGCCCTGACTTTCAGGCTCTATTCATCATAATAGCTTTCCCCCTGGTGATGAGACCACCCCAAATGCCCCTATGTTTCTCCATGGATTTCCCGTTAAATCCCAGCATTTGCACCTACCTGGCAGCAGCCTGGATCTGAACTTTGAAGCAAAGTGCAAATCTAAGTGCTGTATGGGGAATAAAAATTCTTTGTGTCTGTTGGGGGAGGCTCATAAATTAAAATGTCGTTTCCCTGCCTTCTGCTGTAGGAGCTCAGCCTCCTAGCTCTGGCTCCCGCAGCCTCAGAAGGATTAGCTGAGGGTGAGAGCAGATCTGCATGCTGCTTTCACATCTGAGCTGGAGCTGCTGGAAGCAGTGCATATATTTTTCTCTCTGCAGTTCACATTTATATACACAGTAACCCCGGAGGTAGTCATTTAACACCTCTCCCTCCCAGCTGTTCCTCTTGCTCTTCAGGCAACCCTTCTTTCTTGAGTCAGTTTCATAGCTTGTGTGTCATGGTGTAAATTAGATGTGAGAGAACAGCAAAGGGGTTGATCACTTAGTGCAATATTAATTCCTGTGCTGTCTCCTCCCATCACTCAGCCTGCTGGGGGTGATGAGCTTAAAAACCTGCCCTTTCTTCCGAACAAAATCTCACCCTGAAGTGCCTGGTTTAACCCTTTGCAGTGGGGCGCTACACTGTGCGGCAAGGGAACGTTCAGTGTGACACACAGCCTGTAATTAGGACTGTGACTTCTGTGGGCTACTAAAGCATGAGCTCAGCTAAAATGGCTGAGTGGGGCGCAAGTAAGTGCCTCACTCACATGAGGGCCAGTGTGACCAACTAGTAAATGTTTTCAACGTGTCTGTTTTGGCTTGAGGTTGTTAACCTCCTGTTCCTGCCACAGAACTGGGAGTGCTGGAATTGTTTCAAACAGGCACTGGCTCTTTTGAGGGATGAGTTCTTTGCTAGGGCCTGCATAACCTCAGCAAAGGACAGGGGTGGAAGGGAGCAGAAGCCGTTTCTGCCCAAGTCTGTTTGGTTTCCGTGCTTGCTTGTGGACAGCCAACCCCAGGCTGGCCCTGTTGGGCGCAGACTGCAGCATCTCGCAGCAGCCTTGTGAACTGCATAGCATCATCCCCATCTTGTGCAGTGGAATCTGAAGGTTAGGTTAGACAGGCCACCTAAACCATGACCCTGGCCTGGCATTCAGAGCACTACTTCCACCATCAGGGCTAGGGATCACTGCCCACCCTGGCTCTGCTGCAGTGTGTAGTGGCATGGCAGAAGCTCTGCCTGCTGTGCCCACAGCAACCCTCATCAAAAAGGTGTGTGCCCTTGGCACCACTTGGGTGAAAAGACACATATCATGAGACAGGCATGCCTGGGGGATTGTGCTTCAGGGAGCACATCAAGTGTGTCTAGAGCAAATGGGCTTAGGCTTCATTTCTGTCCTGCACTCATGCAAATGCCTCAGTGATCCCAAATGTGTACAAAACTAATTCAGCTGCTTCTGCTGTTTGCAAGGACAGTCAATCTGGCATGTGTATGGTCTGCTTCCTCGGCAGAGTATTTTATCCTCATACCCCCATGCTGGGCCTTTCTCGTTTGAAGGCACTGCATAAAGCGTACAACCTGCAGGTCTGGGAAAGGGGTTTTGCTTTAATTTGTAAAGCTCTATTTGGCTTTCAAAATCACTCTGGCCTCCAACCTTCCAAAAACAATTTCTCCACTGTTCACAGATGACATAAGTCTAGAGCGAACAGCTCTGCAAGTCATTAACATGACTGTAGCATTCCCAAAGAGAGGGAGCGGCTGCACCAGTGTGATATGTGCAGCATTTAATGGTAGTCGTGGTACCGTATGCACAACCACAGCTGTCAGCAATGTACGGTAGTATTCCAGGGATGTCCTTGCGTCCTGTACAACACCATGAGGAGTAGTATAAGTAAATCAGACCTTCTCCAGGCCACCATCGTAACTGCAGCACCCCCTCCCCAGTGACCCCCCAGAGAATCATGACCTTGCAAGTTGAGAAATGCTGTACTAGGTGAGTTGACCTGCCCTCTGGAAAACCTCTGGGGATGAGTATAGGAGAACCACAGGTGTAAGTGGAAAACATGTAAACCTGCAGAAAAGGAGAGCAACGCTAATGCAGTGGCCCTTAGAACTTAGAATGCCGGGGCAGTGTGAAGGAGTGAGCATGCTGTTTTAGACGCTCAGTGAGATCCAGTGAGCAAGGGTTCTGGCCTCTCTCTGAGCATCTATAATAACATTTCGACCCTTATGCCCAGCTCTGCCTGTGCTGTGGAGCTGTGCCACAAGCACACTGAAGAGGTCACTTGGTCCCCTGTGCTTCAGTTGCCATCTGTACAAGCAGGAGAACAGCCCTGCCCTGGCTCACATTAAGACTGGGAGGTGCCTGAGTGTCACGGGGATGGAGCGAGGTGAGCACTTCAGCTCAATAGATCTGTCTCCCTTTCCCCTCCCACAATCAGTTTAGAATGTATGTTCTTGCTGCGTGTCTCGGCAGTGCCTACCAGAGTGGGGGGGCCCCTACAGCAATACAAATCACTAAGAATTCTTAAAGACTGTTTCTTCTCATATCTCTAGAAAAGATTGGTGTTGATGGGTCCCTAATTGCCAGACTCTGTCTCACAGTGACGCATTCCTGTAAAATCCTTTATACATATCTATAAATCCATGTTGCCTTCACATGACATCCCAGGAAGTACACTGCACACCAGGGTCCCATATCTGAGATGTTAGAGGGATTGTCAAGCATCATCTGGCCCTCTGATTACGGTCCTGTGCTACTCATACATGTGGGCACAAGTGATACTGCAAGATACAACCTTGAGCAGATCAAGAGTGACTACAGGGCTCCAGGGGGTATGGGTGATGGTAGTTAGAAGTGCAGGTGGTGGTCTCTTCAGTCCTTCTGGTCAGAAGTAGAGGTCCAAGGAGAGACAGGTGTATCCTGGAAGTTAATGCCTGGCTGTGGAGATGGTGTTGCCAGGAGGACTTTGGCTTTCTTGACCACAGGATGCTGTTTTAAGAAGGAATCTAAGCAGAGACGAGGTTCACCAGTCTAGGAAGGGTCAGGGAGTATTTGGATACAGACTGGCTAACCTAGTGAGGAAGACTTTAAACTAGGTTCAACAGGACAGGTGAACAAAGCCCACAGGTAGGTGAAAACCTTAGAAACCTAGAAGATAGGGAGCATGAGCTGTAATAGCAGAGGTAAAGGAGGGACAAGGCAGAACTGGAGGATAACATCAGATCAGTATCTAGGCTGTCTATATACCAATGCCAGAAATATGGGGAATAAGCAGGAAAAACTGGAAATGCTCATAAATAAATGCAAATATGGCATCATTGGTGTCACAGAGACTTGCGGTGCAGGATAATACTCATGATTGGAATACTGGTATAGAAGGGTACAGTGTAGTCAGGAACAATAGAGAAAGAAGGTGTTGCCTTGTATATTAAATGTATATACTTGGACTGAGATTGAGATGGACATAGTATACTCTACTTGAGAGTCTCTGGGTAAGGTTAAAAGGGGTAAAAAGCAGGGGTGATGTCATGGTAGGGGTCTACTACAGAACATCTAACCAGGAAAAAGGGGTGGATGAGGCTCTTTTAAACAACTAACAAATTCAGCCAAAGCACAGAACTTGGTGGTGATGGGGGACTTCAGCTATCCAGATATCTGCTGGGAAAAGAACACAGCAGGGCACAGCTTATCCACCAAGTACTTAGAATGCACTGGAGATAATTTTTTATTTCAGGAGGTGGAGAAAGCTGCTGAGGGGAAGTTCTTTTAGATTTGATTTTTACAAAGGAGGAGGAACTGGTTGAGAGTTTGAAAGTGGCAGGCAGCTTGGGCGAAAGCGATCATGAAATGATGACTTCATGATTCTAAGGAGTGGTAAAAGGGAGAAACAAAGAGAATAGATTTCAGGAAGGCACTCTTCATTAAACTCAGAGAGCTGGTAGGTAAGGCCCTATGGAGAGCAAGACTATGAAGGAAAACAGATGAAGAGAGTTGGCAAATTTTCAAAGGGACATTACTAAGGGCACAACAGCAAACCATTCTTCTGCTTAGGAAAGATAGGAAGATAGCTTAATAGCAGAGATACTCAGTGATTTCTTTGTTTCATTTTTTTACCAAGATCTGTGGAATCTGGATGCCTAACATAGTGAATACTAGTGGAAATTGAGTAGGTCAAGAAGTTAAAATAGGGAGAGAAAAAGTTCAAAAATTACTTAGAAAACTAAGATATCTTTAAGTCACTAGGGCCTTATGAATTGAATCCTAGAATACTCAAGTAGCTGCTAGAAGAGGTATGTAAGCCACTAGCTGTCACATTTGAAAAGTCATGGAAGTCAGGAGAGATTCCAGAAGACTGGAAAAGGGCAAATATAGTGCTCATCTATTAAAAAGGGACATAAGGACAACCCAGGAAATTACAGACCAGTCAGCTTAACTTCAGGGCCAGGAAAGATAATGGAGGAAATAATTAAGGGAATCAGTTTACAAACATCTGGAAGATAAGGTGATCGGTAACAGTCAGCATGTATTTGGCAAGAACAAATCATGTCAGAACAATCTCATAGCTTTCTTTGATAGGATAACGAGCCTCGTGGATAAGGGATAAGCGGTGGATGTGGTATACCTAGACTTTAGTAAAGCATTTGCTACAGTATGGCATGACCTTATCAGTAAACTAGAGAAATGCAACCTAGATGGGGCTGCTCTCAGGTGGGTGTGTATCTGGTTGGATAATGGTTCACAGAGAGCAGATATTAATGGTCACAGTCAAGCTGGAGGGGAATAAAAAGTGGAATTCCACAGAGGCCAATGCTGTTCAATATGTTCATCAATGATTTAGATATTGGCATAGAGAGTATATTTATCAAGTTTGCAGGTGATACCATGCTGGGAGGGGGTGCAAGTGCTTTGGAGGATAGCATCAGCATTCGAAAGGATTGCATCAGCATTCGAAACCGGAGAAATGGTCTGAGGAAAACAGGATGAAGTTCAATAAGGACAAATACACAGTACTCCACTTAGGGAGGAACAATCATTTTCACACTTACAAAATGGGAAATGACTTGCTAGGATGCAGTACTGCGAAAAGAATCTTGGGGTTATAGTGGACCACAAGCTGAGTGTGAGTCAACAGTGTGACACTGTTGCAAAAAAAAGCAAACATGATTCTGGGATGTTGTGTGTTGTGAGCAAGACATGAGATGTCATTCCTCTGCTCTGCTCTGCACTGATTGGGCCTCAACTGGAGTACTATCAGAGGGGTAGCCGTGTTAGTCTGGATCTGTAGAGCAACGAAGGGTCCTGTGGCACCTTATAGACTAACAGAAAAGTTTAGAGCATGAGCTTTCATGAGTTAACTCACTTCTTCAGATGCAGTACTAGAGTACTGTGTCCAATTCTGGGCACCACATTTTAGGAAAGATGTGGAGAAATTGGAGAGGGTCCAGAGAAGAGCAACTAATATGATTAATGGCCTAGAAAATATGACCTGTGAGAGAAGATTAAAAGCATTGGGTTTGTTTGGAAAAGAGAGGGCAGAGGGGGAACATTATAGCAGCTTTCAAGTACCTATAAGGGTGTTTCAAGGAGGAGGGAGAAGAATATTCTTCTTCGCCTCTGATGACAGGACAAGAAGCAATGGGCTTAAATTGCAGAAAGGGAGGACATTAGGAAAAATTTCTTGTCAGGGTGGTTAAGTACTGTAATAACCTGCCTAGGGTGGTTATAGAATCTCCCTCATTGGAGATATCTAAGAATAGGTTGGATAAATATCTAGCAGGGATGAGATGGATGGTGCTTGCCCTGCTGTGAGGACAGGGGACTGGACTTGACAACCTCTTGAGATCCCTTCCGGTTCTAGTGATCTGTGATTCTATAATCTATTCCATGCTTCATTCTGCCCCTTATATTGCAGGGCTCCTCAGAATGGGTAGAGTTGGGAGAGAGATGGGATGTACAAGGGGAAGATATTCCTGTTCTTTTAAACCATCTACATCTTGTTTCAAAATAAAATCCCACTAGGGGAATTTGTCTATCGCTTTTCCGAGTCTCCAGTACTTTACAACACTCTAACAGTAACAACGTGTGGCTCATATCAGCAGTTCAAGTGTTGTTCTCGTTTTAACATTATTTTTAATGCTGATCTCATTCCCGCCCGTTCTCTAATTCTGTACCGAAGTGCAACTCTCAGGTGCTTGTCACATCCTAAGAGCAAATCCCAAGTCGTTAGCTTGTTAAGAGTTCTTGTAATGTTTCCAAAGCAGTTTTTTCCTGACAGTTTGTAGGTCTCCCACACCCACTCTGGGAAGGGGGAGGCAAGTTGGCTGTGAAGGGAACATGACCCAGCATCCAGATGCAGGGGAAGACAAAGGAAAAAGGCCATGAACTTCCAATGCATTACACGTGTGGCTGAACCTTTCCAAAGCCACATAATTTGACTGCCCAGTTCCCATTAAAATTACTGGGTATCCACATTCACTTTGCAGCTTTGAAAATTTGTGCTTAGATCTCTAAGCATCTAGTCTAAATCTTCAGAAGTGTCCAGTGAATTTGGATGTTGAAATTTGGGAGCATCCAGTTTGGGAACCCATACAGAGGCCTGGGCTTCAGAGAGCAGGTGCTCAGCACTTTGTGAAAACCAGGCTGGTTGGAGGCATCTCCAGTTGAGCACCACAACACTTTCAAGTGGCTCTTGAAAAGCCTGGCCATTGCCTGTAGTTGTCTCCACTCTGGTGCAAATGGAAAGTTGCTGCATTGGGATCTGTGGCATCTGCTGCTACTCACAGAACAAGGATGATGGGGTGGGCATGTAAAGCAATTGTCCTTATGCTACCCCATTGCTCTTGAAGACCTGCATGTAGGGGAGAACAGAGGAGCAGTTTGGTCTCCCTGGCCTGTCCAGTCCTCAGTCTCTCTGCTTAGAATGACATCCAAGGTTGCAGTGGGAATGCAAGCTGGATGATAGTCCAGCAAGAGGTGGCCTTGGGCCTTAACCCACTCAGCACTGGGTGGGCCCTGGTTCAGGCTGCTAGCAGTCAAGTGGAGAGGTGATGATTAAGTCTTGTGAGTATGCTAACCATTAGGGCCCTGTGCTTGGCCCTTTTCTTTCCCAAAGTAGGATGCAGTGGCCTGAGATCTGGGGGCGATAAGGAGGGGTGGTGAGCTTCTGTCGATGCACCCTGAGTCACAGGATGTATTTTATAAACAAAGGGGAGGAGAAAATCCCCGGGCAAGCATAGCCCTTAGTGAATCTGGCCATTCTGTGCCAGCCCTGGCTCTGTGATGCCAGGGGTTTGCTAATCACCAGGAGGAGGAAAGTGTTTTCCTTCCACCCGCAGCAGATCATATCTAGCTGCTTGTCTGACGTGAGGCTTCGGATGTTGGGTTTATCGAAGAGAAGAGTGAGAGATGACTTGCTTCTGTCTGTAGGGACTTGCACATTGAGACAATGATCTGGTAGTGGGGGCTTTTCAGCTTGGCTGACAAAGGCATAACAAGATTCAGTGGCTGGAAGCTGAAATCAGAGGCATTCAGCCTTGAAATAAGATGCAGTCTCCTGGCTGTGAGGATAATTAAACGATGCAACAGCTTACTGGGAGGAGGCAGGCTCCCCATGGCTTGGAGTCTTAAAGATGGAGCACTTTAATTGAGCCTCCAGGCCTGTATGTTGGGGGTGGGGAACAGTCAGGCTGGGTGGTGGCAGTGGTTTCATTGGGCTGTGGAGTCTGGGAATCCCCCCACCTTCATTCTCTTCCTCCTTGTGCTGTAGGGAGAACGGATTGACTGATTTAAGACGGTGACTGTAATCAGAGTTCCTGCTTCAGGGCATGAGCCAGCTGCCTCTAAGGGCCAGGAAAGATGTTTTCTCCACTGCACAAGCAGCTAGATGTATGCTGCCAGGGTGGGGAAAACCACCTTCCTCTGATGCAGCAGGGAGCAGTTGGAGCCGGAGATGGGATACTGCTGGCATGCAGCAATCTGAGGTGCTACAGAAGAAAGTTGTCTTCCTTAGGTGTCAGGCTGATGGCTCTTGTTCACGTTCTCAGGGTCAAAGTGATCACCGGAGGAATCTCCCTCCCCTGCCCCTGTCAGGCTGGCAAGGGTCTTGGCAGGCGTGGGTGGTTTCAGCTTTTGCAATGTGGGGTGAATACAACTCAGCTAATCAATTCCAGCCCTCATAGAAGCAGGGGGCGCTGCTGTGTCTCCTGCGGCACCCACAATAACTTATCCTTCTGAGGCCTGCAATGCTTTAGTCTCACTGAAGTCACAGGGCTCGATGTAATGGCATGTGGGTAAAAGTTAATGGCCTGTGATATGCCGGAAATCAAACTACATGAGCTAATGATGCCTTCTGGCCATAAAGGCTGTGAAAGTGCTGGACATTGCAAACATCTTGGAAACCTGGGAGCTGAGGCTCAGCACTTCCCAGGAGCTCAGTGAAGAAGGCAGCTCGACCAGTTCTCTTGTTCCTTGAGCAGTCGTTGCATTTTCATTCTCACCGGTTCTGCCCTCCGTTCCCTATTCTCTCAGCTCCTTCTGTCTTTATAAAGTTTAATGGGACTGGAATGCTGACACAGCCCACCGTAATGAGCCACAATCGTTTTCATCACTGCTGCTCCTAGCGAGCGTCTCAGGTGACATCGGGGAGGTGAAAGAAACAGAAAATAATTGCACTGAGCTGCTCCCACACTCACCCAACTCTTTGTCTTTCTTTATTTCAAAGGCAAACGCCGCAACCACCCAACTCCCCGGTGTTGATGGGAGCCGACGTCTCGCTGCTTGACCCGGATTCAGGATGCTTGTGGGCCACATCCAGTCTTGTACCCTCCACGCAGGCTGAGCGAACCCTGGTGTTTTCCATGAGTCCACACACATCTTAACACCCTTGCTGAGGGGTGAAATGAAACATGACTGTCCTCCTGGGCGTAGTTTGTCCTGTTATGGGTTTTGCCTCCTGCTGGCTGATGAAGGATGGGGAACACGTGGGTTGAAGGGATGCACTTTTAGTGAGGAAGGGAGCAGGTGGCACCATGGTAGCCGGCCGACTGTAGATTAGTATTTCTGCTGGGATTAATTTTGCCCTCTGAAATGGAGAGCCCCACTCTTATTCACATTGGTAAGGACATCGCAGCATAGCGTGGTGAGAGCACTGGCCTAGGAGTCACGGCACGTGTGTATTCTGGCTTGCTGAGCGACCCTGAAGCAAGTCACTTTGTACAGCTCTGTGCCTGAGATTCCTTGTCTGTGAAATGGGTTTTGTGAAAGAGTTTTTCCTGCCTTTGTGATTTGCTTTGAGATCCACAGATGAACAGCACTATGGGAGTGAGATTCACCCCCACCTGCAGGGCAGCATATCACTGATGCAGCTTCCTAGCTGCTCCCTGGCCCTGCAGCTTCCCAGCCCCACTGCTCCGCAGCTGGCTTCCCTGCCAGCTCCCCAGCCACTGGGGCCCTGCTGCTCACTCCTGGCTCTCCAACCACAGAGGCCCACTTTTTTCTGCTCCCCAGTTTCCCTCTTCCTCCTCTTACAGGGTTTTGGTGGGGGCTCCAGCTCTCCAGCTGCTGCTGTGGCCCACAGCCCCTTCCCCCGTGATGCAGGTCTGGCCCCAGCCCCAGCCGTCTCTGGTCCTGCAATATCTGTGGTCATGCCAGACCACGGCTGTTGTTGGATGAGAGAGTACTGGATTTAAGAGGTTGAAGCTATCTTTGGCACTGATCTGAACTGGTGGAGAGAGATGCTGGTCTGATCCCATCTCTAGCTCTTCTCTGAGGTATGTGTCCTTCCCGGATGTCTGGCAGCTGTCTAGAGACGAAACCCATGGCTCCTATAAAGTGACTGAGCATTTTAAAGCCTGATCCATAGCCTAGAGCTTAATGAGAGTCCTTCAGTTGACTTCTGAGGGCTTTGGATGAGGTGTATATTTTGCGGAGACCCCCAGAGGTTCCAAGGAGTGCTGTCCAGAGGTGACTGGTCACTTTAAAAGCAATTCCCTGCCACTCTTGAGTCACCTTCCCCTTTGCAAACTAGCCATTCTGATCTATTTCCTAAATAATTTCTCCTCCCGCTTTTGAGCCCACTAATTTATTGTACAGTTATTGGAATAAATGTTTTTGTGGGGTTGCTCCTGAGGAGCGGACTTGTAGAAACTCTGATGTTTATATGGGATCCAGGGGAACATTTGTTTTTAACAGGCAAATACCCTATGATGTGCATACACACACATTAGATTTTACAAATGGCTACCCTCTGAAGGTGAATGAGATCAGGTACTGGGGCTCCCAGGCCCAGGTGATGCTCTGGTTTTGTGCCGAGCAGAGCACCTGCTGCTGTTGTCAGCTGGGTGATGAGCTGCAAGTCAGACATATTTTAATTCTGGGTTATGAGACTGAGACCTCTAGAGTGGGATTTTCAAAGGTATTTCAGCACCTAAAGACACAGTAGATGCCCTGGTGCCAAGTGGGATTTTTGAAAGTGCCTATCGCCATCTCTGTATGCCTAAATACCTTTGAAATCTGGACTTAAGTGCCTCCATTACTTTGAAGAATGGGACTTACACATCTGAGTTTCATGAGCACTTCTGAAACTGTTACCCTCTTTTTACAACCCAGTTTCCTTCTCTGTCTGATTTACCACCACTTTGCATTATTAAGGCAGAAGGAATTTCAAAAATCGAATTTTCCTTACACCATCCACCTGCTTGTTTCCTTGTGACACTTCAGTCAGTGTGGACAATGAAAACGGCCTCATTTCATTGTGTTTCACAGTCACTTCTGCTTTTGCTTCTCATACACCAGCACGTGTAGGTTGCCGGCACTACAGGGGAGATGTTTCACTCCTGACATATTCCTCACTGGTCTGCTGAGTCGTTTTAAATCCTGAAAATGCTTCAGTTAACATTGTTTTGTGAAACACTTTTGCTTAAAACAAGCCAGATGTGGGGCTGATAACTGTCCCAAACCCAGTTCACCCCTCGCTCCTGTTGACTTCAGCCAAGCTGTGCCTCATTGAGTCAAGTCTGGAACCTGTTGAAGTGGATATTGGATCCAATCCCCCAGCTGAGAGAATAGCCAGGCCCAATACATAATGACTGTCAATACGTCTGCACCGTGAGCTGGAAAGCATACATATGAGCTCAAGGAGACATACCTGCACTAACTTTGATCAAGTTAGCATGCTAAAAATAAAGCATAGCACTAACAGCGGCTGTGGTCCCAGATACGTACTCAGGGCAACTATCCCTCAGCTGTGCCTACACCCAATTTTTAGCACACTAGCTGGATCAGAGCTAGTGCAGGTGTGTCTCTTAGAAACTGGAATAGCTACTTGCAGCTTAAAACATAGACATATTCACCCATGCAATGTGGTGTGCAGATAGCACAGCTCCATGCTAATATTTTTCATAAGATTTTTCATCCCTTAAAGGTGTACTTCTCCCTACTGTGCCTTTACAGGTGTTTGTTAGTTTTAACCTGTAATAGATGTCTGCATTTTTAGTTGTGTTGTAGGGACAGTAGGGAAGGGAATGTGAATCGGTCCCTGTTTACTAGGATGTTGTGTGTGTTCCTTCCCCTCCCTCATCTTATGTAACATTTGAGCATTGGAATTAATAAAGTTCTGACACTGCCCCAACCGCCTCTTCTTCCTGAACCAATACACCATTTCTGTGCTCCCAAGTTGCAAATATTCTTCAGCTCTTTAGGCTGCCTCCAGCAGTGAGCTAATTCTGTTGAGGGGCTGGTGAATCACAGGTAATTAACACGTTTGGTGAACCTCAGGGTCCTGTTTTCTGTATCCCCACCACTTAGGTATCTAAATGCAGCAGTGGAAGCTGATCCAAAGGTACATTTTTAGCCTTTTTGTAGCGAGTTTTTCTTTTGAAAGCGCTAAGCATAATGCAGCAGTAATTGCCATTCTGCAATGAGTCGTCATTCTTGGCCTTCTGAAGCTTGTCATTCACTCTTCATCTGACAATTAGGGTCTATTTAATATTCACCACCACCAAGAAGCATTGACAGTATTATTCCATAAAGCTTATATAGCTATAGAAACACGTGTGGTTTTTTGTCCTGCAGCACATTGAATTTCAAGGTCTTAGGTAGCTTTTTAATGTCTGTTTTGCTTTTCCTCTTTAAACTCACCACGCACATTGCTGTTGCGATTGTTCTAACGAGGGTACTTGGGCACAGTCAGTGGCTTAAAGGCACAGCCTGTCAAGGACTATGCAGCTCCTACAGTTCTCTCTTCCTGTTCCCCACTATGTCAAGTATAGAGGAGAAATCAGCTCTGCCATCTATGAGGTGAGAAAATGCTGGCTGTGAAGTACCAAACTAAAATGTTTCCCTCATGGTTCATTTTAAAGCAGTGAAGGTTCAGAATCACATTTGGTTGGAAAAAAAAAAATCCCCACATAAGATCGTTCCTAACTGTTCTGAAACAAATGGACTGCCAGCTCAGGTGGGACGTCTTTCTAGAGATTTCATTACATGACACAATCTTTAATTAAAGATTAATCTTTATCGTGGAACCTCCAGGAGTTAATCCTGGAGTGTTGGCAATGCCATAGCATGTTTTAAGTGCATACTTATTAATGACAACCAGAGATTTTGACTGTTCCATTTTAACACACAGGAGGTGATGATGGTGTTTATTACAAGTATTGCGTTAAAATAGCATAGTCATGGGGGAGCTTTGTAGTTCATTTGCAAATTGAAGCCCCAGTATTTACTCTGCAAACAGGCTCATTTCTCAATCCCAGTAGCATGATGCCCACCACTTTGCAGAGCCCTGGCATTTTGTGGAAGGTTCTCATTCTTTTCCTTTACAAACAGCCTTGTCTTTCAGCTTCTGTCTGATTCTTCCATCTGTAGGTTCCTTTCCAGCATGGGAAGCATTCTTCTGATGACACACCTTGTCTTCACAAATAGATATGATAGAAAGTGTGCCAGGCCAGGAGTCTGACCGCCTGGCTACTGAGGACATTATTTAGATGGCAGGGTGAGTGAGGTAATCTTTCATTGTACCATCTTCTACAGTTGAGAGTCTTTTGAGCTTACACAGAGCTGGTAAGGGACTGATAAGTTAAAACAAGAGCCCAGTCTAGGTGAAGGAGGCAGTTGGTAGCCTTGACCCTGAGTACCTTCCCCAGACCTGATGACAAGGTCCTGGCAGTTAAGCTTGTCTCTTTTCCCCAATAGATGTTTATCTCCAGATTATCCCACTTACCTGTGTTTCTAATACTCTGGGACTTACATGGCTGTGCAAGTGCTGCAAACAAGAACAGCAGCTAAATGGAGGTCAAACAGTAGTGGCTGGATAGCACATGGCATTAGTTGTGGCCTCCATGATCCATAGTCTATGCAGACTGAAGGATGCCTACTGAAGCTCTACAAGGCTTAGTCAGAAGTTCAGAGGCAGCCTAGATCATCCCCAGCCTTAGCATCATTTCCTATTATTTAGCTCACACCATAAATGTTTGTAGCGCTTTACAGGAAAAAAATGCAGACTCTGCCCTGAAGATCAGCTAACAAAAGGAATCCCCCTTAGAGATTTCTATGGCCCCTATTATTACAATATGTTGAGCACCTGAGTCTTTTCATGTATTTACCAGGACACTGCTATTCTCCCCATTGTACAGAAAAGGAACAGGGACAGGGAAACCAAGGCCTAAATCCTCAGTGGGAATTAGGCACCTAAATACCTTTGATTTCAGTGTAAGTCAGGAGTCCTTGAAAAACAGCTGAAGTGACTTGTTTGGGCCAATCAGCCCCAGGCAATTAGCCCTGCTTGGCTGCATCTGTGCAGCCTGTGAGACAACAGAGGAAGTGAAAGCTTGGAGGCTGGTCCTAGAAGGAACACTTCCTGAATCCCCAACAGAGAAAGAGGCAGGTTAGACGAGTTGACCAGGCAGGAGGTTGTGGCTGTAGCTAGTCTGAGAGGACAGCCAGAAAGGATGACCAGCTTCGAGAGGCTGGACTCAGAGGGTTGAAGCCCAGCAGTTGAGGAGTGGCTCAGGGAGGGAGATAGAGCACATTGGCTCCTGAGGTGAGGCAAAAAGCCAGGCTGGAGCTTGGAAGTGGCTGGGGGCTGTGGTATGTAAGAGGCCTGGGAGGAGTGGCTGGGACCTGCCCCATCCCCAGTTTGCATGGTGCTGCTGGGACCTCACCCATAAAGGGCCTGAGAGCTTAGCCCCCCAAGACTGGCTCTGAGGTTTGTTACAGGGCCCAAGGCCAGCTTGGGTGGAATGAGAGGCCCAATAGCCAGCTCCAGGGCTGCATCTACACTAGCCCCTTCCTTTTGGAAGGGGCATGATAATGAGCCACATCAGCAGATGCTAATGAAGTGCCACCATGAGTATGCAGTGCCTCATTAGCATAATGCCAGCCATGCATGGTTTGAAAGTGCCGCTTTCAAATTGGATGCCACTCATGTAGATGGGGGGCCCCTTGAAAGGACCCCCTGACTTTGAAAGCCCCTGCTTCCTATTTGGTTTTAGGAAGAAGGGGCTTTCAAAGTCCGGGGGCGGGGGTCCTTTCAAAAAGCCTCTGTCTACACAGGCGGCATGCAATTCAAAAGTGCCACTTTCAAACTGCGTGTGACTGGCATTATGCTAATGAGGTGCTATGTATTCATGCTGTATATTATGCTAATGAGGCTCATTACCATGCCCCTTCTGAAAGGAAGGGGCTAGTGTAGACATGGCCCATGTGTCCTGGGAGGCAGAAAATAGCTGAAGCAGTAATTGGGGAAGTGGGTGGGCTGTGGGCTACCTCTTCCTCCATTGTTGTTTTAAGGGGTATAGGATAGGTGGGGCCCAGCCAGAGCACAGGTGTTGGGGGTAATGAGGCTCACCTGGATAGGAGTGGGAGACTGACTTGCTAACAGGGTGTGGGTGAACCAAAAGGAGGCTCCCAGGCCAGTCAGATCTGTTGAGGGAGCTGCCTAGGGGGAAGAACTCGGCTGGGACAGTGAGGGAGTTGGGCTGTGATTATTCACAACTGAAGAGTGGCCAGAGGGTCTCTTTGGGAAGCAGCTGCTGTGTCAAGCCCCGGAAAAGAGTGATGCTATTTTAAAGACTGCTGCTGAGAGTTATTTTTGGACTCTGAGGGAAACTGAGGTAAGGTGCCTGTGAGACTGCCCAAGGCCAGGGACATGCACCTTGGAACAACACATTTGCCCTATGTTGTATTTGATTTGGCCTAAGGGACTCCATTACTCTGGCAGAGGTTGGATGCCGTAAAGTGGCTTGTGTGGCAGAGGCTGAAGATGCGAAGTGACAACCCAGAGGCAGAAGCGCTGCAAGACAGGTCTGACCGTGAGGGGGTGCTCCGGAATGGTGAGTTAGAGAATATGCCGCTCTAAGTTAAGGTGTCCATTTTAACCTCTCTAGCCAAACTGGTGCCAAAGGTAGTGTGGACATTCTTGCTTCAGTTTTAGAGACTTATGTAGGTTTTGCTGAAGTTGATTAGTTTGGGTTTAACTGCTACTGAAACAAGAGGGTCCGTGGTCCACGCAACCCTTGGCAACAATTTAATTTCATCAGGAGTAAACTTAAACTGAAATTCTACTAGTCCCGCTGCCTTATGTAGACAGTCTGATGCTATAAGTCTCCTTCACTATGTGTATCTTAACTCTCATTTATTCAGTCAGGTCCAAGTAAGTCTTCTAGTTTTCACGCTTTCCAGCTGTCACTGGGATCAGCACTGTGTGAACAGCCCAGTCATCCTAGAGCTGATCAAAAACTCAAAGCTTGCAGGGGGGAAAATCTTCCCTCAAGCTTCCCCGTTTGGATGAGGAGCTTCCTTTTGAAGTCACCAGTTGATTACATGGAGCAAATACCATGGTGGAAACAGGACAAGACCTTAGATATTCATGTTCCACAAGTGTAGGCTACTCCTGCTTCACATAAGGGACCCTTCATTATTAACTTTACAGGGCATATGACACACAGCTGAGCAATTCCATCCATTAAAAGGCAAGTGGCACTCCAGGAAACACAGTGAGTTCCTTAGGTCATTTTGGGGGAGAGGGGAGGTCATTTTTAATATAACTTTTTTTTTAAAGTCTGAATCTTGAATTATGCAGTCACATTAAATCAGAAATCCTGAGTTGCATGTAGCCTTGCTGCAGTTTAAAGATTAGAACACCAAGATGTGTGCCTGCCAGTGAAGCTTAGCATCAGAGACGCGCACAAATATTTATACACATCCCTTTCTGCCTCTTTCATGACAGAAATATTTCTTCTCATTATCTTAATGGTAAAAATTCAAAGCTCATGTACCATGAGGATGGTGTTTTTTTAGCATTTCCATCTCCCAAGCTGCTTTTCACATGCCCCCTGGAGAATATTCTGTAGCATGAAAAGTTGGCACTTTGCTCCAGTTTGGCTGCGCGTTTCACGTTGGAGTAAATTAATTCAAATCCCCTGGAGAAGGGGGTAAGTTGCTCGCATGGGGGAGCTTTGCAGAGGTTCTGTGGATTTATTGAAAGGCATCAAAAGTGTTTTTCTTTCGTTCTTTCTGTGTGACACATAAAGCTGTTCAGATAATCTTGGATGGATTGTGGTGCTTGATTTTTCGCTCAGGAGTGGGTGGCACTTTGTATTTCTATGGGAGGGCTGGAAGAAGCAAGTTGCATTTGAAAGACATTTTGAATGTGCACAAAATAAACTTAATGACAATGAACAGCATTCATTAATTACATCTCTCCCTTTCCACCCACCCAGCACCTATCAACATTTAGTGGCATTCTCTGTAGTCCCTTTAATCGATAGCCTATTTTTAATCCAAAGAAATTCATCTAAGATCGCTTGGTTTCCATCTTTGTGGCTCATCCTATCACGTGCTGGGCATTGTGCAACAGAGCATTTCATGCACACACTTGTTTTGGAATTGATTTCAGTGAGGATAGTGACATTGTGGTTAAATGCTCTGCTGACTTGGGGCTGGAGTGATCAGCTCCCTGGAGAAGCCCCTAAAGTATAGAAAGAACCTTTTGCTGAAAAACAGCTGGCATTAGCGCTATATGCTACAAGATATGAAAGGCCAAGTTCTCCTATTGCGGCAGTGTAAATCTGGAGCAATGTACCCCAAATTAAGATGCCACTGAAATAGCAATAGCAATCTGGCTCTCTGGTACTCCACTGTTGGTACTGTTTGTGTCCTAGAATTCCTGAAGCTGTCTGAGTTCAGCAGAGCAGATTTTGATCCTGAATTAGCCAAACCAAATATACATATCACTCCTGGCGTGCTCTTGACTTTAAGCTAAATAATTTAAGATGGTTTGGTCATGTTCTCTACTGTTAATGTAGAAGGATGAATACGTAATTAAAGGCCTCGGTTGCCAGGTGTGGGATTTTTAATTACAGGTGCAAGTCATTACCTGTGTCCAAATTCTGCCTCTCAGATAACTGGTGGTGCAAAGTGATGCCTTTGACTCTAGTGGAGTCACTTCAGATCTGATGCAACATACCCGAAAGCAGCAGGTGGTCCCTCAGTGTGTGTAAATGGTCTAGTTAACATCTTGTGAGAGGAAAGAACTTGGTTGTGGCCCCATCTGCTGCAGCTCCTGAGAACTTTGCACACTGCATGACTGACGAGAGACATCCTACTAAATCTGTTTAAGTCCCAGAGAGAGGATGGGTCTACCATTATTTTGCATCAGGGCACCATGGACCTCATACTAACATGCACCTTGAGAGGCAAGTATGGGGTGAATGCATAAGAGGGATGATAAACTCTTTAATTGAAGGTTACATCACAAGTCAGTATGTGTTGTGTTGAAAAGAGAAAGGGGCTGGGCATTTGAACTCCTGGGTTCTAGTCCCTGATCTGTCCCCTATTTGTTACATAATCCAGGTACTGCAATAAACCTCACTTCCTTGCCTGGTAATACCTGCAGCTAAGATTTGGTCACGGATGGGTCACGGGCAATGAAGCAGTATTCACGGATACATGTGACCTGTTTGTGACTCTTACTAAAATATCTGCGACCAACATGGGAGCTCGGCGGCAAGGTCCCCCCAGAGCTCTGTGGGACCCTGCAGCTCCCAGGTGCTTCAGGCAGCAGTAATGGAGGTCTCTGGGAGCCACGGATTCCGTGACCTCTGTGATAAAATTGTAGCCTTACAAAGTTTGTCTGCCTGGGTCTGTTTCCTTAATGTAGTGGTTCCCCGTCTTCTTCAGACTGCCCTCCTCTATGAAAGGGCTCTAACCAGAGGGGTGGGAGGGGCTGCCATTTTGCAGCATGGGATGGTCTAGCAGGGGGTTAAGACCTATCTGGCTTAATGACCATTGGCGCTACAGAAATATAAGGGACCATCATAGGTGCCTCTGCCCTAGGATAAAGCTTCAGAGCCAGGTAAGATTTTTAGACAGCTGCTGTGAGTCTTCTCTCTTCCCAGCCCCCCAGCTCTTTGTTTTCCTTTTTCTCGTTTCTCTGTGGCCCCGTTCTCCTGCCTTGCTTGTGATGTCTCCTTCCCTTCCAGAGTCCCCCTGCACTGCCCCCTCCCCATGTTTCGGCTACTTTAGAGTTGAGTGCAGCAGCTCAGCACACCTCCAGCAACCACCTGCAGCCTGGACTGCACCATCCCCAGGCACTGGTGTCCATGCCGTGGCTCCAGTGTGAAGAAGTGACAGCACAGGGGCAATGAAGAGGCAGGAGTTAGCAGGAAAGGGCTGTAGTTAGTTGTCAGTAACAGTGACATGGGCTGGATTTGGGCTCTTGTTGTTTTTAGCAGGGCTCCTTGTAAGCTGAACATTCGGGCTGCTGCCCGGGAGAGAGTCAGGTGCCACCCAGCTGGTTGGCAGAGTGCCATGGCTGGCTGCATGTATGTCCACAGGTGGTGCACATCTGCACATGCCTTGGTGTGCATAACAAAATTTGTTCTGTCCATGGATGGAAAAATTAGAGGGAATAGTGGTTGGGAGCTGTGATATGGTTTGAAACTCCCTGCAGCTGAGTCTTGTCTGGTCCACTGGCTGCATTTCCATCTCCTGCCATCTATAGCAAGTTGTGTGGTCAGCGTGCCTGAGGTGTGTGCAAAACACAGGGCTTGTCCACATGTACAAGCAAATAACTTCCTGGGTAGAACTCAGCTGTACCAAATCAGAAGCTGTTTGGGAAGGGAATTCTGTCACCCTGCCTTTGAGACGCTGGGAAATCTGTGCCCTTGTGTCTGGTTTTTCCACCTCCTGGCACAAATATAGCCAAGCCTGTACTTTAAGCATGCCTATTAAATAGCAATGGCTCGCTGAACACAGCTGAAACACGTGGGGAAATGGGCTGCCAAGAGCTGTCATTCTCTGCTCCCTTTCAGACACTTTAAGCAGCTTTAACAGCTGATTTGGGAACATAAAATAGCAATGCTCTGATGGAAACACAGTTCCACCTTCGCCAGTCTTTGTGCAGGACAGCGACCCAACTATTGCAATGCTCAGGGCCGCTGCGCATGTGCTCGGATGGCTGGTCTCTGCTTTTAGCACCTGCTAACCCTGACAGTCAGCTGCTCCTGGCTCTCCTTGGGCTCAGTCATTTGTGCTGGAGTGTAGTCACCACAGGGGAGGAGGGTGTTAGAATACTTACAGCAGTAAAAGCCTTATACCCATAACGTTCCCTGAGACCTAGGCAGCCCAAGAGCAGGGTGGCTGCTTAATATTAGCCGCAAGGTTTAAAGATAAACATCTGAGCATGTGGTTTGTAGGGTGGTGTTATTAGAGCCATCAGTTTCCATCCACTTGAGCTGGAGCATCTGCTTAGGAACTGCGAGTTAAAGCACTGTGTCCTCCCAAGCCAAATCTCTAGCATCACACGTTAATGCTCCAGGCTGACAGTTTCCTGGCTTCACCTGTGGTGCCCTCATTTATGGCCAGCCAGATGCCAAGGTGCCAGATTGATGGTCCTGAAGAAGGAACTCCATACCGGAGGCCTCATTCTCTGCTCAGACTGGTTTAATGCTGATGCCACTCTGTGCGACTCCTGAGTGAGACAGTTTAGGGTCATCTTTTCCCCAGGAAGAGACAGGCAGCAGTGGTGTAAGCTGGCCTGGCACCTGCCCACATGCGGCAGCCCCTCAGCTGGAGGGACCGCTTTGAGGGGGCGGGAGAATCCATCTCCGTGGCCTCCCTGACAAGATGTCCAGAAGGCGACTGGTGGTGCTGCTTTGTGCCATGGGTAAGAGATGTGGATGCCAGGGACTGGCGTGAGAACTGGGAGCCAGACTTGTGCAGGCTACAAAATGCCCTCGGTGGTAACACGGTTCAGTTACTACAGGCCTGCAGCTGAGAGGCTGCACTAGCTCAGGCCTTTCATGCTTGCTCTTCCCCAGGGGATGGGAAGGGGTCTCTCCCTTCAGGGCTCCGCAGGAGCGGATTAACCATTAAACACAACAGGCGGGCGGGGTCCTGAGTGCTGGCAGGTCTCTGTGTGCCCCTGTTGGGGGGTGGGGGAGCGCATCTCTGGATGTGCTGCCCCCGTCCTGGGCAAGGTATGGAGACCCTCTGCTTCCCCTGCCGCAGCAGGTCTAAGATGTCTCCCTGCTTGCTCTGCCTCCCTCGGTGCTGCTCCTGGAAGTGGCCTGCATGTCTCAGGTATCACTCCCCCTCCAAGGGCCAACTCCGTAGCCCCCTTTGCCAGCAGCTACAGCCCATAGGGCTATGGGGGCAGTGTTTGCAGGCAGCAGCTTGCAAAGGTCCCTGGCCTCCCTCTGCTTAGGAGCTGCTGCCAGCGTGGTGCTCCGGGAGCTGCACTGCCCCCTTCCTGCACCCCAGCTCGTCGCCCCCTCCCAGAGCCAACAACAGCACCCAAACTTCCTTCCTGATTAACTCTCCTCTGGGCCCAGGGCTACTGGATTTTTGGAGGCCCTGGGGCTTGGAGTGGGCTCCAGGCTGAGGCAGGGAGCGAGGAGTGGACAAGGATAAGGCAGGGCTTGGCATGCAAGCTCTGGGTGGTGTGGGAAGTGCTCACCTTGGTCAGCGCTTGGTTGGTGGGGCTAAGGCAGGATCCCTGGGGCCTTCCCTGGCTCCATGCTGCTCTGCTCTCTGTGGTTCCCAGCCAGTGGGGTTACATTGCAGGGATTCCCTGAACCTTCCTCACTTTGGGGCAGGTCAGTGAGCTGCAGTGGTGGTGAGCACCGAGGCTCGGAGTCTGGCGTCCAGACCGTGGTCCTGAGACTTGCCACCAGCCGGATGAAAACATGCAGGGGGCTGCAGCCCCTGCATGAATCTGGCCCTCCTCCCAGAGCCTGCACTCAGCACCCCTGCCCAGCGCCACTGTTTTCATTCACTTCCTGTTGCTTGTGCTATCGGAGGAAGGAGGGTTGCAAATAATGAAAACCCGAGGCCGTTCCAGGAGAATATTCTCTCTCGGCTGGGTCGTGAGAAGCTGCACAAAGAGCTCCACTGATGCTAAGTCTGCTTTTGGGGCTCTGGCTGCAAGCAGTTTGTTAAGGTTAATCGCTGTAAATAGCCATTATGTTGTGTTTCTATTAATCGTACGCTCATTAGGGCTGTTTTAATGACAGGTGGGGGGAGGGAGGGAGATATGGGATCTTGTGCTCTCAAGACTCTGTCAACTGCTACTTACTGGTATGGTTCAGTATAATTAGCCCAGCACTGGTGCCAGATGAAATTCCTTTTAATCATCAGCAGCCTCCCACTTCCCATCCGAGCAGCCTCTTTTCCCAGCAGGGGCTGCTGTCCCCGTGGCCTGCTAGACCCTGCCATTCTCGCTGATTAAACTGGAAGCATAGGCGGGAAGATGAGAATCTACAGCTTGCCAGCTGGGGCCTGGCTTTGTAACAACTCACTAACATTGCACGAGGAAGCTGTAGTATTGGGTGGGATAGTCCCGGTTCCCCGTCTCCAGCCACACTCGTCTTTGCCCTCCGGGTGATCTACAGGGCAGCCCCCTGATTCAGGCAGCAGTTGGACCTCCGGGAGACTGGGGGAGACACTTTGTGCTCTACTGCTCAGGAAGCCAAGCTCAAGCAGCCTGGCAGGGCCATCTGAGCCCCAGTGAGGGGGAATCGAGACCACCGTTCCCTCAAATGTTTTCCATCCAGGTGCGGAATACATTTTATGTGCAACGAGGCATGCATGGCTGCGCACCACCAATAGAAACGCATGCTGGCGCTGCCTGGGGGCACTTTGCTCATCAGCTGGGCAGCACTGGAATCTCTCCTGGGCAGCCACCCATGCTCTCAGCTTACAGAGAACACTCATCAAGAGCAGCTTTCGCAGTGGGGCATCTGTGCCTGTGTGGATGTGGATAGCCCCATCCCGGCGCCCGGCAGAGACCAAGGGTGTGTTTAGACATGGTGATTATGCAGAAGCCCAAAGCTCTAATGTCCCCTCCCACTCTGGCATCTCAAGGGGCTGGAGCTAACTATTGTGACGGAGGACAGCTGCCCCTGCCTCCTAGTGCAGGATAGCAATGTGCAGCAGGTCTGCTTTTGCTGCACTAATGGACTAACCCATCGCTGGGACCTCTCTAAGTTCTCCCTTACCCACATGACTGAATCTTTTCCTGGGAAGGCTCTGCAATATCCATTTGCACTCAGGCCTTGGTTTATCATAGAATCATAGAATGCTAGGACTGGAAGGGACCTCGAGAGGTCATTGAGTCCAGCCCCCTCTCCTCATGGCAGGACCAAGTACTGTGTAGGCCATCCCTGAGAGACGTTTATCTAACCTCTTCTTAAATATTTCCAGAGATGGCGATTCCACAACCTCCCTTGGCAATTTATTCCAGTGTTTGACCACCCTGACAGTTTGGAACTCTTTCCTAATGTCCAACCTAAACCTCGCTTGCTGCAGTTTAAGTCCATTGCTGCTTGCTCTATCCCCAGAGGCCAAGAAGAACAAGTTCTTCGTCAAGTGTCCCCGTGGGTGCTCCACGATAGGTGTTGGGCTCGCCCGGCGCCACAGATCGGAAACTTTCCAGCAGTTTCTCCTGGATCATGCATGCGCTGGCACGCGCCGCTCCCTTGCACGTCCCTGCCCACGTGCGCAATCCGGTCCCCACCAGTTCCTTCTCAACCGCCATTGGCTGCAGACGGAATCCGCTCAGGTTACGGCCAGAGTCAGCTTAGTTAGAGTTTTTTCGTGTAAATTGTTGGGTTTTTTTTTTCCAAAAATATATAGTAAAAAGAGAGAGAGGAGCGGAGAAGGTGTGGGGACGTGAAGGCCAGTAGGCCTCCTGCCGCGGCAGGCTGGGGTCTGCGAAAGGGGAACAGGCACAAATCTAGTGCTAAGTACCCTATTAACAGCTCAAAAGACTCACCGCGATGGCCTCTTCAGGATTCAAAAAGTGTAAGTCCTGCTGCGAAGCTATGCCGGCTTCCGATGGGCATAGTCAATGCATTAGGTGCCTGGGGGAATCCCACGTTACCCAGAAGTGTTCCCATTGTGCTAAGCTCACAGCCAGGGCCAGGAAAGACAGAGAGATGCCGCTGAAAATGCTGTTGTTTGATAAGGCTCTCCAGCCCAACGTGCCGGAGAGGACTCAACCGGAGGGACCCCCTGGGCTCCATAAAAGGAAGGCAGCTTCCCTCACCCCCTCGGTGCAGAAACGGAGGAAGCTCTCTCCAGCCTGATCCCTGCCGGCGGTCACAGCGAGCGGGACGGGCATAGCACACAGCCCCCAGCTGCATACCCAAACAAGCGGCAGCACAGCAGCGCATGTGGCAGAGGCTGAGCCTCCGATTACTAAACAGCCGGCACGCGCAGCTCCCAGAGCGGCGGCCAGGCAAGCGCTGGAACCGGCGGCACCACCACAGGCGCCACCGACCCCTGTGGCGCCAGCGGTGCAGGGCCATCAGGCACACAGCCTGCAGACACCAGAGGACATTATCCGCGCGGCACCGCAGCTGAGCGTGCCAAGCGCAGCACCGACAGCGGGGCTGAGATCCCCGGCACGGGAGGGGGCGGTGCCAGCCCTGCAGGGGAGGGGAAAGGCGAGAGCAAAAACCCTGCACTGCAGCCCCTCTCCAGACAGGGCTGCAATGCTGCTGTCAACAAGCCCTCCCCTTATGCTGCGCACGCCACCCAGAAGATCTGGGTCTCTTCCAGCCTATCCAGAGCCTCCTTCTCCATTCCTCCAACCAGCATCACCATGGCTTGGGCCACCTTCACCCTTTCTGGGATTGGATCCCTTGGAGTACTATCACAAACCAGTTTCACCACTGTCTGAATCATTGCGGAGATCTCGCTCTCCCAGACACCGGGGGTACGCACCCCGAGAGTGGTCCAGGTCTCCATCCCTGGACCCATGCCCGTGCTGCCATGGTCGCTCTTACCATGCTGGACACAGACACCCCAGGCATACACCTAGGGGCAGGTCCCCCCCGGCCGTCCAATACCCCCGTAGACACTCCCGGCCGGGGACGGAAACACAGCTGTCTCAAGGGGAGTTAATTTTGGAACCCCGAGACTTTCCTTCGCAAGCCTCTAGTGCGCGGGTGTACCATCAACCGCAGGAACCTGAGAGTTCGAGGGAGGCTTACCCTAGCGGTTCTTCCTTGTCCTCCCCCGACGAGGCTACAGCCCCCGGGGACGTTGCTTCCCCGGACGACCTCAAACGGTTTCAAGAGCTGTTTAAAAGGGTGGCTTTCATGCAAGGCATCCAAACAGCAGAGGTACAGGAGAAGCATCACAAACTCCTGAAAAATCTAAGACCCCCGGCTTCATCCAAAATCGCTATCCCGCTCGACAAAGCCATCATGGAGTCAGCCACCACCATATGGCAGACCCCGGCTTCCACTCCACCTACAAACAAGAGAGCGGATAAGAAATACTTCGTCCTGGCGAAGGGCATGGAGTTCCTCTTTAGTCACCCACAACCAAATTCATTGGTGGTAGAATTGTCTCAGCAGAGATCAAAGACTTCCCAGTACAAATCGGGGGGTTCAGACAAAGATGCCAAGAAGCTAGAGCTGTTTGGCAGAAAGGTATATTCCTCCTCCACCCTGCTGTTGAGAATGGCAAATTATACAGCACATCTAGCGAACCATAATTTCGACAATTACTCCAGGCTTACTTCTCTCATGGATCCGCTTCCGGAAGATAAGAAGCCGGTGCTAAAGGCGATTGTGCAAGAGGGCTATGCGGCTTCGAGGACGGGAGTCCAGATCGCCCTGGACGTGGCAGACATGGCGGCACGCTCAAGGGCTACAGCAGTGGTCATGCGCAGGGAATCCTGGCTTCAGACATCGGGTATCCTGAGGGATCTGCAGGCGAAGATTGTTGATCTTCCCTTTGACACGCAGAAGTTGTTTGCAGATTCAACCGACTCGGTCCTCCACTCCAGTAAGGACTCCAGAGCTACACTTAGAACCCTGGGTATTTATACCCCTCCATATAGGAAGAAAAAGTATTACCCTCAGCAAAGACGATACCCGTACCAACCACAGCGTGCTCAGTACCAATGGGGTTACGACCAAGGGCGACATCAACAGCAGCAACAGTATAGAACTCCCAGGTGACGTTCTCAACAAAGCTGTGCATCCTCTGGGCAGGCCCAAAGGCAACAAGCTTGACGGGCAGGTCGAGGGCTGCACTACCACTACCATCGCGCAATGCCATTCCCAGCTAATGTTCCATCATCACCTCCGACCGTTCCACCCCCAATGGCAAAAGATCACCACAGACAAATGGGTACTGGAGATCATAGCCACGGGTTACGCGATCCCCTTCCAGTCGCTCCCACCGCCGAAACCTCCGCCCAGGCCCCACCTCAGAGATGCTTCCCAGAAGGCGAGACTCAAACAGGAGGTGAACCATCTTATGTTCATAGGGGCAGTGGAAAGAGTGCCGGAGCGATTCCAGGGGAAAGGTTTTTATTCACGCTACTTCCTTACAGAGAAGAAAACAGGAGGCTGGAGGCCCATCTTAGATCTTCGGGGCCTCAACCGGTACTTGCGCAAACAGCGTTTTTGGATGATCACAGTCGCCTCTATATTCACAGCACTGGACGATGGAGATTGGTTTGCAGCCCTCGACTTACAAGATGCGTATTTTCATATAACGATCCACCCGGCACACAGACGCTTTCTCCATTTTATGGTCGGCAAGGAGCATTTCCAGTACAAGGTTCTTCCATTCGGCCTCTCCTCGGCCCCCAGAGTCTTTACCAAAACCCTGGCAGTGGTGTCAGCCTACCTGCACAGATGGGGTATTTATATTCCCATACCTGGATGACTGCCCACTGAAAGGGGCCTCGAAGGCAGAGGTACTACGCATGATACGCGTAACAGCAGACACGTTTTCTCCGCTGGGCCTGGTCATCAACCTCGCGAAGTCCAAGACCGACCCCACACAAGACATAGAGTTTATAGGGGCACGTATAAACTCTATTACAGCAAGGGTCTATCTACCTGATGCCCACTTTCGCACCATCAGTTCACTGGTGCAAGTCATTACATACAGCCCCACGGTGCCGGTCTTAACGTGCTTGCAGCTGCTAGGCCACATGGCGGCGGCAACGTTTGTGGTGCAGAACGCCAGATTGCATATGCGCAGCCTGCGACATTGGCTTGAGAGCATCTACAAGCCGGCATCCCACACAGTCCGCAGGGTGGTGTCGCCCATGACAGAGGTGCGCAGATCCCTGCAGTGGTGGGTAAACCCCAAGAACATGCTGATGGGGTACCCTTCCACCAACCACAAATCTCTGTTTTTCTTACTACAGACGCTTCCCACATAGGATGGGGAGCTCACATTGGCGACAAAGTAACGCAAGGACTATGGTCCCCTACAGAACAGTCACTGCACATAAATATACTGGAGCTGAGAGCAGTGTTCAACGCCTGCAAACACTTTCGAGACCACATACAAGGCAAAGTAGTCGGGATCAATACAGACAATACCTCCACCATGTTTTATATAAATCGACAAGGAGGAGCTCGATCCCGTGCCCTATGTGCGGAAGCAGTCCAGCTGTGGAACTGGTGCATCACCAACAATATAACGTTGAAAGCCTCGTATTTGCCGGGTGCTCACAACGTGAAAGCAGACCAGCTGAGCAGGCGCTTTGCACTCACTCACGAATGGGAGATCCGCTCCGATCTGCTACGACCGATCTTTCACACTTGGGGGTTTCCTCAGATAGATCTGTTTGCCACTCAGCACAACAAGAAGTGCCCCCAGTACTGCTCCAGGGCAGGATTGGGGCAGGGGTCCCTGGGGGATGCATTCGTGATTTCATGGAAGGGCCCCCTACTTCACACGTTTCCCCCCACAGTGCTCATCCACAAGGTCTTGCAGAAGGTCAGAAGGGAGAGAGCCTGCATGATTCTAGTAGTCCCAACGTGGGATCGACAGCAATGGTTCCCCTTGCTTCTGCGCATGTCGGACCGCCCACCGCTCCCCCTTCTGGTGGTACCAGACCTACTCACGCAGGCCCAGGGGTCCATAGTGGACGCACACCCTCAAGGCCTGCGCTTACAAGCATGGCTAATCCATGGCTCAGCTCCCTAGAAAGCTCATGTACATAGGGAATACAAAAAGTCCTGGAGAGTAGCCGAAGGACCTCCACCAGGAAGACCTACAAGCAGAAATGGACTCGATTCACTGCATGGTGTTCTGCCAAGCAGTTAGCTCCCCTTGACGTTCCTATACCTGTAATACTAGAATACTTACTGGACCTCAAGAGGGGCGGGCTTTCCCTATCCTCGCTAAAGGTCCACCTCGCTGCTATATCTGCTTTTTGGCATGAAGAGGAGGGGCCCATGGTATTTGCCCATCCTATTGTTACCAGGTTCCTGAAGGGGCTGGTAAACCTGTACCCCCCTCAGAAACCACTTCCACCATCGTGGAACTTGGACCTGGTGCTCAGCGCGCTAACGGGCCCACCATTTGAATCCTTAGCCATGGTTCCCCTACATCTCCTTACGATAAAAACAACCTTCCTCCTTGCAATTACGTCAGCTCGCAGGGTGAGTGAGCTCGCAGCAGTTATGGCAACGCCGCCCTGCACAGTATCCTCAAAGGAGGAGGTAACTTTACGGCTGCACCCGGCCTTTGTTCCGAAAGTTTCTTCAGAGTTCCACCTTAACGAACCCATAGTTTTACCCTCGTTTTACCCGAAGCCTCACAGCTCCAGCAAGGAGGCACGTCTGCATCTCCTGGACATGAGGAGGGCGTTGGCCTTCTACATAGACTGAACTAAGTCCTTCCGGAAAACGGACAGACTTCTAGTCTCTCTCGCTCCCAGGTCAAAAGGAGAGGGTCTCTCTTCACAGAGAATCTCGAAGCACATTATGTCCTGTATAAAAATGTGCTTTGAACTTCGAAAGACTCCTTTGCTGGCCCCGCCTAGGGCTCACTCCACCAGGGTGGTGGCGGCATCAACAGCCTTTTTCAAGGGCATCGCGTTAAAGGACATCTGTAGAGCGGCGACCTGGTCTTCCTATGACACCTTCGCCAAGCATTATGCCCTACATCGGGTATTCCAAGAGGATACCCGCCTCTCGACAGCGGTCCTCTCGGGGACAAGCTGC
Source organism: Carettochelys insculpta (assembly GCF_033958435.1). Taxonomy (NCBI): domain Eukaryota; kingdom Metazoa; phylum Chordata; order Testudines; family Carettochelyidae; genus Carettochelys; species Carettochelys insculpta. The sequence continues at coordinate 5,176,448 of NC_134155.1, forward strand.
ACATAAACCGATTACCCACCTCCTTACTTGGGTTACTGCTGGGTAGTCACCTGTTGTGGAGCACCCACGGGGACACTCGATGAAGAAAGAGAAGTTACTCACCGTAGTAACGATGGTTCTTCGAGATGTGTCCCCGTGGGTGCTCCACCACCCGCCCATCCTCCCCACTTCGGATCGCTGTTTAGTGTTTTTCAGGAGCATCCGAGGCGGTTGGTCAGGGAACTGGCGGGGACCAGATCGCGCACGTGGCCAGGGACGCGCAAGGGAGTGGCGCGCGCCGGCGCATGCGCGATCCAGGAGAAACTGCTGTAAAGTTTCCGATCTGCGGCGCCGTGCGAGCCCGACACCTATTGTGGAGCACCCACGGGTACACATCTTGAAGAACCATCGTTACTACGGTGAGTAACTTTTCTTTTTCTCCCTCCTCCTTATGACACTTTTTTAGATACCTGAAAACTGCTATCATGTCCCCCCTTAATCTTCTTTTTTCCAAAATAATCAAGCTCAATTCTTTCAGCCCTTTTCAAAAGTCATGTTCTCTAGATCTTTGGTCATTCTTGTTGCTCTTTTTGTTTAAACACTCCCAAGGGCAGCCCAGGGACTGAGACCCACCTCTCCGGACTGCTTGCAGGCTGCACTGTTGTTGGCAGCAGGTCTCACTCGGAATGACGTGCTGCCAGGCTGTCAGGAACCAGCGTTTACAGCAGTGCCTTGGAGGGGAGGAAAAATACACTGCAAAGTGAAAATGAGGAGTAGCTGTTTTCCTAACTCAGCCCGAGAGGGGCCTGTGTGGCTCGTGTTGCTTCAGAGCCTTGGGGTGAAAGGGACTAACGAGGAAACTGGCTTCATTGTCGCAAAAGGCCATAGCACATCCTATTGTGATTGAGCCCCCCACCTTGGCATTTTTCCCAGGCTCCTCCTATGCAGGGGGCTTGCCCTGTCCTTGCAGACACAAAGAATTAGCTGCTGAAGCTTGTGCTTATAGGAGCAGCAGGCTGGGTGTTCCTGCCTGGGTCTTGTCAAAAGCCAGGATCTTGGGCCATCATGCTGAGCTGCTCTTAACCCCCCAGAAAAGGACTGTTTGTTCTGCGCAGTAGGACAATAGGGTTGCCTCCCATCTAGGTTTTTGACTTGTCTGTCATGGTGCCAATTCAGGGTTGCCAGGTACCTGGTTTGGTTTCGTGTTTTGTTCTTACCAGAAAGTCCAGTGGAAAAGAGGCTCAGACACTGTCTGATCAGATGTACAAGCCAGGCACTTGAAGGCCAGTTACCATGGGGGTGGGGAGCAATATTCCTTCTAATTCTTTTCCATCTGTGTGCAGAATAAATTTTGTGTGGCATGTGTGAATGTGCACCACCAGTAGAAACACATGCTGATGGCTGCGGGCACTCTGCTCATCAGTTGGGTGGCACAGGACTCTCTCCCAGGTGGCCACCCAATGGCTCAGTTTACAGGAAGCTCTGGAGGGGAGGGACTGGGTTGTTACCTCTGCTCAGCTGGTTCTTTGTCAGGCTGCAGCAGCTCCCAGCCCACCCCTAGCAGAGAGGGAGCCTGGCTGGAGTGAGTGGGAGATAGAAACAATCCAGCACGTGGGGAGGAGGACAGTGAGTGAAGGAGGGGGGGCTGGGGGGGGAGGGGGAGAGGCAGGGCCTTAGGAGTCCGGCTGCCTGCAATTGGAATGGTGACAACCCTACACGAGGTAAAGGCTCACTCTGCTCCCATGTATTCCCACTGAATTCCTGCAGTACCCAGGATCCTCCACCCCACTGTGCGAGGCACTGGATGAGCACTTAACACATGCCGCTGCCCTGTTATGATGCCCTCCCTTCTAAGAGTAGGATTGGTTTTTAGTCTGCCTCGTCTGCTTGATTCTTGTCCTCCGGGACGCTATGGTGCTGGCGGGGAGGGGAGGGGGAGTCTGTGTGTTTGGCTTTTGGATGAGGGCATTCATCCCTTAGGGACTGGACCAAGGACTGTCCAAGTCCTTAGAGGCAGCAGGAACTCTCACGTACTGTGTCATGTCACCAGCTGAGGCTTGCAGGCAGTCCTACGATATGAGTATTCTAAATAGGACACGTGGGTCACCAAACGAGCGGCCGAAGCTGGATGTGAGCCAGTGAGCTCAAGGCTCCGTATCTCCCCAGCCAATCGCCTGACCGCCACAATTGGTTGTGTGCTGTTTTATTATGCTTCAGGCACTTGCACAATGATATTCAGCCGAGCGCTACTCACAATCTGTCGCTGCTTGTGGTCATGGGGTTGGAATGATGAGTGTTTTATTAAGAGAAACAACAACCGCGCTCCGCCGGTGCAGCCTAAACCATGCCTTCTATTGTTGGCTTGCCATTCAAGTGCAATAAGACCAGGGGAGATAATTGCTGTGTTCCCACAAACAATCTTCCCTCCTCCCCCCGGGTTTTACCAGTCGCAGAGCAATGGAGAAGGCAGAGCGGCTCTCTCTCTTGCCTGGCTGTGAACTCAGGCGGCTGCTTTGCTCAGATGGGATCTGAGCGGGAAAGGATTGGGGGGTGGGATCTGGGGATCAGAGGGCAGAGAGGGGGATGTTGTTGCATGGACTCTGACTGACTGACTGTCTACGTTGTGTGGGGTTACCCTGCATGACAGCTGAGCTCCTGGAAGGAAGTGATGCCATATTTAGCAGGTAAAGGAGGCCAGAGTGCTGAATCCTGTTCCTGGCTTTGCCATTGATTTTCCTGTCTGACCTGGAGGCTGTCACTTTCCTTCCTCTCTGTGCCTCACCTTCTCCATGTGAAAACAGGTTTGATAGCAAACATGCCCACCTCCCTGTGGGAGCAAAGCGCTCAGAGCTTCTGGCTAGGTGCAGTGTGTGGTTATAAACTCCTCTGCCATCCGCTGTCTTTGAGCCAGGAGGCAGGGCTGAGCAGAGATCTGCAAAAGACACCCGTCACTGCACCTTTATTCCTGCTGCAGATCTAGGTTTGCACTGCTCAGAATTAAAAACCCCACCTTTGCTTAGCCCCCATTTCTAATTTGAATTACTGACCTAGGCCCATACACAGCCCGGGGTATGGATAGCTGTTGCATTTATAACGTCCAGCTTCACTTGCAGCCCGCAGCCCTGACGCCTGGAACATTAAACCCCAGAAAATGCCTTGGGCCTTCATTATTCCAGCTTCATTACAGTAGGTTTTGCTTCATAGAAACCCAGACACTGACAACTTCAGGTTAACAGCAACACTTTGAAAGACACTAATCCTGTCCCACCAACTTCAGCACGAATGGCATTTGGATACTGGCTTATCAGGCCTGTATGCAGGAATTTCAGGGGGGCCTTTTCTTGTAAATATGGACAGCCCACCCCAGAGCAGGCCCTGCCCTTTCGCCACCCCCAGTTCTCCAACTGGCCCCACCCCCCGACAGCCTGTCATAGTCCCTCTCCCCCAGCATCCCTTCTGCTGTGGCCATGCCCACGTACACTTGGGCCCCTGCTGCCCTATCCCTCTCCCACCACCACTCCTGCCTTCCCCCCCAGCCCCGCTCATGCGCCAGGGCTCTCCTGACAGCGTGTGGGGTGGAGGAGCAGTGTTCACTTTAATATTTTCCATCTTTGGATGGGCTGAATTTTCTTTTGGTTGGGTTAAAATTTCTTATATGCAGCACCAATACAGAGGTAGAGTGTGGATGTGCCCCACCAGTACGAACAAAATATCTAGATAGAAATAGCTATTGTAAACACTCCACAGGAGTGGAAGAAAATACATTAAAATGAGGGATAATGTCAAGGAGCAGTGCTTACCATGTGTATTTAATATGAAATCCAATGAAAAGGAAAGGACCCCAACTCGTGGGGTACCCATATTATCAGCCGTTCTAGCAACTCCAGCTAGTGCACACCCCAAAGTGTGTATTATCCCCACTCCACTCAGCTTTCAGATGCTAAACAAATCTACGAGTCAATTAGAAAAACTCCACCAAAGTTACGGGCTGGAGTCAGCCTGCTTATTGACAACACGTTTTGGAAAGAGGGCCCTAGCCGCAGGCAAGCAAGGGAGTGCTGGGATGTACCATGCTGCAGGCTGCTGAGAGGGAAGGATGTGCTGAGCATGGAGAAAGGTCCTGTGTTCAGTCCCAGGGGCCCTGCTTCTCAGAGAAAGCCCTGGCACTCGGTATCTAGACCCTTTTCCCGCTGCTGACCCGCTCTCAGGCAACCTTGTGGGGCAGCAGCCACGGAAGGCCCATCTCAGTGTCTTCCTTGATTGTAACCCCACAAACCTGCCTTCTACTTAGTCGCTGTTAGCCAGCCACTGCAAATTCCTGCTGGCAACTGAGGGGTTATTAATAAGCAGAATCAACGGTGTCTGTTTGTTTAACAATAAAGCCAGGCTCCAACTGGCTGGCGTAGTTCTGAATGCTCCCTAGGTGGCATGCTGCCAGGATCAGAGGCTCTGTCTGTAGGGCTGTCGGGCTTCTGAGAAATGCTGCTGATCAATGCCTGTGTGTGCAGTGAAAGATGGATGCACTTACAAGGCTTGTGTTTTTTTTTTTCTTTGGGCGTGTGCTTCCTTTGAAAGCTGCAGTGCAGGGCTGAAAGAAACATAGACCCGGTGAGCGAATGCTGCCTGCAGGAAAGCCAGTGAGCCTGGCCAAGAAAGGAGGATATCCCCTTACGAAAGAGATTCCTGGCTTATGTGAAGGCCAGACTGGGAGCAGAGCAGTCAGTGCTGGACAGGAGCACCAGAAAGGCCTGGGACTGGCTCCTCTGTTACCCAGCACCTAAACTGACTGTAGGGGGCAGCAGAGAGGCTAACCTCACCCTCTGAAGGTCACTGGGGTCACACCAGGGATGAAGATAAAGCGGTAAATGAAGGTGATGTACGTTACAATGATCTCCCACTGCAGAATAAGACGAGTGGGTCTCTGCTCCCACTGCCAATGGACAAGTGTTGCCCTGTCTCTGCTCTGGGGGACCTGCATTCTGAACAACCTTTGTCACCTTCACAAGTGGGGCTGCGGGAAGATTGCATAACCCACCACAGGGAGCCTGCTGTCCCCTAAGAGATCAAAGAGCACTGCGGTTGCCAGCCAGGGGACTTCATCCTTCCACCACAGCACCAGATACTTGTGCATGGTGAACCGTGTTCCTTGTCAGCTGGGCTTGGAGTCAGGAGAGTTTCCAGTGCCGTCCAGCTGATGAGCAGGCTACCCATGGCCAGCTTTTTATTCCACTAGTTGTGCAGCTTCGCATGTGCCTCAGTGCATATAGAATACAATTATTCTGCACATGGATGGATAAAATCTGCAGGTAAATGGGAAAGATTTGAGGGAACATTGACTGTGGGAGCCAAGTTCAAACCCTGTGGTTAGAAAGTCCACCACGTTGTAGCTAGGGCAGGAGTTCCCATGGAAGGGCTGGGGTAGCAGGAGAATCTGCATTTGCATCTGAATGATGAGCACGGTGACTGGAGCCTCCAGAGAGGCAGGTTCTTGTAGTGCAGGTGGGTCACATAGACTGTTGGGGGTAGAAATCTGCATAAGGCTAATACTTTGGCAGAGATGCTTGTATCTCGCCAGCCATGCTGTGTGAGCTTTAATCTTCAGAGGTGTTTTGTCAGGGCTTTCATTACCCTTTTGTGATTTGTAAAATCATTCAGCAAAATGGGATTGGTGGTTGCTGTCCTCCAGATAATGCAGCGTGGTCTTGGAGCCTTTGTCCCCAGTCCTCAGACACAGGCTTTGTGTGAACGGCAAATGCAGCTTGTGTTTGTTTAGTAGCAGAGCAGCCATTCAGAAAAACAGAGGCATCAGTCTAGTCCCTGTGTGCTAAACATTTCCTTGTTAAAACACAAAAACAGGCTGGCTTCCTACCCCACAGGGGCTTCACACACACTGCTGTAGCCTGGACCGACATCTTCATAGAAAGTCCATCTCTTGCCCCTGCTGTACACAATTCCTGGGACTAGCATCCTTTCCTCTACAGGCTGGCCTGGAGTCATGTCTCTGAGCAGGGTTAGAAAACTGAGATTCATAGAGCCTGAGTTCACAAGGGAATGATATAAGGTATTCACTGGCCTTAAATCAATGCCACCTATTCCAGCAAGGAGTCCAGTAACCAGCTACATGAGTGTTTTTTTTTCCCACACTGGAGTTGCACTAGTGTTAGGGCTTTTGTCTATACTAAGCAGAAGATCGACCTGGTCAGGGTTGAACTTCCGGAGTTTGATTTTGTGTGTCTGGCAAAGATGCAGCAAAATCGATCTCTCAGGGTCAGCAGTTGACCTCTGCGCTGCATGCTTGACCTATCATGTGGAGTAAGGGAAGTTGATGGGAGAGTATAGAGGCTAGAGCTTCACTAGGGAAATAAGGCGATGCCAACATGTCGATTCTAGCTATACAGATGAGGTAGCTAGAAGTGTGTATCTGAAATTGACTTGTTTCCCTAGTAAAGACAACCTCAGTAATAGCATGAGAAATTGTTTTGCAAGAAAACCCTAATATAGACAGAACCTTAGTCTCCAAATTCCTCCTGCTTCCTGCTGTTTGGCTTTATTGGTAACACAAGGTAAAGCTCAGCCTAAGCTTCCTCCTAGTACTTGGCAGTGGCTAGGATTTTATGCTAAGGGTCCTGCTGTCCCAAAGAGAGGCTCTTGCCTCCTATAAGCTTGGGCTGGAATTAACTAGACCCCTGGCCTTGGTTTCAGCTATGCCGTGTTTTCAACGGAAAATGTTTTGTTTCTTCACTAGCAAAGAAGAGGCACATTCTGACAAACTTCCTTTATGAGTTGCTGGTCCCTCTGCTGCTCCTGATTTATCGTGTGCATCTTTAAAGCCCAGGGATATGTTCGTGTGGAGAAAGCAGAATAGCTGTCTGGGTCATGCAGGCCAAGAGCTATTGATAAGTCACTACCATTTGCAGCAAAGCTTTCAGTGGCTCAAAAAATTTTCGTGGTCTGAATTTTTGGACATAATAGGGACTTCAGTGCGATCCTTTGTCTGTCTTCATGTCAGTGTTTACAAAGAACATGCTAAGAGCATATTTGCTGGTTTTATAAGTGGAGATGCCTGGAGAATGAGTTCAAATCCCCCGGACACACCTCACTCACAATCATTAAGACTTGCAAAAGGGCTCTGCAACCCGTCTGTGTAGTGTTCTATTAAAAAGCACTTAAGGACGTTGAGTTAATCAGACAGCTGCTCTGTCACTGGCTAAATGCTCCTAGCCCTGTAATTTTGCAGGTGGGCTGCAGGCCTTCCTCAGCTATTACAGCTGTTCCATTTTAATGGTGGAATGGCTTCATCTGAAGAGCATGCTGTGAGTGGGAGCCAGGGGAGAGAAGGAGCCCACTTAATTTTTATTTGTGGCAGCATAAACCAGCTGCTGTGGTACAGCAATGTGATTTCTGGGCTTTGTTGGGTCCATACCTGGTCCCCTGGCAGGGGTCCTGTCTGAGGAGCATCATTTAGGCCAGGTCTGTGCTAGACCATAAAGTCAATTGTAGATACATCAATTCCATCTATGCAATTGCCATAGCTGGAATTGTGTATCTATGATGGATTTACCTGGTACTCCTCACTGAGGGAGGACAACAGGAGAAATTCTCCTGTTGACCTCGCTCCTTGAGACAGTGTGTACAAGGGTCGACTGTCGATCTCAGATGCTTCGATTTTGCACATCCTTACTAGGTGCATGAAATTGAACCCCAGAAGGTTGACCCTGACTGGGTCAATCTCCCAGGCAGTGTAGATGTGCCCTTAGCGTGTGTGTGTGTGTGGTGGGGCAGTGGGCGGTGCCCTAGATCTTCTGTCTGATCCCAGATCCATGAGCTCTCACACATAGCAGTTCCAAATTGAGTGCATGGCACTGCAGCTAGGCACACAGGTTTGCAGTGATCACGCGTGTGTGCACAGCCTCACGCTCTACAACCTCAGTATTGCCAAACCCACATGTTGAAGACTCAGGCCTCCAAATCCTGAGATTAGCAGTGCGTTCTCTTCCCTTCCCTGCTAGCTTCTGAGCCTTGTGGGGAGGGTGTCTCAAGTCACCTTTTTTGAGCCTTTCTCCCCAAGCATGGGGGCTGTAAGCCCAGATTCCCACAGTCTCCAGGAGCTGGGGCTCTAAGCAAACCACCAGGTATGGTGAGAATTGGTGCCATGGCAGGCATCCAGTACAGCGTGAGGGGTCGGCTGGTGCAATGGACACGCCCAAGCAGGAGAAAGAAGAGGGTCTTGTTGGGAAGAGCCAGGGACAGGACCATAGGTGGTGAGTTTGCTTTATGTCTTCCCTGCAGGTTTACCTAGGGTTTGGCATTCCAGCTGGATGTGGTCAAATGTGTTGTAATAGGGGTCACATAGGCACAGGGAGGTGCAGACACCCTTCAGCTGGGGGATCAGAGCAGGACGACTAGCCACTGCCTGTTGTACGAGCCCACGCCGAAGAACACCTTGAGCTCTGTGCTGCCATCATCAGACCCCTTCTGCTCAGCGATTGGGCTTTGGTCCTTTTCCAAGTGCTCCCTTATGCTGGGAGTCCTGGAGAATCATTTACCTGGCCCTGTGCTTCGAACCTGATGCTTGGGGGAAGGAGCCGAACCCCTCCTGTCCAGCTTTCTTTTAGGGCTTGGCAGAATGTTTTGCTGCTGGATGCTTAGTGGTTGGTTCTGATTTGTAGCACAGGCAGGCCTAGGAATCCTGTCTGCACCCCTGGTGCTAGGCTCAGTGCAGGAATAGCTGCGAGGACAGGCCCTTGCACAGAGAACCCACCCTCTGTATGTGGGAGGCAGCAGGGGACCAGGGTGGGAGTATCAAGATCTTATAACTAGCAAGAGCTGAGCATGAGTCCAGCTGGCTGCTCGCCCAGCTGCTGGCAGGCTGCAGTGGTGTGTCTGTGTTAGCGCTGTGCGGCTGTGCACAGAACCGAGAGGAAGAGAGAGGGCTCTTCCCCCCTCGTGCAAGCCCCAAGCAGGGCTGCTCCAGCTCCCCAGCTCTGGGGGTGTTTCTGTGCCCCCTGCCCAGCTGAGGGGGTGCCTGAGCAGGGAGTGGCCGTCCTGCACTGCCAGAGGGCCTGACCCGGCAGATGCAGGGCAGCACTGGGAGGGTCTGTGCAGTGAAAGGTGCCTTGTTTTGTGGGAGCTCCTGAAGCTGTCCTATCACATCTGAAACCCCCGTGAGCCCTGCCGTGAGTGGCAGGTGATTGGTTGATTATTTGCAATAGTGAAGCAAGAGCTGACCTGCTGTGGGTGCCCTTGGGAGCCAAACCTCTGGTTGGGAGGAGGGGTAAAGCTTCACCAGGGCCAGGTGGAGGAGACAGGCCCGCAGAAGTCAGGGCAGGGCAGAAAGTCTCCAGGAATGCACCCCTCCTACCACCCACCCACCCCTCAGCTGCCTCCCCTGGACTGCTGCCCCATGGCTCTATGCCCTTTAGCGTGCCACAGCTCTTACCCAGGCAGCCATACGTTTTGGAGCTACAGTCTTGCTGGCTTTGCTTCCCTATGTCCTCCATGCTACCACAGCACAGCCAGCTCAGGGAAGGAAGGGGGATCCTGTCACTCTTTCCCCTCTTAGACACCCTCAGCCGGGATGTGGACCTCCCCTGGGCCTACCATGTACCACAGGACACTGCTGGACTCAAGGGGGCTGGATATGGGCCCAGTGGCTAAGGGGAAAGAGGTGGGGTGATCTCATGCTTCAGGGCTTTCGCTGTCAGCGGGCTGGATTCTGGCCTGGCACAGGAGTCCTGAGAAAGTACACTGGGGTACACCAAAGTGGTGGTTGCTACAGACACTGCATTTAACTCATGCTTAAGGATGCTGTTGCTCTGCCTGGTGCCCCCTGGGATGTAATGTATCCGTCTCCAGCAGCTCACCAGAGAGCAGGCCAGCGGTAACTAGCAGAAAAGATAAGAGCCTTTGCTTGTTCCATCCCTATTGCATCCAGATGCTGCCTGTTGCAGCAGTGGGCGTGGACAGGGCTAGCTCTCCGGGAGCCCAGGCACTAGGGGAGCCTGGGATTGGTTGTCAGACTGACAAAGTTCCCTTTGTGGAGGCTGGGATCTAGTCTGCACTGGGGACTTCCATGGGCATAGCAACGAGTCTCTGGATGCGGAAGAGCTGCACTCCTGGGAGACAGCCTAACCCCTGGCACAGACGGCGCTAAGGCACCAACAGGATTCTCCACTGGCCAAGCTACTGCCTCATGCGGCGGTGGATGACCTCCACTGATGGGTTATGTGAGATGTGTGTTCCCCCCAGCCACCACTTGATTGAGCACCAGACTAAGCCTGCATCTCTGCTGCAATGCTGCCTCCCAGCTCCAGGGATAAACAGCTGTGCAGGGTCGCTCTGCGGTGATAGGTGCCCTTACCTAGGCAGGGCACCCATATTCCAGAGGTGGGTGCAAGGACTCCGCCCCCTTTTTATCCTGGTAACTTCCTGGCTTGGCAGCTTGAGGACTGACATGATCTGTCCCTTTCTTTGGCAGCCTCAACCACAAGTACGGAGGTTGAATGGTGGGTACCAGAGAGTGGATGTTCCTGTGCCAGGGGCTCAGGGGAGCCCAGCCTGGCGCTCGCGCTCCTGCATGGGGCTCAGTGGTGCAGTGGGAGTTCTGAGTGCACCATGCACCCTGTAGGTGTTTGTGCCCAGACCAGCTTTCAGCCACCTGTGGGGACGGGTTGGGATCAGCGCTAGGTGGGTCAGGGCTGCTGTGGCTCACAAATAATCAGAGAGGAGACCTTGCTACTTTCCTTCCATTGAATAGAAAAATGCATCCGGTGGTGGCTATGCTAAGCCAAAGCCCCTCTGCTTCTCAGGGCAGCAGCCATGGCCTCTGGGAGTAGCTCATTCATTCCCTAAGATCTCCATTTGTCTCACTGCTTGTCCCAGGAGCCTGGCATTTGGATTCACCTCCTCTTTTACTCGCCAGGCAACTGACTTCTTTGCTCTGCCCCTGTGTGGTTCACTGGCAGCCAGGGCACCACACCCTGTTGTGTTAATAGCAGCCAGACTATTGGTCCCCTTGCCCTGTAAATCTCTGTTCTGACAGCAGGCGCAGGGGATGAAGGGCAGGATGTGGGCGAGGAGCAGTGACCCCCACCCTGCTATGTCATCCCTACGATCTAGGAGCATTCAGACTGCAGTGCTCCTGAGCTCAGCTACAGTAACACAGGCCATGCAACTTAGCCCAGCCCAGGCCAACAGTATGAGTCCCATAAGCTAGTGTCAGGGTTAACCCCTTCATGTCCAGGGATTCCCTACCTTCTGGGGGAAGATCAAGTGCGTAAGGTGCTGGGTTCAATTACCTGCTCTACCCCAACCTTGTGTGACCTTGGGCAAGTCACTTAGTCTCCCCGTTCTTCCGTTCCCTACTGGAGTGGTGTGGGGTTTGGCTGCTACCATACTGACACAGAACAAAGAGAAACCTAAGGTGCCTTTTGCGCTAACAGCTTGTGTCCTAGGCCACTGAGCCCAGGTGCGAAATGACCTAACACCACCAGGCCTTGTGGATCCTCCTGTCCCCAGCACATGGAGGTGATACACAATGCTAAAGCCCACCAGGGTAAGGCACAGCGCACTGTCTTGCAACTGGGATTCTGGATGGGTCTCGAGGCTCTTACACATGCTGTTCCGTCTGGTTAATGGCCTCTATGTTGGCATTGCTGGGCATAAGATCAAGCTTTAACATTTGCACCCAGCCAGGCGGAGAACATAGGGAAGGAGCAGCAGGATCCATGCTGGAGAGGGGATATGGTGGCTGTGACAGAGGGTTTGTAACAGACCATCCTGGCTGGTGACCCAACGAGAGCCGAGCTGTCTTCTCCACTCCAGAACTGGGTTCTGGCTGGATGTGTCATTGTAGGGGCTCATGTGTGCCTGCTGGGCTAGTCATGTTGACAACAGGACCATGTGGAAAACCATGGGGCTGTAGTTCTGTGGACAGCACGGCACCAGGCAGCTGTCAGAGGGCCAGGGATTCAGGCAGCTTCTGCTCCCTCCACTCTGCTCAGACACAGAGAAATGAACTCTTCTTCCTTGCAGGCTCTTTGAAGGATGTTGCCTGTGATTGGCACTGGCACCCTCAGGCTAGTCATGTAAACACTGATATCCACGCCCCATGTGGCAAACAGCTGTGGCTCATTCTCCCTGCTGCCGCTGGAGACCTGCCATTGGCAGATGATCTTCCCTGACCACCCACTACTGCAAATGAGCAAATGTACCCAGGCTACAAAAAGTCCCAGCTTCAGCTCTCCCTAGGTGAATAACAGGTATGGAAAGTACTTTGGGAGGTGGAGTTCCTGAGTCTGAATAGAAATGGTATCCTGTTGCCTTGCTGCAGTTGACACAAGATAACAGATCTAAATGTGTTGTAATCGGAAATGGAATGGGCGCTGTGCCCAGGCAGCAGCATTTCGCAGGGTGACTCACTGAACTTGGAGGTAGGATAATTGGAGCATGACTAGGCTGGGTGGAGGATTTCTTGCCAGTGGCTACAGTCCTCCAGCTGAGAGGTTCTCAAGCCATGGTCTGTGCAGAGCAGGCAGCTGGCATTGTGCTGGCTTGTCATCTTTTCCAGCAACTAAACTGCAGTCAAACAAACTACAAAGCTAAATGTCCTGCCCTGAAAGGCAGACCCCATGAAGGAAAACTCATGCTGAGTAATAACATTTTGCCCTTATCGCCCACTGAGCGCAAGCACTTTGGCAAGGAAGGCAGATACCTTTTTACACATGGGGAAACTGAGGTACGGAGGACCTTCCTGAAGCAGGTCAGTGAGGGAGCCTGCACTGGAACTCTGCTCTCCTGGCCTGGAGCCCCAGCCACAGGCCTGTGCTGCCTCCTCTTTTCCAGGCATTGAAAAAGCCAGTCCGCAGTGGGAGTATTCCCAGCCAAGTGCTAAATCTGTAACCAGAGGAGGTTCAGGTGTAAACTGTTGAGCGCAGCAGCAGAACTGGCCCCTTTGCCGGAAAGTGCAATGAAGGCTCCGCCCAACTTCCTTTCCCTGTTAAATCTTGGGCGGATGCTCCTGCTGGTGGTTTTTCCTCTTCCCATGCTGCCAGGCTCTGCTTGTGCACCATGGGCAAGGTCACCGCTTCCCCACTTTCCTGTCTGCTCCGACAGGAGCCATATGTCTGCAGGGTGTACTGGTGGCTTCATGCCAGTAGATCGCAGAGAAGAGTGCAGAGTTGTTAGCCAAAGAAGGCAGGGAAGTGAAAAGCCCAGGGCTCGCTCCCTATGATACATTTCCTTGGGTTTGTTTCAGGCTCAGCATTGGGTCTTCCCCGTTCTCCTTGGGGAGGACTCGTAAGTCTGTGGCCTAATGTGGTAGATCTCGCTGGCAGCAAGTTCCTGTTGCACCTTTATCCTCTTCACTTATTGTCTGTTCCTCATTATGCTCTCCAAAACCTACAAGGGAGCAGCACTGCTGGCCTGCCACTCGCTTTAGTCACCGAGCCAGCTCCAAAGCTGGCATTGATCAGGGCAGCACGAATGAGTCCAGTGAAGCCATGTCAATTGATGCCAGCTGAGAAGCTGAGTCTATGAAAAGCATTCTGGGCTTACGCCACTGGAGCTGGGAGCAGAATCCTTTGTCTTAGCAGCTTGGGGTTTCTTCTCTCACGTCAGCCCTCCCAGCGGGCAACAGCGGGGCTGGGACAATTTGTATAATGGGGAGCTGAGAGCCATTGGACCAAACTGTAGACCCTGTATATAATGGAAACCACTTAAAAGCAGGGGGTGCTGCAACATCCTCCACACCTCTGGTTCTAGCACAGACAGATGAGGCATGGAAATGGTATTTGCACCATGGGCTTGCATGAGGCATTCACTTGCCACGCACCCCAGTGGCTTGCTGCCTCTAGCACAGCCACAGTCTGCCACCACTCAGCTCGTTGGTGTCACAGTTTCCTTGTGAGGAAGGCAGCAGCACAGTTACCCTCGTGCCTGGCAGCTTTACTGAGGACGGAGGTGTGCCAGCTCTTTCAAGGCAGTGACAGGCACAGCTACAATAATAAGCAGCAGTTAGCACCTCAGCAGAGTTTTGCTTGGATTGCTTTTGACAGGATGTCGTTAGTCTGATGGGTATGTGGCTGAGGAGTGTTTATAATGTGCTCTCAAGGCAGCCAAATTGCTCTTTAATTTGGTGAAACCAATAAGTTGTTTTTATGATTCCCCATAGCTCAGCACGTGGCATTTTCATACTACAGGAGCAACGATGGGCTCTTCCCTGCAGCTGTGTCTATGCCCTGGAAAGTCAGCAAGGTGTGCGCAGGAAAGGAGTTTTATTTCTCTTGTAGAGGGTGTCTGCTGCCTTATGTAAGTGCTTGTGTCTCCTCAGGGGGCCCACTGAAATATGGGTATAGCTGAACGGGCTTTGAATCAAGCCTGGAATTGGCACTAATAGGGCAGGGCACAGCTGGGGGGTTTCGCTCTCTGGGTTTCCTTACTTCCTACAAGCAAGCTGAAGCTATGCCATGATCAGGGCCACAGGAGGGTCTGATGGAAGCTGGGTACCCCGCCAGGACTTTCTGCCCACTTTTAACCACTTGTTTAAAAATGAAAATTGGACCAAGGAGTTCCTGAGTAGTCACTAGTTTGGGGCATGCCTGTTTTGGGACACCGAGGGCCTGTTTTTTAGAAAGCGCTGAACACCTGCAGCTGCCATTGATGTTCCCTGGAACTGGGGGGTATTCAGGATCTCTGCAAATTGGAGCCAAGAGGACTTTTTTTTTTTTTTTTTTTTAAGTCCTGAACCAACCCTCAAAGAAGGGCTGGGATTTTGCAAGGCGCTATTCTTGAAATCTGGGCAAGTGGCTAGAACACACTGACTGGGGCTTGGGATCCCGAGGTTCTCTTCCTGTCTCTGCCAGCGGCCTCTGGGTCACCTTGGGCAAGTCATTGCCCCTCTGTTTCCCTGTCTGTAAAATGGGGTTAATGACTTTGTTTGTGAATCACTTTGAAATGAACTGAAGGAAAATGCTATATAAGAACTAAGTGTTGCTGATTATTCTGTGGGCAGGGGATGGGGAAGCTCAGCTCAGTCCAACACAGCATTTAAACATGAGTTTAAGTTTAAATGAAGCTAATAAGAATATGATTAATTTCAAGCATTAAGTGATGTGCTGAACAGCAGGTTCATGATGCCTGAGCTCTAGGAAAACTGGCACTGGGCTCTTTGGGAAAACTGATCCCATTGGTGGGGCCATGTACTTGAAAAGGTGACCTAGGAGTTTAAATTTTGGATCTCCCAAAACATGAGGTTCCCTTTGTGGAAATATCAACTTTCCTTACTAGCTCTGCCAGAAGTGGTGGGAACCTTCTGAATGTGGCCCACTGCTGACGAATCTGACTCTGGAAATGGACAGAAAGATTTGATCTCAGAGATAGAAATTGATATCTTGCCCCCATTCAGCTTACTCTGAAATTTAACGATGATCACATGAAGCCCGGGTCTCCTGATATCATTTTCTCGTGTGCGGGCCCTAAACATCATGGTTAACACTTTGGTTGTTGGACATCCAGCAGTTCTGGGCATTTGGGTGCAGATTAGGATTGTATGTTATACGGTACTATCACTTCCTAATGTGACCACTATGCACCCGTGTAAAGACTCTGCTGCTATTTATTTGACACATCTTGGGTGAGGGGTATTAATTCCAGAGTAAAGGCGGAGTTTGTATCACGCCTGCCAGGGAAAAAAAATGGTGCTGTCATCCTGGGGGGAGAGGGGATGCTGAAGGGCATGAGGGAAACAGAGGAAAAAACCGCCTAAGAGGAGTCAGATGGATAGTCTCGCTGAATGCTGACTCTAGCTGGCTGATGTGGTCAGGGCAGATGAAATGAGCCTAGCAGGAATTGATGCTGTGCAGGTCTCTGTCCCTGCCCTCGGACACACAGCGTTTACATTGCCTTTCAGCTTACAGATCCATAAAGAAACGAGACACAGCAAGTGAAAAGGGTGAAGCAGTCAGACTCTGTGACAGCAGCGCTGGCCAGAAAAGCTACCGCTAAGGACTTAGGCTCAGGCTAGCCATACATGAAATAGAACTGAAAGGGACACAACTAATTGAAGTGGGGGACAATATGTGTGGCTGCCAGGAAAATATTCCTACCACTGAGGATCAATTATTAGCTTGGGGAACTCTCTTCAATAGGTAACCCCAGAGGCACTGGGACCATTGATGAGTGAGACTGACGTCTCTGCTCTAGTTTAGGCTGAGATGACAGCTGGCTGTTTAGCTCATGAGGTGGAAACAGGGGTGTGCGAAGAGGGGGGCATGAAATTTCATAATGGGGGCACAGCACAATTGGCTGCTTGGTCTCAGGCTCACCCATCTCATCAAAAATGTTGAATTATGTTACTGTTTTTAGGTATGTGTATTCCCATTTATATAATGGTTAGTAAAATTTTTATATTCTACAGACTTATTTTCTTACACATGCCAAAGTTTTTTTTCATATGAGCATAACCAAACTTTCTGTCAGTTTGGATTACATTAGACAAATTGGCTGGGCCGTGCTAATTGCAGGAATGGAGAGTAGGGCCCAATGTAAAAAGTTTGCTCACCCCTGAGACAGAGCACATGGCTTTAGCCTTTAAGGTCACAGATGCATTCCCTCCTGCAGATGCCTGGTCTGCTGGCTTTACAGGTGGCAGACATTTCTTAAGCCACCTGGGATCCCTGTCCCCTGGAGAGTAGTGGGGCAGCAGAGAGGCCCTGGTGTTACTGTGGCAGCAGTGAGGATGGAGCTGATTGACAGAGTGGGCTGGGCAAAGGGAAGAAGCCACGAAGAAGTGGGCAGGGCAAAGGGAACCATTGTGCACTGCCTAAGTGCTGCACTTATCCGACGAGGCAGTATGGGCTAGTGGGTAGACAGTGGAGTAGCTCCCAGAAACCTGAGTTCCATGCTTGACTGTGCCACTAACCTGCTGAGTGACCCATGAGTCTCCTCTTTGTGGTTTTTGTTTTCCCTTCCATGGGTCTTGTATATTGAGATGGTGAGTTGTATGGGAAGAGGCTCTCCTACTGTGTGCCAGCGCAGCTCTTAGCACAATGAACCCTCTGGGTACTAGTGTCGGATAGATACTAAAAGCAGGAGGAATGCACCCTCTGCTCTTTTTAGAGATGTGCCTGCATAAAATCCCTGATTGAGTAAGAATTTGCTGGCCTCTGAACTGACTTATCAGCGCATAGTGGATAGGAATAATGTCCCTTTAGTGAGGCTCGGAGTACTGCTCACCGTCTTCGACAGAGTCTTGTGGGGGAGCCATGTTGATCTGTAGCCTCACAAAAAAAAAAAAAAGCTGTTCTGCAGTACCATAAAGAGTAACAGGTACTATGTATTAGGTAATGATTGGTGACTTTTCCCCTTCTTCTTTCCCCATTGCTCTCTGTGTGTGTGTGAACACACGCACTTCTGATTTTTGCTCCAAAATCTGATGAAGTGGGTCTTAACCCAGGAAAGCTCATTACCTAATAAAGAAAATTGTTACTCTTTAAGGTGCTAGAGGAGGACTGCTTGTCTTGTACATGTTAATCTCTAGAATCCTGCCAGCGCAGTGGTGTGCATGGAATCAGCCCAATGTATGTGTGTTAATCGGTAATGTGCACTTGGGACTCGGTTATGCCCTTGTGATTCCGTCAAGTCAGTCTTGTGCAAGAGGCAAAAGACTCAATGGCTGCTCCCAGCAAACTGGGAGTCTTCCCAGTCAGCGCCCTCTGTTGCCATTTCTCCTGCACTTTTCAGCACTTGATAACATACAGGTCACAGCCTGTCTCAAACTGAAATGGCTGGCAAGGCAACTAACATCTTAAGAAGGAAGCTGGTTCCTGCAACAGTCTCAAACTTTCAGCTGCAGCAAAGCTTCCAGATTTCATCCCTCACACACATGCAGTGGGGTGGCAGTAACGCACATGCAGAGGCTGCAGTGTGGTTCTCACACACCATGCAGCTAGAGCCTTTCCTTAGAAAACCTTCCTTCCACCTCCTGGCCCTGAATACCTGATAACCAGAACCACTTTCTGACTGTTGACAAATAAGCACTAAAATTCAATACATCTCTCTCTCAAGTTTCTTGGCTGTATGCCCCCAGTCAGGAAAAAGCAAGATAAGCTGTTGTTGGCTTACAGGAATGGAACTTGGAGACCTGAGATGGTATCTAACCACGAGGTGATGGTGCACCCAGTGTCACCAGGGGAGCTAGGGAATGCAAGGTTGCCTATTCACATAATAAAGTACACTGCACTTACTTTATGAGCACTGCTGTGATCATGTTCCCAGAGGGGCTTGATTCAGGCATTGGGCTGCATTGCATTCTGCATAAAGTGGGAGGTATTAAATTGGAAAAATAATGAGTGCTTAGTATTGTCAATTCTGAGCACCAAAAATCAGAAGTGGTTTAAAATATTTGGGCTCCTTTAAAATGCCTTGATTTTTGAGCCATTTTGGTAAAAATGGTTCATGTTTTCAAGCTTCTCTCTGCAGTCAGGACAGCTAAAAGTTGAATTTTTAAATGGAGAGCGGAGATGCTCATGTAATCAAGGGATTCCTGATGCTCCCACTTTGAGAAGTACCAAATATTTGGCACTGAAAATGCAGAGACCAGCACGACCTCGTGCTTTCTCCCAGGTCCTTGCTGATTCGTCTAGTGTTAAGAAAGCAGCAGAAAAATCTTCCATCCACTCCCATGTTTATGAACCTTGAGCAGCACTGAGTGCAAAGAGGGCTCTTTCTTGCAGTTTGCTTTGCGACTGGCTTTTCAAAAGGGTTTGGTTTGACTCGGTTTTCCAGAGGATTGTGGGCTGCATTCTACCACAGTGATTCCATTCACGGCTAGTAATGCCTGGTTAAATCTGGTCAAAAGATGGTGGTTTGCTGCGCACTTTTGAGAATGGATAATCTGGTCTATGACGTGCATGGACTAGCATCTGGGGACCAGGATATACTGTGCTTATGGTGCTGCTGGGATGCTGGATCTGCATACCTGGTAGTAAGCCTCTTGGGATGACTTAACCAAGCTTCCTACTCGCTCTTATTTCTGCATCTAGCAAATGCAATGAGTGTTTCACTAGGGAGGGTATGTGCAGTGCATGTCAGGGGCCTCTTCAAGATGCTGTTGGAGTTGATGGCTGAACTCTTGCTGAGTTCAGTGGAAATAGGTTTGTTCTCAAGAGCTGAGCATCCATCCGCTAGGCAGTAGTGCCCTGCCGTCAGTTATGTGGTGGAAGGTGCACACTGGCTTTCAGTTCAAAGTCACCCTCCCCTGCCCATAGTGAAGACAAAACAATTATGCCCATGTCTAGCATTAAGGCATTCTAGGCTTCTCTAGTCTCATCATTGCACCCAGGGTCTCACCCAGCATTTCTCCAGGACTGGCAGGTGCCCCCCTCCCCAACATAGCGTTAACAGGAGTGCCTTCCCCAACCCCAGAAAAGCTGGGCAACTGGGATCCCTGTCCCCTGGAGAGTAGTGGGGTAGCAGAGAGGCCCTGGTGTTGCTGTGACAGCAGTGAGGATGAATCTGATTGACAGAGTGGACTGGGTTCACTGCATTCTTCTGTTCTGTCTTACTGAGCCCTCTCTTGAGATGGGCTCTACAGTGCAGTGGATCTGGGTGTTAGACCCATTCTCCTGTATGACATGAAGTTCCCATGCCTCATAGGGACTGTTTCAGGCTCTCTCTCAAGTGTTTTAAGCCTTAATCCAGCCCTGGAAGTGGTTAGAGCAGGGGAGTGGGATATAGAACTTGCTAGGTTCTGTTCTCAGCTCTGACCTTTACTCACTGCATGACTTTCGGCAAGTTATATCACTAATCTGTGCATTAGTTTCCCCAGCTGGAAGATGAGGCAAATGCTACTTCCTTATTTCACAAGCATGCAGTGAATACTGCTTCACAATTATGTTTCAATGTGCTTTGAGATCCTTGGATGGAACATCCATTATTACATACAGTGATGTCTTATGGTGAAAAAATTTAACATGGGATCAGTTTTGAACAAATCATTATAACAATATGTGACCTTGACCAGCCAGCTCTGCCAAGCACAGCAGGAAAGTGTCATCTTGGTGTATATGGTTTTGTCTGTCAGTGGAGAAGTTCCTCACCAGCGTTCCCTGTGAACTAAGCACTTGGGCAGCCACCCAGGAGAGAGTCAGGTACTGCCCAGCTGATTAGCAGAGTGTCCACAGTGGGCTGCATGTGTTTCTGTTGGTGGTGCACATCAGTACATGCCTTGGTGCACAAACCCAAATTTATTCTAACCATGGGCAATGAAAATAGAGAGAGCGCTGCTCATCACCAGTTTGTCTGATGCAGTCATAGACAGACAGCCTTCAGAAGTGTCATTACGCCTCGTCTCCACAGTTAAGTGGTAGGATCATTTAAAATTGCATTGCCATCAGAAAATGAATGGACTCAATTCCATAATCAGTGTCTGAGGTGTAAATACAGAGTAACTGAGAGTAGACCTTGGCCCTACTTTCTAAATGAGGAAATAAGGCTGAAATGTGACAGCAAGAGACCCTTCCTTTCCGAAGCAGGCTTCAGCTGAAATGTGTTTCCTCTCTGGAGCAGGAAGGGTCTCTTGGCTCTGTTTGTACACAGACTACCACACTGGGACCCCAGTCCATGAGTGTGGCTCCCTTATGCTACAGCAATATGATTAAGAATAACAGCAGCCACGTAAGGCATTTTCAGTACTTTTCAGATGAAGAAACTAAGGTTCAAGATGTTAAGTGCCTAGTCCAAGATGCCAGATCAAAGTGCGCCAGGGGCAGAGGCTTTGATTTGGGAAAGCACATGCTTAAATTCATCTCCGTGCAGGATTTAAACTTCACTTCAAAGTTAAGCATGTGCTGAATTGCTTAGTTGCTGAATCTTGCTTTTGGTTGGTGTCCTTCCTTGTGACATAAGTTACTGACCTGCAAAGCTGTTATGTAGTGAGCTGATGCTGTAATTGCTAATAATATGCACCAAGCAGGGAGACAGTTTTAGATTAGAGCTGTTGTATCCTGCTACAGCTTTGATGTCAGTTTTGCTTTGGTCAATTTCACATTTTCAAAGGGCTAGAAGTCCTGTCTCTCCCACTCTTCCCAGGATGGGAACTCTGCCATTCCAAGAGCAGCTGAGTCTCTTCCTTTCGCTGAAGAGCTGTCAGGCAGTTGTAGACCGCTCTGTAATATTTAAATGATCTTGTTTGTTCCACTCTTTCATTAGGAAGGGAACATTTACTCCTCCCAAAAAAGAACCAGGGTTTCTGCAATACAGTAGCAGTGAATCATGCTGCTGGAGCTCGGGGTCAAATAATGTTACTTTCCAGGCATTAGCCAGACGGTGGGAATTAAAAGCTTTACCTGGAAGCTGGCTCTGAATCCCCAAGCTGGCTTTTATCTCCTGGCCCAATTAATACCTCTATTTTTGTGTCTCTACCTGCTGTATTGTTGCTTAGTCAGCATGTGTGGGGGTCAGGCCAGCTCCTGATGAGGTGGCCAATGTAATTCACGCTCAAAGGAGGACATACTAAATCTGGTCTGTACTGGTCTGATCCTGTTCTAGGATGTGGACATTCCAGCCCATGTGAGTGTGGGGAGGAAGTGAAAGGGTAGGGATGAGTTGGTTGGAAGGAAGAGTTTATTGTAAATTATCCTATGCTTTGATTTGCAGGCCCCAGGCTCTCATCTGATTCCCAAAGACAGTAGAGACTGGACAGTCTATTTGATTATCTAGACAAGTGTTTCTTAAACTGTGTTCTGTGAACAACATGCAGGTGTGATGCGAAAATGCATTGATGGTCTATGTTTTCTGTTATTAAAACCAGATACAGTATTACTACTTCATTGCTATGATGCCTGATTAAATTACTACTTAAAATTACTTTTTTTGTCTGACATTTTTGAAGAAAATTTTCATAGGTGTTCTGCATTAAAAAAATATTGTTTGGTGTCCCCTGGTCTCAACACATTTAAGAAACGCTGATCTAGACAGCTTCCAGCAATGGATTTTTTTTTCTAGTGCTTTATCCAGACCAGTTCTACGGTCATCCAGTCCTTCCCTGAGAGAGGCAGTCCCATCATGTAGTAGAGCTGGAGGTTTGTCTGAATAGTTCACCTCAACTTTCCTTTTCTTAACTTGATCCTGCTCTGGAGAGCCCCATGCTGCTCCAGGTGCTGTTCACATCCTTCCTAGACAATGACAGTGATGTTGTGAAGAGGCTGATGACCTCCTCTGAGGTTTTCTGAGCTGCTGCTCCTGGGAAGTTCAGTGCCCCTGATCTTGACTTTGTCAAGAGGGCTAGGCTTGCAAGAATCCTACATTTATAAGAACTTCCTCTCTGTCTCACTGAGCTACAGAATGGCTTGTGGTTAAGCCAGAGACTTGGTGTGTCAGGTTGGACCAGTCACCTCAGCTCTGGGTGTCTGTTCCCTGCTTGTAATATCCTCACTTTCTTGTCTATTTGTAAGGTAAGATCTGTGAGGGAGCACTGAGATAAGGCGGGAGAGAGCGAGCGATTGTAGTGAATGAGAGACTAGCCGCTTTATTGGACGTTAGGCTCAATGTGGTCTGAACTGCGAAAGCATCTCACCTGCTGTCCCTAGCACTGGCCGCTGTGTAAATGAATACATGCTGTACTGCCAGCAACAAGCACAGAAGCAAATCCCCTTCCTGCTGTTTGCAATGTGACCTTGTCAGTCCGATCCACCATCCACTGGGTCTCTCAGCCTCGGTCCCTGGGACATAAAGTAGGTATGGGGATGTTTCTAGCAGGACGGTGGACCACTGGGAATGAAAGTATTTGGACTCTCTCAGTAGTGTGCAATCTGCAGGCTGTCACCCTTAGGGCAGGGACCAGAGCGCTGCGTTAATTTCTCTCCCCCCGACCCATCGCTGCAGCCGGGTACAGGGGGTGCCCGGAGATGGGGTGAGAACTGTTCCTCGTCTCCTGATGCCCCCCCCTCCCCAAAGGCATCGGCATTAGGAACAAAGGCAAGTCCGGCTCAGCCCCGCACCAGCTCCGTGGCGGGGGGGGGTTGTTCGGGGGACCCAGGCTCACGCGCTAACGTTGGCCGAGCGGCTCCTCCAAGCTGAGCTGTTGATGGGGCCAAAGCCCGGGTGAGTCCCCGGGCACTTACTCTGCTCCCGAGTCCAGCCGACAGGGAGCTGAGTGCCAGCCCCGCTGCAGCTTGCCGACCGGCTCACGGCCGGACGGCCCTAGCCAGAGCCGGGGTCTGACCTGCGGTTTCCCCGCCGTGCCTAGGTGCCGTGGCTGCCGGCAGAGGCTGCAGCCGGGCGGGACGAGCCCTCCCCCCGGCCCGGGCACTGCACAGCACGGGCCATGTGTTGCTTCCCAGGCGCGCTGCAGAGCCGGCAGGGGACGCGCGGGAAGGGGCCGCTGGCGCCTGCCCCGTGCAAGCGGAGGGGAAGGGGAAGGGGGAGGGGCCGAGCTCGCACACCTGCCCCGGCCCGCGTGCCGGCGAGCCGGTGACATCACCCGCGTGCCCACCCCGCCCCCCGCTCCCGCTCCCTCTCCCCCGCGCGCGCGGGCGGCGCGGGCACTGTCTGCCAGGGCGGCCGGCGGCAGCGGCGCTGAGGCGAGAGCGCCGCCTGAGCTGCCCCCGGGAGCCCGGCCGGCCGGCCGCCTCTCTCCTCAGCCGCCGCCGCCGCCGCCGCTCGCCGGGGCGCGTCCCGCCCGCAGCCGCCTGCATGACACTCCGCAAGGGGGAGAGAGCGACCATCAGCATCCAGGAGCACATGGCCATCGACGTCTGCCCCGGCCCCATCAAGCCCATCAAGCAGATCTCCGACTACTTCCCCCGCTTCCCGCGCGGCCTGCCCGCTGCCGCCGCCGCCCGCCCGCCCCTCAGCCCCGCCGAGCCGCCCCGCGACGACGACGAGGACGTGGACCGGCTCTTCGGGGCGTACGGCGCCAGCGGCCCCGCCGAGCAGCCAGCCCCGCGCCCGGCCGAGGAGGAGGCGGCAGACGCCGAGGGCTACGAGTCCGACGACTGCAGTAAGTTGCCGGAGCCCCCTCCCCCCGCCGCCTCACGGCCCGGCTGGCCCGCGGTCCCCTCCCCCCCAGCCCGCCGGCGGGCTGCGAAGAGCCACCAGTTGCGCTGTGGGGGAAGGGCGGGGCTCGCCGCGGGCTCCAGCCTCGGGAGCCGGGTTCTTGGCTCTCAAGGGTCGCTGGCCGGGCGGGCGGGGCCCGAGCACCAGCGTCCCCCTTCCTTGCAGATGGCCCCGGTGTGTTACGTGCGGGGGTGTCTGCGGCTAGATTTCGCCCCTCCCCGCCCCGGGCGAGCTCCCCCTGTCCGGTGGCTGAAGCAGCGCCAGCGACCCCGGGGTTAAGAAAGAGGGGCCCGATCCCGCCAGCTCCTTGCCCCCTGCAGGAGTTGAGGGTGCTTGGTCCCTTTTCAGGAGCAGGCCCAAAGTTTGAAAGTAGGAGGTAAAGTAGGGAAGGCGAGGGCGTTAAGAGCCAGCATTGCCCAGCTGCGCTGAGCACTTCCTCCTAGGGAGGGATGGAGCAGCCCCAGGAAGCTGGAGATGCACTTTAGGGTTGAGGAGGATGTTGTTTTCTCCTTGAGAAGCGTCCTTTGCTGTTGTGTTTATTTCCTTGATTGCTAGTCTGTAGCTGGCTAAACTGGGGCTTGCCACACATGAGCCAGAGCCTGACCCCCAGAAGCACTGCAGATGTGCTGGAAATTGTGCAGCCACCGCTGAGATCACAATTTGCCTGGTATGAATTGGTATGCTGAACGAGGTGGTAAAGTGACAGAATTTGGGCTTTAGCAGAACTGAGCATGTGTCTGCCCCAAACTACAGTTTTCTACCTTCATACTCTTGTAACCTGAGTTCAGTGGCACATGCCCTCTGTTTGGAGCTGTCTTGCTGAACCTTTCTTGTCTGCAAGTGTCAAAAATACAACATTAAGCAGAACTCCCAGCCAGACTGTTAATATTGACTTTAGTTGAATCTGGGTTATTTGTTGTTCTAATTATTCGATCATCTTTGTTCATCCTGACAATAGAAATTGGAACATGTAGTGCCAGGGGCAGACACAAAGGCAGGAGCAAAATGCTAAGATACTTGGCATCTCTTTCTTGGGCTACTGGGGAGGCTGTTAGGATTTCAGGACATTAGACTCTGGGCTCTAAAACTCCCTTTCCACCCCCGCTAAGTCATCATTTGGAAGGACTAACTGCAGTCCAGTGAGTCCTCCTGGTCCTTCTCACTGATGCTAGGGAACCAATTAAACTGGTTTCCAGTGGGCCAGCTGGTGTTTGTCTTGTTGCAGCTAAAGTTAAAAATATGTTTTACAGTATAACAGGTGGCAGCAAAACTGCTGATGCTGGTTTGCCAGATGTGGCTATTTTTCCACTAGTAAAGATGCAAAAACTAAAAAGCTCTTCCTGCTTGCAAGAGAGCACTTAATGCTTGGTGACTATTTGAATGACAGGAACACTGAAGGGGCCCCAACCAATCCTGGGGCCCCACTGCGCCAAGCACTCTACATTTTTCACATAAGAATAGCTACTCCCTGTCAAAGTTTACAATTTAAATAGAAAAGACAAGTGAAAGAAGGATTATTACTCCTATGTTAGGGATGGGAAATGGAGATGCAGAGAGGTTTGAGGGACTGGCTCAAAGTCCCATAAAAAGTCAGTGTCAGAGCTAGGATTTGGTCACAGATCTGTTGAATCTAAGTCCAGTTCCTTAACCTTACATCTTCACTGACTGATACATGATACTGGAATGTCCCTGTACACCTAAATTAATGTAGTGGCACAGAAATAACAGTGATGGTTTAGAAACATTGGTGTCTTCTTTCTGGGAGCAGTAAGTGCTGTGAGAAAGGTGTCTGTGCAAGATACAATACAGGGACCTTTTGGAATTACAGAGGTTGGAACACCTCCCAGCTGACTGGAGACTCAACAGGCTTTTCCAGGGAAATAACATTACCACTGAGACAGCTTCTCACCAGATCCTGGATAATCTGAGTGAAGAGATGCCAGGCATCATCTGCTCAGCCCAGTTGTGCAAGGCCACTGCTCCACACGGGTTTCAGTATCAAAAGCGGACTGCAGCGTGAAACTGCAGAGCTGGAATTCATATGTAAACTTGACACTATCACACTGGGTCATACTTATGCTCAAAAAATGTTTTATGTTTTAAGGTGTCACAGGACTCCCTGTTGTTTCTCCTGGTTTGTGTGAGTCCCTGCTGACCATGACACAGCAATGCTAGTGATGCATCAGGTAGATACTGTCTGCTGATCACATCTCTCACTCAGCCTCTGTTATTGAAATGCACGTCCTACCCTGCAGGAACTCAGTGAAACTTCTGTTACTAGACATTATCTCCCACTGAGAAGATCCACAGAGCTCTTTCACTATGGCTGCACTTCTCACCTAGCTCCAAGGAAACACTCCCAATGATGGGTTACAGCACTTAGCTTTTGCTGGGGATTAACTGTGTGTATTGGCACAGCCTGGAGGGGAAGGATGCTGCTTCCTGTGGATGGCTATGCCTGGTTAGGGGCTGTGGTTCATGGCTTGGCCAGTATATTGCTGTGAGAGCTTAGGCAAGTCACTTCACCTATCAATGCCTCAGTTGCCTTGCCTGTAAAGTGGGAATAATTAAATGTACAGACCCTTCAGGGGGTTGTAATTTCCTTCTTCTAAGGTAGCCTTGTTCTGGAGTAGCCTGATCCAGAGTTTGCTTTCCAGTTTATTTTACTTCTCTAGCCTCATGTTATTTCATCATCACCCTTCTTTACTGCTCTTCTGAGTTTGACTGGTCCCCTTTGACAGTGGGATGTTTCCCTGACTTCCAGAGATAACATTGGGGGATTGGAAGGGGCAGGAAGTGACCAAGTGGATCAGCAAGCTGCTGTCCCACCCCCAAGATCTCTGTTGTAGAATCAATTTAGACAAAATTGAGAAATGGAATAGACCTCTTCAGCCTTGTGGCCTGATTCCCACCGCCTCAACCAACATAAGGATGTCTGTAGTGTGATCGTAGAGCCATTTTAGAAGGACCTGCCAGGTCGCATCTGGTCCATTCTTGGCACAGAGTGAATTTGCTCCTCACAGTACCGATTACAGCCCTCAGTCCAATCCCATTTTAAAATGCCATCAGTCATCTACTCTAACCTTTTATCTCCCAGATACCGCCCTTCAAACTATCAGAGAGGTAGCCGTGTTGAAGCGGGCTTTTGCCCACAAAAGCTTGTGCTCCAAAATATCTGCTAGTCTATAAGGTGCCACAAGACTTCTTGTTGTTTCCTCTTCAAACTGTTTGCTTCTGTAGCAGGCAACTCCCCTTCCAGTGGAGCTGATCTAAGGCCAATTATTACTGAGATTAGGGGGATTTTTTGCCTCAGTAAGAAGGGAAAACAGAATAAGGACTCCACCAGGGTTTCAACCCAGGAGAGAGAAGCCTTCAGTTACTCTCTCAAAATATCTATATGTCATCTCCTTCCTAGAGATTCTTCTAAATCTCCAAAGACTTAGAGAGCGCTGAGAGAAGACCTGCTGTCTGCATCATTGCTTTTAAGGACAGAACATTGTGTTTTAATCCTGGTTTTTGGGAAATCAAAACCAGAAGGAGCAAAGAAGAAAGCGGATTCCTTCAAGGAAAGGATCCAGACACAAGGCTTAGGGGTGCTGGGAGGAAACCTGCTGAGAGTGGAATTTCTAACTGCTGGTCGTGGCATATGTTGGGTGGGATCTGCTGCTCTGAGTTTTCTCCACCAGGAGAGAGGGGCTCAAGGCTCTGCCCTGACTGACAGATAGCAAGGATGAATGCCTTGGGGAGAGAGCTGCCGGAGTGTGAGGATGGAGGGAGAGGAAAGGAAATAGACACAGATTACAGTGAAGGGGAATAGAACAGTGACCCGTTTACGGCATTTCATTGGGGAGCTGTGGAATATTCCTGAGGAGCTGAGGGAAATAACTCCTCCAATACCCACAGACTGGCAAGGGAGAGGTGATAAACAACCTGTTGAATGCCTGCTATAAGAACTGCAAAGAGTGAACAGAACTGGAGGGGTCCATTGGAGTGGATAGTTAAGAGAGAGATGTCCGGGTGGCTCCAGGAAAGATGGATGTACCATCGAGCACATGACTAAAGATGCTGCAGAGCGGGGCAACTTTGCAAGATCCTTTGTTATACAGTAATGACTCTCAGTCCTCCTGCAGTACCAGTTATCCTTGGATTGTGAGCACTTTGTACAAAGGAATGAAGGAAGCTTCTCAAACCACTGATGGGCAAGGGAGCACAATCCTTGATTTACACATGGGCATGCTGAAAAAAAGAGGAGGGAATGGCAGAGCCCAGAGCCAAGACCATGTCTCCTGCCCCACTGCTTTGGACACACAGGAAGGTTGATGCAGAGGCAGGAGAAGCCAGTGAAGGAGCTGGGACTAAAGACCAAAGTTCTTGATGGACCAAAGGGTGAAACTAGGAGGTGAAGGCCAAAGGGGTAACAGTTGATAACGCACCAGGCCAGGGGGAAGTAGGAACACCATTTGACAATTATACTCTGAGGGCCAGAGAATTATTATTCTTTATTAATTGCATTACTATAGCCTATAGGAGCCATAGTCATGGACTAGGACCCCATTTTGCTCAGTGCTATACAAACTCAAAGACAGTCTCTGCCTCAGACAGCTTACAGTTTAAGTATAAGAAGAGATGGAGACAGACGGGGAGCAAAAGAGAACACTGAGACAATATTGGTCAGCATGCCCATTAGTGGTTTCATCACACCAACAGCCTAACATTGCCAAGAAGTGCACTTTAAGCCACATGTTCATGTTGATTATCATTAGTGACCCTTACAGTGTTCATCCGACTGTCTAGGGGTGGCAGGGTACTCTTGTAGATAAGGCCCTGAACTAGGGTCAAGCAAAATTTTGATTGCTGCTCTGAGCTTATCTGGTTTAAGTCATTCCCTTTCTCTGTGGCTATACTGTGTCACGTGGGGTTATAAGGATGAGCTTGTGGACGTCTGGGAGGTGGACATCTGTCACTGTGGTGCAGTGGCACATGGATGAGCCAGAATTTTTGTTCTTGTACTCTGGTTGCTTGCTGGTCATGATTTCAAAATTGAGCTGAAACTTTGAGAAGTACAACCCTTTGTTCTATTGAGTTTGTTTTCATCAGATGGTTTTCATTGTTCCTAATTGAGCAGCTAATGAGGTGTCAAAGCACTTATGCAAATTAAGGAGAAGAGAGGGGCAGGACCTGGAGGATGGGGAAAAAGGAAAATGCCCAAAAATTCTGTTTGGTGCATTTTGTCACCCCTGAAGCAACTATAGCATAATGTCTTTTTGGCAGTGGGGAAGGAATTCTCCATGTATTTATTCATCTGTCATCATCAATAACTGTGAGCTCAGCACCCATTGGTGCCTGATGCCTCTCTCACTATTTCCTTCCATCTTTCCCTATCCAGTGCAGAGTGGCTTAGTTTCTGTAGACTAGCTCTGCACCAATCTACTACATCATCTATACTTTCTCTGTGGGGTCTGCCTCTCATATTCGAACCATCCACTATGCCGAATGCTAGGGTCTTGATTTTTTGTTCATCTTTCATTCTGCAAATATGTCCAAACAGTTTAGCTTCTGTTTTATAACCTTCTGTAGCAGGTTCTCTTTTGACTGTATCTTCCTATATTATTCCTCATTGGTGACCACCTGCATCCACCCTATTCTCAGAATCTTTGTATAACAACTCCTTTCGAATGCCAATATTCTTCTTTTCGAATCTTTCGTTATCACCCATGTCTCACATCCGTACAACATGCTGCTGAATACACACGTTTTCAAGACACCCAGCTTCGTTCTTAAGCTAACTGCTTTGCTTTTCCAGATCTTATCCATCGCCTTCAAACTCACTCTTAATTTTGCTGTTCTAATTGCTATTTCCTTATTACAGTCTAGATCGTACGTTATGTTGCTCCACAGATATGTGAACTTCTCTACATTTTCTAGTTCAATACCATCAACACGGATCTTCCTTCCTATTTCCTTATCTCCAAATACCATTGTTTTTGTTTTATCAATGTTCATAATCAGTCCGTACCACTTCCCTTCTTCGTTTAACACCCACACTGTTTTCGCTAGCTTCTCCTCATCTTCCTCAATGATAACTATATAATCTGTGAACCTCAAGTTGTTAATTCTTTTGACATGCACAGATACCCCTTCTACCTCTTCCTTGAACTTGTCCATCGCTCTCTCCAGATGTGCAATGAAGGTACTTGGCGATATTGGATCTCCTTGTCTTGTACCTCTACTTGTTTTAAATCAACTTCCCAACGTGTTCTGACCGCTGCCTCCGCATTATCATTGATACCTTTCAACAACCGTATCAGTCTGCTATCCACTCTGTATGATTCCAACACCACCCAACTCACTTTCTGATGATACTGTCAAGTGCCTTTGAAAATTGAAAAAGCAAGCGTATATGTTTATGTTCTTTCGTCGAGCTTTCTCTGCTATCAGTCTTAGTGCCAATATCTGCTGTATGGTACTTCTATCTTTTCTGAACCCCGCTTCCTCGTCTGCTATATGTTCTTCTAACTGTGATCTTAATCTATCAGTCAGTATCGTCATCAACACCTTACCTAGATGGCTCATTAGGGCAATTGTTCTGTAGTTCTTGTACTCCCTTTCTTGGGTATTGTCACTAGCACAGATCTTGTCCATTCCTTAGGCGCCTTCCCTTCTTTCCATGATATATTACATAGTTGGTGTATTTCCTGAATCGTGCTTTCTCTGGCATAGTTGATCATCTCTCCCGTGATCTTATCATTTACAGGGCTCTTGTTGTTCTGTAGTCGTTTCGCTTCTTTTTCTGTGTCTTCCTTTGAAATATCGGTCTTGCTCTCGATGCTCAGGGGAGATATCTCTTTCAATTCTTCAATCATTCTCTCTGAGATGCTCGGGTCCAACTGTGCTTTGTATAGATCGGTGAAATGTCTCATCCATCTCTGCACAATCTTCTCCCTGTTCATGAGCACTTCGTTCTCATCTTCGATTGCCATCTGCTTCAGTTGCCATTTCCTATTAATATTCCTAATTGTCTTATACACCTCCCTGGTCTTACATTCACCATAATACCTCTTGATATCTTCACATTGCTCCTCTAACCATTTCTCCTTATCCTTTCTTGCTGCTTTCCTTACCTCATTCATATACAGAGATGTGCATCTCATAGAGCTGGAAGGGACCTTGGGAGGTCATAGATGTCAGTCTCGGCAGGACCAAGCACTGTCCCCTCCTTTTTTTTGTCCCCTTAAATTAAACTCTATTTGCCACAGATCCCTAAATGGCCCCCACCTCAAGGATTGAGCTCACAACCCTGGGTTTAGTAGGCTAATGCTCAAACCACTGAGCTATCCCTCCTCCTATCATAGGTCTCCCATCTTTTTCCCAATAGTTTGCAGCCTTTCAGTGAAAGAAGTCTAGTGTCTGGGCACCAAGCAAAGTATAGAAAGCAAAACAGATTGGAAAACTTGTCTTCTACTGGATTTCCTTGATAATGCACTGCAAAGAATGCATGTGCATGGATTTTTTAAATCAGTTATTATTTGCTCTTCTTAGGGAAATTATGCCAAGATCATCCTTCAGATCTGCTTTCACATAGTTACAGCTGTTGCTCATATTTTATTTTGCTGCACAGTCAGCTTGTTGATCCAGAGCAATTGGCTATTCCCATATGATCTGTCAAAAACTAACAATATCTTTGTTTACATATAAAGTAAGTGAATTTTAGCAGCATGGCATCATGTTTCGGGCACAGGGCTGGGAGCTTTGGAAGTTGGGTCCTGTTTGTGTTACTCACTGATTCTCTGTGAATTTGGACAGATCCCTTTAACTCCGTTTGCTGAAAAACATGGATGTGGTCGATTTCCAATGGTTGTTAAGAACGTGAGAATATCAAAAGGGGAAAATTTCCCACCAGCTATACACCATAGAACAGAAATGCTAACCTAGGAACCAATCCCTGCAACAAACTCCACTGTCAACTCCCTCTGCATATCTATCCTAGTGACACCATCATATGACTTAACCACATCAGCCATAAGATCAAAGGTTTATTCACCTTCACTTATACTAATGTGACACAGGCCATCAGGTGCCAACTGACATGTACACTGGAGAAACCATAGTAAAAGAATAAATGGACACAAATCGGACATCAAGAACAGTAACATATAAAAACTAGTAGGAGAGCACTTCATCCTCCTTAGACACACAGGTACAGACTTGAAAGTGGTCATACTTGAGCAAAAAATCTTCAAAACTGGACTGCAAACTTGACTCCATCAGAACGGTCTGAATAGGGACTGGGAATGGCTGTCTCATTACAGAGCACCCCTGCGGGTTAACTGTGTTAGTCTGTAGCTTCGCAAATAGCAAGCAGTTTTGTAGCACCTTAAAGACTAACAAATTTGTTAGGTCATGAATTTTCTCAGGGTCTACTCCAACCATCTGAAGAAGTGGGACTTACCCGTGAAACTCATGAGCTAATACATTTGTTAGTCTTTAAATTGCTACAGGACTGCTTGTTGTGCATTACAAAATGTAGTTTTCCCTGTTAGGTATTCTCACCTTCTTATCAACTGTTGAAGTGGGCCACATCCACCCTGATAGAATTAAGCTCATTAACACTGATGTAACACTCCCATCTCTCTAAGTATAAATCTCTGCCAACTCAAGCTTCCACTTCATACATCTGAAAGCTTGTGCCTTAATAAATTCATTAGTCTTTAAGGTGCCACAGACTCTGTATTATTATAGAAAGTGTAACTCTCAGATAGTAATGTTAAGTCAGGAGTCTCCAGAGGGTACCGTTACACATAGTTTAATAAATATTTTTCACAGAGTGCGAGGTAAGTTTTTAGGTTTTGGAAAAGTGCTGTGTTGTTGTTAGCCCTTGGTATGCTAGTCTTTGCCGGAGAGAAGCTGTGGCAGCTAGAACAGAGTTTCTCAATACTTTATCCTTGAAGGCAGTTCTTGGGATGAGGTAGTTTCTTGGGAAGATGGGCTTTAGCAGGTCGATTTAGGTTTCTGGACGAGGCAACTGCTAATGCTGCTTGTGCCTGCCTTTCTCTCATTGTGGGTGTGTATGTGTAATCAAAGGAAATTACATTTAGTATATGCCCAAACTCCTCTGATGGGAAGCTGACCTTCAAGGCCCCAGAATTCTGCTTTCGTGCAGCAGAGGACTGATAATGTTATAAATATCATCTGTAGGAAATGTTATTTCTAGCTCAGATCACAGGCCTTTGCTGATGTACTGCATCTTGTGACATCTGCTACAAGTGATTCACTGAGAGAGTTTCTTAGGAAAACACTTATTTCGGGCAAAGAAAATCATTAAGCAGCTAAGTCCTAATGAAGATATAAACTACCAGCTGTTTAAAGGTGATGAGAAGAACAAAGGTACCAAGGGAAACAGAAAATACAGATGAAATGGCAGTGTTAGCAGACAACATAGAGTTGTTAACAGAGATGCTTGGAATAAGCAAGGGGGAGAAAACACAGTTTGAAAATGATTGGTATATTTACATCCGTAGAGCATCCCCTTCGCATATGCTGCTGCTGCTATTAATAACCTTTATTTGTCTTTGCAATCTAGATTATGCAAAAAGAATATTTTTACTACATAAATTGCCATTGATTTCAACAGGTGCCTAGCTAATATTATAGTAATTTTATTGACATTGTATCAAGTCCAATGTGCCAGCAACCCATGCAATCAATGGAAATTATTTATTTGAACAAGTGAGATGTTAAATCCAAAGTATAAGTGCAGTAAAGCACTTGTGACCTTTTTTGCAAGTAGAGAGGTGTTAAACCTAGTTGGGTTGGCCAGGTTCCAGCTTGAGTAACATACCAGTCACATCTGAAAATCTCATTGCAATTTCACTTGAGATATTTTACTGATTGAAAGGCATTTATGTGGGCTAAACTATTCTTTACTACTTACCCTGAGACATGGTGCAGTCTTGCTCTATGTTGTTGGAAAGCTGCCATGTTCTACACCAAGTGATGGCTGCATTTCAGTGGTGGGGAATATGATTTATGTACATGTAATTCACCAAGAGCTCTGGAAACCTGTGGACTGAGAGTTTTTCTATTGGTGTAGGTCAGTATTTCTTTCCCATGTGTGTTTGGTGCAGTTTTCAAGGGGCATTTGTTGGCACTGTAGCTACTACGAGAAGTGTTGAGCAGAACAGACCAAAGGTGAATGGATTTTGGCTAAGCTAATTAGACTCTGTCTTGTGGAGAACTGTTGTGCTGGGACCAAGCTAGAATTCCCATCTGTCTTAGGTACTTATTTGGCCCCCATTCTTTTTGTATCTGAGCACCTCATGATCTTTAATCTATTTCTCTTCACAGTACTCCTGCCAGGTAGGGCAGTATTATTAACCCCAGTGTATAGAAGGGAACTGAAGCAGAGAGAGACTTGAGCCTGCCCATGCCTAAACTTTAGGTCTACCTAGCTACATCAATCTAGGCTATGAAAAAATTCATAGCCTCTGCAATGTAGTTAAATCCACTTAAATTTCACTGTAGATGCATCTAGGTCAGAGATTCTCAAACTTTACTGCACATTGCCCCCCTTCTGGTGACAAAAATTACCAGGTGACGCCAGGAAGGAGGACTGAAGCCTGAGCCAACTTGAGCCCTGATGCCTTGGGTGGGGTGGCCAAAGACAAAGCCCGACTCCTTCCACCCCAGGCAGGGAGTCCATGGCCAAAAGCCAAAGCCCAAGGTCTTCATCCCCAGGTGGGGGCCTATAATTTGAGCCCCACCATCCAGAGTTGAAGCTGTTGGTCTTGGGCTTTGGCCCTAAGCTCCAGGAAGTGTAACACCAGTCCTTGCAACCCCATTAAAATGAGATCCCAATCCACAGTTTGGGAACTGCTGAGCTAGGTTGATGGAAGAGTTCTTCAAAATAGTTACTAACTTTTCAGGGGAGGAAAAACCTCTTCTGTTGCCCTAGGAAGCATGTGTGCCACTATGCTGTAGTGTAGACATACATTTGTTAAAGGTTATTCAGGAAGTTTGTAGTGGGCCAGGATTTGAATCTAGGTCTTGTAAGTCATAGGCTAGTACTTTAACCAATAAGCTGTTCTTCCTGTCTACATGCCAGCTACATCATCTGTCCTGACAAGTCCCCAGCTGGTTTACAGTCCAAGAACCAAACTCAGCCCCAGAGAAACCAGGTGCTCTTACCATGTAAGACAGTGGGCATTGTCTTCACTTACATCAGGGCTGAATTTGCTGTAACACATTGGCTTGTTTGAGCCATGGATGGTGTATGGGGTAGCCTGATGTTAGCTTCCTCCACAAAATGGCCAGGGTCAGGGAGCAATCCAGCTTGGGTCCTGTCTCACCAAGTCTAAATCCTCCTCTAGAGACTCCAGGATCAATGGAGGACCTCTGGGGGCAATCTGCATACAGTACTCATGTCTGCCTAGGTGTCCATCTTCCTCCTCTTGGCTGTGGCAAATGTTGCGACGAGACCATATGGCTGGTAGCTTCAAGCAATTAAAGTGAATGAATGGGCCGCATGGTGGCATCTTAATAACAGGCCTAATTTTGAGTGGCCTGGTTCTTCCCACCACCAGCAGTGTGCCATTTGTTAACTTTTTCATCCCACTTCCTTCAATACAGACAATGCAGGAGGCTTAAGCTCCAGGGAAGCTCCTTTCCAAGGCAATTGCTAGTAGCAACATAGAAAGGGATCAGAAAGGATTGTGTAATCAAACTTGCTGATTGTAGGCAATTATCTCCCACACCGTGGACTTTACTTCCATTGGCTATGAGCCATAGACTACTGAAGTCAATAGAAGGTTCCTACCAACTTCACAGTTTTCAGGCAGACCAAGATAATATAACTTCCTCCTTTCCCCCTTCTCAGCTTTTTGCATGTGTTTGTGAGTGTTGCATCTTTGTTAAGTATGCTGCAGTGATCACTAAGCATAATGCAGTATGTTGTTGGTACACAAAAAATAGCTATTACATTGCCTCAGTATATACTGAGGCTACAACTGCACTGACAGCAAGACATCATTTTCCAAAATGCCACAAGGTCCAGTTCTAAAGAGTGGAATGCTCAGGGTAGCAAAACATATGGACAGGGAGGAAAGTCACAGTTGTGATTGCATCTGCCTGATGATCCTGTGGAGATCTGGAATTGATGGGAGTTCAAGGCACTGCAGGAACTAGTCTGAGCTGCCAGGTGCTGAGTGCTCTCAACTCTCGTTTGACGTGTAGAGACTGAATTCCTACTGGCAGTTCTGGTTTGGTTTGCTCTGCACCAGTTTATGGATATCAAAGATTTCCTTCATCCTATGTCGCTACAGAATAATTTCCTCTCCTTTAGAGTTATTCTCTTGTTGCTCTGCAATCAAATGCCGTAGAAAGTGGGGCTTTGAAAGCATCTCCTTTCAGTGTGGCTCGTAATGCTGAGAAGAGATGACCCCTTTGCATAATGGTGAACATCTTCTCTGTCCATTTAACAGAGCTCTGCTGTTGTATCCTCATGGTGAGTTGCATTGCATGTGTGCGTGGACCTCCTCTTACCACCTGCTCCAAGACTGATCTCTTCACTCATCGCTCAGAGGTTCCAAAGCCCAAGCGCTTGCTAAATTTTTCATGTTTATATTTAACACTAAAGGCAATTTTTGTGGTTGTTAATTGCGATGCTGTATTTCATTAAAAAGAGAGAGAAAGAGGGAGAGATTTGAAGGCCATTACTAAATTGAAGTTGCTGAAAGTGTAATTGCTCATGACATCAGGGACCATTTAGTACTGTAAAACATAATTGCATCTCTGAACTGTTCTGAGCAGATAAGTGAACACTCCTAGTTTGAGAAGATAGAAGACCTGTGAGCACTCTGTCTTCTAGTTACACAAAGAACAGGCTCAGCAGGCAGGAGCCCATTAGAGGTTTGATGCAATCTGGTCCATAAATTCTGAAAAATGAAGAAATATTCATTCCTGTAAGCTTAAGTGTTTTTTGTAAAATAAACAAAAATCTTCTGGGTGGGGAACAGGTGGACTCTTGATGAGTTTTGTTGTTTTCTCACTCTCGATTCCATTGAAGTCAACAACAGCAAAATGTTCATGGTCACTGAGAGGACTAGCCTCTTTTTCCACAGGCAGGAAAGAGTTTATGAGGTAAAGGCTGCTCTGTCCTCTTTGCTTGGAGGCAGGCACTGCCTGAATTGAAATGTCTTGCATTCCAGAGAGCCTGCAGCCAGTCTGCCTTGGACTCTGACTTTACCAGAGATCATAAAGTCATTGGGGTAAACTACGGGCAGTCTAGGGACTGCCTTTCCTGCTTGGAAAGTCCAGGTGTTGAAGAGAGGGGACATTGGTAATCCAGTGGAGGATCCTGTCCTCTCAAAGCGTGTTGAACCTAGGAGAGTGCCAGCTGGACTCTTGGATAGGTCTCAAGGGTGGGATTTTCAAAAGCACTCAGTTTCAGCCTATTTCTTCCTGCATTTGGAATCCATGCTGAAACTCACATTGACTTCAACAGGAGCAGAGTTAAACAAATAATGAATCCCACCTTCAGGCTCTGACTGCTTATGGTCATTGTGGTTTAGAAAGGTTGTGAACACATTTAGCACCTTGCAGAATGTATTCCTACAAGCCCCCTGACACTCTTCATCAAGGTCAAAGTATTAGTCGTAGTGTCATATGCAAACTGTGTTCCAGTAGCTTCAGCTTCTTTACCCATCATGGACATGCAGTGAATGCCAGTGGGACTCTGTAGCTGTCACTGCAGGGCTGGAAGGGGTTTGGGGTTCCTTTCTGGATGGGAAGCACTACAGATGCATAGGGTGTTACTGTTCTGACTGTAATCACAGCTGCTGTGGAAAAGAGGAGTTAGCTCTTCAGTCATCCCTGGTAAACTGCTGGGCTGACTTATGCTATGTAACCATGTTAACGTGCATGTGTTTGTTCCTATTTACTCTAGTGAAAGCTGGGGGCTGAGCCAGGCCGTGCACCTACATATTAGCTCCCTGTGTACAGTTGATTCAGAAAGTAGCATTATTTCACCCCACAAGACCCCTTGATGTGCTCTAATTAGATTACAGAGGCAAGAATACCTAAACCTCTACCTGCTGAAGAGATCTTTGGTACTACTTCTCTGAAATTACAGTAATTTATTTCCGTGCCTCCTGAGGTGTCATGTCGTGACACTTTGCATGGGACTCTACATGCACAGCTTTACCTGCTGATTTTCAGGACCATTAAAACTAGTTCCAGTGCAAGGAGGGATTAAAGGAGCAGCAGAACAGGGACCCATCTTTTATAGTGCATTAAAAATCAGTTTCTGAAAAAGGTTACGAAACCTGTGCTTTCTCTGAGGATGAGCTAATCCAGCCAATCCCCTGGCAGTCTTTTCATGGCTTCATTCTGATCTGCCTGGCACAAAATCCATGAGCAGATTATCTTGGGAGCAGTGATGCTGATAGGTGTAGGAACTTAAAGCTTACAGACTCCCTTTTAATTAGTTCCATAGCAGTTTTTGGTATACATTTTCCCTCAACCCTATAACCTTGTGAGTTTTTATCCCTAGTAGCAGTCCATGAAATGTAAAGCTTCGTAGGAATTGCGGGGCAGGGGGTACCCATCTCAAGTCGTAAATTCCTTCCTTGTTAGCTTAAGCTAGACAGTTCCTTACAGTTGCTTTGCTAAAGTTTGGTTCACTCATCCAAACAATAAGGCTTCATTCACATCCCACCAGGGAACTATTCCACTGGTGAATAGATCTCACCATCAGGAGGATTTCAGCTTTGCTGAATAGCCTCCCATTGCTTCTAATGTCAGTGCTTTGCACATGCCTAAATAATTTTTCTTCCTTTGTGTCATGGACTTCCAGCAGGTAGTGTGAGATGGCACTAATATCCTCCTGTTGGCTGATGATTTAGCCAAGTTATAACTAAGCAAGTTCTTTCCATCTTTCAGAGACAGTCAAGTCCTGCAGTCCTTTAACTATTTTATTTGCTCGTTTCTTAACTCCCTTGTCTCTCTGGTAGTGAGATGCCCAGAATTAAATCCAATATAATGTCTGTTCAGGACCAGTTGGATGGCCAAAGTTAGCTGGTTAGTTCTGTACAAAGATATGCCTGTGATAGCTGCTGTTTATCCTAGAGAAGGTTGAACCATGATGCTTCCAGTCCAGAATGTAAACAATTTTGTTTGCATTTTTGGTGTGTCCCTGTTGATCCCAAGGTATCAGAGACACCAGGTCATAGGTGAGATAAAGCTTTTTATTGGGCCAACTTCTGTTGGTGAAGGAGACAAGC
This sequence comes from Carettochelys insculpta, assembly GCF_033958435.1. Lineage (NCBI taxonomy): Eukaryota > Metazoa > Chordata > Testudines > Carettochelyidae > Carettochelys > Carettochelys insculpta. Next base: position 5,215,756 of record NC_134155.1, read on the forward strand.
TTTAGTGCTGTGCTAAGTTCTTCTTTTGTATTATGTAGCAACAGGGCACCTGACATATATTGCAAGGGCGGCATTTTTGCCCTAGGATAGTAGAAGGCCTGTCAAATAACATGACTGAGGTAAATCAGAATTGTTCCCCCTTTCTCTGAGGATGCTCAGGATCCAGATCTCAGTTCTGTGTCAATCTCTAGCTTTAATTGATTCTGGCAATATCCCAGTGCCCTTGACCCTTCTGACCTGTTGGCTAATGCAAATTGTCTGAAAGAGCCCATGCATTTTATCATCCCTTATAAACTGAGGCCCTAGTAGCTTAGGAGACAAATAGAGATTCATTGTTGCAGTTAAGTATCAGAGGGCTAGCCGTGTTAGTTTGGATCTGTAGCAGCAACGAAGGGTCCTGTGGCACCTTATAGACTAACAGAAAAGTTTAGAGCATGAGCTTTCGTGAGTTAACATCTGAAGAAGTGAGTTAACTCACGAAAGCTCATGCTGTAAACTTTTCTGTTAGTCTATAAGGTGCCACAGGACCCTTCGTTATTGTTGCAGTTGTCTGTTTGTTCAGAGGGTATAAATAGAAGCCACTCACCTTAGCTTCTCAGTTATCCAGAGTGCTGATAGGAAATAGCAGCAATAAACAGTTTCTCTGGACTTTGCCAATAATAGCCATGTAAACTGCTGCTCCTTGACACTTTCTTGGCTGTTAGGTTCCATAACAGATTAGAGGTACCTCAAGGCCATATTTTGGGATGCAACATTATATTATTCCATCCTGTAATAATTTTGTGGCCCGTTGAGTTAATCCTAACATTCAAGGATCTGCAATAAAAGATGCTGCATGTCTGTACGCCTCAGATTTCTCTTTCTTTTAAATCCTGTGTTAAATACCAAACCTGGCTAGGACCTTCCCATCAATCTTTCATAGCTCATGGAGGGAAAAAGGATCAAAGCCTGCAATTGAGTTTAGGTCTCCTAATAGCTATTTTATCATAGGAGCAGAATAATCACATAATAATGCATCTGGCTATTGTCTTGAGCTTCTAAGTGGCAACTTCATAACTCCTAATGGAGGTCTGCTTTATTTTAATTTTTTTATTTGTGGTCTGTATGATTAAAGGTCAGTGTCAGGAATAACTCAGGACTGTTTTCAATATGTTGAGTAAGCAGAGTTACAGATCTAATTGAGGTCCGTTCATTTTGAGAAACTTGCTTCTCAAATGAAAAGCACCATCCTAGTTCTTTCCTGTCAATTGTGAAGTTTGTTAAGAATTGGAAACAATAATAAAGCAAGCAAGCAAGAATTCTGCTTAACTTCACTAATGGCCCCATTCAAAGCCTATATAGCCATTGGGAGTCTTTCCATTAGTATTGATAGGCATTGGAGTCTTATTCTGTCCTCTGGAAATAAAGGAATCCTGCTTCAAGTCCTGGTATATGAAGGCTCATCACTTAGAGGTGACTTTAAAAATGGGTAGAAGTACTGGGGTTGAGTGCATGCTGTGCATTGCCTGCTGCTTGTCTGTGATGTAGGTATTTTGGCTGTTAATGTTTGCACCGCCTGCTTCCATTGCTGGGTTGGGAATATTTTAAGTGGGTGTCTCAAGGTCATTTGCTATCTTTTGGCTTTGAAGAGTTTGAGTGCAGAGGCATCTCAATTGTGTTTTCTCAGGTAAGAGCTAAATTTTGATGGCCTCTTCTCAGTCCTTATCTGAAATGCCAGTTATGATTTTGTCCCAAATGTTCCCTTTTACTGGCCCCAGATTTCCAGTGTTCTTCTCATAGGCAACGTCTACACTAGGACACTATGTTGAAGTAGGCTATTTCGAAGTAATGACATCGAAATAGGCTACTTCGACGCGTATCATCCACACATCCTCCAGGGCTGGTGCTGTCGATGTTCAACGTCGAAGTAGCGATAGGGAATGTCGAAAGGGGCCGCCCCAGAAGGAGAAGCAGAGTGTCCACATACACAAGCACTCCCCTTTGAAATAAGGGGCCAAGAAAGCCTGCAGACAGGGTCACAGGGCAGACTAATCCTTCCGGGGCAACAGCATGCCACTCTCTCCCAGACACATCCGGCTTGCACTGCATGAGCCATGTGTTGGTGACACAAGCCTCGCAGACCTCGAGCTTGCAGACATGGACGTCCAGCAGCAGCTGGAAGCCCTCCAAGCCACCTCCTGCGGAGCAGGTGCCCTGCTAGATGCTGCATGGGTGGCTGCCCAGCAGCTCCTGGCAGGGGAGCCCTCCCCAGGGGCACAAGGGGACGCCGTGGACCTTTGGGCCCTTCTGCTCCCCCTTCGCTGAGTGCCATTTCTCCAGCGCCGAGTGGTGGGAGCACCTGGTTATGGGGGAATGGGATGATGACCAGTGGCTGTGGAACTTCCGCATGAGCTGGGAGACCTTCGTGGAGCTCTGCCAGTGGCTCACCCCCGCCTTGAGGCACCAGGACACCCGGATGCGGTGCGCCCTCACCATTGAGAAGAGGATTGCAATAGTAGTCTGGAAGCTGGCCACTCCAGACAGCTACCACTCCATGGGCCAGCAGTTTGGCGTCGGCAAGGCCACAGTCGGGGCTGTCGTGATGGAGGTAAGGAGGCCTAGGCCTGAACCCACTGGGAGGTGGGGGGCACGGGAGGAGGACCTAGGGAAGGGGATCCGGGGGGGGGCCTGGGGAGGGGCCCTGAGAGGGGGGCTCGGGGGGGTGGCCCAGGTGGGGGGCGCACTCTGCATACCCTCACAGGCACCCATGTCCGCTCCCCGCAGGTGGTGCATGCACTCAATGCCCTGCTGCTGCAGAGGGTCATCCGACTTGGGGACCTGGATGTGTCCGTTGCGGGATTCACCACCATGGGATTCCCTAACTGGTTTGGGGCCCTTGATGGGACCCACATCCCCATCTGCGCCCTGGACCACAGTGGTGGGCACTATATCAACAGGAAGGGCTATCACTCCATGGTCCTGCAGGCCAGGGTGGACATCTGTGGCCACTTCCAGGACGCATATGTGGGCTGGCCTGTCTGTACCCATGATGCTCGCATGTTCCGCAATTCGGGACTATGCCACTGGCTAGAGGTGGGGACCTACATCCCCCAGAGGGATCTCCCTCTGGGGGACAACACCGTACCCCTCTGCCTTGTGGCAGATGCAGCCTACTCCCTACAGCCCTGGCTTTATGGACCCCTACACGGGCTACCTCAATGCCAGCCAGGAGCACTAGAACACCCGACTGAACCATGCCTGCCAAGTGGTTGAGCGGGCCTTTGGGCACCTGAACGGCCGGTGGCGTTGCCTCCTTGCCCACCTGGACGTGGGCCTCCCAAACGCCCACCTGGTTGTGGGTGCCTGCCACAACCTGGTGGAAAGCAAGGGGGAGGCCTTTGTGCAGGGCTGGGCGCTGGAGGCCGGAACAGGCTACCCCCAGCCGGCTGCTGCCCCTAGCTGCCAGGCCCACTGGGATGGGGTCCAGGTCCGGGAGTCCCTGAGGGAGTACTTTGACCAGGGAGCCTAATGAGCGCCACCCAGGCCGTCCCTGGTGGGTCCCCTTTACACCGCCCTTAGCACCCGCACACCGCCCTCACTGAAAGCACACAGGACACGGGGTTTTTGAAAAATAAAACTGCTTCATTATTTAAATAACCAAAAACCTTGCCTCTGTGCATATAAAAATAATAACAAACAGCATCATGGAAAATAGCTATATACAGGTGGGGACAACTATAATAAACTATATACAGGTGGGGACAACTATATAGACGGGGAGGTACGCCTGAGGCAGGTCCTCGGCCCCAGTGGGCTCCTGCCCGGCGGAGCTGGTGGGCAGGGCAGCAGGTGGGACATCAGGTGGGGCAGCAGGGAGGGCAGCATGGAGGACAATGGGGGGTGGCAGCCGGGCCACCAGCTTCTCAAAGGTGGAGGCCACCCAGTTAAAGGTGGCCATAAAGTCCTGCCAGGCCTCCTGGCACCAGGCGGCCTCCTGCTCTTTGAAGTGGAGCCTCTGCTCCATGATGTCTGCCTGGCACTGGAGGGCAGTGGTCACCTCGGGGTCGTGGGGGGGTGGGTCCATCCTGGTGCAGGCGGTGCCCCTAGGCAGTGGTGGTCCGGGGGTCTCGGGGGGCTGTCCGGGACCATAGATGCTGCAGCTGCGGAAACAGGGGAAGGGGGGAGGGAGGCTGTGAGTTCCGAGCCCTGACCTGTGGCCCACCCCCAATCCTCCCAAGGGTGTCTGGTCCCCATTTCCCATCCCCCATTGGTGTGTGCAGTGGCCCAGTGGGTGGCCACTTCCAGTGGTCCACCCCTCCCACCTCCACCAGGAGTGGGGCACGGCAGTGTCCGTGGGTAAGGGTGCTGATGGGCACCGGTGGCTTTGGCACCGTCCCTGGGCCATGGTCTGCTGGGGATATGGGGGGCCCCGGTCAAGTGGTGCCCTCGCCCCATGCCCTGGGGGTGTGTGCCCTGTGGGGTACGTACCCAACAGTCCACCACCATGGTCAGGGGAGGCCCGTCTGGCAGATGCCTAGAGCTGTGGGAGGGGATGTCCAGCATGAGCTCCCCCTCCTTGCTGAATCACTCCGTGGCTGGGGTGGAGGGTCCCGGCTCTGGCCCTGGGGGTGCAGGCCTGGGCTCCGGACCTGACTCTGGTTCTGAGTCCTGCTGTGGCTCGTCGTCCGTGGTGTCAAGGGTGGCTGGTGGGGAGGAGGTGTCCCGGGGGCCCAGGATAGCCCTGAGCTTCCGGTAATAGGAGTCAGTGGCAGGGGCAGCCCCAGACTGGCTGGCCGAGTCCCATGCCTGGGCATAACCCTGCCGCAACTCCTTGACCTTACTGCTGATATGGTCAGGAGTGTGGGCAGGGTGACCCCAGGTGGCCAGGCCCTTGGCCAGCTGGACAAATGCCTCTGTGTTCTGCTGCTTGCTCCCCATTATGTGGAGCACCTCCTCCTCATCCCATAGCCCCAGCAGGTCACAAAGCTCAGAGTTGGTCCAGGAGGGGCCCTGCTTCCTGCCCCACTGGCTGGAGGTCTGGGAGTCCTGGGGTGGCCTGCGGGGGGGAGCTCTGGGGACGCTTGGGGGGCTGGCTTGCTGCCATGGTCTCCCTCTGGGCCATGCAGTGGCGCCTCATGGCACGGCTGCTGCCTGCACAGTCTCAGCTTCCTACTACGGGTTTCCGGGTCCCTGTGGCTTTAAGAACCACTGGGTGCAGAGATCATAGAGCCCCGCAGGGGCTGGACAGCATGTTTTTGCCTAACAGCTGATTGCTGCTGGGGCGGACCTCGCTATTTCGAAGTAGTGGGATGCAGAACACCTACACGCGTCCCGCATCGATGTTAGATGTCGATATAGGGTGCTTTTCCCATCTTCTGATAGGAATAACGATTTTGATGTCTTGCTGTCTAACTTCGATTTCAACTTCGAAGTAGCATGTGCTGTGTGTAGATGTGGCGCGCGCTATTTCGAAGTTGGGCTTGCTACTTCAACGCATTCTAGTGTAGACACACCTATAGACTTCTAACAGACATTTTGACTGATTCTCCAGGTTCTACACTGCACTGGTGAAAACAGGTACTTTCTATGACAGTGTTTCGGCTGACAAAGTAACCATAAGACATCTTAAGGAATGGCTCACAGCCCTTAAGCTGTGTCTGCTCCTCCAGCACAGAAGTGCTGAAAATGTACTCAGCTTCCCTATACAATGTATAAATGGGAGAGCTCATTTGGAAGCCACCTTTCTCTTCTATTCTCTTCTGCTTCTGTTCTGAGAGTCTGGTAAAGTTTAGACACACCAGCCCAACAAATGAAGACATCTTGTCTACGGTAAGTAAAATTCAGTCTTTCACAGGATTATTTCTGGCCCCGTGTTATGATATACAGCATCCACGTGTATTCTAAAACAGCAGATATTTGTTAAAGAAAACAGTTACAGGTGCAAACAAATAAGCACCCACAGAGCTTGAGTTCCAGCTTTTTTACTTTGTTTACCAAGGACCACATCCTGCCTGGAACCCTTTACAGTGCAGCACACAGAGACCTCTAGTGGCTGAATATATGTAAATATATAATTATAGGACCTGTTTTCCTATCCATGATAAAGTCTTTTCCTCCTTTCTATCTGTCCTGTTTGTACCAGTGCAATCCCTTATTTCCGTTTCCTGGAGAGCGTCCTGACTTTTTTTTTTTAAAGGGCAAGTTGTCCCATATGTTGATTTGCTGTTTAATGGCTTCTTGGGAGGGCTGAAGAATGGGAGGAGTGGAGGCTCTTGAAACAGTAGGATAAAGAGCTTCCTGGGATTGCTGGAGAAAGACTTGGGCGGGCTTTTTAAACAACATGAAGCTGCTGTTTAAAGAACTGCTGGCGTAGCTGAGCAAGGTGGTAGAACAGGCTTTTCAAACAGCAGAGACCTACTATTTGGAGACATCAGCTACAAACTTCACTGTGTCAGTGATGCTAGCTTCACTTGTCTCTCTTCGTAGGTTTAGGTTGTCATTTCTTTGTGTCTGCAAACTCCTTATTCTCTTCTTTCACTGGACAGCAGTGGTACTAACCTTTTCTCCCTTAGGGGGCGTGATGTTCAAGCCTTTTCCAAGAAGATACTATGGGAAGGAGAGGGTGGAGTAGTGCTGTTTTCCTCCTCCCCTTTAATCTTAAGCATAGTAAGATCCTGAGTCCTTATGTTGTTTCTGGTAAAATACACAATTTTTTTTAGATTAATGGTGTCCCAGAAACTTTAGCATATGGGAAGCATAATTTTTCTTGACTTCTTCAATTCATAGAAGTGCTAAAGAGGATATGTTCTGTGCTGCTTTATTGAATCTGTTCTTGCTTCTTTTATAAGCACCAGCCTCATCTTATTTCATAACTTGTCAGGGATGACAATTTTCTCCCAGGTGGGTTGCTGAGGGTGGAGGCTTTAGACTGTCCTTCACAGAGTTCTTCTCATGTGTACCTTTTAGAGCTGTATTGTCATTCTCTTTCATGGCAATGGTCCACAATCAGGAGGTTGTAAGGTCTGGATTCTCAGCACTGAGTTCTGACCTAGGGGTGGGAGTTTCTCTCACTCCTCTGTGCTCCCAAAATGTGAGGGTTGTGGGCCAATGTGAGCCCGTCTCAGGATGAAGCCTGCTGTGTTATTTTAGCTTTTTGTGATGCTATTCCTTCTTAAAAAACAGTAAAAAAGAGACCAGGGAAAATAGCCATCCAAAGACTAAACGTGTGCTTCATGGAGAATCTTCTAAATTAATTATACCAAAATGCTTTGGGGTCAGGCATATAAAATGGAGTAATTTCCTGCGGTGTACTAGCTTTTTGTGTTTTGACATGCGAGGCAAGATGATAATGCATTTGCTCTCCTCTGTTAAGAGCCTGAAACAGTTACAACTGGATGTCATCGTACAGGCCTATAGCCACAGCCAGCGAAACAGGATAACTATCTTTAATTAACTTTCCAGGGACTTCTTTATGGTTGGGTCCCTTTTCTTGCTCTTTCCACCAGGGAGGATGCTGTGTACATGGGAATTCTGGTAAGTGAGGCTGGCTGCATGGACTTTGAATAGCTGCTGCGTAAAAGAGGCTTTGCAGTGACCTGGAAAGTCTATGGGAACCCCACAGGAAAGAACTGATTCAGCAGCTGATATCAGGGAAGCGCAGCAAGAGAAATTGGGTTTGGGTGGGTATGGGTGGGGAAGACATGCTCATAGAGGGCTGGTGCTGAAAAGGCGACCGTTACCTTGCAAATGCTAAAATATTTTAGGTGGAGCTGGTGAACTGGCTCTGTCAGGATGAATTGATATCATGCAAGGCAGAGAACTAATATGGGCCAATGGATGGCATACTGGCGGAGCAGAGGGAAGATCTGGGTTCTATACCCAGTTCCACCATTCACTTGGAGAAAGTCATCTTAGCTCTCTGTGCTGCTGTTTTCCTTTCCTGCTCTTAGCCTGGCTTGTTGGTGTAGAATGTAAGCTTGCGTGTTTGGGCAGTCCACCAGGCCTCAGCTGAGACCTGTAAGGGCTGTTGATTACAAATAATATGTCTAGACTGACATTTGTGCTGTAGCTAGCATGGTCATTATTAACAATGGGGGTGCCTTAAAGCCACTAAACTCTCAGTGACTCCAGCAGAAGCTAGATCAGGCCCTAAAAAGCAGGTCCTTTTGATCTGTAAGAGAGATGCCAGTATGGACAGTTGTCTGCCAGGAATAACAGGAACTGAGTCTTCTGACTCTCTAGCTGCGTCTACACGTGCACGCTACTTCGAAGTAGCGGCACCAACTTCGAAATAGCGCCCGTTGCGTCTACACGCGTCGGGCGCTATTTCGAAGTTAACTTCGACGTTAGGCAGCGAGACGTCGAAGTCGCTAACCTCATGAGGAGATAGGAATAGCGCCCTACTTTGACGTTCAACGTCGAAGTAGGGACCGTGTAGACGATCCGCGTCCCGCAACGTCGAAATTGCCAGGTCCTCCATGGCGGCCATCAGCTGGGGGGTTGAGAGATGCTCTCTCTCCAGCCCCTGCGGGGCTCTATGGTCACCGTGGGCAGCAGCCCTTAGCCCAGGGCTTCTGGCTGCTTCTGCGGCATCTGGGGATCTATGCTGCAGGCACAGGGTCTGCAACCAGTTGTCAGCTCTGTGGATCTTGTGTTGTTTAGTGCAACTGTGTCTGGGAGGGGCCCTTTAAGGGAGCGGCTTGCTGTTGAGTCCGCCCTGTGACCCTGTCTGCAGCTGTGCCTGGCATCCCTATTTCGATGTGTGCCACTTTGACATGTAAACGTTCCCTCGCTGCGCCTATTTCGATGTTGGGCTGAGCAACGTCGAAGTTGAACATCGACGTTGCCGGCCCTGGAGGACGTGTAGACGTTATTCATCGAAATAGACTATTTCGATGTCGCAACATCGAAATAAGCTATTTCGATGTTGGCTGCACGTGTAGACGTAGCCTCTGTGAGGTAAAAAGCCCCTATTCCATTATCAATCACCTGAGCTTTTCAGGCCAAAAAGTTTAACTTCTAAGTCCAGTCATTTTGCTTGAAGTTCTGCTCAAATATATTAGTAGCATGATAAAACCTTATTTCTCATATCTACCTAGCTTTTCATCAGCAGCTTTTAGAGCCTTTACAAATGAAACTAGTATTACTAGCTCCATTATGCAGATGGGGAAACTCAGAGTTGAGGAGACTTGCCCTAAGTCTCCTAGCAGACTATTGGCAGAGCAGAACAGAAGCCAAGTCTCCTGATTCCCAGTGCAGGACTCTGTCCACTAGGTCGTGCTGCCTCCTCTTATAACTGACTGTGGTGCAAAGAAGCTATAGGATGTAGATTGAATACTTTGCTGCTGACAGCTTTTATAGAATACTTGTGCCTGATGGATACAACAAAAGTTTCAGTCGCTACTCTGGAGAAAGGGCCAGTCTCAGAAGTCCTGATAAAGAGGAGGCCAGACTCTTGCGCCAAGGAGACAGGCTGCAATTCTCGGCGTGCTTTGCTTGTTTATTAAAAGAAATGCAGAAATATATCAGCATCTGTTCAAGAGTTTGGTTCCTTTAAATTTTGTCTGCCTTGCCAGAACTAGGATTTCTGTGATCTAGCAGCACCTGAGGGCAGAGGGTCATTCTGGGAGGATGAGTGGCCTGTCATTTCCTGGCTAAAATCAGGTTTCAAGCCAAGTCTGTAATTTGTTTTTTAGATCACAGAATTCATCAGGCTAAAGGGTCTCTTCATAAGATTAAATTATTCTATCTGAGCTTACGACAATCAAAATGCAGGGATCTCAGCAGATGAATGATTAAGGGGCCTTATCAGGCAGACACATGGAAATAAGCAAACTGCAGTTCTGGGAGATTTTTCATTGACGCCTAAGGTGAACTAAGACTGCTCAAGTTTGGCAGACTCAGCTTCAGCAGCTGGGATAGTTGGCATTGGAGAATGGGAATGATGAGTTTGTCTGGTGTGGAGACACCTGTTTGTCATGCAGGATTCAACTAATTATAGCCACAGCTTGTAGGGCTGTGCAAGACCTGGGTGGAGCCCATTGTTTTATGGCTTCTGAATAATAATTTTATTATGTTTCTTTGACTCTTCATCCCCAGGATCCGAACATGCTTTAACAAATATATTCAGAGATCACTTACCAGCTACTGAAGTGCAGCCACCAGTGGTTGGCAGCGTGGCAATGTTGTATTTGTAGGATGTGGGGAAGCTAAATTATCTGAGGTTAACTAGATTCCATGGGCAAAATTCAGAAATGATGTGCGAGGTTCCTGTAATTTAGCCCTCATCCTGCTTTAACTTGGTTCTTCTACTATCTCTCTGGTATACGTTATACTGATTTAGGACTATTCTGCAACAATTCCAGAATAATTCACTGCCCCTGTGTCTACACGTGCCCCTTCCTTTCGAAAGGGGCATGTTAATGAGCCTGTTCGAAAGGTGCTAATGAGGCACTGCAATGAATATGCAGCGCCTCATTAGCATAATGGCGGCCGCGGCGATTTGAAAGTGCGGCTTTTCGAATCGCACGCCGCCCGTGGAGAGGGGACCTTCCGAAAGGACCCCCCCAGTTTTCGAAAGCCCTTCTTCCGATCAGAAAGCATGCCACGTGTAGACCCAGCCTTCATGAATACTCTGTTCTGGAATAGAAAAGAGTTTGGAAGCGCACTAATTATCCTGCAGTAAATTGTGGCTATAATTAGTTCAATCCTCCTTGGTTAAAAGGAGCCGTGCAAACTAACGCAGTTGCTAAAACTGAGTTAGCAGAACTTGTCAAGTCTTCGTTTCAACGTAGATTTCTGTCCTGGGTTTGCTACTGTCCCTCATTTTCAAATCACAGGCCCTGGTTCTCATGGGAGACTTTAATCATCTGGACGTTTGTTGGGAGACCAATACATCAGCACACAAACAATCCAGGAAGTTTTTGGAGAATGTTGGGGATAACTTCTTGGTACAAGTGCTGAAGGAACCGACCAGGGGCCATGTGCAATTTGACCTGCTGCTCACAGACAGGGAAGAACTAGTAGAAGAAATAGAAGTCGGGGGGAACCTGGGGTGCAGCTGACCATGAGATTGTAGATTTCAGGATCTGGACAAAAGTAAGAAAGGTGAGCAGTAACATACAGACCCTTGATTTCAGAAGATCAGACTTTGACTCCCTGAGAGACCGGATGAGCAGGATCCCTTGGGAAATGAAGATGAAGGGGAAAAGAGTTGAAGAGAACTGGAAGTATTTTAAAGAAGTCTTACTGAAGGCACAGGAACAAACAATCCCGCTGCGTAGTAAGAAATGCAGACATGGTAGGCAACCATCTTGGCTTAACAGGGAAATCCTTAGTCAGCTTAAATTAAAAAAGGATGCATATAAGAAATGGAAACATGGACAGTTGGCTAAGGAGGAGTATAAACATACGGCTAGAGAATGCTGGGCAGTAATCAGGAAAGTGAAAGCACAGTTGGAACTGCAGCTGGCAAGGGATATGAAGAGTAAAAAGAAGGGTTTCTACAGGCATGTGAACAATAAACAGGTTATCAGAGAAGGTGTGGGGCCATTACTGGACGAGGGAGGTAACCAAGTGACAGATGATGCAGGAAAAGCTGAAGTAGTCAATGCTTTTTTTTGCCTCAGTCTTCACGGACAAAGTCAACTTCCCCCTGACGGTCCTACACAATGCAGTATGGGAAGGTGGAGGGGAGCCATCTGTGGGGAAGGAACAAGTTCTGAGCTATCTAGAAAAACTAGATGTGCACAAGTCCATGGGTCTGGATTTAATGCACCCCAGGGTACTGAGGGAATTGGCAGAGGTCATTGCTGAACCTTTGGCCATTATCCTTGAATACTCTTGGAGATCAGGGGAGATACCGGATTACTGGAAGAAGGCAAACGTAGTGCCCATCTTTAAAAAAGGAAAGAAGGACAATCCAGGGAACTATAGACCCGTCAGCCTTACCTCAATCCCTGGGAAAATAATGGAGGGAATCCTCAAGGAATCTGTTTTGGAGCACTTGGAAGATGGGAAAGTGATCAAAAGTAGCCAACATGGATTCACCAGGGGCACGTCCTGCCTGACTAATCTGATTAGCTTCTATGACGAGGTAACAAGCTCTGTGGACATGGGGAAGTCAGTGGATGTGATATACCTTGACTTCAGGAAGGCTTTTGATACAGTCTCTCACAACATTCTTGTCCATAAGCTAAGGAAATATACTTTGGATCCTTGGACTATAAAATGGATAGAAAGCTGGCTTGATAGTCGGGCCCAACGGGTAGTGGTTAATGGCTCAATATCTGGATGGTAGTCTGTTTCAAGCGGAGTGCTGCAAGGCTCGGTTCTGGGGCTGGTGTTATTCAACATCTTTATTAATGACCTGGATGAGGGACTGGATTGCACCCTCAGCAAGTTTGCAGATGACACAAAACTAGGAGGAGAGGTAGATTCGTTGGAAGGTAGAGAGAGAATCCAGAGGGACCTGGATATATCGGAGGACTGGGCCAAAAGAAATCTGATGCGGTTCAATAAGGAGAAGCGTAGAGTCCTGCACCTGGGGCAGAAGAATCCCAAGCATTGTTACAGGCTGGGGACCAACTGGCTCAGCAGCAGTACGATGGAAAGGGACCTACGGGTTATGGTGGATGAAAGGCTGGATATGAGTAAACAGTGTGCCCTTGTAGCCAAGAAGGCTAACGGCATACTAGGGTGCATTAGGAGGAGCATTTCGAGCAGATCTAGAGAAGTAATTATTCCTCTTTATTCGGCACTGGTGAGGCCACATCTGGAATATTGTGTCCAGTTTTGGGCCCCCCCGAGTATAAAGGATGTGGATTTGCTGGAGCAGGTTCAACGAAGGGCAACAAAAATGGTTAAGGATCTGGAGCACAAGACCTATGAGGATAGGCTGAGGGACTTGGGCTTGTTTAGCTTACAGAAGAGAAGACTTAGATAGCAGCCTTTAACTTCCTGAAGGGGAGCTCTAAAAAGGAGGGTGAGAAACTGTTCTCAGTGGTGTCAGATGGCAGAACAAGGAGTAATGGTCTGAAGTTGAAGAGGGAGAGGTGTAGGTTAGATATTAGAAAAAACTACTTCACCAGGCAGGTGGCGAAGCATTGGAATGCGTTGCCTAGAGAGGTGGTGGATTCTCCATCCCTTGAGGTTTTTAAGTCCCAGATGGACGAGGTCCTGGCTGGGATGCCTTAGTGGGGGTTGATCCTGCCTGAAGCAGGGGGCTGGACTGGATGACCTCCTGAAGTCCCTTCCAGCCCTGTGATCCTGTGATTTTCATTAAGGACTTGGATAACAGAGTGGAGAGTATGCTTATAAAACTTGCAGATGACACTGACCTGGGCGTGGTTACTAGCACTCTGGAGATTAGTGTGCAGGATTAGTGTGCAAAATTATCCTAACAAATTGGAGAATTGTCCTGAAAGCAGTAAGATGAACTTCAATAACGAAAAGTACAAAGTAGCACACTTAGGAAGAAAAAATCAAACACAAACTGGTTAGGCAGTAACACTGATTAAAGAGATATGTGGGGGCGTTTATAGTAGGTTACAAATTAAATAAGAATTAAAGCGTAGTGCAGTTCTGAAAAAAATTAATATAATTCCAGGGTGTATTATGAGTGTCATATGTAAGACACAGGAAGACATTTTCCTGCTCACCACAGGTAAGGCCTCAGCTGGGGAACTGCGTCTGGTTCTGGACACTACTCTTTATAAAGATGTGGACAAATTAGAGTCCAGAGCACAGCAACAAAAATGAGAAAAAGTTTTAGAAAACTTAACTTATGAGGAAAGGTTGAAAAATGGGCATGTTCAGTGTACAGAAAAGAAGACTGAAGGGGACCTGATAAGGCTTCATGTCTGTTAAGGGCTTTTATAAAGAGGACTGTGATCAATTGTTCTCTGTGTCTACTGAAGGAAGTAATAGATAAGTAGTAGTTGTCTTTATCTGTAGCAAGGGAGTATTAGGCTATATATTAGGAAAAAAATTCTCAGTATAAGGATCATTAAGCTCTGGAATAGGCTTCTGGGGATGTGTGAAATCCTTGTCATCGAAGGTTTTTAAAAAACAAGTTAAACACTAGTCAGGATGGGTTAGGTTGGTATATCTGGTCCTGCCTCACTTGAGGGGGATGGACTTGATGACTTCTTGAGAGCCGTTCTTGCTCGGTATTTATATACTGTAGATAGAATTGTGTAACTGATTCTATGAATAAAGTTACTTTTATTCTAGAGTGGATTGCCCACATAAAGAGCTAGTCTGGTGTCACTGTTGTGGAATATCTCATTTTGCAGTAGCTTGTCTGCTTGATTTGCCTGTATGGACAAGCCTCCTTTGAGTCCTTTGTTGATCACTGGAGTGGGCATAAGTAGGTCAAAGACATCCTTGGCCTGATTGAAATCCCTATATTCACGGCTTTAGACCTCATCTCTAAATTTGTATGAGTGGGTGAGTATATGCTATGGGCAGGTGTGGATAACTGCTAGTGCCCTCAGTGGTTTGTCAGTGACAGAAGACCCCTAACTCAAGAGAGAGGTGCTGTGACTTATGGAGTTTCCTCACCAATCAGGTCCTTTTAGCACCTGTAATATGTGCATTGCTTAAATTGTTGTTTTAGGCATTCAGAATTCAGAGATGTTAGAGTTCAAGGGACCACCTAGTCTGGTCTCCTGAATAACACTGGCCAGAGCATTTCACCAAGTGAATCCTTCATGGAGACCATATTTTGTAGTTTAGCTTAGAGCCTGTCTTTAAGACAGACATCTGATTTTGGTTTAAAGACTTCAAATTCTGGAGAATCCACCACTTCCCTATTTTAATTGCTCTCTAATGGTTAGTTACCTTCACTTAATAATGCATATCTTGTTTCCAGCCGTGTTTAACTTCATCATCAAGTCACTGAATCTTGTAATTTTATGGAAAGTTCTTTGGATGTTGATTTTAATTCTTTCCATTATCTGAAGCCTTTGTGTGATGTCAAGGAGGGTGTGGTTACCTTGGAAACAGGTGTGGGATTCAATTTGTTGAATGGGTGTGGTGTAGATCAGAGGGTGGAGCTTGAAAGGGTAGATGTGGGTGTGTAATGCACAAAGAGAAAATGTATGTACTAGTGAGTTTATGTCTCTTGGAATTTGAGTTGAGAGAAGCTGTTGAACTTGGGGGACTGCTGGCAGGCTCTCTAGTGCTATGGAAAATATTGTTAGAGGAGGAGTGAAAGTGGTAGAACCCATGGCTTCATTTGGCTGAAGTAGGGGAGATGGTTCCAAGTGCTCTGAAGAGGGGCTATTTTAAAAGGACACTTTAGAATACCAATCACAGAATCTTAGAAATGTAAGGCTGGAAGAGACCATCACCTAATCCAGCTTCGGCCCTGAGGCAAGACCAAGTAAACACACCATTCCTGACAGGTGTTGAACCTTTTCTTAAATATATCTGATAATGGGGATTCCACAGCCTCCTTTAGAAGCGTGTTTTGGATCTTCTCTCCTGAAGAGTTAGAAAGCTTTTTCATAATTTCTCCTTTAAAATTTCCCAGCTGCACATTAAACCAGTTATTACATATTATGTATGTATTTTAAAGGACAAATATCCAGTTCTGGGTTAGTAACAATCCATCAGTTCATCCAGCAAGAACAGCCTTTAATAATCCAAATGGCTTTTCATGAATCATACTGTTTGTTTGCTGTTTTTTACATTCCACTGGTCTGGGCCCATGAAACTGTGCCATTCATTGCCATTTTGATTTTCTGTTGGCTTTGCTTTCACGTTCTTATGCCCTTTACCGATGCTGCAGTGTCTTAGTCACAGGTCCTGGAAGTGAATGTTGATTTTGACTCATAGCACTGGAAGGGACGTTGAGAAATCATCTAGTGTAGTCCCGTGTACCTGTGGCAGGGCTAAGTACTATCTAGACCTCATATTATTATGTTTTTATTTATTTAAGCCCCCAACATTTATATCTTTTTCAAGTTGAGTTTTAAATTTGGGCCCAGTTGGATCTGAGATTAGTGCCCATTGGTGGATCATTTGACCGAGGATTATGCCAAGAATGATGGACATTGCAGAAGGGTTGTGGAGTAGAAATTTAAGCCCACTGTGAAGTTGTTTCCAGCATTTTTATGTCCAAACAGATCTGATCCTACACAGATGAACAGGCATGGTAACTTGTGCAGAGCATTCTTTAACTCTTACCATAAGGGGAAAATAGTTTGGTTATCTTAGCAGAATGGCTTGGTGGAATGTCAAGTCCCTCTTAATAGATTGTTTGCCTCTCTTGTGGGGAAATGCTGGACCCCTCCTGACTGAAAATTACTTATTAGAATTCTGTTTGTTTGGAACCTCATGGTGTTTGCAAAGACTTGTGGCAGCAGGTGCTCATTTCAGACCAAAAGCAGCATATTTTAGCTTGAGGGAATGGACACTGTTGCCCATAGTGCACCTGCCTCTATCCTATTAAGAACAACCACCACACTGAGTGGCATTCACAGCAGTGCTCATTATTCTGCATCTGGAGCCATTAAGACCTGCAATATCAAACCACACTACGAGAGGCTCATGCACTGTTTCCTTCAGCGCAAAAGGTGTACTAGGAGCAGGAATGAATTGCTCTCTCCATGCAGCCACTTTTCTGTATTTCTAATCTCTCATCTGTGTTGTAGCTCTCTAATGATTCAGGAGCAGTATAGATAGTAATTTCCACTCTTCATTTACCCAGGGGGACACTGCCTATAGCTGCAGTGCGTGCTTCCTCCTCCTCTCGAGGATGTAAATCAGAGGGAAATGGGGCTGGGATAGAATACTGGGTGCCAACATGGGAGGCAGAACATCCTCAGAAGGGGAAAAGATAGTGGCTATTGGACAGAGCTGTTCCTGTTTTAAAATAATAGCCAGGGATATATTGTTATCTGGTGTGGGGCAGGCTTGCAAGCAAAGTCTGTTGCAATCATCTTAAGAGGGAGAGACTTGTGTGTTTGGAGCAGAAGATGGGTTGCAATCATGTCTTCCCAGGAGAGTGTGTAGCTGCATCTGTTGCATGCAGTAGACTTATGTGCTGTGTGAAATTCTTTAGCTTGCTTTGAGCAGGAGGTCAGACAGTCATAAAGATGCTCCTGGCCTTGAAATCAATGAAACTGTGAGGGTACCTAGCATTCTGTGGAGATGCAAGCTCAGATTCCAGCAGCAGTGGCTCAACCCTTCATCCTTCTGTCAGAGATGAAGTGACCACTCTGCAAACTGCGAGTATGGTCTTCCGCCCGGACTTTGCTGAATGAGGTCCTTTAATTCAAGATCCTTCCCTTGCCCCAGCAGTGGTTGCACTTCAGTGACACTCTCTGGGATGCCTTCATCGGCACTATAAGCTGTAATTGCTGTTACACGTGAACAGTTCTTTGGCTCAGAGGCCAGGCAGTGAACTGTACTATAGGGACAGTACTTGTGCAGTGTGCACACATAATTTACGTTGCTCATAGTTCTTGCTGTTTCAGAAAGGTGAGCTACACGCACAGGCCCCCCACTTCACCTCTCCCCAGTTGTATTAGGAAGGAGTAAAAAATGCTGGAGTCCAGAGAGGACGTAGATTAAACTTAGTAGCAGTTGTGGGGAAAAAAGTCTCCCTGTGAGAATCTCATACTGTGCAAACTAAGTACAGAGAGATGTTGGCTTGCCATCTTAGCATGAGAAATTCAGGAGTGTGGGAAAGGAGGAGGATCTTGGGAGTGGCACTGGATAGACTTCTTTAAAATACTTTAGGACCACATTATTTGCTGGTGTAAAGGGAAATCAGTGGAACTGCATCAGCTTACTCCAGCAGAGAACTTGGCCCATGAAATTTTATATTTGCTGATGAAGTCAACATGACAATCAAGTAAAGAAACAGACTGGAACAGATCAGCTTCCATGCTGGTAGCTGTAGAGTACAACGCCTACAACCTGCTAATATTCATTCTCTTTGTAAACAAGAGGCAGACAAAAATGCTGGCTCTACGTAAAAGCCCCCATGTAACTAAACCATGAGTATTCTCTGAAGGATTACAAGCTCAGCTCCCCTGGCAGGCAAACCATCTTGGGCGATCAAACCTGTATCTCTTATGTGTCACTACAGAGCAGTGCCACTAAGCCAGTCCATCTGGCTCTATCTTGTTTTAAAGGTGCAGCAGTGTAAACTAGCATTTCCCCACAGAAACTAATTTGCCCATGGAACACTTTTGGGCTTGGAATATATTGAGAGAACACATATATATGCTGGTCCAGGTGGGGGGCTATATCTAAAAATTGCCATATGTAATGCTCAAAAGTTGATTTAAAAGAGCTAATTTTTAGATCAAAAAGCAGTCAAGTAGCACTTCAAAGATGAGCAAAATAGTTTATTAGGTGAGCTTTTGTGGGACAGACCCACTTCTTCAGACCATAGCCAGACCAGAACAGACTCAATATTTAAGGCACAGAGAAGCAAAAACAGTAAGCAAGGAGGACAAATCAGAAAGAGATAATCAAGGTGAGCAAATCAGAGAGTGGAGGGGTGGGGGGCAAGGTCAAGAATTAGATTGAGCCAAGTATGCAGAGGAGCCCCTATAGTGACTCAGAAAGTTCCCATCACGATTTAAACCATGTGTTAATGTGCCGAATTTGAATATAAAAGCCAGCTCGGCTGCTTCTCTTTCCAGAACGGTGCGATAATTCTTCTTCAGTAACACACATACCTTTAGGTCATTGACAGAATGCCCCATGACCTAAAGGTATATGTGTTACTGAAGAAGAATTATCGCACCGTTCTGGAAAGAGAAGCAGCCGAGCTGGCTTTTATATTCAAATTCGGCACATTAACACATGGTTTAAATCGTGATGGGAACTTTCTGAGTCGCTATAGGGGCTCCTCTGCATACTTGGCTCAATCTAATTCTTGACCTTCCCCCCCACCCCTCCACTCTCTGATGTGCTCACCTTGATTACCTCTTTCTGATTTGTCCTCCTTGCTTACTGTTTTTGCTTCTCTGTGCCTTAAATATTGAGTCTGTTCTGGTCTGGCTATGGTCTGAAGAAGTGGGTCTGTCCCACAAAAGCTCACCTAATAAACTATTTTGCTAGTCTTTAAAGTGCTACTTGACTGCTTTTTGTTTTGATAGTGTATAGACTAGCACGGCTTCCTCTCTGTAACTTTTAGATGTCTTTTATATTAAAAAGAACCAAAAATTACAAGAGAAAATCATCTGAATGAACAGCTAATGTCTTTCTAATAGGAGGATGGTTAGCAACCCTATAACTGAGTATAAAATTTGCAATTTAAGTACAAATTTAAAACAAAAACATCAGTATAACGGGAAAGAAGGCTGGTTAGTTTTGTTCTTTTGTACAAAAATAGAAACCATCATCCAACTCCCCTTTAACAAAAACATTCAATTCGTTCCACTACATGTCAAAAGGCAAAACAAATCACATTTTGTGGTATGGAATTTGAAAATTAAATTTTTTTACAGCAGTAGTCTCCACTCTTTCTACATCCAAGACCATTTTTTTAAATGGCAGAGCAAGCCCAAGACCCCAACCCTTTCTTGAGGTCATCCCTCTCTGTTCCCTTCTTCTCCATCTTTTGCTGTACCTGCCGTTACTCACTCTCACTGGGTTGAGACAGGAGATATAGGCTCTGGGGTGGGAATGAGGGCTTGGGGTGTGGGAAGGGCTGAAAGGTGCAAGCTCTGGGTGGGAATTTGGGTGCAGGAAGAGGTAGAGAAGGGGCTGCTAGCTCTGGGAGGTGGCTTCAGGCTGGAGAGTGTAGGGGTCAGGTGGTGTGTTGGGGTGCTGAGCAAACCACAGGCTTGTGGATATGAAGGTGCAGGAGTTCAGGTTGGAGTGTATGGGGCTCAGGGCAGGGTGGTTGGGAGTAAGATGGGCTCAGGACACAGATTTGCAGTGTGTGGATTGTGCAGTAATATTGTGGCAGAAGACTTGGGATGTGAGAGGCTCAGGACGGGGTTCTGGTGTATGATAGGCTCAGGCTGAGGTGTGTGTGTGGGGATGCAGAGGTGTTATGATGCTGTAGCCAGATAGGGATTTGGCCCCGACTGGGGGCTTGATGGCCAGGCTTCATTTTTAAATATGGCCAACACAAACGTTTCAGCATTGTCTTTATTTATGGGAAGGGCAGGGAACCTGTTTTGGGCCGGTGGTCACTGACTTATAGAAAAATAAGTCAGGGACTACACAAGTACATAATACATAAGTAAATAACCAAGCCCCACTGATGTGGCCCCAACTGAGACACATCCCTCCCCTGGCACTCCAGCCCCATGGGAGGAGGGTAGGTAGGACTGAGGTTCAGGTTCAAGGCCTCAGGCCAGATTAATTCTTCTGGGGTTCCAGGGATAGTGGAATTTGTGGGCCCTTCTGCACTCTGAGGTGGGGCCAAAATGAGGGATCCAATGTGTGGGACAGGGCTGCCAGTCAGTGGGCGCCAGCTCCAACTGCTCAGGTAGCATGTGGCTGTCATGGTGAGCGAGGAGCAGCTGGCATGGACCTGGGGGTCTTCCTGCCTCCCATGCAGGAAGGCAGCAGGTGGAAGGAAGTCACTGGTGGGCAAATGACCTGGGTTTTCAGGAAATGCACCTGCTATTTGAGGAGGGGAAGCAGTGCGCACACTTCCTAAGACACGGGCTCTGGCATGCAGCTGTGGGATTTCCACGCTGCGGGAAGCTGGTGTTATCTCCAGGAGGTAGTGCCACCGCTGGCTCTTCATGCCCCCATGGGGGGCACGCCCCACAGTTTGGGATCCTGTGTTCTAGACTTATAGGTATTTTGGAGCATAAGCTTTTGTGGGCAAAGACCTGCTTCATCAGATTCATGTATTGGAGATTCCAGGAGAGTCTGATTATACAGACTTAAGAGGAGGAGGGAGTCGCAATCAAGAGGAAGGCCAGAGTTGATGAGGTCACTTCACTCAGGGAGGATGTGGCCCACTTACAGCAGTTAATATGGGGGTATAGTGGTGTTAATATTAGGAATGATGCTGGAGAACTGGATCCTCTAATCAGGTGCAGCCTCATTTGATTTCTCTGAGCATGACTCATGCCAAAACAATCTGAATTGCCACTGATTATTTTGGCAAAAGTCTCATAATAATGACTATAGTATTGTAAATGTGTTACACCTATTGATATACCTACAGTCTAAATACTATTCAAGCACCCTAGTATATTTTATACAAACATAATTTCATATTTAATATTTTAGAGGAAAAATATAGCTAGCATCAAAATTTTTTCACAAAATACTTATTCACATTACATGGAACACCAGTGTTCCACAGAACACAATTTGGGAAACACTGGTGTAAACGATACCAAGGCAGACGCCCTCTACAGATTCCATAGGTGCTGAAGTGCATATGGCACCCTTGTGCTCATCCGGCTGGAGCTCTGAATGGAACGCTGATTATCTTTGTGCCCTCAGATCCACCTAGATTCCAATCAAAGCACCACTCAAAGTCAAAGTTTACAAAACAACAACACAGGACCTTTGTCTGTCCCCATTAGAGCCTCTATTCATAATTTCCTCCTTATCATTATTCATGCTGTTGTTCAAATGCTTTCCTCTGACTGATTTGGTAAATTTAACTGGCTTTAGAATAGGTGGTTTCCCCCTTGTTTTTAATCTTTTCCTTGTAGTAAGCTAGGGTCCAATCCAAAGCCACTTGAAGTCAATTAAGGCCATTTCACTGACATCAGAGAGTTTTGAATTATATCTTTAGTGCAGGCCCCCTGGCTTTCTGTTTTGTATGAGCCTGTGTAAAGTGGTGGTGTGAAAGCAATAACACAAGCTGAGGACAAGAGAGGTTGCACTCTTCTGTAGTGGGGTTGGAGACATTGATATGGGGAGTCTTACATGCAGGAGAGAGTGCAACCTCTGAAGCAGAACATGCTTGGTCTGGAAAACCCATTTGTGAGCTAGTAAGGCTGTCACAAATTCTTTAACATGAGTTGTCTAAATTCGTGGGTGATCCCAGACGAAGATGATGGGGCGGACAGTTAGGAAAAGCATCTTGCAAACTGATTGAGTCTGACTTGAGAGGAACTGAACGTGGAACCTCATGGTGACATGTATTTGCTGGTACTGTGCTTTGAATGTCTGTTTCCTCTTGGGGAGACCAGTGCAGGGCAGCATTGTTAGGCTGATCAGTAGAAGGTGGCAACATGGTTTAATGTTTACAGCATATGCCTGGGACTCAGAACTGGAGACTTTTGTAATTCCAGCTCTGACACTAGCTCACCATGCAACTTTTGGCATGTCATTTAACTTCCTGGTGACTGTTCTGTCAAATATGAATAATGTGTGAATTATAACATGCCTTGGTTATACAATCTGTAATGGCTTCATAGGTCAATGTTAAGGATGCAGTATATTGTTTAAAACATACCCTAGCTTCATGACAGTCTTCTTCCAAGCAAGGTAAGCAACAGGGAAGAACTGCGCAATGTGGGGCTGAGAATGGGTATCTGGGACCATTCAGCCGTGTTCAGTCATCAGACCCAGGGCTGGGAAGGGGTGAGGTGATGCCTATAAAGGGTTGAGAGAGCTCAGTTGAATGGGAAGCTGCTGGCAGGAGGGTTGCTTCCTTGACTGGCTCTGAAGCAGACGGGGTGCACAGGGCAAGGTCTGTGAGCTCCTGTAGATTGTGTGGGTTTGGAAGTAGTTGTGTTGAGTGCTTTGAATTGATAAACTCTGCTCCTAGGGGAGCCCTGAAAGTGACTTGGGTGTAGAGCTGGTTCTTTCTTGGTTAGGGGAGGTAAGACTTTCAGGGAGCACAAAGGTACCAACATTCAAGTGGATCTCATGCTAACCTACTAGGGTTTGGAGAGCGTGTGCATAGTAGTTTGCATGGTAGGAACATGCTGAAAATTCACTCTGGGATAATTTATTATTCTAATGATGGGCCAAAATGAGACCAGTTCATCTAAACCCTCACAACTTGGAGATGTGGATAAATGACACCAGATCCCAGGAACTCCAGTCTGGGTTTTGCAGAACAAAAACGTTGCCCTGACCAGATTTTGGCAGGAAAAATCACCCCCCACTAACTGTACCCTAATTATCCATTTGCTCCCCAGAAAAGCAAGCTCTTTCCCACAGACAAGCCCCAGAAAGTGCGAGGAACTCAGCTTGGGTGATTGGGAGCATGAAGGGTTCACAGGTAGCTAAACTGATTAGTGAGATTAGATTAGACTGGATGGAATAAAGTACTTGGGAGTACTTGGGAAACCGTCGAGAGTGTTCGCTGGGCTGAGCTGTCAGACTCTGGGATCTGCAGAATTAAACTGGAACATGGTGTAAGGATTGGAACCTGGGAGCACAGCAGCACAGAAATGACCCCAGTGTTACTCCAATTTCAGTAGTCCAGTAGCACTTTAAAGCCTAACAAAATAATTTATTAGGTGATGAGATTTCGTGGCACGGACCCACTTCAGATCATAGCCATACGAGAACAGACTCAATATTTGAGGCACAGAGAACCAAAAATAGCAACAAAGGGTCCTGTGGCACCTTATAGACTAACAGAAAAGTTTTGAGCATGAGCTTTCGTGAGCACAGACTCACTCAGCATCTGATGAAGTGAGTCTGTGCTCACGAAAGCTCATGCTCAGAACTTTTCTGTTAGTCTATAAGGTGCCACAGGACCCTTTGTTGCTGTTACAGATCCAGACTAACATGGCTACCCCTCCGATACTTGAGAACCAAAAATAGTAATCAAGGTTGACAAATCAGAAAAATATTATCAAGGTGAGCAAATCAGAGTGTAGAGGGGCAGAAGGGCTGGGTGGAGTTAAGAATTAGATAAAGCCAAGTATGCATACGAGCCCCTATAATGACCTAGAAAATTCCCATCCCGGTTCAACCCATGTGTTAATGTGTCGAATTTGAATATAAAAGAGAGTTCAGCAGCCTCTTTTTCCAAACTGTTGTGAAAATTCCTCTTCAGTAAGACGCAAACTTTCAGGTCATTAACACAATGGCCCACTGCTTTAAAGTGTTGACTGACAGGTTTGTGAATCAGGAGTGTTTTTATGTCTGTTTTATCCTTAATCAGGATGCCACACTCCAGAAGGCCCTAGGTGACAGGCCTTTTCTCTCCTACAGGCAACCTCCCAACCTTATGAGGATTCTCACCAACAACTACAGTCTATACCTCAGGAACACTCCTTGCAACAAGGCCCGTTGCCAACTTTGTCCACATATCTATTCTGGAGATACCATCACTGGACCTAACCAGGTTATTTACAGAATCACAGGCACATTCTCATGTTCCTCAACTAACATCATATATGCCATCATGTGCCAGCAATGCCCAGATGCTTTGTATATTGGACAGACTTTAAACTCTCTTAGAAAAAGAATTAATGGGCATAAAACACTCCTGATTCACAAACTGGTCAGTCAACACTTTAATGGAGTGGGCCGTACTGTTAATGACTTGAAAATTTGCGAATTGCAAAGCCAGAATTTTCCCGGGAAATAGTGGCCATGGGCACTCCTGGCTCTGGAGCCCCAGGGAAGCAGCGGGCACTCCTGGCCCTGGGGAAGCGGTGGCTGCGGGTGCTCCCTCAGGCCCAACACCCCAGGGGCCTAAATACAGGAGAATTGCTCTCTTTTAAAAAATACTTCAGGACACCTTTTTGGAATCCCAAAGACGGGACCACCCCGCGTAGTATGGGACAGATGGTCACCCTACTTCTAGCATAAGTCTGTGGCCCTGGGATGGACAGCTTGCTCTCAGATGCAGTATAGACAAAACCTTAGTGATTTTCTTTTCATGGGCCTCGGTGTTGGGAAACCCACATGAAAAAAGAGCAGCATTAAGAGGTGGCTGGCGAGAATGGGTTCACTGGACTAGATGGGGACAGCGAGGTTGCAAGGCGAGGGGGAGTTGAGAACAGAGCTGGGCACCCCCAAAGGTAAACACTGTAGTTTGCATCTGTCTGTTCTACTGACTGTTGAAGCAGTTGTGCATCAAGGTTATACTGGGGGTTTTCATTCATTCTGAGTGACTGCAAAGGACAGCTCTGTTATCTTACTGGCTATGTTTGCTGTTCTCCCATTTTCTCAGCTGTAAGGCATGCTTGGAACCAAACAAGGCAAGCAAATTACCATAGCTGTTGGTAAACTGCCAGCCCTTGTGATGCAATGGTAGTGCAGCCTCCTAACTGACATCTTTCTTTCCTGAGGGTGGAAGGGTGTGCTAGGCAGCCCACTGACCCCCAAAGGTCAGGAATGATTGATTGTTGTTGTATTGCATGTTGGAGGTGCCCCACACCTTGCCCTAAATTGAAAGTGCATCCAGTGTCCCTTCAAGGGCTGGAGCTGCTTCCCCACTGCACCTACAGGAACAGCAAGAGTCAGGGTCTGGGAAATTGCCTGGCAGCCAGTAGCCATTGGGATTTTACCTGCAGTTCCTGCTTCAGCTGCTAATATCTGCTTGTGGAGCAGAGGACTGTGGTAGCTGCCTCTGAGTAGTGAGAGCACAGTGGAGCTGACCCCTGCTATTTTCTTCCCATTGCACTGGAGTAAAATGGGGGGATCCCAGCAGCATGCCTCCCCTTTTTGCCTTCAGCACACAAGCCTCCCCTTATGGGGAGTGGGGTTTGGGAAAACCTAGAAAGTGGGATGTGTGGAGCAGTGGTACAGCTGTGCATGGTAGTACAGCTGAAGTTTGAATCCAGTGGGATTGCAGGGCATCTGGAGTCTGCCAAGATGAGGGGAAGGAAGTTGGGGCTGCTGGTGGAAGGAGTTGGGAGTAGGATTGGGATAACATGAGCTGAAGACTTGTGTGAGGAGGTGGGGGATGAAATTGGTGGGAAACTGGAAGATGCATTTTGTTAGCCAAATTTGTCCTTGGCGTATGTAGATGGAGGCTCCACTGCGAGTGAGGAGTCCTGTATTTAGTTGGCATGGGTTGAACATATGGCGTAATATGAAGTATGACAGGAGGCAAGGGTCGGGGTTTACTCCTAGTCCAGCAGGGATGACCAGGGAGCCTCTGTCAGTTTCCTAGACCTAGCTGATGACATCTGTGGTCCCAAATGTGAGTGGCTAAAAACATATCTGTGGTCTCACACGTGAGTGGCTAAAAACATAATTGTTTCACCTGCAATCCACGCTCTAGTGTCTGGTCTGGTTCCTGTTGAAACTGATGGGAGGTTTGCAAGTTGCTCCTGGGAGATGTATACGTCCGGTACAATTGACAAAGGTGCCGAGCACCCATGGTGAGTTCAGTGGCCCCTGGGATTGGTCAGCACCTCTGATAACCAAGCCCTGAGTTTGCAGGCTATTTCACACAAGGCTTGTAACGGAATCTGTTTAATCTCACTAGGTCTCTTTCCCCAGCATACTCCCTTTTATTTCCTTTTGGTGGAAATAAAAACAGCATTTGCTGGGCAGCTCAAGCTAACAAGGTTTTTTGTTTTTTTTTTTTGTCTTTTTCAGCTACTCTGGGAACACTAGATTTCAGTTTGCTGTATGATCAGGAAAACAATGCTCTCCACTGCACAATCAATAAAGCCAAGGTATGTCTCAATGCTAGACTACAAGCAGCAAGAATTAAATATGCATAGGTCTAATGACCTTTACTCTGCCTTCTGTCTGTTATGGAGACAGCGACTCACCAATCTGTAATGAACAGTAGGTTACGATGCTCTGTGAATTTCCATTGCACTGGCTGCAGCTAAATCCTCAGTGTTCTGGATTCTCTTTTGAAGCACTTGCTAAAATTAAAATGAAATGTGGGAGTGGTGCAGGGGCTGAACATGCTGTGGCATTCATGTGAGAGTGGGTGGCTAGATGGCTGGTCTCCCTCCAATCTCCAGGGCAGTACTGAGAGGGTTTCACATCCGAGTTGAAGGGAGAAAGGAATGGGGAGGATGAGAAGCTATCACTTGCCTTAATCTATCACTTGTGTCTCTCTCTCTTTACCCTCTCTCTTTTCTTTTAGCCTTGTCTCAACTCATTCCTTTTCCTACTTTCCCCCTCCTCATTCTGTTTGTGTTTTTGATGTTCTCATATATCTTTTTCTTTCCTGTTCCCTCTTTTCTTTGCCCTAAGAGAGATTTCTGTGGGTTTGACACTCATCGCATAGTATTAGCTGATTTTAATTGCCCCTCTGACTGATGGAGCTTGACTTATTCAGCCCTTCAGAGGTCAGACTCACTAACAAGGGGTATATGTTCAATGATGTGGACTTGGCAGAACAGAAGATCAGTTGACTCCTGAAAGCTGATGCTCACCTTGGCCCTGTGACATGTGATGCATTTGGCCAGCTGTCCCATAGGACTGAGTACATGGGTTATGCTCCGTGATTCTTCCTGTACTTACAGTATCTCTGAGTTGGTGGGACTATGGAAACTCAGTGCCTCTCTTGGCAGACAACAGCAATGATACTACCAGCAAGCCCAAGGAGTGTGGATTGCTGCAGAAGATGGAGTAGGTGGAGATCACATGATAGAAGGAATCCTATGGGAACTGCAAATCCAGTTGCTTGAACTTTTGATTCATCTGTTTTCAGAGGTTGGGAGTGCTGTTGTCATAATCATGTGCCACATTCATAGTCCAAATGTGCCTTCCCAATACTAACTAACCCCTGTCCTCTTTGAAAAGATCTGTCATATGATGGGGTGTCTTGAGTTAAAACTTCTTAGCCCAAATTTTGAGAGAGTTTGTGGCTAATTGGAGTACTTAGGCCATCAGGTATTGACAGCACCATTGCCCTGTTTAGCATCACACAACCAGGGCCAGATTCTCAGCAGGCATAAACTGATATCTAGGGAGAGAGACCTGTTTTCAGAGAGAGATTGATGGGCATTCACTTTTAATTTTTTTTTTAAGCTAGAGCATTGTGGACATGGTGAGAGCTATTTATCTAACAACCAGAACAAAAGAGAAAGAGAAAGAGACAGAGAGAGAGCAGCCCAACCAACAGTATGATTATTTACTTAATGCTGTGACCGGCTGTCAGTGTATAAATGGCTCTGTTAAATGCTGCTAATCATTATCATGAGGCACTCCCCATCAGCATCCTTGCCGTCTGGGTAATTGAAGCGATTAGTTTTTTAATGCTCATTTTGGAACAGAAACTGCCTAATACTTAGCTCCTAATTCTGCTCTTGAAGAAGTCAATGTGAGAGGCTAGATTAGCTCCCATTGGTGGTAGGCTTTGTGCAAGCCTAGAATGATGCACCGAATAATCTAGTAAGGATGATGGTGACAAGCTGGCTGGGGTTACGCCACAAAAGGTGGTAGCTGGGATAAGTGAAATTATTGCCTTCTTTTCTACCATTCCATTTCATTCCTGGGAGTTTGTGTTTGCAAGCAAACTAGGACTTTGTTGTGATCACAGGATGGAAAAATCTGGTCTCTTACTGGGTACCATTGGTTAGCACACTGTCAGCATGTTAATTAAATTGCTTTTCCAAAGGGGGCCATTTTAAATGGCTAGTGTCAGAGAAAGACCATCTCTAAAGAGAGGATAGTTTTTCTGGTATTGAAGGTGATTGCTGCTTTATAGAGTGTAGATTACCTAGGAGCTGATTTCCTGCCTCCAGCCTTTGAATGAAGGTGGTAAGATTTTCACAGATGGAGGGAGTTTGTCCTTGCTATGAGGAGACCAAGGTCTGGAAGTTGGGACAGTGCCAGAGTGCTGATTACCTAGCCCAAGCAGCTCTTGGGCATCTATTGCAAGTTGAATCTGGCTCACACTTGCCAAAAAGAGTGAGTGGGTCTCCCAGGAGTAAGTGACAGAGTGGGACTGAAAATAATGGGAATTGTTTTAAAATATTCTCCCCACCCAAACCTCATAAGGTTTTTATTTATTTATTTGAAATGTATGGTCATGGACCAGAACTCCATTGTGCTTGGAGCTGTACAGACAGAACAAAAACACAATCTTTGCCCCAAAGAGCTTACAGTCTTAAGAAGGATCTCTTCTGGCTGACAAGGATCTAGGAAAACAGGACCTGATTTAAGGTGTGAATCTGACAGGAGCGTCCCTTGCAATCTGGGCTATCCAGAGAACAGCCACACTGCTCTACACCTGTGCTATGCATTCCTTCCTTTGCTACTCACCCAGTCTTGCTTCTCAAAGAGCTGCAGTGAAATCGGGTCACTCCTGGTATTTCTAAAAAGCCCACCTCCCAAATTTTGCCTGCTTCATTGTATATTCTTGGTGCAGTGCAATATCTGTCAGCTATGAGTTAAAATGACTAGAAAACAGAGCTTCCTGAAGCCCTGAGGAGATAGAATATCCATGTGGAGGATAAAGCAGCAGAAATGTAGCACTTTAAAGACTAATAAAATTATTTATTTGGTGGTGAGCTTTTGTGGGACAGACCCACTTCATCAGCTCAATCTCATTTCTAATAAAAACTGACATTTATAAGTACAGAGGAACAAAAACAAAACAAAACAGAAAAACTGACAAATTAAACAGGATTGAAGGAGGGGGGTAAGGGGTGGAAGGATGTTAATTGTCCTGCCTGAGATAATTACGAGCATCAAAGGAAGGGAAGCAGTCCTTGTAATGTGTGAGGTATTTGATTATGCTCTTACCACATGTTAATGTGTCAAATCTGAATATGAATTCCAACTCACAAATTTCTCGCCGTAATCTGTTTTTGAATTCTTTATGCTCTAGGACACAAATTCTCAGATCTCTGATAGAATGGCCCACTCCATTGAAGTGTTCACAGACAGGCTTATGTGCATTGAGTTTCGTGATGTCTGCTCTGTGTCCATTTATTCTTTGGTGAAGGTTTTGCTCAGTCTGTCCAACGTACATAGTTGCAGGGCATTGCTGGCACATAATGGCATATATAATGCTGCTGGAAGTGCATGAGAATGTGCCTTTGATCTTGTAACTAGCATGGATAGGTACAATGATAGTATCCCCAGAATAAATGTGTGGACAAAGTTGGCAGCGGGGTTTGTTGCACGGAAAAGTTCCAAGATTAGTATTACTGTGGTGTAGCCTGTGATTGCTGGTGAGACTCTTTCTCAGGTTAGGTGTTTGTCTATAGGAAAGGACAGGGCTGTCACCTAGGGCTGGGCAAAACCTTCGCCAAAGAATAAATGGACACAGAGCAGATGTCAAGAAACTCAATACACATAAGCCTGTAAATGAACACTTCAGAGGAGTGGGTCAGTCTGTTAAAGACCTGAGAATTTGTGTCCTAGAGCATAAAAAATTTAAAAGCAGATTAGAGGGAGAAATTTGTGAGTTGGAGCTCATATTCAAATTCAACACATTAACATGGTATGAAGAGAGACATCAATTACCTCACGCATTACAAGGACTGCTTCCCTTCCTTTGATGCTCGTAATTATCTCAGGCAGGACAATTAACATCCCTCCACCCCTCACCCCCTCCTTCAATCCTGTTTGATTTGTCAGTTTTTATTGCATTTTTTGTGGGGGCGTCCTCTGTACTTATAAATGTCAGTATTGGAAATGCGATTGATTTGATGAAGTGGGTCTGTCCCACAAAAGCTCATCACCGAATAAATTATTTTCTTAGTCTTTAAAGTGCTAC
This sequence comes from Carettochelys insculpta, assembly GCF_033958435.1. Taxonomy (NCBI): domain Eukaryota; kingdom Metazoa; phylum Chordata; order Testudines; family Carettochelyidae; genus Carettochelys; species Carettochelys insculpta. The sequence continues at coordinate 5,246,294 of NC_134155.1, forward strand.
ATTTCTGCTACTTTGTTTTGTTGGAGTACAGACTAACAGGCTACCTCTCTGTTACTGTTCATCTGGAGGGTGAAATTAAAACCTTTTCTTTCCCGGTGTTTTTCTTATGGCCAAGGTCTATGCGTGTGTTAGATAATACATTTTGCTTCAGCACTGTGCATCATGTGCCGGAGTATGTCTTCCTGGGTAAAGGTGGCAATCCATCCTGTGCACAGAACATGCCCAGATACTGTACCCAATGTGCTATTCTAGATCTAAAATCAATATCCCCCTCAATGTGACAGGCATCTGAATTACTGCCTTCATCCTTAAAGAAATCTCCTCTTGTCTCTGGGTTGGAAGATGTCCTGCTTTCTAATCAGTTTCCTTTTTTGAGTCTCCAGCACCTTTTTATTTATCTTAATGTGTAACATACAAGATATTATTTATCCCCTCCACCCTCTTCCCCCATATCACAAATGCGTGAGGCAGAGAAAAATGAGAATATGGTTGAATGAATCTCCATGTTGTCTAAGTCAGGCAGCTGAATGGAAAGTGTGGAGTTGCATCCCTATAGCAATAGAGAGCTGTAGCTGTTGAGGGAGAGTGCAGGAGGGGTATTTTAATTCAGTAAGAGAAATGAATGGTGGGATTACTTTTCCTGACCTCCTAGCCATAATGAGTGAATTTAATATGCTGACGATCAAGCAGTCTTCATTGTCAGGCTGCTCCTTTGGTTTATTTAGAGAGCTGTGCTGAGGAGGATGTTTATAATTGGGTTTGTAGTGGGAGGAAGACAAGGAGGAAGCAAATCTCAAGGCACTGTGTGATATATACTGATGGTGAGACTGAAAGAGAAGGTGACACAAGTTTGCAGGTATGGGAGGGGGAACCCCTTCCTATTCCAGAACAAAGCCATCTGCTAAGGCCAGAACTTATTATCCGCCTGCTCAGTCTCTTTCTGCTCATTCTGACAGAAGCCATTGCAGTCTTTTACTGTTTCCTTTAAGGGATGTGGTTTATTTTAGTTTTTCCTCTTTTTGCTGCTGCTGCCACCCAGGCCTTATTCACCTCAACAGCAGCAAAATGAAGCAGACCCAGCACAGATCTGGGCTTTGAAGGGATAAACACATACCTGAAGCTCAATGTTACCAGCTCTGAGGCTAGATTTGTTTATAGAGCTCATCCCATACCCCCTACTTGTTTTAATTTGCACAGCTCGCTTGCAATAAGTGGGCTCAGATCCCCACCATGTAACAGTCAGCACCACTCCATGGGAGCCAGTGAGCTGGACTTGCAGCTGGTGTAAATTGTTACACTGGGCTCTTAAGAAGTGAGACTGCAGCAGTAGTCAGAACAACAGGGTTAACTGGGAGGGTTGGGTAGGTGCCACCCTCTGGTCCCTGTGTCAAGAAGGTGGCCTTACTCTAGGCAGCCTGAAAGGATCCAAGACTGGATGTAAGCTCTGTGGGACAGGGACTGTCTCTTTTTTGTCCTCTTTAATTATGAGAGGCCTAGTGCTCTCCTGCAAAATTCAGGCTTGGGGTAAGGGGGTGGGGGTGAGGATATTGACAGGAAAGGGCCAGTAACTATTCAGGGAGTAGAAGATGCAGATCCCTAGCCACAGAAGGTCTCCCACTCCTAGTGCTCCAGTCATGGACACTGGGAAGAATGATGGTCTTTCCTAATGGCTGTGAACTAGGGAGATGTCCCACCTGCCTGCTCAGTGAATTAGACACCCTCCTGCTAGGAGGATGACTCCTGGATTTAAGGACTGCTCCACCAGAGTTAGGGTTTCAGGAGGGTCTTTTTCCTCCTTCCTTTGCCATGCTGTGGGCAGCTTCTGCTCCAATGCTCCTGTGGATCCATACTTATGTGTACTGCAGTCGCTGCTAACAGCCTCAGTCAAGGCTGGGGCCCTGTTGCACTTCGTGCTGTACAGCACTCTGAATGGTGAGAACAGGCCCCTTGATCCTGGAAAATCATTGTAAAACTCAGCCTGTTTGAAAACTTACTGTTCTGTTTCTGTCTATCCTCTCACTCTCTCTCCACTTTTCTGTTTTATTTATTATGCTGTCCGTCCATTTTCATTTCATCTATTGGCTGGGGAAAGCTTCCAAAACTCACTCACAGAAAGGTAAGGGCCAGGACTCCCAACTTCCAGGTATAGCTTTTATGTAGATGCGTAGCTGTAAAAGTAGATCTAGATCTAGGGCTGTAGTCTAGTTGAGCTGCAGCCAGAGCTTGGGTAATCCAGTTGAAAGGTGAGAGTGGTATTTGGTAAAGAATTGCTTGTGATAGCATTACAAATGCAATTTGCTGTACTGACCTCCTGTGACTGTGTAGAGATATTGGGAGAACCTTCACATTCTAGCCTGGCTGGGATAAAGCTAATGGAAAGGAGCATTCTCTTGACTCCTGAAGTTGCTGGAGCCTATTATAAGCTGCAATGTATATACTCGTCTTCCTGCGTGGAGAGGGAGAAAGAGCAATTGGTGTGCTGAGATTTACAGGCTTAATAAATATACGCTGCACTTGGTAACAGTTAAGACTGTGGTAGGACACCCAAGTCTTCCTAAGCTATTAAATCCTGGAAATAAGTTACTGGGCAAGACTCGTGCATTTTTTGGCACCTTCCAAGTGCTGCCATGCTGTTGAGGGTGCATTCCAGCACACCCTCAGGCTTTCCCTCCTATCCCTGTGCAGACCCCAAAGCAATATGTGCACCAGCATCATCCTTCTCATATCTCAGTGATGACCTAACAGCTTTTACATCAGCACACCTGTCACATGCTCCATACACTTAGGAAGGGCTGAGGTCACTGATAAAGGTTTCAGGTGAGGAATGGCTAGTGCAGGGGTCTGCAACTGAAATAGTGAGAAGAGCTGTTTTTTCAAATTCAGTTACAAAAGCAATACTTCAGGAGCTGCAGTGCATGTGAATACAATACAGTCCTCAATAAATAACATCAAACTGCAATATCACCCCTATTTTAAGAACCGCGCGCACACAGTGATTTGTACTAGTTAGAAAGATGTTACCCCCATCTCCAGTATTTACCCACTTCAGCTCCCAAATCTGCCCTCTACCCGCAGGCTTTACCCTCCATCCTGCAACGCCCCCCCAATCCCCAGACTTAACTCCTCTCAGTCTCAAACCACACACCCCACTCCTAGTCTTAAACCCTCTCAGCCCCAAACCTGTCCCCACCCTGTGCCAGGATTAATCTGCCTCAGATGATACTGCTCCTCCATGGTTGCTGCTCCTCCCTGCTCCCTCCTTCTCTCCATGGCTGCTCAGCTCCACTTCTGCTGTCCCTTCCCCCAGCTCTCCTATGGGCTTAGTGCTCTCCCACATGGAGTGGGGGCAGCTCCCTGCTCTGCCAGCTTTCTCTTCTGGGGCTTCCTGCCACAGCTGACTGCTCAGTGGCTCTGGTGGGCTGCTTAAACAAAAAAAAAAAAATTCAGTTGGTTAAACGGCCAGCAACTGAATTTAGTTTTTTTGTTTAGGTGAGGCAGCCTCCAGAGTAGCAAGAGGAGTCAGCAGCGGCAGCACTCGGAGCTGCAAATGAAAGCCTTAAAGACCCACATGCAGCTCCAGAGCCACTGGTTGCTGACCCCTGGGCTAGTGGATAAGGAGGGAAACTGTCAGATGATTTGTATCTGTAAGGTTGGGTCCAGCCATTACTGCAATACTAATTCCAGGTAATGCTTTCTTTGGCCAGGGAGATTGTTGGGACAGTGGAGGTGGTAGCGAGGTGATTGTTGGCATCCATGGAGGTGATAGTGAGGACAATTTTGGTTCGTTATCCCTCCAGAATGCCACATCTCTGCTTTTAGAGTCAGCATTTAAAAGTCTTCAATATTTCATCCATTCTGGAAATATTACCCTCTACCCCCAGATAAAAACTCCCTTCCCCTTTGATCTGCTCCTGCTTGTCTCCATGTTGATCTTCTGCCACTTTATATCTGCTTTTGTGTGTCTCCTGAGTCCCAGTAGCTGCTCCTCACTGGGGATGGGAGATCCTTGGCTGCATTTACTGTAGGTTGAATCAAATAACGTGTGATGTTTTTGCTGGCAGTTCTTTCCTCTGCAGCCTTTCTTTGTTGAATTTACTGGAAGGATAGGTCATCTCAGGCACATTCAGTTTACACAGTGGGGGTGTTCTGCCTTGTGGTACATTTCCCGGTGCACATTAGGATGTTTGTTTTGTTGTTGTTTATTGGCCACAGGACCTCTAGGATGTTCGCTGCTTTCCAGGCATACAAGAAAAGGTGCTTCTGGTTTCCAGGGACTCCCTGGGTGAAAGTGCCATGAGTTTAAAAATAACTGGGAAGTTTGAGTAAGAGGAGAGGCAGGGAAGACGGAGGATGCATTTTCTTGGGGTGAGGCAGAACTAGATCATGTGTAGATGCTCACATTCCTGAGGCTGCTTAATTTACACTTGAGCTGTGGCAGGGTCCTGGATAGCTCTGCACAGAGGGAACACTCAGGAGACTTAGTCTTCTGCCTCCACCCATTTTTCTAGCTCAGGACTGGAGTTACTGTGATTCAGGCCTACCATGTTCTCAGTCATACAGAATGCGCCTATTGGGAGGCTGCTCTGCTCTGGGTGTGATAGGCCTCTGCTATTCTTTGCTCTACTCTTCCCTCCTGGCCTGTATCTTGGGCAAGTCACTGCTTCTGCGGGTGGCTCAGTTTCTTCATCTGCGAGGTGGGAATAAGAATGCCAACCTGTCTTTGCAAACGCAACTTGAGCCTGTTGAATGAGTTGTATGTGTAAGATCAGTGTCCAGGCACTACTGATTAACATTTATTTATTACGTACTGAGCTTTTGTGGGTGTCCTGAATGAACGCTTGTGAAAGATTAAACCCAGAGGGAGTGGATTCTCTGTTGGCAAGCAGCCATGTAAGCCAATGGGGAGAGAGGGATCTTTTGAATTGAAGCAGTTATCTGCTGAGGGTTTTTTTTTCTTTTGCCTGCCTGAAGGAGAGAGACAGAGATGTTTTAAGCCTAAGCAGGTCTGTTCTTAATGAATCCCATAAATATTCAGGCCACAACATAATCTTGACATATAGATATGCAAGTAGAAAGGGAAGGTTTAGTCATACACGGTCAGTTTATTTTTTTTATTTTGGATTTGGTGTGGGACTTCTTAGGCTAACTGGTGTACCTTTCTTCCTCCCCCATCACTCCCCCTGTACACTGTAACTTCTAAACTGAATTCAGGGAAGTAATTTTTTGTGCTTTTATCTACTTTTCTTTTTTTTTTTTTAAGTTGCTCTGTAACACCCAACAACCAAGTGGGCTTTATCATGTTGTGTACTTTATCTTTTGTTTTGCTAATAAATAACCTTTTTTGTTTGTTTGTTTGTTTAAAGGGACTGATTTGATTCCTGTGCCTTAGAGAAGGGTCTGTGTATATCCATTCCTAAGACTGAAATGTCAGCTATGACATTGCAGCTTCATTTTTTTCTCTTTGTTTTCAAGGTCGCTCCTAAGGGAGGGTTCAGAGCTTGGGGTTACCCCACCCAGAGACATTCCAAGAGTATCTTCCTGAGTTTTAAAGGGTGGGTTTCTCACTTGGTTGGTGGCAACTACCTTCCAGGGTCAGGAAATCTATGACTTTGGGAAGCTTTTAATCTAGGGGTGAGCAAACTTTTTACGTTGGGCTCTACTTTTTGTCCCTGCAATTAGGAGGACCTCCACAACCTGCCTAATGTAATTCAAACCAATGGAAATTTTGTTCGTGTTCATATGAAAAAAACCCTTTCAGCATATGTAAAAAAATAAGTATGTAGAATGTAAAAACTTCATTAATCGGTATATAAATGTGAATACACATACATAAAAACAGTATGGATGAGCCTGAGACTGGGAAGCCAATTGTGCTGTGCCTATCTTACAAAATTTCATGCTCCCACTGAGGGGGCCTTCCCCTCATTTTGCACATGGTATTTTTACAGTCTCATGTGGGCCCCCACCTTCTGCACTTGGAGGTTCAGAGTGGTGGGAATGAAGGTGGTTAGTGTCCTGTAAATGGCACAGCTAGTGGAAAATAGCTGGAGATGTGACTGTATCAGCCTTATTGAAATACAGAGTAAAGGCAGATCCCCTTGCTGAAGTAAAGCAGTTTTATGTTCAATATGTAAACAGCGATAGGAACAACTTCCCTATCCTGGATTAGATTACTCTGTGGTGTCAGGTGCGCAATTCACAGTAGAAAGTAAATTGGGAAAAAATGCCTTTGAAGAAGATATATGTTTAAGATACCCAAATCAGGTGGTTTACATGTAAATGTGAGGAAATGGATTTTTAGGCAAAACAAATGAAGATGCTGAAATCAACCACAGGGAAAAAACGCTGACACTTTTCACCTGTGTTGTGTGAGCTGCCACAAAGAATGAAGACAAATGAAACTGTTGACTTGCTAGGTAAGCAACTTGAGACTCAACCATACCCTGCTGTCTGGACAAAAATGCAATTCGAGGAGTTCAAAAATAAAAACTGGCTTTTGCTCAGGTGGTAAACTTGCGTGCACAGTATGCCATGACATTTCCAATTTGAAGCTGTACTCTACAAGAGGGGTTAACAGCTCTTTAAACTGGGCCTCTTGTTAAATAGCCTTATACGAAAAGAATAGAGAGCAGTCCTTCCTTTGCAAAAAGTGAACGTAAGATATCTACAGCTCACATGGAGGCTGATAAAATTCACGCCATGGCTGAAAAAGAAACACTTCTTAATCTGACGGCTAAAAGTGAACAAGCTGTATGTGAAAGTACTGCTCATATATTTCATGCAGCATAATACATTGCTAAAACAAATCGACCACTCAGTGACCAGGAAAGTCTCCCTGAGCTGTAGCAAATCAACAGAATTGAAATAGGACATTTATTGGATAGTAGAAGAGTTTGTGTAGACATAATCAATCATGTATCCATTGGAATGAAAATGAAAATTGTCCAAAAAAATCAAGAGTAAGTAAAAAAAATTACTATACTTGTTGACAAATAACTACTCCTGCTGGAAACTTGACTCTTATTATTTGAAAGCTGGTATAGATGGAATTATGAGGCCAGTTCTGTTTCTTCAGGACTTGATTGAACTGAAAAGTGTAACAGTAGAAGCCATTAAAGGAGAAGTTTTAAAATGCTTGCTGTTTTCTGGGTTCACAAAAAAACTATTATTTGAATTAAAACAGCAGAAATGTAGCACTTTAAAGACTGACAAAATGATTTATTTGGTGATGAGTTTTCGTGGGACAGACCCACTTCTTCAGATCAATTTAATTTATTGGAAATGAAATTGATCTGAAGAAGTGGGTCAATCCCACGAAAACTCATCACAAAATAAATCATTTTGTTAGTATTTAAAGTGCTATATTTCTGCTGCTTTATTTTGTTGGAGTACAGACTAACACGGCTACCTCTCTGTTAGTATTTGAATTGTTGATCTGTGTTTGTAGTGATGGCACTAATGTGATGTTAGGAGTTAAAGCATGTGTTGGAAAACTACTGCAAATGGACTTTCCTACTGTCTTACTATGGCATTGTCTTGACAATATACAGGAACTTTTTGTTGATGAAGCTTTAGAAGTCACTGTAGGTAAATATGACTTTAAGGCTTTTTTGGACACATTGTATTCATTGTACAGTCAATCGCCAAAAAACTCCCATGGACTGAGAGCATACTGTAATTACTTAGACATGGTACTTTAAACAAAACAAAACAAAAACAAAAAAACCCCACCGGCAAAATGCTTAATACAAGATGGGTGGTGTCAACATGCATAGCGGTCATTGTAGTCTGGCACACATACCTGCTGTGATATTGTAGGTTCTAGGTCACTGCTGAGAGGATCAGGTCAGGGCAAATTTCTGAGAAACAGGGCTACTTACAGCCCAAGACTGGGGGTTCTCCACTGTAAGGCACACTGGCTAACAAGAAGTCATAAAAGCAATCCCCTCAGACACTCCAGCTTTCCTGTGGCACAACCAGTACCACTCCTTATACAGACAAGAGGTTATGAAAACCAATCTCATCGAATCTGAACAGGTTCTTCTGATCCCAAAGGGACCAGCTGCATTCCCAGGTCAATTTACACTTGAAATATTACCCAAAAGAGCATGCTTGGGCAGGTCTTTAGAATCTAAAATCTAAAGGTTTATAAATAAAAAAAAGAGTAAAATTGTTAAAGCAAACATATTACATACACCACATGCAAAATTCGTTGTGCAGATTTGCAGCAGTAGAGAAATAATGGGTCATTAGTCCTTCCATTATTCTCCTAGGCTACGTCTACACATGCACGCTACATCAAAATAGCTTATTTCAATGTAGCGACATCGAAGTAGTCTATTTTGATGAATAACGTCTACACGTCCTCCAGGGCTGGCAACGTCGACGTTCAACTTCGACGTTGGGCAGCACCACATCGAAATAGGCGCTGCGAGGGAACGTCTACATGCCAAAGTAGCACACATCGAAATAAGGGTGCCAGGAACAGCTGCAGACAGGGTCACAGGGCGGACTCAACAGCAAGCCGCTCCCTTAAAGGGCCCCTCCCAGACACAGTTGCACTAAACAACACAAGATCCACAGAGCCGACAACTGGTTGCAGTCCCTGTGCATGCAGCATGGCTCCCCAGCTGCAGCAGCAGCAGCCAGAAGGCCTGGGCTAAGGGCTGCTGCACACGATGACCATAGAGCCCCGCAGGGGCTGGAGAGAGAGCGTCTCTCAACCCCTCAGCTGATGGCCGCCATGGCGGACCCCGCTATTTCGATGGTGCGGGACGCAGATTGTCTACACGTGCCCTACTTCGATGTTCAACTTCGAAGTAGGGCACTATTCCCATCCCCTCATGGGGTTAGTGACTTCGACGTCTCGCAACCTAACGTCGATTTCAACTTCGAAATAGCGCCCAACACGTGTAGCTGTGACGGGCGCTATTTCGAAGTTGGCGCCGCTACTTCGAAGTAGCGTGCACGTGTAGACACGGCCCTAGTGTAACAGTACCTCTCAATATGGGGTTTGTCATGTGAGTAAGTCACTTGTAGATGCATGACTCAGTCCTTAGCAGCCATTGCTTACATGCTTGTCTGAAAGTTCACAGCAAGGTTCCTCAGAAGTGGACTGTCATCACTTGAGCTGCATTGTCAGTGCATTATTGATATTCACTTGGCTAGCAACCATTTCACAATAGGTTGGGGAAACCTTCTGTTGAGTTTTCTGAGGGACAAACATTTGAAATACGAGTACATAGCCAGTACCCATAACTTCAAGTACAAAAAATAATATGTGTATGAGCAGTATAAACAGATGCGTGAATCATAAACTTTCTGTAGACATCTTACATGGTCTACTTTGTACAGGATTTGGTGCAAACATGTAACAGTGGTTGCTACAATTTTTTTTTTAAGTTTGCGTCAGAATTCAGTAACATCACATCCAGCTTCAGTAAAACACTTTGAGGAGGCGTCAGAACACTGATAGAGTGTCAGACATGAGCGTGCTAAATTTCAAGGACTATATTCAAAACTACATTCTGTAAATTTGATCAGAAACCTCCCTTGAATGCTGGATGTGCTGACAGAACTAAAGGATTTGTCTGCAGTGTTACAAGAATGAGAAGACTGTTCCTAAAGCAGACAACCTAAAGAAAATATACATCAAGAGAATCGAAAGACTAAAAACAGACCCATTCTAAACAAGACCAAAAGGCTGAACAATGCATGACGTTCAAAAACAGGAAACTAAACAGTGCTGGAAAAAGCACCAGAATTAGCTCAAAACAGAAAGCAGTCAAGTAGCACTTTAAAGACTAGCAAAATAGTTGATTAGGTGAGCTTTCGTGGGACAGACCCACTTCTTCAGACCATAGTCTGGCTATGGTCTGAAGAAGTGGGCCTGTCCCACGAAAGCTCACCTAATAACTATTTTGCTAGTCTTTAAAGTGCTACTTGACTGTTTTTGTTTTGATAGTGTATAGACTAGCACGGCTTCCTCTCTATTACTACAGAATCAGCTCGTCTCTCTTCATTCAAACAGTCACTGACAACATGAGGACAAAACTATTCACAGCTGCCTCTAACAAAGCTGATCAAAGGATATGCAAAGAAAGTGCATCTAATTATAAGAACTTAATAATTGCTGGGTTTGATTCCTGAAAAATGGCAAGAGAATCCAGAATGTCCTTACTTTGAAGAAAAGGAAGTAAGGGCATTTGCTGATCCACTGAGAATAAATCGGCAGGAAACACACTTGGGATTTGTGCAATTCAAGGCTTCTAGAGGAAAAACATTGTCAAAAGACTTAAAAGGCTCATCTTTCCAGTAGACACCTTTGCTGCAAGCAACGCTGACTGGGAGAAGGGATTCAATAAGGTGAATAACAGCATTACAGTGTAACTGATTGCTCTTACCACTCGTCGTTTAGGGAACCTGCTATTCATTTCATGTGTGGGATGTCCTTATACTTTGTGGAATCCTATGTAATATGTGAAAATGTGGCTTAGAAAGGGCTGATGTGCTGCACATTCATCTCAAGGCATTTCACAAGAACAGGGAGAGCACAAGGCCAGCTATATGAGCCAATGTATGAGTTTTTCTCTAAGATTATTTCAGGCTTTTATTCCAATATTAAAGTTTTTTATTTTAGAGTACTGGTAGTAGCTTTAAGTATTAAATTCATGCTAAGGGATCCATGAAGATAAGTGTCTAGGAGTGGAGGTGGGAAGTGGGGTTGTGATATGACAACACCTGTAAGAAATTAGTTACTTTTATCCCAGAAAGGACCAACCAATTTCATGTCAACACAGCTGTTTGTTGCAATGGCAGACAGAGTAAAAGGTCATCTAGTGTCTGCTCAGAAAATTTGAGTCTTTGTCACTGCCTGGATCCACTGCTGCTATGATTTGGTGAAAGTGCCTCTGCCAGTGATTTATGACTCTGCCCATTCAAGTAGGGCACAAGCCTCCTTGGTGACTTACATGGCCCAGGTGTCGTCCAGGACATCTGCAGGGCTGCTACCTGGTCTTCCATTAATATGTTTACATCTTACTACATGCTTACCCAGTAAGCAGGAGATGATGCTTGCTTTGGTGGAGCATTGTTGCGAGCCACGCAACCGTGAACTCTGAGCCCACCTCTTGGGATGCTGCTTGAGAGTCCTCTAGAATGGAATCGACATGGCCAAGCAACTCAAAGCTGAAGAAAGGGTTACTCACCGTTCATACCTGTTGTTCTTTTGAGATTCATTCCCATGTCCCTTCCATTATCTGCCCTCCTGCTGCCTTCTTTCAGAATGGCTGGTAAGAAAGAACTGAGATGACGTAGGGCTGGCAGCACCTAAAATATCAGCACGTGAGCATGGCAGTCAGAGGGGAGCTGCAGCTCTCCCTATAGATTCTGCTAAGACAGAAATTTCAGATGACTGTGCTGGTGGGCGTGCACACACTTGGGATTTTACTATAGATGTTTTAGGTGATTTGAACTAAAATGCTTTTTGCAAACTTGAATATTAAAGCTCAGATAGTCTTGGGTTACCATTAGGGTTGCTTGCCTTATAGTAGCTTTTGGGGGCCCCAGCTCAGATCTTGGCCCCATTGTGCTAGGTGCACTATACACACATAGTATGAGATTGTTCCTGCCCCAAAGAATTTATAGATTAACAGTGGTGGATTAACATAAGGGCAAATGGGGCTGTTGCTCAATGGGCCCCAAGTCTCCATATGCCTGTTTGGTTAAACAATTTGCTTAAATGGAACGAAAGAAATGTAATTATTTTAAAATTAAAGTTAAATTAAAATTAATTTAAAATTAAAATTTAAAAACATAAATAATGATGTTACATTAATATTTTAGTATATTGGTGGAGGGGAGGCCTTGTGCCTGTGTTATCTAGGGCCCCATCTGTTCTTAATCTGCCCCTGCAGGTTAAACAGACAAGACAGTTGAAGGGTGGGAGAAGGAAAATTATGGCAGAGATTAATTAAATTCTTGATGCCACCTGGTCAGCTTTGGTTGATGGATTGTTCCATTTCGCAGGGTTCCCCTTCTCTCCTAAATTGAGTCTGTTCATTTGGCTCTCTACACAGATCCAAACTCCAGGGCTTCCAGGAAGTGTAGAATAGGTGTCTGTTTGGAGAAGCAGCATGTCTTGAAGTTAGGAACCCCTGTTTTCCAGTTCTGCTCTCGTCACTGATTTTGCATGTGCCTTAAAGCTGGGTTCCTAAATCCATAATGAATGGCTTGATTATTTTTTTTTTCAGAGCAGCCGTCCACAATGGGAAGGTGCCTTGGAAAATAAGCCTATTCTTTACATGCCTGTCTATGGACTTTGGTGCCATGTTTTTAGGCACCCATGTTTGAACATTTGAACCACCCCAACTCCATGCCTCAGTTTTCCCAGCTGTTGAATGGGCAGAACAGCACTTCCCTAGTTTGTGTGGATTTTGTGCAAAGGCATGCCAGTTTGTACAAGGGCTTTGAAAATGCAGAGCACGTTGAGTGCTGAGCATTATTCTGAATGTATTAGCAGAGGGCATTGGAGGATGGAAGCAATAAAAGATCTGGGTCAAAAGGTCAAGGACTGCTTTCAGCCCACACCTGTCTGTTGATGTTAAAGGATCAGTCACTCACCAGCAGGGGAGACCAACTGATCCAGCATGAAGAATACGTGCCCAGCAAGGTTACACCTCCAGGACTGACCCTGGATGGCTTTCCCCATATAATCATCTACCATTTTGGTAATTTGTTTAACAGGTACAATGAGTTTGTAATATTGACCTCAGTGTATCCTCTGCAGGCAATAAAATTGAATCTGCAGGCTGTAGGTCAGTGATAGGAACATTGTACTATCTATAGAATGCTCTTAACTCTTCTGTCTCTAAATCACATGCACTTGTATGGAGTCAGATTTTGATCTGTTATACCAGTGTAAGGGCATAGCAAAGGCACTATTTCTATAGAATCACTCTAGATTTACATCCCTGTGACTGAACTCAGAATCCATTCCGTAGGGATCACGGAAATGAAAGACAATAGGAACAAAAGGGATATCTCTGTTCCTCCCTAGAGCTAGAGTAATACAGTTATACCCCGAGATATGCCCATTCAAGTTACGAGAATTCAACTTTACGAGGAGTTTCATTTAATACCCCTGCTTCAGCTTACAAGGTATTTCTTCACATTTACAAGGACTGATTTGGAGGCTGGCAGCTCAGGTAGGCCATCACTGAGGGGATGGAGTTGGCAGCGTTGGTCTTGATGAAGAGGCCGTGCAGGGGGGTGGCGGAGGTGCCCAGCAAGAAGGCGGCAGTCTGGTGCAGGGAAGTAAACTTGTCCGAGTCCTGGCAGTAGATCATGCCTCTCTGTGAGACGTGGATGCCGGGCATGCAGCCCATTCCGGCCCTGCTGCTGCCACTCACCCCCTCAGGGCTCACCGTCGGCGGCGGCGCTCCCTCCAATTTAGCGCCTGGCTCACCTGCTGCTGCCGCGTCAGCTGCCACCGGCAGGGCCTTTCTGCTGCGCAGCCCCGCATGAGCGAGGCACTGCCCCTCACCAGCTGGGGGCCCCCTGTGCCTGCCTACCTCCCCGCGCGGCCAGCCCCTGGCAGCATCCCCTCCCCACTTAACCTAAGCTGCACACAGGCTGGGCTGCCTCCCCATGCCTTGCTCTGCCCTGCCCACCCCCTTGCACCAGATTTAATGGGATTTGGCTTTGTTTTAGCATAAATGGGTATAAATTTGGGGGCTCAGGAACTCATAAATTTTTTTCCCATTGAAATTAATGGTAATTACATTTTTGACTTATGAGAATTCGCCCTAAGAGGGGTTTTTCAGGAACAAATTTCCCTCGTAAGGCGGGGGAAGACTGTATCATGACTAAACATAAAGCTTTTGCCATTTAACCTTAACCAGTATAAATATGCAAGTGGCCTTCTCAGATGTGAAAAGGTCAAAGTACCGTCAGTGTCTTAGGACTAATGGAATTCTGTTTCCAGATTGCCTTCTCTGAATCTATATTTCGCGAATCAGGTGCCTTAAAATTCAGATGCATTGCTGCTACATGTGGAATCAATATGAAAATAAATCGATTTGATATATGAGTTTGTTTCTGGAATACATTAGCAACAGATTATCATCGCCTTTTGAATTTAGGGGCTCTTTCTCCTCTTGCTGAACTGTTCTGCGTTCACTTCACTTTTCTTTGTGGATACTAGAATGGACAACTCAGACAGTGGCTGCCCTTGTCCCTAGGCTGCATTGTAATGTGCGTCAAACTGGCTGTGCGAAACTGGATCTCTCTATTGGCCAAAAGACCTGTAGAATTTAAAAGGAAATTTAAATGCTAATTTTTCCTATAGCACCTAATTAAATTCTTTAAAATGGTTATAGGAAATGGTAGCCAACTATGTGATTCCATAGGATTGTTCAGTTAACCTGTGGAAAGGGTGAAGTTTTCTTTTACTTTCTATAGGAACTTAGAATTGTCCTGCAGAATATAATGGAGGATTATATCCCTTCTACAGAATTGTATAGGCTGGTTTAGATAACCAGTAGAAAAGGATACATAATAGTTCTATGTTAAATTCTATGCAACCCTATTGGTTTAATTCTTAGGAAAAAAATTCTATGGCATTTGATAAGAGATTGGGCTTTCTAGTCTCGTTTCTCTTCTAGGTGAGTGGCCACTGTTGTGGTGCTTCAGCAGAAGACCCATTCAACATCACTGTGAATCTTGTCAGGTCTTCCGTGCTGGAGAACAGATTGAAGTCCTTCCTGACCTTTGCAGTCCATGAGCTTGCACCCTGAAGCATGAGCTCTGATGATGAGCCTTATCTTGGCATGCGTAGCTGATGTGCTTTGCCTCTGCCCCAAAGAGAGCAACCTTTCCCTGGGCCACTTCGCCCATCGCTTCCTTCTAGGACATTCTCCCTTATATCTGGCTGAGTCTTCTCTTTTCTCCAAACCTCTGTTTTCCAGTGTCACTTCCTGGTCCCCTTTTCTTCCCCTCATCCCTTCTGCCCTTTGTGGGGGCGGAGGAGGGGAACCTTTTATAGCAGGCCAGCAGGATTTAACTGGCAGCAGGTGTCTGATTAGCATTTTGCTGCAGGCTGGTTCTTAATGGGCCCTAGCTGCCTGCCTTGGCTGCTGGGCCACATTCTCTGTGAGCCTATGTGAGGAACAAAAAGGTACCAACCCAGTTTCCAAGTATATTTGCCTTCCACTCAGCTCTTGTGGCATGGCTGGTGGGCAGCTGGTGTGAACAACAGCCTCTGTTTGCCTCCCCTGAACCAGTTCCCCTCTTTTCCTGCTGTTGCACAGGCCGCTTCTCTCCTCCCACCTCCTCCAGCTAGTTCTTGGAGCTGTTGGGTGGGTGGTGGGGGAACTTCTGCTGACCTGCCCCTGGGCAAGGGAGGAAGCAGACCCCCTTTTTCCATCTTCTTGGGGGTCTTCTGAACCCTCCACCCTTGCTTCAGGTCTGCACTTCCATCTTCATGGCTGATGCTTTCTTTGCTGCGGAGGAGATAGGGGGCTGACAAGGCAGTGGCTGGGCTTCTCTCCACAGCTTGGAGTGTGTGGGGAATTTGTGTGGAGCCATTCCCACCAGGGCTCCCAGGGCATGGCTGGTGCAGTTGAAGTGGGGTGCTGGGGCGGGGTGTGATCCAAGCCCCACCCCGTCCTCCTGCTGCCATTTACAGGACCAGGGAGAGGAGCTGACTGAGGGTCAGGGGGGTGGGGACTGTGACTGTGGTGCCTACTTTTGTTCCTTGCTCCTTTGACCCACAGGAACTCTGCCTGGATGTGTGCTGTCCAGGGCTCTCTGCTCAGAGTCCCCTTCCGGCTCCCTTGTTTTCACCCTCTAACCTCCATGCCCATCCCTGTTTTTCTTTTTAGTTGTCCTCCAAATTTATCTGGGGACTGTGGTTTTTAGTGACCCTTGGTCCCCTTTAGAGGAGATCTTGTAGCTGTGGGTGGGCTTGTGCCCTCCCACATTCTCGGTCCCCAACAGGACCAGGCTCTTGTGGCATGCTACCTGTGTGGGTTGCTTCCTGTGCTGTTCACTGCTTGAGCTGCTTCCAAGGGACCCTGTTGGTAAGCGTGATAATTCAGAGCTGACCATATGCTGTTACAAGGCCCTGGCTGGCTCAGCAAGAGCAAGATTTAAACAAGCGCCTTTAGAGATTGTCAGTACTTGTGCTTACCCTAGGGAATGAAGACTGATGAAGTGGGTCTGTCACAAGAAAGCTCATCAACAAATAAGTCATTTTGTTAGTCTTTAAAGTGCTACATTTCTGCTGTTTTGTTTTGTTGGGCAAAGCCTTGTAATCCTTCAGGCTGTTTAGTGGAAAGTAGCTTGCATATGTTTGTTTGAGCATTGCAGAAACTTTCAGCTTTGTTATTGTTCATTTGCGTTATTGTTCATTTGCATTATTGTACCACCTAGGAGCCCCAGTCCTGAACCTGGACCCCAGGATGTTAGGTGCTGAGCACACACAGCAAACAGATGGTCCCTTTCTCAAAGCACTTAGGATCTAAGCTTCAGAACTGTGATGCTGGTGCAGGAATACGATAGAGCACATCAGCTTATTGTGGCTGGTTGTATCTCTGAGCTCTTAACAGGTGATTCAGTGACTAAAGCAGCTTACTGCTTACTTCTGTCTCAAGCAGAATTTCTGGAAAACAGAATTTCCATCCTGTAGGACACTCCAGTTGTTACATCCAGACTGGCCCTTTAGGGGGAGTCTGGCTCAGCCTTACAGCCGCAGTCTGATCAGCACCTTTCATGATGATGTAAAAGAGATTATTGTCTGTCAAGAGCTGCCCTGAAGGGAAAGTGGATCAGAACTATAAAACCCTGATGCAAGAGGATTAAAGATTCCCTAAGGAAACTGAGGTAGAGAAAGGAAGGTGGTCAGCCACTGGAAAGGGGACCCTGCAGATGGTGACTCCGACACACTGATATTTCAATATACATTTCTCTCCTACAACTGGATTAAAAGTCAAAAGGTTGAAAATTTTCACAGGACCAAAAGTTGTTGAGGCATGTAGATACTTTCAAATGTAGATTTGAAACAAAAGACTTACCTTCAAGCATCCATATCAAAACCAGCCAATATGGTCAAAATCAACATTTTCTTGTGGAAAAATTCCAATTTAGGCAAAACTCCATATTTATTCAGGAAACAATTTGCGTTGAAAAAATTCAGGCAGCTCTAATATGAGCTAACTCCTCCTTTTGGTGGTTCTGGTGGTGGGCTGTCTAATACATCCGTGGCAGTTTTGTGACAAACATATTGACAGGTCTTCACCCTAGTGCTAGGTGGAGACTTTCACATCCTTTGAGATGAAATTTGAAAGCAAAAGCTGTCTCTTTAGCCTGTGCTGAGCAAACAGAATGAGCAAGGTGGTTAGGGGTCCTTTAGGTTACATTGCCCAAAAAGATACAATGATGCCCTGGGGCAGCCCAGCCCCACTCCAGGGATGCCCATGCAATATGCTGGTGTTTTTGAGGATTCTGGACTAGGCTGTTTAGTAAGGAACAAACAGTGGGGCTGCTCTGGCAAGCTGGGAATGATACTTCTGAGTAAATAAACAATAGAGCTGGCAGATCCCAGGGACTTGGACTCTGGGCAGTCTGAGCTGTATCTGCAAGGTAGTGCAGTGGTGTTCTGAGTCAGGCTGAAATGCGGGGCTGCCTACATTCTGGGGTGTGGTGTACCTGGGGATAGGGGAGGAGCCGCTGTTGAAATGGTTGTTTTCAGGGGCCAGTGGGTGGTGGTTTGAGCAGAGGGGGAATGGGGAGTTCTTGGAGCTGTGTTGTCAGGTGTGTGCCCACCTTATGTCAGACAGACACATACCTCCAGCCAGTCTCTGGGTGTTTCTCTCTTGGCATTGTTTCCTTTTTGTGTGGTCAGGCAGTGGAGTTCCATTCAGGGGATTCCCCTTTACTTAGTAACCAAAGCAGGGGTTTAGGAATTGGGAGTGGTGTGTCCCTTTCCCGGCTCTGCCATTGCCTGCACTGAGTGACCTTGGGATAGGCCCTGAAGGCCTGGTGCCTGGAGCAAATGGTCACCCCCTAACACCCCCTGAAGAAATAGTGGTGGTCAGAACTCCAGAAAATCAGGTTGTTGATCCTACTGGACCTCTGTTTTTAGTGTCTCCCCTCTACTTTTGAAGGTGATAATCTGAACCACCGCCTTACATGACTGTGAGAGCCTCTAAGGGGAAGGGCCAGGAATATGTCTAGATCTCTAAGGCTTTTGAGGGAACTGTTGTGGTAACTTGACTAGTGGCAGGAGCCCTCAGGCTCTGAGGTGATGTTGCTAGCTGCCTCTTAACTGCACTGAGTGTGCTCACCAGAAACTACCTTGTGTGTGTGTCAAGTGTGGTGAAACTGTTCTGTCTCCTGTGATTTCTGTACAATTCTAACATGGAGTTAATAGATAGGCTGGTTAACAGTGCTTGTAATTAAACCTTATTGATCTGTTATGAGCTAGGTGTGGTGAGTGCAAGGAGAAATTGGCAACGGTTTGAACGCTGTAGGGCTATTGATCTTTAAAGAGTTGTAGTGCTTTTTTTGTGGTTGGAAAAAGAATATTTTTGACATGAAGTTCTCATGGCTTGCCGAGGAGCATGTTAGATCGCATTGGGCATTCTTCTGGGTTTGAGTGGATTTGAGTTCTCATGAATGTGGGGGTGGATCCAACTCCTGTTGAAGCCAATAGAAAACTTTGCATTATAGCCCATTGGAGTTTGTTCATTGACATGTAAAAAGTGGATTGGTCAGGGTTTAATAGGATCACCTAGATCTGTGCATAGTATGGTAAGGCACCTTTGTGCAGCTAAGCTCTTCTGTCCTGGTGTACTTTGATCCTAGGCTCCCTGTACACAGCTCTTCTGAAGCTGCTCAATTTCAGCCCTCAACAACCTTCTTTGCTATTCCAGTCCTGAGCTTCTTTCACACAGCCCAGCCAGTGAATCTGACTTGACCCACATCATATTTTCCCACTTCACAAGTCCAAACTATGGCTCCCACCTATGCAGTTCTGCCTCTCTTCGTTAGTCCTGACCCTCATTTCCCCCCACTAATCCAGTGTTGGGCTCCTCACACACGGCTCTGTTGATGCACATCAACCTGGACTTACAGCTCCCAACCTCTGCTATTTCTGTCCTATGTCTTCTTCTTGAGCACCCATGACAGTCACATCAAATAGTGCATTGATCTTGTGATGTGTGACAAAAGGGGCCTTGGAGGAGATCAAGCATATTTTATGCATTGATCTTTCAAGCCAGTATGGAGATTGATTCCCAGATAGAAAGATGCCTCAGTGACCCACTCCTACCTGATACCTCCCAGTGAAGGCAGTCAGTAGCCATAATATTTAACTCCCCACTCAACCCCCCAAAAGCCTGTTGTAATGCTGCATACCCAAGTGACATCACCCACCGTTTGCCTTGGAATGTATTGTGCTGATCGGATTGCATCTCTTCAACACTGATCTGTCCTCAGTTGAATCTGCACTTTATTGCGGGGATGCAGGACTGGGCAGGCACATTGCATTAGAGCAGGCGTGTGCAACCCGCGGCTCGCGGGCCGCATGTGGCCCTGGACAGCTAGTAATGTGGCCCCACAAGATCGTGAACTTTTAACATTACTATGTGATTTATATACATTAACTATATTATATATTTTATATGCAGCCCAAGACAATTCCTCTTCACTCAATGCGGCCCAGGCAAGCCAAAAGGTTCGACACCCATGCATTAGAGTGAAAGGGCTGCTACAGTATGTTTTGAGTTAGTTTCTTTGGGAAACAGAGCAGCCCAGACTGCAAACTCCATTCCAGCAGGAACTGACTCCAGATCTGCCAGTCTCTTTCCAGGCCCTAACCAGCAGCCTCACGTTTTGCCTCTAGCTTTCTTAAGGCTTCGTTGCTCCAGAGGTGGGGCAGTGGGAGCTGGGATGCTATTAGAAAGCTTTTGTTGTGGCACTGCTTTGGTTTGCTCTGAGGGAAAGATTCTGCCCTGAGAGTGTGGATAGCTGTGTTGTAACTGAAGCCCCTGAAGAGAATTCTGGCCAACTTGGTTACAATCCTGCTTGAGGTGGTGTGTTTGCAATGGACACCACTCTACCCAAAGCCAGGCAGCTCACTGGAGCTGGAGCTGGAGCTGGGGACAGGGCCTGCGCTTCCCACTGAGATTTTAGTCAGTCCTTGTGCCAGGCACAAGAAGGTGGTGGATCTCCTTGTGCTTTCTTCCCACTGCATGCATACAGGCTCTCCAGAATCATCTAGGTTTGAATGGGGGTGGAGCTGAGGTCTCTGCTCGATGCTGTCTGACTCCAGTGCTGGCTGCATGTGGGCCCAAGCTTTGGAGGGGAATTAGGTTGCTGCAGATGTTTGAGGCCAGTTGGAAGGCCTGGGGACTCACTGAAGGAGCAGGGACAATAGCAGATATGAACTGCAGCTGCTGGGCTGTAGCAGGGGCTTGTGTATTTCAGGCTAAAATTAACCAGGTGCCTAAATTATATCAAGCAGTTTGGGAGGGAGAAAGGAATGAAATCAGGAGCTTCTGACCATTTTCCAAGCTGCTGTCACTCCACTTTCCTGGCTGCATCTGTTTTAAAAAGCACTTAATAGCCTCCTCCGATGGTAATTTAATTGAAATGAATCAGTGGGTGAATTACGAAGTGGGTTGTCTTCCTCCATCTATCTTCGTGGGGGATTTGCTCATTTACTACTTTATTTGCAGCCTGGCATGACAGGGAAATACAAAGGCCCTGGCAGGGAGAAGCTATGACCAAGGCTGGCCCCTGACTCTCAGGGCTGGGCCTGTCGATATTGGGGATTCGCCCTGAGAACAGGCAGGGCATGTTATCTCGTAATATGAGACAAACATCATGAATCAGAGCTCCTTAGCTTTGGGCTGGTCCAAAAGCCAGTGATGTCACTGAAAGAACTCCAACTGAATTCAGCAGGCTATGGTTCAGAACCTCTGTTCCTGGCAATGCTAGTGACTTTCTACCTGATCGCTTCCCTCTGTGCCAGCTGTTTGGATTCCCCTGAGAGCTCTTCATTGGGTTCCCCAGGATTTCAGTCCAACTTGAGTGCCATTGCTCAGGTTCTGTATTTTGGCAAACAGCAAGATAGGTGCAGTTGATTCAAGGATATAGGACAGTAGCTCCCAATCTTTTCAGTAAGGGCACACTTCAATGAGACAGACAATTCCACAGCATATCTACTTTTTTCAAGTTCAGTTGATTGCCTTTCTGCCTGAGCCCCAGCTGGCATGGGGTCATTGGTTTCTCTGATGGCTCTGCCAAGAGATGCAATGAGGGGAAATTGAGGAAATTTCACGGCACACTTGGACGGTTGTCACGGCACACCAGTTGAAAACCACTGGTATACGACATAGCAGATATCTGAAGTTACACAGCAGACTTCTTCCTTTATTACATTGACCTGTTACATTACATTTCCCACACATTGCATCATACATTTTGGGATTGGCATGGTGACTTTGTAGGAACCAATCCTTGTACAGCATGTTGTCCATGCATGACTTTTTACCCTCATCTTTACATTCCTGACTTACCTTCTCTGTTGTGAATGATTCCCTGTGTGTTTCCCCCCTTATCTTCACCAGTACAGATGTTCTCTTTCCAGCCTGTTTCTGCATTTACCTCCTTAATCTCATCTCCCAGGGAACAAGCCCCCACATACATCAAGCCAGGCTTACCCCTGCATTAGCCAGTTTGTGAAATGGGATAAAAGCCTCACAGGGATTTTTAAGCTTGGGAAAGGTTTAAGATCCTTTGACGGGAGCAGATTGTGCAAGGAAGGATGCTTTCTCCCTATGTATTTTATTTGCTAGTTTAAATGGGAGAGCAAGTGCTGTCATGTGACAAGTACCAATGTTGCCTTCCTAACTCCATTGTCTTTAGAAGAGCAACTCTTGACTGATATTAGGGTAAGCAGGGGAAGAATTGGTGATTTTCTTCATTAGCACAGTACTTCATACATTGGTAGCAAACTTCTCTAAGACATGGACTTAAGGAAAGGAGATTATGCCATTTTGTTTTGTAGTCACCTTCATTCAAGAGGGTGAGGGATAAAGTCATATTTTTCACTGTCCTTCTGCAGCTGAGTTCTCAGCAGGTTATCAAAGATTTCAGTTAAACCCAGCATAGGGTAGCTATGGTATGTTATCGTATGAGACTTCATGTTGGGCCTTCCAAATAGGCCTAGAAACTCCTGAATTTGAGTTCCTTTTTCTTTGGTCCTGAGCAGCTGCTTCTAGGCTTTATATCACAAGGGCTTCAGGACCAAGACTGTATCATATCTGTATATGTGTGCATGCCCTGTGCCATGGGGCCCCGATCTCAACTGGAGTATTTGGAAGCTCCCACAGAATAAAGATGTGGTACTGCTTCCATCTCCTGACAGGAAGCAACTGAGCTGGGGTAAGAAAGGGAATGGCTAGATTTGCCAGTGGGTTGAGTTAATGCAAATGAGGTGATGCATATTCATAAAATAGTCATGTTGGATCATTATTTCATTTGCAAAATGTGGCTAAGCCTGCAGTCTTTAGATAGCAGCAGCAGCTTTGTAGGTTTTAGTTCCTCCTGTTGCTTCACATTGCACGCATCCGTTATGAGCATCCTTGGTTGCTCCACAGGCCCCCCCCAAGCTTTACCCTTTTTTCAGTGAATAAATACTGCAGAGGGAATGCTTCCTATGAATCTTGCCCGGTACAGTGTGTTGCTGATAAAATTGGTGCTGGCTGAAGATCTCTCTTGCAGCTACCTGCTTGGAATAAACTGTCTCTCTCTTCCCTAATTATAACCACTTGGATTCGTTTGATAATGGAATGTCACACGCTGAAAAAAATTATGAGTTTGGTGTATGAGCTGGACTATGATATTGTCTTGCTCTGCTGAGGTCATGTGTGACAGATGGAATGGTAACAAAGTGGGAGAGGGAATTGCTTTTGTTGAACCAACTTTTGGTGATGTCAACCAAGCTTTTGAGTAATACAGAGCTCTTCTGTAGGTGAACCAGTGATTTGTGCAGCCACAGATTGAAAATTCCCCTGTTTTATCTGACTTCAGCCTAGTCTCTCCCATTCTGTCTTTTATTATTAGCAACTGAGAGTGGAGCATCATTAAGCTAGGCACTGCATAAACTCGCAGGGCTTGTCTACCCAGGATATTTATTGCACTGGTATAAGTGAAGGTGTGAAATTAAACCTATTTTAGTTAAATTGGTTCAGTCCCCCTGTGAATGCTCTTATTTTGGCTTAAATGACTTTTCTCGGTTTAACTTAAACGTGTTCCAGTTGATTTTTCCTTAAGTTGACAGAAAACAAGTTTCAACTAACCCAAAGTAGGCCACTCTTCAGCCAAACTTAAACTGATGAACTTTTGTGAGTAGACACAGAGACCTTCCTTTCTTCAGAGAGCTTACTCTGTAAATAGGTAAGACAGACTAAGGGCATGAGAGGAAACAGAAGAGGACTGCAGATCTGGGAAGAAAACCCAGGTCTTCTAATTTCCAAGCCAGTACCCTCCCATCTGTGTCATCCTATTATTTTCTTTGTGAATATTTAGGATGAGATGATTGACTGGCTTAAATTGGCATAGAGCCATTCATGCCAAGTCAGTCTGTGGCCACGTCTACACGTGCAGGCTACTTCGAAGTAGCGGCGCCAACTTCGAAATAGCGCCCGTCAAGGCTACACGTGTTGGGCGCTATTTCGAAGTTGAAATCGACGTTAGGTTGCGAGACGTCGAAGTCACTAACCCCATGAGGGGATGGGAATAGTGCCCTACTTCGAAGTTGAACGTCGAAGTAGGGCACGTGTAGACGATCTGCGTCCCGCACCATCGAAATAGCGGGGTCCACCATGGCGGCCATCAGCTGAGGGGTTGAGAGACGCTCTCTCTCCAGCCCCTGCGGGGCTCTATGGTCATCGTGTGCAGCAGCCCTTAGCCCAGGCCTTCTGGCTGCTGCTGCCGCAGCTGGGGAGCCATGCTGCGTGCACAGGGACTGCAACCAGTTGTCGGCTCTGTGGATCTTGTGTTGTTTAGTGCAACTGTGTCTGGGAGGGGCCCTTTACGGGAGCGGCTTGCTGTTGAGTCCGCCCTGTGACCCTGTCTGCAGCTGTTCCTGGCACCCTTATTTCGATGTGTGCTACTTTGGCGTGTAGACGTTCCCTCGCAGCGCCTATTTCGATGTGGTGCTGCCCAACGTCGAAGTTGAACGTCGACGTTACCAGCCCTGGAGGACGTGTAGACGTTATTCATCGAAATAGTCGCTACATCGAAATAAGCTATTTTGATGTAGTGTGCACGTGTAGACGTAGCCTGTATTAGCTGAAGATCTGGCCTCAAGTTTTACAACAGAGGAGATCTGCTCTACTGTGGTGCATTGTGTGTCTATCTCCAGCTCTGGAAAGCCTAACAGGCATTGGCTCCATAACTAATGTTATCACCTTCCTCCTCCAGTGACTCTTCCATTTTGTTCCTCACTTGCTGGGTGGGGAAGATTAATTGAAATGCAACATCATGAAGCAGAGCCATTTAGCTTTGATTCACCACTGATATTTTCATCCCTTTGACTGGCAGTTATATGACTGATTGAGAAGCAAAATTCACTTTGCTGCAGACCAGAATGCTATTTTGACTTGCTCCCTGTGGGGTAGAGAACTGGTATTTCTTTTTAATAGCCTTTCTGATGGAGTGAAGTCTTTGTGCATGAGGCACATACTCTTTGCAAGAATCCTTAAACCAGAGACAGAATTTTTGCTCTGCAAATCCAGGATATGTGAGAATAAAGATTGAACAAGATACCCCCTCCGCTGCCCTCAGGTCATGCACAGTACGTGGAGCTGGGTGGATTATTCATTATGGCTGTTGTATCCAGGCGATTTAGCCCAATTTTTCCGCTTTGAGTTATCCATAAGCAGGCTTTGATCTTTATGCACCCATTACCTTGTATGCAATCTCTTGACCAGTAACTGACGTGAATATATTTTTGCCAGTAAATTGTCTAGCAGTGGTTTATTCTGATTAATCTCTGACAAAACATACTTCGTCATGCAGAGGGTGTAATGGGTTGCTAGGTTCAGTATACTGTAACATCTACCATCTGACTGGATGATGGAAGGAGGGTGAATTTGTGAATTTCTAGAGCTGGGCACAGGTATAAAATAGCTTCTTCTAGGCTGTTTAGTATGTGGGCAGAAGACATGCTCAGATACTCATAAAAAGTAATGAAGAAGGGCTCACCATGCTCAGATGGTCCTTATGGCTCTTGGCAGCATCCACCTGGCTACAGCACCAGCCTGTATAGTCAGCTCACCAGCAAATGCCTGGAATATGTGTCCATGGGGTTTGTAGCATGGCAGGTGGTCAGGAGTTGTGCCCAGTGTTCGTGATCTCGTTGCTCTGTACCTTCAGTGATCACCACTGACCTTTTGCTGTTCTGCAGTTTGTTCGGCTGCTCAAGCGAACTGCTTTGTAGCACCGCACTACACCCCCTTCAACGTTCCACATGGCATATCCCTACCTCTGCAGTTCCATGTCCTGGGATGTTAAGAGCTTCACATGCACTGACCTGGGAGACCCACAGTTGCTGGATGTATAGTAAAATGGAAGAGAATATTCTTTCCTCTTGTTAATTTCTCTTTCATTAATTTTAATGTATTTGCTTTTAAATTTCACAGATTTTCCTTAGTGCTGGTTTTATTACTGAATAAAATTCTTTTTGGAAAATGTCTTCTTTATTAGTTTCCAGCATATGCTGTGGAGTTCCTGGCAGTTCTGAAAGCACTGACTTATTTGTTACAGTACAGTGTTGCACAACTTGCAGAATCAATGACAAACAGTGTAATTATCAATGTATAGCAAGCACCAGAAAATTTTCATGGGCACTGACTGTTATAGTCAGAGAAGTATGCCTAGCACCACTCAGTTCCTAACAGGCACCGAAAGAGCAGGGGCAAGTGTAGGATGGAAATTTCTGAGGCAGAGTATGGTATTCTGGTGAAGACCTCCTATTCAAATCCTGAAGTCTGGAGTAGGCCTATAATCCTATAGTTCAGAAACTCAGTTAGCATGAGTGAAAGGTTCTCTCTGCTTGGCCCCACCCCTCATCTCACTCACAAGACCCAGTGAAGGTCATCCCAACTCAGACCAGGCGTTGGAGTTTGGAGGGAGGGATAGTTGCCCCAGCAACCACATTCCAAGAAGAGGCCATGCAAATGAGAACCAGGATATAGCAGTATCCCATTTGCCATCCCAGGATGGTACATAAAAACCAAGTGTGTTATTGCTCTATGCTGTTACTGTCTCTCTTGCTTTAATCTTCTAGATAATGCACCCCTAGATATGCCCGTGTGAAGGCGTCATCACTACTTCTGTAGATGCATCATTAATCCAGTTAGGCACACAGAAGTCATGAAATGTCTGCTTTTTTAAAGTAACTTGTTAAGGAAAATTACTTGTACTAGAGATAAAGTGTTCTATAAGCAGTGGGCAGGGATACTATGTAGCCTTTTTAGATTATTGGCTTATTGTGCTCATTACGTCTTGTTGCTTGGACCTATCCAGGCTTGGGTAACACCCATACCATAGTTTCCCCCACCCATCAATAATCTGTATAATCAATTGTAACCTGTTATCTGGCAGTGTTGCACTGAGTCTTGATGGACAAAGTGACACTCCACCAGCGTTGTGTGTAATAAACCCTCCTGTTTGCTTCATACACGGTGTCCAGACTTTGTTCCAACAGCAAGGTAGACCACAATGCACCATGATGCACTGTTGTGGCTCACTGTCCAAGTGACCTTTCAAAGCCTCCCTGAGCTCTATAGCTCTCTGGTGATCTCTTCTAATAGTCCTTATGTCTAACTGTTCAAATTCAACAGACAGCAGCTCGCCCTCTGTCCTGTAAGGTGTTCTTTTCCTGCCTTCGCCTCACATATATAATGCAGAACAGAGTACGAAGTTATAACTGTTGGGATGTTTTTCCACTGAAATCCAATCTTGGGAGTAAACAACATCAGTGTCTCTGTTTATGAAAAATGTATTCAGCTGTCATTCTTCACCAGCTGAGGCCATAGTTGCATCTTTTCTTTATGCTTACAAGGTGGCCTGAGCAATTTGTTTCTACCCTATCATGTATGCCAGAACTTCCCAAAAGACAGTGCTTGGAGTGGTGGTGGATGACATAGTGGGACACCTACCTCATAGCACTGTTCGTTGACATGAGCACTCCCGGTGAGACCGTGCTTCAGTGCTGTGCGTAGCCAAGCCTGCCCTTGCAGATACAAATGTGCAAACTGTAGTGGCTTCATGCCAACATCACTTGCATCAACCAAAGTTTTCAGTGTAGACTTGGCCTTTCTGTTCATAATGCTCCCCTCTGGCCATATAATTGATGAAGGGCTGTGAAAGATTCATTATGTTACATACTCTCTTGTCTCAGGAATCTCAATGTAAATAAAGCCTCAAGTGCTTGAAAGCAGCTTCCTGCTTTGAGGGCTGTTTTTTTCTTGTGCTGTGCATTAATAACAGGGATTAGATAGGCATCATCAGTCTCTCGTGATGTGCACAGAAGTACCGCCACAACAGCAGAGGTGTTGTTTTCATATAAGCAATTACGGAACAGCAGAACCCTGTAATTTCCTACCTCCAAAATCGCTAAGTTGAGTTACTAAACTCCTGAATTAATTGTGATTTGGGTACTAGGATTGGCTGCTTAAGTAACAGCAGAGATGTGATACAACCAATGCCAAGTTCTGTGAGTAAAGTCTTCCAGAGGCTCCTTCTTAGTCAGAATCGAACCTTTCATTTGACTTTTGTGTGTGTGGCTTTTTGCTGCACAGCTTGGGTTCCATGGCACACATATATTTCCATCGACTAGTTCCAGGGAAAGGACATAATTGCTAGGCGGGTATATTTGTTGATGTAGAAAATGGATTCTAAGTCACACCGAGAGGTTCCTGAGTCTGCATAGTAAAGACCTGGCGTGTGGTGTAATAGTTGTAACCTTTTCTGCTTTTTTTCCTCACTTCTCTTCAGGGCCTGAAGCCAATGGATCATAACGGTTTGGCTGATCCATATGTCAAACTGCACTTACTCCCAGGCGCTAGTAAGGTGAGTTGTATGGTAAATTCCAGCTAAAATCTGCCTGCTTTGTGAATTTATACCATATGCTGTCTTATGTATAGCAATATATAAGGCTTCTGTTGCGGGTTGGGATCCATTTTCCAGTGAAAGTTGGCTAGGCAAAATAATGTGTTTGTATTTTAGGAGCAGATTTTCAGCAAGCCCCCTTTTAACATCCATGCATAATCTGCAAGTACATCCACGTTCTAGCATTTCTTTAGCAGTGGCATCTGGCTTGGTGCAGTACAGTTCAACAAATGAGAAGGTCTCCAGAGTCTCTCTCACTTAAAAGAGAGGGGGGCTGTTGCTGAGATAGCACACTGATGAATGACAGTGGAAGCAATGGTATCAGTACACAGACATAGTTGACAGGGTGCACAGATTAAATTGCATATGCTCAAAATATACATTGACTCTTTTAATTTGCTATTTTAATGAACATCTGTGTCAGAAACACACACGGTGGTGTCCTGGGCCTACTGAAGTCAAGCTACCCAGTCAAATTTCACCTCCTTTCGAAAAACCAGAGAGGCCTGACAGATTGATCATGGGAGTTTTTGCCACTGACTTAAATGAAACCAGGATTTCCCCCGTAATGCCTTAGTACAATGTCCATCAAAACAAATTGAGAGCTCAGATTTGAGTTTAGGGTATTCTTCTTAAACTTCTACTGGGCCTAAACTCTCTGCAATCAAAGAAAGAGTGAGGCACAAGCAACAAGGTAAAATCAGGGCAAAAGTCTGACTGCAGAAAAATGTAGCGTGGTGTGGAGTTCATGGGGTATAGGAATACAATGGAGCTGGTTGAAACAGTTTTCTGTCTGAAAATGTCATTTTGACAAAACCAAATTTTTTTTGCATACTTCTCTAGATTACACTAAAATTTTGCTTAGGAAAAAAAAAAGGGAAAAATTTCACAAATGTCCTAGACTGGTGTTTTAGGAATAGGGTTGCCAGATATCCCGCAATTTGCATGACAGTCCCAACTTTCCATGACAAGTCCCATGTCCTGCATTTACCTAAAATGTCCCACATAAATGTGCGAAGTGGAACTTGGTATGCAAATTCCCCCCCTCTGGAGATACTGCTGCTGGGGATGCCTGTGGGGCTCAACGCCCCAGCTGGCTCCCAGCTGTGGGACTGCAGAGGGAGCGCCCCCTCAGCTGGGGATCCTGCAGCTGGGGCTGCAGGCAGGGCTCCGCTCCCTAGCTGGCTCCCGGCTGGAGGGTCCCCTGCCCCCAGCCAGGGATCGCACGGCTGGGGCTTCCAGTGGGGTTCCATGCCCCAGCCAGCTCCTCAGGGCTGCCATCCAGCATAAAGATTCTTGAAATCTGGCAACCCTATTTAGAAATGAAAAGTTGTTTATTCATTTTCATTAAAAACTGGGTTTCAAACATGCTGGGTTTAAAGATGATCCCTATTACTTTGAATTTCACCTAAGGCTGGGAAGGTTGCTAGTGAGGTGCATAGATGTTACAACTCATGTGGTGACCTGCTCCTGGGAGTAGCTGATCATGGTTGGTGACTGTCCTGTCTTGAGCAAGGGAAATGCTCACAAGATTGCTGGGCTCAGTAAGAGACCTGTTGAAAATGAGCTGCTGAGTGACAGTAGAGCAGGCTGCCAAGGAAGTCACTAAAACAGCTGCTTACATCTGTCATAGTTCACATGGATTAATGTCAGTTTGGCTGATTTTTTTTTCTTAAGTGACGTTCTGAAAGTCTGGCAGAGTTTCTGGTGAGAAGAACAAATCCCTACACAGAGGATCCCAGTCTTCAGGTTTTCATAAATGAGGAAATCTAGAAGGGACCATTATGTTCTTCTAGCTGGACCTTCTGCATAACGCAGGCTAGCGAGCTACCAGCTCTGTGATTCCTACAGGGGAGGGGACTAGTGAAATGAGGAGAGGAGGTAATCACTGGCCATGTAGCTCACTGGTTTAGCTGGTGTGTGTCAGAGGCCATTGAATATTTGAAAACTGCACAGTCCTCTTTGTCTTTTCTGTATTCTTGACAAGGACTTTGGAGCAATCTTCTAGACCAGGAATGAGTAAGCTTTTTATGCTGCCCCTGCCTTTTCATTCCTGAAATTAGCCAGGGCACCCCAGCCTGTCTAATATAATCTGAACTGATGGGAATTTCACTTATGTTCATATGAAAAACAAACACCCTTTCAGTGCACATAAGAAAATAAGTGTGTAAAATTTGAAAACTTTGTTGATCTGTATATAAATACGAATATACATATGTAAAAAACAGTAACATATTTCAAAAATTTTAGTGAAACAGAGTCTGCTTTATATATATAAAAATTCTCTATCTTGCTGTTTCAAGACCCCGTCCCACCCACTCTTCATCTTGGGGAAAATACCAAACCACCCAACCAAACAAACAAAAAAAAGAAACCACTCCCCCCTCCCCAGCTCCAGTCCTCCCGAGGCAAAGTTTGCACACCTCTGTTCTAGCAGCGAAAATCCTTCCCTGAGTGAGCCTGGTGCCAGCTGAGGCAGTGCTTTGGGAATTTAGGCAGTGTTGTGTGCCTGCATGATCAGCAGGGATCCTCTAGCTCACTACTGGGGCTCAGTGTATTGAGTTCAGGAGCTTGTTGAAAAGCTATGGCAGCCAGACAAAAGGAAGAACTGCTCCTTTCTCTGCTTCTTTCACATTTTAAGTCCCACAGTCCATAATAAAACAGGTTACAATTTAGAAGGGAAATATTTCCATATATGTATGTTTTGAATTTTCTGGTGAACAATGAAATTATAGATGCTGCATAGTAGTGAGAAGTCAGTGTAACTGATGAGGTAGATGAATTTAAATACTGTCTGCATATATGTTATGAATATTAATCTTGTTCTCCTTTTACACCAAAGTAGTTAGGCCTTTTTGGGTAGGTATATTTTTGCGGCAGTTCAGTTGAATTAATTCATAACTCCCAGGACATTAGAGGGAGTTTTCATTCAAAGTTTCATTACAGATAGGGGGGAGCTGTGAGTACTTTCATCAGTAGATATTACCTGTCCCTTTCATTTTTGCAAACCCACTGAGGGACTTCCTGCTGAAGGTAGTGAAGAGCAGATGGAAATCCCTGCACTTTACTATCCCATGTCCTAAACATTAGTGGCAGAGACAAAGTGGATGTAATGGAGCAGTCTTTGGAAAGACTAAATTTAAAAAACTATGTAGCTGCACCTAGAAAGCTTGCATTCTGAGTGTCCTGTTTGTTGCAAAAATTTCACGTGCCAAAGATTTCTAGTTTGTATAAGGTGCAGCAATATAGCGCCCTTACCATATATAGGGCATAGGTACATATGCACATCCCAAAGTGCTTTCCAAAGATGGTTAAGCCTTGTTATGGCTACTTAACACAGTGCGTAGCTGAAGCAGACAACTGTTCTGCAAAGTTCAGCCCTAAAGCTCTGAGAGTTAGGCCTCTAGTCCTTCAGTGGGATGTAGGCACATAACTTCCTTAAGTGTCTCTCAAAACCTAGCTCTAGTGACTGGCTCAGGATCACCCAAGAAGTTAGTGGCAGAGCCAGGGATAGAACCAGGAGTCTTGGGTCTCAGTCCTGTCTTCAGCGCACTGGGTCATATTGGGAACAGGTCAGAGATGCTTCTCTCCCTTTCTTTGAGAGAGTTTATTATATTGCAAATGCTAACAACCCTTCTCTCTTAAATGCCATTGGAGTAGGCAGTGTAAGGAGGAGCCAGTGTGGAAAAGGAGCGTGCCTTGCTGAAGTGATTCTTAACCATCTGCCTAGAATGTAGTAGAGTAGATTGCTTAGAAAGACTCTGGGTAGAATTAAAGCCTCTATATTTATGTTTTGGAGATGGGAGAAGCAGATAGAAGAATGCTACAAATAGGAACTAGAAGGTGCAGGGGAAGGGAAAGTTGAGCCACTTCCGTTACCCTCACTCAGCCATCCCTGGCATGTCTAAGTTAGGTTCCTCAATAGTCATGCAGTGTAGCAGTCACACTGGTATGTAGGCTGGCTTGCTTGCTTCCTAAGCCCCTCCGCTTCAAAAAAAGAAAACCTTCTGTGAACCTTTTGTACAATTGCTTTGAGAGGTGAATCAGAAACTTCTGGTTTGAACCAAAAAAAAAAAAAAACCAAACCCAGGATTAGTCATGGACTATGGCTTAATAGCACGACACCTTTTACCTTCAGGGTGATGAGTGATTGGCAGATTTTCTGTCTCTTGTTGATCTTGGTTTCCTTGATGAATTAGTAATGTGGCGGCTCACAGCAGATCAGGGGATGATGATGGCACTTGACAAGGACAGCACAGACTCTCCAGGGCTGGTCTGATGCTTATCACACCACCAATGCCATTATCACCCTGCCCAAGGTTTCCTGCTTAATGTCTTCTCTGTAGCTTCCTCCATGTCTGCTGGAGGAAATTCTCTGTTTCAGTATCACTGTTTAAGTATTCTCTATTTAAATGATACCAAACTGTTCAAAATAGTCAAGACAAAAGCAGACTGTGAGGAGTTTCAAAAAGATCTCACCAAACTAATTGGGCAACAAAATGGCAAATGAAATTTAATGTGGATAACTGTAAAGTAATGAATATTGGAAAAAAATAACTCCAAGTATACATTCAATATGATGGGGGCTAATTTAGCAACAAGTAATCAGAATAGACATCTTGGGGTTATCATGGATAGTACTCTGAAAACATCCACAAAATGTGCAGCAGTAGTCAAAAAGCAAATAGGATGTTAGGAATTATTAAAAAGGGCATATAAAATAAGACAGAGTATTTTACTGCCCCTTTGTACAACTATGGTATGCCCACATCTTGAATACTGTACAGGTGTACAGTGTGGTCTCCTCACCTCAATAAAGATATTTTGGCATTAAAAAAAGTTCAGAAAAGGGCAACTAAAATGATTAGGGGTTTGGAACATGTCCCATATGAGGAGAGGTTAGAGAGACTGGGACATTTCAGTTTAGAAAAGAGGAGACTGAGGGGGGGATGTGATAGAGGTATATAAAATCATGAGCAGTGTGGAGAGGGTGAATAAAGAAAATTTATTTACTTGTTCCCATAATGTAAGAGCTAGAGGACACCAAATGAAGTTGATGGGTAGCAGGTTTTAAACTAATGAAAGAAAGTTCTTTTTCATGCAGCACACAGTCAACCTGTGGAACTCCTTGCCAGAGGAGGCTGTGAAAGCTAGGACTATAAGAGAGTTCAAAGAAGAGCTAGATAAATTAATCGAAGTTAGGTCCATAAAAAGCTATTAGACAGAGGGTAGGAATGGTGTCCCTGGCCTCTGTTTGTCAGAGGCTTGAGATGGATGGAAGGAGACAAGTCACTTGATCATTGTTTTCGGTCCACCCCCCTGCAGCACCTGGCACTGGCCACTGTTGGCAGACAGGGTGCTGGGCTAGATGGACCTTTGGTCTGACCCAGTTATGGCCATTCTTATGTTCGCAGTGCTTCATGAGTCTAGTGATGTTCGTTGCCATCTGATACCCAAAAAGCATCTCCATCATTATTTCCCAGTTTGGGAATGGTGACTGGAAATCCAGCTCATTATTGACAGATGACCCCTTTGGCTGGTTCTGTCCCATCCTGCATGGGTTTTTCCCCCTTTTTCCTTTGTTTCTTTGGGCAGTGGTGGGTGGGGTGTGTACATGCAGGTCTCAAAATTGGAGCCATGATGATGCACAGAGCTGGCTGAGAGTATGTTGCTGGCTCATCTTTGACTGTGGGCTGGCTGCTAACATGCAAAGAAGCTTCACAAATGCATGGGAAAGATCTCCTATTGTTACCCTGCAATGCAAGCAGCTGTGCGTGGTTGTGGCAGAGAGAAGAGTGGTCTGCACAGTGGAAGATGGGAGAAGAGGTGGGACCAGGCCATTGTGGCTGGTGTGAAAAGACAACCACTTCATTATGTTGTGTGAAGAATCTGAGACAGCTTGCTCTAGCAGATCCGACCTCTTGAGATCAGCCAGCCAAAAGAAAGTATTATAGCTGTCCTAGCAGGAGCCTGACTATACCTGGGCATGGTATATGTTTAGTAAGTGCTCAGTAGAGAAGACAAAGCCTTTATGCATTGTATGGTGACTCAGATCAGCCAGCTTTCCCCATGTTTCTGGATGTGTCCAAAACACTAAGGCTGGGTATACACTTGCCCCCAACTTCAAAGGGGGCATGTTAATCAGGGCGATGGGAGATTACTAATGAAGTGCTGCACTGAATACCCAGCAGTTCATTAGTCTAATTCTCCCCCGTGGCAACTTCGAAGCTTCCGACTACATGCATGCTGGCACTACCTGCGGCAACATGCATGCTGGCACTTTGAAGTTTGAAGTGTCAAAGTTGCCGGGGGTGGGGGGGGAGAATTAGCCTAATGAAATGCTGCATATTCATTAGTAATCTCCTGTCTCTCTGAGTAACATGCCTCTTCAAAGTTGGGGGCAAGTGTAGACAAGGCCTGAATGAAATAGCCAGCCTTTGATCACTTCCTGCTTGTGAATGTCCTGCTGTAAGCTTTACTTAAATCTAGGGTCGCTGTCCTGAATGCCTGAGGAGAGAGTTGGTTTGTGAATCATGTTGGAAGAGCTGCAGTGCTATGGGAAGGTGTGGGAGAAGAATTTGCACCCTAAGCTCTGTTCCAACTGCCATTAAAATCGGAGGAAAGTGTCTCTTAGGTTTGTATTCTCATAACTAGGCACTAGTGTGGAGAAGCTATACAGTGTGTTACATGCAAAGGTGTCAATTGCATTGTCTCTCAGCTGATCAGAGCGGAATATTGTCATTAGGTGAGCTGCTGGTCAATCTGTGTGGCTAGATCTTGTGACAATATTGACAGCAGGTGGTGGGAGGGAGGAGGAACCATTAGAATGATCCACTTGATCAACAAATAACCTTCTCCCTTCCCTCTCCCTACCTGCCAGCAGGCATTGTTGAACTTGGTAAAGCATAGGAACTGTGCTGCAGTCCGAGCCTAGCTGCATTTCTTGGGCTGTAAGGAAAAATTGGCATACCACCATCAACCCTTCGCTTCCCTTTTCCCCATTTGTGGAGCCGTCTGTTGGTTGCTCATCAAATGCCAGCCCTTTCTTCCACTGACGAATGGTAGACCTTGAAAGTTTTAATAACACCTTCACTCTGTATCTGAGAAACAAAATAAATATTGAATTCTTCCGTGCTTGTGACTCAGAGGGTTCCCCACCCACTGAATGGTGCTGCCCTTGTAAATAGGGAACAGCAGGGTCAGAGCAGGGGATCTCTGACAATTTAGAAGCATGTAGGGGAGTCTATTTAATCCCAGCAAATTATTAACTTCTAGGAAAGCCCCAACCTGCAGGCCACTTGCTTTTGAAAAGCAAATAAAATTCCTACGGCTAGTTTGTCTTCCTGTTGTGAGGGATGCAGTTTTCTGTTCTATGCTTTTACTAATAGTTTCTGTAGGGTGTGGCTTTGTGATCTCCTGTAGTGGGTTATTGCACTGCGCTTCTCCTGGAAGTCTGCTGGGAACCTTCAGTTAGTGCTGCCAACTTTCTTAGCTGTGTATTGTGCATGGGTCCCCAGTTAATTGCTGGGTAGAATTCAGGATGATGTTTGATTTATTTCCTTAGAGGCCAGCTCTCCAGCTGACGGTCCCTCTAGTCACTCCTCTGGACATGGAGAGCTTAACACCTCCTGGCTCTCCTCCTTTGCTCTGACTTGTCCTGACTTTTAGTGGGTGCTGTCAGGTCTGTTAACCCATGAGGAAGTATGTGGTTCCTTGCTTTGTTGGGGAGATTTTCTTTATCATTAGCTGATAAATGATCAGTGAGTTATTCTTTTTGTATTCACACCTAGAGGACATGATCAATGCGTTCTCCTATATGTGGGAAATAGTAAATAA
Source organism: Carettochelys insculpta (assembly GCF_033958435.1). NCBI lineage: Eukaryota > Metazoa > Chordata > Testudines > Carettochelyidae > Carettochelys > Carettochelys insculpta. The sequence continues at coordinate 5,282,315 of NC_134155.1, forward strand.
TCCCTGAGAGAAGGCAGAGTTTCTGTATCATTGGCCTGTTAAGGTGCATGATGCAAATTAGCAGCCAGAGACCAAGAATATTCCCCCCAAGCCAGCTGTTTAGCTTGAATTTGTCCTCTGTGCTAGTTTGGCTGTTCTGTCCTAATGCAATTTCTGCCTCCAATTGAGTTACTGTGTCTGACATCTTCTGAAACACACTGGTAATCGGCCTTTAATGAACAGCTTATCTTGTGCCAAACTATGAGCCTGGAGGCTTGCAGCCAGTCGTTCCCATGGCCTGTGGGTCCAAAACATATATGATTGTAATAAAATGGAAGGAAGAAGGTCTGATCTCTGCCAGAAAGATAAATGGCTGTCAGTGGCTCTTTAAATCTCTCCTGTGAAACTGGCTGATTTTTAAACTATTTTACCAAGTTGGGAAGCATTTAAGATGAGCCAGACATTAAAATTTAAGCTCACTGAAGATGGAAAAGATCATTTCTCCCATAAGGCAGTGGTTGTTTTCACTTGCATTTCCTTTCCAAGAGTTATGCTGTATCCTGACCTGACAGCCATACTAGTTTATTCACTTATTTTATGCTGAAAGAGAGCTGTGTTTGAGTGACATGAAATAAGATTGGTTTTGCAGGGGTTTAGATGTTCATATGAATCAATTCCCTTCCTGTGTTCCTGCTGTGATTTATGGAACTATAGGATTCAATCTCTCTCTGAAGGATCAAAGACCTTTTCACTGACAGGAGTTTCTTGTGTTCTTTCAGCCAGCTCTCCTGTGCAATGATAGCAGAATAAACCTCAGCAGTATTGGGCAAATCTAAGGTCTCTTCCATAGATGGACTGCTTTTGAAAACTACCTAAGGGAGCAAAACAAAATATGAGGGGTCAAATACTAGTTAGATGTTCCCATCTGAGAGGGAGCAAATCCACATGAATCCATATGAACCAGGTCCGCAGAAAACTCTGGGAGACAAACAGGTAGTTTTGTACAGCTCCCAGCCAAAGTTTGATATGTTCTAGATGAGACATTGCTATAATGCAAACACAAACTTAGAGCCCTGTTGTACTGGGCAGTGTACTAACATGTAGTAAGGGCTTCTGTACACCGGAACTGTTCCCAGTTCTATCAGTTAAATTCAGCTTCATAACCACTGTAGTTACTGCAATCTGACTTTTAGGGTGGAAACTCCAATTTTGGAATAAGAGTGCTTTTTTCAGTTTAGCATAGGGCATGTCATTGCAACAGTCTGGATCAATAGGCAGCGATCGATACAGTGGGGTCGATTTATCACATGGACTGCTTCCAAAGAAACATGAACTAACCTGGAAGAAGATTCTCATATGCCAGAATAAGAATACCCACATGGGGGAGCTGCTCTGGTATAACTAGAAAGGTTTATATTCACACCCTGCTTTGCCCCTGTATAGACAAGCCCTAAAGGATTTCTGGCCCCAAAAAGTTTGCATTCTAGATAGACTAGACAGGCTGGGGCAGGAGGGCAAGTGACTTAGCTAAAGCCATCCCGCAAGTCAGTGGAAAAGGCAAGAAGCAGAACCCAGCTTTTTTGACCTCTCGTCTAGCCCCTGGCCTATTGGATTTTGCTGCTTCTGGGTTCTGTCTGAATAATGGGTGTGGTTCTGAGCAGTATAGTCATCAGTCACATCTCATGACTGCTTAAGTCTGTGCTAGAAAATTAGGTGACCGAAGTGACTTCACTCCATACCCTTGAATGAGATAGTTAAGCCCTCCTAACCACTGATGTAGACAGCACTAAATGGAATTAAAAAGCCTTCCGTGAACTTAACTACCTCCTCTCCAGGAAGTGGGTTACCTGTATCGGGGGTGTGGGGGGGAGAGTCCCTGAGTCCCTCCCTTCAGTATAGCTAGTTTTTCCACTGAAGTGTTACAACCATGCAGATGTGCCCCTATAATATTACAAGTGTAAACAAGCCATTAGCGTGTGCTGAGATTTAGGGACATCTTGCTGATGATACCCCACAACAAAAAATTGTATTTGCTTTCTCAGGTTGCTGGGAACCACAGGGTGCCTGTAGGTGTGTTCAGTGGCCTCAGTAAATTATCCATTTGTGTATTAATTACAGTAGAGTCATGTCTTTTCTCTGCTGAGAGGGACACTCTAGCTTGGTTAGTACATAGTAAAGGGAAAATGTTGGTTTTTATTGTTTGTTTTTTTTTGGGGGTGTGGGGTGTGGTGTTTAACCCGTTTGTTTTCTTCAAGTTTAAAGCCAGATTACCTAATGAGTGTGGGGTATTTCTTTTCAGATGACCTTCTTTTAATCATTGGTTAAATTAATTGAAGGATTTTTTTTTAATGAAGGAAATGAAAAATTGCCCCAGAACCTGGGCTCGTCTACATTGGAAGTGCTGTATTCTTGCAGCTGCAGTGCACGTAGTGAAGGTGCTCTGTATAGGTGGGAGAGAGATCCTCCTCTGGCATAATTACTCCACCTACATGAGAGATGTTGGCGGGAGAGCATTTCCCACTGGTTTAATACTGTTAACACTGGTACTTAGGTTGGTGTAAGTTGTGTTGCTTAGGGGCATGTATTTTTCATGGGTCATAATTTGTACTGACATAAGCATTATAGTTGATCTGTTCTGAAGGAGCAAGTCCATCTGAGTAGCAAGAGTGGCCATTGTTAATGTCAGAAAGACCCTTTACTTCCCAGTTTGGTGAGTGCCCTGCTTGCCTGTAATGTGCTTGTAAAACAAAGATGATGCATGTAACAAAGCGTCTGAAATACTCTTCAGACAATTTTTACGTATTGATTTCATCAGAGCTCATTACGCTGAGAAATGGCCAGCGTGAGGATTGAACTCTCCCACTTGATACCCAATTACAGGGGAAAGTGCTGCTCACTAAGCCTGTCCCTGTGCCAGGGAACTAATGGAAAAGCCCTTCCTGAAATCAGCAGGCCTCTTCTCCAGAGCAATGTGTCATTCTCCTCCCCTACAGGAATTAAAAAAGAAGTCTAAGCTGTATTAAGCTCAATCCATCATTATCATGGGGGACGGGGAAGCAGACAGAGAAAGGGAACACAGCCTGACTTAAAATCAGTTGTCTTTCAGCACTGGGATTCTGCTTTCTTCTTTTGCCCAGAAGGCATTCTGGGCTCTGAGATGAAAACCAGTGATAGTATGAAGTTGTCTGCAGCAGTTCAGGGAGTGCTTACTTGGGCTACATGAACTCAGCCTTGCTGAGAGATGTTGGTTTGATGATGTGGAGATGAAGGCTCTTCAGTCTAGCTCCTGAAGATGACTGGAGTCCTCCTGAAGTGTGGGGAGTGGTGCTTCTGCTGTCCCACCACTGGAGAGGAGGGTGTCTGGTCTTCAAAGTCTGATCTAGAGGTCACTTATGTCAAAGGGAATCATTTCATTGACTGCAGCTGTTGCCTCAAGTGCCTATTGAACTTAATCTCGTTCCATGGAGACTGTTCATTTGTGCAGTTTGGGATGTGCAGAATCTGTGGTGTGTCCACTCATCCCCACGGAAGTTATCTGAGACCCACCAAACACATTTCACTGAGGCCCAGCTGGAAGATCTTTCAGCTCCGAGTTAAAATTAAAGTAGACTGTGGAAAGGACCATGAGGGGTAGGGGCACATGGGACATTTTGACATACAATGTTCCTTAGAGAATCTCTTTCACTCCCCAATGGGCTGTGCACAGAGGTAGTAAATTTCGCCTATGTAATGAATAGCCTCCCTCACTTGAAAAGTGCCAGTATTTCTTTCATTTGTGAAGAAAATGGGGCACAGTTGTCACACCAGTTCTCTGTTGCTGTGATTGCATGAGCCTGGCCTGGGGACATATTAAACTTCATCTAAATGGATCCCCTGACGAGCTGGAATTGTGCTGCTGTACCTTGCTTTGTGCTGCCAGCAGAGGGGTGCAACCGATGCCCAGTCAAATGTGCAGTGTGGTGCCAGAGATATGGGGGACGAGATGTTTAATTTCTCCCTACTCTGGGACGTTTTGAGTTTATACCCCAATACATGAGGTTTGGTATGCCATCTTACACCAAACAGTCGTGTTTGTCTATGTGGTTGCTACTAGGTGACTACACGCTGGGTGAGAAAGTCTTGCCTTATATTTTGTTTGAATATACTTTCTGTTCATTTACCAACACACAAACATACACACACACTCTCAACTACCTCCCTCAAAAAGCCTCTGTAACCAACAGATCAAAACCTCTCAGAGCCTCAGTGTGCTCTGGACTACTGCTTAGCGTTCTTGCTTTTGCCACTGCCTTTCTCTTGGGTTCGCCTCTTCTCAGTTCCCGTGTGCCCTGCCTTCCTTCACAACTCTTGGTCTTCTCACCCACATGATGCTAGTTTCTGGGCTGACTCTATTAGGCTTTGTTTTAGGTGTTGCCCCCCAAGTGTTTATTACAAAATGTCTTAAGTGGAGGGTGAGTTCACACATCAGTTTGAAGGAGGTTTTACTTAAGCTCATAACATATTTTTTCTCATGTTTTGACTTCAATTAATTGTTCCTGTTACTTTTAAAATTAAAATTAAAAACAAAAAATAATTTAGGCATAAATTTATCCCACCCTGGAGCTTGATTAAAGCCTCATCTTCTTCTCTTGTCTGTTTTCATTTGTAGCAACAGCAGCATTTCACATCTGCATTTGCTTTGGCCCTATCCAGCCTGTCCAGGAGCATGATGTGGTGTCATCTAAGATAAAGCATAGGGGATGTAACTAGTCCATTAGTCTGGATAGTATTGTTTAAATCAAGCTTTGTTTGAAATGTGCTGCCATTGCTGCATGTTCTGGGCTGCTGAGGACTGGCACCCAATTCATTCCTGCTCTGTAGTTTCCTGTCCTGGCTAGAAGTTGTTTTAAATTACATATACAAATTACTTATCCATTTCCTTAACGCTTTATAGTGTTGTTGTCCCTCATCACTTTTTTTTTTTTTTTTTGAAAACTATGCTGGATATTCTTCCAAACCGTGCCCACTACTGTTCGCAGTGGCTATACAATGGCAGCATATTTATTTTGTTTTGGTTACCCTGCTATTGTCAGTTACAAGTATTCAAAAATTACAAATCAGGTCCTCCTTTCTCCCCAATATCAAGAGATTTTTAAAAGTTGTTTTGGTATGAGATTCCCTCCCCCACTTGCCCCCTTTCCTCAGGCTTTTCTCTGCAACTGGGAGGGCTAGAAAGTTACACTAAAAAGGAAGATGAGATTCTAATGTCATCACCCGATTCCAGGAGGTAGTGCTGTCTGAGAAGCACCAAATACTGCACAAGGTGTGAATTGGCAATACTTCCCTGAAAATACAATAATTGGAGCAAATTGAAAAGTCTCAAAAGTCTCACTTTTAGATGATTTAAAAGGACTTCAGGGCTAGGGAAAGATGCAGGGTTGACAGTCCTGAAACATGAAGTCTCCTCTCCAGTCCTGATTCTGCAAAGTAACTGAACAAGTGTGTTGGTTTTAAAAAGACATTGAGATTCAACCTTGTACAACATGTGCACATATTCCACAGAAGCCAGTGGGGCTCAGGTGTTTGCTTGCAGTTAGGTATGGGATGGATTAGGGCCTTTCAGTACAGAGCAGGTACAGTATGGACAGTGGCAGACCAGATTGCATCTCAGTTGCCTTCTGCTTGTTCTGCAATAGGCTGCCATAGCTTAGCAAAGTCAATGGAAAGAATCCCTATCCAGGATGATGCTGGCCTTTTAAGAGGGAGCAGGGCCAGCACACACATGCCACATCAACTGACCCAAATTAGTCTTTAAAAGGGGATACTTGGGGTGTGTGAGGGCAGACCTACTCACAAGAGAGATCCCATGTGTCAAAGTTGGGAAGTTGCAGGACCAGCAGGCCAGCGAGAGCCTAAAAGGTAAAGGGGAACCATCCCTTGAGCCCAGAGGAAGCTGAGGAGCTGGCTTTGTTTTACTTTGTGTGGACAGTAAAATTGCCTAAGAGAGACTGTGGGTGTGGCAGTGGATCCTTTGCAAACTGGAGAGATATCCTAGTTACTATCTCATTCACACAGTGCAATGAGCTTTGGATGAGACCTTTAGATAGGTTCCATCTCCACTGCCTTTCTGATGTGGTTCTTCTCTGTTCTCCAGCTTGTGAGCTGTAAACGTCCTGCTGGTCAGCCGAATTGGCCAGAAGCCATGCAGGGAAAGAGATGGCCTCTTGTTCCATTGTAGTGGTGTGGGGCTAGTAATTACAGATTATCCACCATCAGGATTCGGACTTGGACACTGAATTTAGGCATCTAGGTTGGCAGCTCCTGGGTTTATTCAAACAGTGGAGCAGACTGAATGATCTGGCAACCTTTTCATCAAGAGGTCTGGCCAAGGGATATGAAAATGAGTTCTTTGCAAGCTTGCTCTCTGGCAATACTCCTTGGAATTTATATTCTGACTAAAGATCTTTTAAACAAGCCAGTGCCTTAACCCCTCTCAGTGGGAGAAAATAGATGGACTGGTCTGGTGAGTTCCAATGGGAGTGGAACACATTCCCAGCAAGCTTCTTAGTGCTTGTTCTGGTAAATGGTTAGATATTGGGGAACTTTGTGGCCTAGAATGTAATCAGTGCTTGTAACAAGGTGGACTTCCCGTGAGGCCATGCAATGAATGAGCAAGGATTTAATAGTGTGCATCAAGAGCAGAACAAAAAAAGGAGACTAAATCCACCCAAAGAATGGTGCTTGGAAGCAGCTCAGTGCCTTAATAAAATACATGCATTGGGATGGCTGCTTTTTTCCAGAAATAAATCTTCCTTAAGGGCACAGCAACTGACACTCAGTTTTAGGGTGCCAGTGCTCTATGAGAAAGGCCTTGTGCTGGTTTAGAACTGCATTGTAGTACCCTGCTTCTCAAGGTGTGGTTTTGGGTGTGACACCATTGTGCAGAAGTTGGGCTGAGGATTTCTAGCTCTTAAAGCCTTGTCTGTGCAAGAAATTGGGATTACTAGCATTGGAACTGGTGGGAGAACATTGCTGTGTGCATAGCCATGCTGCTTTGAATCCAATGGGAGTCCAGAGGGATTTTTCCTCTGCCCATGCTAGCCCTTTGCTGTCACAAAGCCCCTTTGGTTCCTTGAAAGCAGTGTGGTAGGTGTAGCAAACCACTGTGGCCCTGGACTTGTGTCTCTAGTTTCTTCTTGCTTTGTTAGTATGGCACTGTTGTGTCCCTCTCATACAACCAAACGCTATACTAACTGGCCACATTGAGACCAGCGGTGAAAACAAGCTGTCAAATGTGTTAAAATGTATACCCAGGAAATGAGTCTGGGGCTTCCAAGAACTATAGCTGTATTAAACGCAGAAATGCAAATAAACATCCACACCAGCAAACAAGTGTTTTTTTTTTTAAACACGCCAGAGTTGATTCCCCCTCTGACCTACCCCCATAAATGAAGTCCCCGGTGTCTTACTGTTGTCTTGCAAGCTGCCTATGGTCTTGCTGTTTATTTTACAGGGTATTAGATGGCTAATTGTATTGCTCTATAAATGATCCATGAGGCCACTGCCTTTGTGCACCTCTAGTTACCTGCTGTGTCAGTCTGGAGGATTTTTGCCTTCTCATGGGAGTGGATCACCAGGGTGCTGCTAAGTGGCTGGATGTATATAGGAACTAAAGATGAAAGCGGAGCTGCTCCTGTACATTGATTTATCATTTTGTGGGCTGTTCTTCAATTCCCAAGTGCTCATTCATCGTATGCATCCTGAAACCAAAGCAGTTAGCTGGGGCAGCTAGACTAACCACGTATATTTGCTTTTTCCAGGCCAATAAACTAAGAACAAAAACTTTGCGGAACACACTGAATCCCACCTGGAATGAGACGCTCACTTACTACGGCATCACAGATGAGGATATGATTCGCAAGACGCTAAGGTAGGTGTAACCCTAGAGCCTCCTCATAGAGAGGCAGGTGGAGAAGGTTGTATGTCTCATTGTTTGGAAAGAAAGCTTTCTTTGTACTAAATTGGTCCATACATAGAAAGGGAAAGAACCCATATTGTAGTGATATGTTGAAAGGAAAAGTCAGTGAAGTCCCCACTCCATACTTCTGTCACCAGTCCAAGTGCAAAGCTCCACAAAGTCCACCCCACTCTATTTCAGCTAGATCTGAGCACCTTCAGTCAGTATACTGCACTGCATCAAGGTCTTCACCAACTGAGAATACATGTGACATGTTTGTAGAGATCACCAGGCACACAGCTTCAGTTGCATGAAACTTCCCTGCAAGCAGCCATGGCTGGGGTGCTCGAAAGAGGTGAAGGGAGTTCAATGCCCAGCTCTCATTGAAGTTAATTGGAATCTAGACATCTTATCTTATTCAGGCCTCTTTGAAATTGCTAGCCCATGTAGCTAGCAAGCTGCGCCTCGCCTGGGATGCGTTTATAATGGAATATCAATAATCAGGGTGCAACACAGAACTTTCCCTTTGGCCTGTATAAAGCAGTCACCTCTGCACGTGCTTTTCAGGCTGGAATCCTGATAGGAGTTTTATAGCTCCTGCTCTCCAGCAGATGGAGATAATTATTATTTCCCAAGGCTTCTCATTTGGACTCTCCTGCAGGGATCAATCACAGCCCTTTGGTAACAGACATTTCATTTATAAGATGCCTAGATTTGAATCGCCGCTGAAGAGCCCTATACCACTTCATCATTATAAGCTCTCCAATTTATCAGCTTGGGGCCTGATCTGCAGTTTTTTTAACCTTGTAATTCCCAGTGCTTCTCTAAAATACCTAATTTATTGTGTTTGGCTGAGTTGCAGATTTCTCTTTGAAGATAAGTTTGGAGGAATGCAGAAATGCATTTGTAAATTGCTGTTAAACTAAATGGAACTTGGCAAAAATATGAGGAATCTGATATCTTTCAAGCAAAGCAGTGTCGCGGCTGATCAGGGCTTGAATGCAGGAGATGTGCAGCATATGCTTCAGGGAGTTGTGGCAGTGGTTCAGTAGATAGTATTCCTCCTTCTGAACCCAGCATGGCACTGGCAGTGCAGAAATGCTGCATTTCAAATAAACAGTGAGAAGTCCTGTGGCACCTTATAACTAACAGATTTTTTTGGAGCATAAGCTTTTGTGGGCAAAGACCCACTTCAACAGATCCCTGCATCTGTGTCAGATCCCAGTCCCAGATCTGTTAATCTGTAAGGTGCCACAGGATTTCTCGTTGTTTTTCTGGATACAGACTAACATGGCTACCCCTCAAATGCATTTCAAATGGGACACAACAATGAGTTCTCTTTATGTTTGCCTCAAAGTTTGGTTATCTTCCAGTTTGGGATAACTACCTACAGACGGATGGCAGAACAAGGAGCAATGGTCTGATGTTACATCAGGAGAGGTGTAGGTTGGATATTAGGAAAAACTATTTCACCAGTATGGTGGTGAAGCACAGGAATGCGTTACCTAGGCAGGTGATGGAATCTCCAGGTTTTCAAGTCCCAGCTTAACAAAATCCTGGCTGGGATGATTTAATTAGGGTTTATCCTGCTTTAGGCAGGGGCTGAACTAGATGACTTCCTAAGGTCCCTCCCAGCCCTAGGATTCTATGATTTTACCTGACCACATCCTCTCACTTCAACTGGCTCTACTTAACTGGGACCCACTCGGTTACCTTGCTTTTGTTGGTAGGGCCTCATCCAAAGACAAATGAAATTGATGGTGAGTCTTATTAACCTTTAGTTATGGCCTTTTGAACAGTTGCAGTACTCAATCCCAGAGGTGGGTGTATTGAATCCTTATGTATATGATCTTTAAATCTCTGTGATTTCACTAGCACATCTATGCAGAAGGAAATCTGTAAGGTATATTAAAATAAATGATTTTGCCTATCACATGTAGGATTGAGGGCTTTCTAGCTCCCTGGCTGAAGTTTGAACATTTTGAAGTATATGGTGCAAATGTATTTTTTCATGGAAGCAATGAAAACATAACTTTATATTACAGTGTTATATAATAGGTGCATTTGCACTCTGAGCTTGCCTGTCATTCATAACTCACGTACATGATGAGAAATTAATCTCCCTGGATTATTATTTCACATGGAGAATATTAGTCATGCTGAAAGTGCTGTGGGCTTCTCTCAGGCTGGAAAGCCTGTGTTTTACTATTTTTGTCTCTCCATGCCTTTGAAGTTTTCAGTTAGTTCGAGTGTGAAAATCAGTTTACAGAA